>NC_066579.1:177191093-177800260 GCF_024323335.1 Lathyrus oleraceus
TTCTCTCAATATTTCGCTCAGCATTGGTTGTATATCAAATCAGGTTTTCCATGTCCTTTTTATAGAAGCATTCAGTTGGGCTTGGACATCTTCAAAACCCTAAAACTATTTTCCAATTAAATCTTCTCATGACAGTTGGTTAGATCTCCTTGGAAAATAAGTAAATCAGGTTTTAATTAATGATTGAATGCGCCTGCAAATCAGATCTTCAATCATACATAGATTACCATTAAATGCGCAATCACAAAACACATAACATTCACCCTGAATGTTCTGTGTACAGGATGTCATGACATCGGGTCTGACATCTTGGAACAATCCTGCATAATTCCATTTAAAATTTCTAGTAGGTACATAATATCAGATGCCATGACATCGTGTATGACATCCTGAAACAATCCTGCATAATTGTATTTTTAAACTCCAACAGGTACATAGATATCTTATGTAAGACATCACATGCAACATCTTGTGAACACTCTTTGTTTTACCAAAATTGATGCCAACACGTAGAACCAACAAACTCCCCCTTTGGCAAATTTTAGCTAAAACATATATCTTTCCTTTTTGTTCACAAGAAAAACTATCAGCAGTTAAACAGTTTAAGCAGCAACAGAAGCAAACAGAATTACTAGTTATAGAAGCAACTAGGAAATCACACAAATGCACAAGGGTACTTCTTCTCCCCTAAGTTTGTTCAATACAAACATCTCCTTTAACAATAACAACACCTGTAATAACAACACCTGTAAAAATCAGAATATTATTATGACATCTCCTTCAACATCACCTATGCACCACATCAGACATCAGCCAACATCTGTAAATAAAACAACATTCTGTCTTACATCAAACACATCTCCTTCAGCTACACCAGCACATACAACTCCACACAGCTCCACATATTTAACTGCTCCACATCATCACTTCTCCCCCTTTTTAGTCAAAATTGACCAAAGGTGACCAATTAGACAAAATAAATGTCAATCAACCTAGCAGAGAATGTCACAACAGATGTTATAACATATAAAATGTTAAAACATAATTTTTAGGAGATATAAAACATAAATGTTAAAAAAATATTCTTCAGCATCTAAAGTAGTTAAAACAACAGAGGGACCAGTCTTCATAACAGCACACCCAACAACCAAACCAACCCAGTCTTCATCATATCACACATCACGCACAGTCTTCATAATAAAGGAGGCGGGGAACCATTACCACTCAGTCTGAGGAAGAAGCATCATCTTCACCTTCAGAATCAAGACTGCCACTAGATTGAGCATTGGACCTCTCACTTGAGGTATTGGCATCTGAATCCTTGGTCTCACCAGCCTTCTCCATCTCTTCCTTCTCTAAGTTATTATTAAGAACCTCCAAAGCCTCTTTCCTTGCCTTGGCAACCCTAATACCAGTATCCAACTCCTTACAGGTTTCCTTTAATTGATCAATCAAGCTACCTTGAGAGGCAGGCTCCTTTCATGTAGATGTCATGACAATATCATTGACATGGCTTCCTTCAAACAACTTGTAGTGAATGGAAAGTGGAGGCTTTCTTTTGCTTGGAATATCACTTGTGTTGAGAATTCCTGGTTGCTGGCTCAAGATAATTCCACAAATGATGGATGGAAAGGCAATGGGCAGCTTTACTACATTAGTAGAGGCATGTCTGACAATTTGATCAAACATAAACCTTCCAAAGTCAAAGTTTAGCCTGGTTCCAATAACATAAATGATTCTTCCAAGACAAATAGAGGTGGTTGAGATATGATTAGTAGGCACCCAGTTGGCTGAACTTATCTTATGTAAGATGGCATATTTGATAGTTAGCTTGCGAGCTGATAGGTGCTTCTTACGAGGCCACTCCTTAACTTGGCCAGCAGTAATAGTCCTACAGATTTCATTGTATGTAGCCTCTAAATCCACCCCTCCTTCAGTTCCTCTCCCTAGGAACTTGTTGATTATGGTTGGGGAGAATCTCACACATCTACCTCTTAGAAAAACCTTGCAGAATTCCTTGCTACTCTTTTCAGAAATATCCTCTGGGATATTCACAAAAAAGTATTTTACTAACCCTTCAAAACATTGGGGAAAACCAACAACAGTTTTCATCAGACCAACATTCTTGATCAAATCCATGACTTCCTTCACCTCTACAGCCTCCTTTCCCAGCTCCCTTTCAACAGCAACCCTCATTTGAATGACAAACTTCCACTTGGAAGCACCATCTTCTAGATAGAAAGAGATGTTATCTAAGTGCACAACTGCAACTTTTCCTGGAGACTTCTTGACAGTCGGTCTTTTAGTAGGAGAGATGTCTGGGACATCGTCTTCGACATCATCATCAGACCATGTCTAACAAGGTTCGATTTCTTATCTCAGATACATCGTTCCATTGGGGTGCTCCAGGAGGAGTAAGTTGGGATAGGATACCACACTCTTTCAGATGGTCATCAAACTCTATGCTTAAATGCTCACCACCTCGATCTGATCCAAGAGTTTTAAAATTCTTACCTAGTTGGTTTTGTACTTCATTCTTGAATTCCTTGAACTTTTCAAAGGAATCTGATTTGTGTTTAATTAAATACACATAACCATATCTACTGAAATCATCAGTAAATGTGATGAAGTACTGAAAACCTCCTCTAGCCGGTATGTTCAGTGGTCCACATACATCAGTATGTATGAGGGACAAAAGATCATTAGCTCTTTCACCTTTTCCTATGAATGGAGACTTTGTCATCTTTCCAATTAAACAAGATCTGCATGTCTCATATGATTCATAATCAAAAGAGTCCAAGAGTCCATCTTTATGGAGTTTGGAAATGCGTTTCTCATTTATGTGGCCTAATCGAAAATGCCAAAGGTAAGTTGGACTTAACTCATTAGGCTTCATCCGTTTAGTATTAATGTTATAAATAGGCATTTCAAGATCAAGGACATATAGTCCATTGTTCACTTGTGCAGTAGCATAGAATATATCATTCAAATAAATGGAGAAATAATTGTTCTTTATTATAAATGAAAAACCAAACTTGTCTAAACAAGAAACAAAAATAATATTCCTGCTAATTGGAGGTACATAATAACAGTTCTCTAACTGAATTATTAAACCACTAGGTAAAGTCAATACATAAGTTCCTACGGCTAAAGCAGCAACCTTTGCTCCATTTCCAACTCGTAGGTTAACTTCACCTTATGCCAAATCTCTACTCCTTTTCAGCCCCTGAACATTGATACAAATGTGAGAACCGCATCCAGTATCTAATACCCATGATGCAAAAGTGGACAAATTAATTTGAATAACAAAAATACCTGAAGTTGAAGTCTCTACTCCATTCTTCTTATCTTCCAGGTACTTTGGGCAGTTTCTCTTCCAATGTTCGGTCTTACCGCAATGAAAGCACGTGGCTTCCTTTGCTATGCCTCCACTAGGCTTTAAAGCAGGAGCAGTGGGTTTGGGTTTGACAACTTCCTTCCATTTCCCTTTATTAACCTGCTTGGTGGGTCTTTTGTTTTGTCTCTTTCCATTTTCGATCATCATAATGGACTTCCCTTTTGACTTCAGATTCTGCTCAGCAGTTCTTAACATGGCTAGCAGTTCAGGAAGATATTTGTCGATATCATTCTTATTGAAATTAAGGACAAATTGACTGAATATATCTGGAAACGATGGCAAGATCAAATCAATCGCAAGTTCCTTTCCGAGGGGAAAACCCAACCTCTGAAGGTTTTTCATATACCCAATCATCTTCAGCAGATGGGGACCTACATGGGCTCCCTCAGCTAGCTTGCCTTGAAAAAGGGCTTTTGAAACTTCAAACCTTTCATGCCTTGCTTGCTCTTGATAGAGCATCTTCAAGTGTTCGATCATATCGAACGTTGCCATGTTCCCATGTTGCTTTTGCAACTCTGAGTTCATGGTAGCTAGCATGAGGCAAGCAGTTTCATTGGCATCATCGACATGCTTCTTATAAGCATCTCTTTCTGCCTTAGGTGCAGAACTAGGAGATTCCTCTTCAGGAACAGGTTTCTCCAAGACATACTGCTTTCTATAATGTTTGAGGACAATCCTCAGATTTCTGTGCCAATCCAAAAAATTTGTCCCAGACAATTTTTCCTTATCAAGGATTGATCGTAAAATGTTGTTAGAGGTTTCTCCAAGACATACTGCTTTCTATAATGTTTGAGGACAATCCTCAGATTTCTGTGCCAATCCAAAAAATTTGTCCCAGACAATTTTTCCTTATCAAGGATTGATCGTAAAATGTTGTTAGAGGTGTTTGTTGTCATGGTAATCTACATGAAAATAATGAAAATATAAGTATCAATAACATATTTAATTAGACCTTTAATTAAATATTCTCCCACTATTTTACTCAAAACAAATGACCCTCACCATTTGATTCGAAAAATCCCGTTGGAAGATTTTCTAGTGGGTCGAGATCCACATTTCACTTTGTTTTAAGTCCGCGTAGGCGGATTACACAAAACTAGGTTATTTAGATAGGAACTTCTTCCAATTGTATCTAATACAACTCTCGAATATTTTAGTTGGGTGAATAACTCTTTATTCTAATCCATCACATGGATCATTTCCAACTCTTGCTTCTAAACATATATAATCTTATTATAATTTGTTTAGTTAAGTTTGACCCATTGTTTTAGCAATTGGATATTACAATTATCCCATCGCACCTTACTAATATATAATATGCACCTTGTAGCGGGGTATTAGTTACCATTAGAGATATTGTCTAAATCCAAGGTAAATCATACAAGTCGAGTCGCCACCGCACTTCTATTTATCCAAAGGAATGGTTAGAAAGCGAACAAAAACCTAATAGTTTTAAGAAAAACTAATAAAAGAAACAGAGATCTGGGTAAGGGGGTTGGTTATGCAATGGGAAGGTGTTAGGCACCCAAAACATCCTAGGTACTCCTAGGGAGCCCTTTTCACACTTGTGAAGGTTGTTGTCTTGTGAAAATTTTGTTTGTGCAAACATGATTGAAGAGATGAGAAAAGAATATACAAGTTTATTTACATTTTGGTGTTTGGATGGATAAACCCATTGCCTACGTACCATCTTATAAAAAGATTAGGATCAAAACCTCGTAGTTCGGGGTAAAAATCTCAAAATGAGTTGGTGAATTGATTGGTCCAAAAGTCTTAAGGTCTTTTGTTATCAAAGGGAGAAAACTCAACCAAACCATAAATCCACCATGTGAGGATAGCTTCAACATGCTAGTGAGGGGTTAACCCTATAATAAGCATGGAAGACTCATTGTCCATCACTAAGGATATATGTGAGTATTACATCTACCACAAAGATAACTCAAACCTAATAGCTAAAGGTTATGAAAGATTTTGATTAAGAAGTGGCCTTTGGAACCACAAAAATAAATTTGAATGGGTTATATTTTACCAATTGGAAGTATATACAAAAGTGGTCAAAGTTGACTTAAAGATTCAATTCAAAATTAGTATTATGAAAAGAAAGTTTTAAAATCAAAAGCATAAGGCTTAGGTTTCTAATGTTTGAAACAATAGTTAAATGTTTGCACAAAAAGGGTTTTGGCTTGGGTTAAAGTGGAGAGATGAAGAAGAAGGGCTAAATCCTAAGGAAAACAAAAAGATGAGGGATAAGAAATAAAACCACACTAGGAGTTCCTCTCTTGAGATCATATTGATGATTCAAGTAGCTCCCATCCTTTGGAATAAGCAAACACAAAGTATAAGCAATCAAACAAGTCTCATAAGAGATCCTCAATGTATCTTGTATCTTCCACTTGGATGAACATGGTAATGATCCTCCAATTAAGCTAAAATGGGAACTCCTAGCACAAAAGCACACACATCAGAAGTTCCATGGGGTAAAACAAGAATGGACAAAAGTGAGTTTAGAGATTTGGTCCTTTCTAATCCATCTTCAACATTTAGATCCTTTTACTCCCATTTTGCATAAGGAAGGTCCTAGAATCTAAGTCCAATTCTCCATTTCTTTGCATAGGGAAAGTCCTAGAAACTAAGTCCACTTCTTTGCATCTGGTCCACAACAATCAAAACAAAAACACAAGCAAAATAATATATACACAATTATGTGCTCAAGTGAGCAAAAGGCAAATGGCATTAACATAAAGATGTGCTCAAATGAGCAAAGAGAAAAACAAATGAATAAAATGTGCAAGAATAGTAAATTGCATAAAAGTAAATTGCATAAAGTAAAAGTTAGGAGTTAATGGTTAGTGTTAGCAGTTAGTTTCCCATAAGGCAAATTTAGCGCTATGTTAAGCAATCGTAATTGGACTTATGTACAAGTCACAACTATCTGAGGCCGGTCAATAATAATGTAGGCAACAAACACAAGTTAGGAGTCTTGATTAGTGAACCAAGTCCCAAAAACTTGCCATGCCAAAAAGAAGAAGAGAAATGATCTTGTATTGGTTTAAGCCTTTTGCATGATTTAAAAGACAACCTATCCTTAATGCAAAGCCATTCACTTGATCAATTGATCAAGATGAATTAGATTTGAATCAAGGAAGGTTAAATCCCTCTAATCAATGCTAACTTATCAACCTTCAACTCATTGATCAAAAAGAGAAAAAAGAAGAAGAAGAAGAAGAAGAAGAAGAAGACGAATAATGGAGAATGGAAATGGCAAAATAAAAGTGCATTAAATAAAATACAATTTACCAATCTTCATATGTTGACCAATAACATTGAAAGTCAAGGCCAAACAATCAAAAATAGAAGTGAGATGAAGATTGGATGTCAAGAAATGAATAAACTATTTTTGGCATTTTTTTAATATTAAAAATAAACTTGAATTAAAATAAATGGAAAGGTCAAACTTCAAAATCACTTCAAATCAACCTTGAAAGGTCCAAGTGATTTATCCTAAGTTCAACAAGGTCAAACAAAGTTTGACAAAAAATTTCAGCATTTTTAAAAGTCAGAAACTATTTTTAATCAATTAAAAATGAATAAAAATAACCTAATTGAACTAAAATCTCAAATAAATCTCAAATCAATTCAAAAATTGATGAGAATATTTTTCATAGATCCATCATCATTCAAAGAGGTTAGGACAATATTTTTGCATTTTTTGAATATCAGAAACTATTTAAAATGAATTTAAAATAACCAGAAAAGAGAAAATTCACAAGAAATACCAAATGATGAAATAAAAAATATTAAAAATCAGAAATAGAAACTAGAATTTATTTGGGAAATAATGCAATTGGTCCCATAATTTTTGGATTAAAAATGAAGAAGATATTGATTTTTGAAAATAATGGAAATGAAAGAAATAAAATCAGAAATTAAGAAAATAGAAAAAAGCTAAGCCGTCTGATGATGATTCATTAATTGACGTGGATCATCACACGGTCAGGAAGCGCGTGTTCACCATACACGCGGGTCAATTGCATCACACCGTGCCAAATGAAAAGTCATAACAATGAAGGGACAAGATCAAATCTGGAGAATGGATCCAACGGCCAGGATTTGAACTGGACTTGATGAAGCCACCGGTGCCACCGTCTTCTCCGGTGAGCTTCCCAGATTCCGACCAAGTTGCAGAACTTCAAAACTTAACCAAATCAAGCGATCTATACATCAATAGAAAGCTAAGATGATGTAGATCATCCCTATACCATCCATTTTCATTCTAGATTTCTATGATTTGAGAAATCAGAAGTTGAAAATTCTGGTGTTCATCATGAACTCAATGAATTTCGAAAATTAAAAGCATAAACATGATGCCTCCATTGAGAGGACTTCAGCCAACACAAAACCACAGCCAATAGGTCAATGAATTAAGAGAATCGAAGCAAATACCAGTTGGAGTTCAAGTTTGAGTTCTGGTGATTTGAGCTTGAAACCTTGCTTGCTTTATCAAAACAGAAGTTCAATGGAGTCTATGGTGAAGGTCTAGAAGCATTAGATCTATGAATACAACCAGATGTAGTTGAATTCAAGATCTGAAATTTTTTGAAGAAAATCCAATTGCTTCTTTAGTAATGGTTGGGGAATGATTTCAGCAGTATTTCAGGTTGAAAGTTGGATGTGAAATGGAGGGAATGAAGCTTCTATTTATAGAGGATTTGGCAAGGGAAGTGTGAAGCAATCCGTGTGCATGAATTTGGATATCACTTGCATGGGCTTGCATGATCATGCACAAGGCCCAAAAGCAATACCAAATGAACTTTGAGCAATGACAAAGGGAATTGGACATGTAATTTGCCTTGCAATAGCTTGTATTTCAAGATTCAATGTGAATTTCACAATTGGTCACAAATGTTCAGCTCTTCGAAAGTCACTCATGAGAAATCCAAATATAAGCATATGAGTAATGGTTGGAAAGGTATTTGTATAAGGAACAAATGTTATGTTGGACAAAAACTCATTTTAAGTGTGGAAAATTATGAAATTTGAGTTTAAAGTGTGATGTGCAAAACATGTCAAGGCAAGGTTTCTAAAATTGGCCAACTTTCAAGCCCTTATGTTTTGATGTTCAAGCTTCAAATGAAAAAGACTCCAACACCAAAGTTGTATATCATTTCAAGACAACCAAAATGGACTTAAATTTTGCATCATTTGGATTTTTTATGAAGAAGTTATGGGCACTTGAAGTTGGACTTTTTTGACTTTTAATGCCTTTGGCCAAAAAGGACCTATAATGTCTTGCATTATCACATGTATTTCCTTTGAGATTTTGAAATTTTGTTCATCATAACATTTGAAGTACACATCGTAAGATTTCCAATGCATTTGATCCCACCTTAAAATCATAAACAATGAATGAGTTATGTCCTTGGGAAGTTGACCCAAAATTAGGGGTTTAGTCAAAATGACCTATAATATATTGGAATGGCAGATGGTTTTCCAAGCTTCAAATAAAATTTTGATGAACATGAACGTTGTTCATATTGTCCTTAAGAACATTTTTTCTTTTGGAACCATCTCCATTTGACCAACATATAAAACGTTAGGTCTCAGTGCATTTCAAAATAGTCAGATGAATTGACTGATCAACTTTTCAAGTCCACAACTCATATCTTGATGAATTGATGATTGAGGATACTCAAATAAGTTCAAATATGCATGAAATGAAGAGTTAAAGAACTTTCCTTGATTGTATTTGACCATGGGCTGAGGTTGCTTCAAGAGCAAGGCATTGTGGATGATCAGATGAACTAGGGTTTTCTTGGGGAACAAACCTCAAACCCCTTGACTTGCTTTGATCAAAATGATGAATTGAGATGCTAGGGAGGCATATTTGATGGATGAGAGCTTTTGGAACCATTACCATGCTTTCTTTCTCCTCTTCTTGACCATGTCTTTGTACCAAGGGTCTCCTAGAGGCTTTTGACCTTGTGATTGCTCAAGCTACAACCAAAAGATGTTAGTGACATATTTTTTTGTGCTTTTGGTTAGTAAACAAAAATGAGAAAAGCAATGATATACAATTCAAGCATGCTTGGTGATCTCAAACCACTCACAAGGAGTCCCACCCAAAAGCAAATGGAACCAAGATGCTCAATGATCCTTGAGGTTATGCAAATGACATGTTATGATGCCATGAGGGATCTTAGGGACAAAATTGGGGTCTTACAGATGCCCCTATTTAAGGTCATTCTAGCCGGAGAAGTGAAGGTTAAAATCTTCGTCTCAACGAGGTAGAATGGGCTTAAATAATAACAAAGAGACGAATTTTGGTCCCTAAGAGACCTCATGATGTATATGTATGTATGCAAAAGGGTTAATACTTTGTGGGGATATGTGTCCACAAAGTGGTAAAGAAAAAATCAGGATACACCAACAATCCACATTAAATGGGACAAAATCTTGGGGACTCACATGGGGATAAGAAAGAAATGTGTGAGCAGGGCACGACTCAAAGTTTGGGGAGTAGGACTCCAAAGGGAATAAACCGATGGAAAGACTCGAACTGACTCGAAGATACATGTATTCGGGAATATGCCAATACAGCGAAACTATCCACAACAGACCTCATCGGGGATGTCTGAAAAGACTCTCCTGGGGGAACAGCGAGATGAGGTGTTACCGGTTACTGGGTAACAAGCTCAATGAGACATGTGATCTGAACACCGACATCAGGGTCCGAGATACAACATACTCGGGAAGAAATGAATATCTAAGACCGGTATAAGGGTGAGAGATATCAAAACTCCGCAATCATCTGAGGAAGACCTAAAAGGTATATTTCAACTCAGGAAAATCCGACTCCACAGGGGGACAAAAGTCATAATAGGGAGTAGAAAGGGAGGAACACCAAGGATACCGGTTACTAGGCATATAATAGGTGACCGACCAAGGCGTGAATTAGGGAATATTCCCAAGATACTCATCATCCAAAAAAGGGCTAAAAGCGAACTCGATTATAGGATGGATGTTCGACTCCGCAAAGGGAAACGAATCTTACTCAACTGGGAAGAACAAAAGGCTTCGACCAAAGAGTGCGTGAGATATACTATCTATTACCGTCAGAACGTAGATAATATACTCGCATGAAAGATTATCCACAACCGGCTACTAGGTTAATAAAGGATAAATCGACCGAAAAGAGAAGGCATCGGGATACCGAAACTAGGTATATAATGATGACCAATCTAGGGGAGAGACAATCGTTCTTAACAACAAAGGGTAGACGAGTGATGTCTTGCTGGGGATAAATTGCGTAAATAGGGCAATTATCCAGGAAATAGAAGGGAATATCAACATCGAATACTGAATGAAGATAGCCACCAAGGAGGGGATTACACCTACCGGATACTGGGTAAGAGACCACGGAAAAGTAACCATCATCGATAGCGATGAACACAAGGTTAACTCTGCAAAAGGGGAAGAGAATAGGGTTTACAACTACCGGTATAAGGGTAGAAAACCTCAGAATCCACCGGGGATAATGTAGCGGTGTATTCGTCACTTTATGATTTATTGACTAAATCAAAAGCAAAGCATACAAAGAATCAAGTCGCCACCGCACTTTTATTTATCCAAAGGAATGGCTAAAAAGCGAACAAAAGCCTAAGAAGTTTTACACAGAGAAAACTAATGAAAAGATCAGAGAACTGGGTAAGGGGTTAATTACGCAATGGGAAGGTGTTAGGCACCCAAAACGTCCTAGGTACTCCTAGGGAGCCCTTTTCACACTTGTTATACGAAATGTTATTTGTTTATGAAATATTTATTGTGCAAACATGGATTGAAGAGATGAGAAAAGAATGTACAATTTATTATTTTTGTGTTTGAACGGATGAACCCGTTGCCTACGTACCTTTCCATGGAAGGTAAGGATCAAAACGCCGTAGTTCGGCTAAAAAATTTCCAAAATATGAGTGGATTCGTTTTAAACAAAAGCCCTAAGGTCTTTCGTTATCCACGGGAGAAAACTCAACCTTATACAAACAACAAGTCCCCCACGTGAGAAAAGCTTCAACTTGCTAGTGAGGGGTTAACCCTATAATAAGCAAGGAAGTCTTACAATTCAATCACTAAGGACAGAAGGCGAGATTAACATCAACCAACTAGGATAAATCAAACTTATGGCTAATGCATGAAAACTTATCAAGAATGGACAAAGCCACAAAACAATTGAATGAGTTGGATTAACCAATTAGGATTTATTCACAAAAGATGGTCAAAGTATGATTAGAATTCAATTCAAAGAAGTATTATGAAATGGAGTTTTGAAAAATCAAAGGCCTAAAGCCTAGGTTTCTAATTTGAAAAGAGATGAAAATGTTTGCACATTATTTTCAGGTTTTGGATTAGCATGCAAATGGAGGTTTAAAGAACAAAAGGTGGGTGGGTGAGGGAGTAAAACTTCTTAGATGTTCACCTCTTGAGATCATATGTAGATGATTCAATTGATTCCTTTGAAATAGGCAATGAGCAAATAAGCAAATGAGAAATGGATACTGGATGCCAATCAATGGACTTATACCAATCTCCTAAACAAACATGGATACCGGATACCAATCAATGGATTTACACCAATCTCCCAAAACAAAACAAATGATACCGGATGCCAATCAATGGACTTATATTAATCTCACAAAACAAAGGTGGATACCGGATACCAATCAATGGATTTACACCAATCTCCTACAACAAAACAATGATACCAGATGCCAATCAATGGACTTATACTAGTCTCACACCATATCATTGGAACAACTGCCAAGTAATGGACTTATGCTTGTCTCCTCCATGGACAAAGCAAAATGCTATAAAGCAAAGTTTATGAAATGTTATACGAATGATAATGACAAATGCACAAAGGCACACTCAAACAAATATGCACAGATGAATCAAGTAAGCAAACACACAAGTCAATTAGCACACACTATATATAATCAATTAGGCTCAAGCAAGGTTAGACTTTACAGTCAACTGGAATGGGGTATGTGGTGCTCTTAACCCTAACATTGAAAGTTAGGGTGAAGCAGATGAAATGGAGATGAGGGGTGTGCCTCATAGCTCTTATCCCTGGCCTGGGAGAGCTTTAAACAATAGAATGTGTGGGAGTTCAGAAAGTTAGAACTCTTCTCCACAAGTGATTTGACTCTATAAGATCTTGGGTTAGTATCCACAATGCATCAACATGTTATGTGAGCAAAGGGATGACACACTGAATAGTAGGAGATGGACTACACATCTCTTTTATCTACCAATTGCCTCATAAGAGGACTTTTCCTGCTTGGCACAAAGAGTAACCAATCACAAGCATTGCCTCTTAAGGAGGACTTCAGACAGGTGCCTGCCCCTATAACAGGACAGGTCTTCCAGACTACATGAAGAAGAGAGGTTATACCTAAGTGGTTAAGCAACCAAGAAAAAGCAAGTTCACAATGAACTTAAGCAACTAATGTACCTGTGGAAACATCAAACAAATCAGTACCACTATACAGACAAACAACCAACAGTTAATGCAACAGATAACCAATATACACAATGTGTAAGCCAAAAGTCAAACTCAAGAGAGTCAACATCAACCTATAAAACACACATTAGTAATCAAAGGCAAACATCAAATGCTCAAATGATGGAGCATCATGAACCATATAACTTGGATGGTCAACCTGAAATCAAAGCTCAAACATGAGAGGCAAACCACTAGGTCAAAGCCTAGGGTCAAAGAGGGAGAAAAATTCAAAACAGAAGCTGAAAATCAACATGAATCAACTTCAAACACATCTTGAAACAATACAAAAGGTCTCACATCAATATCATATACAAAATCCATTTCATGATCAATTGAAGTTCAAGACTATTTTAAAGCTCAAATGTGACCAAACAGAATGAAAAGTCTCAATTAAATCAGAAATCAATCAAATAATTCCCAGAAAATTCATGCTCATTCACAACATCCATAATATGTATCAAGCAAAAAATCAGAGTAATTGGAGATCATTTGATAGGGTAATCACATCACATAAGATGAACAAACAAAGGTGTGACACAAATTGTCACACCAATTTAGAAAAATCACAAACCAGAAATGATAAATGATAAAAATGCAAACTCAACATCAAAATGTCAAGCAAAGTGTCTAGTCTCATCATGCAAAAATTCAGATTCATTGGATCAACAACCATCATTTCACAAATGCATAAGCAAGGCAATGTCCAGAATGCACACATGTACAAGAACCCTAGGCAAATATTTAATCAGCCAAGCACAACTTGAGTTATCATGATGATAAAAAACTAGAGAGAAAATTAAACTCAATGCAAAAATCCTCACATTTTTTGGATCATTTTTTGATTTGTTATGAATTTTGGAAGATGCAAATGAAATTGAAATGAAATGAAACAAATAAAATTGAATTAAATGAAATAGGAATTATTTAAATTTGAAATGATTCTGGCGCCACTACCATACGCAGCGTTTAATTAAAGAAACGCCTGGCTAATCAGAGGCCAGCATGGGCAACATCATGCATCCAATGGCGCTAAAGCCCTAACAACATAAGGCAACGGAATTTCGTGGTATTACATGCATCAAAACCGTGGCCTTAGTGACTGTATCATCTTCTTCAACAGCTCGCGCCATGAACAGTAATGCTTCAAGAACACGATGAACAATTGTTCCAGATTTTGAAAATGAACATATACTCATGTAGCACACACATCAAGGAGCATGAATCAAGCAATAACTAAGCATCTAACATCGTGAATCATATGGATCGAGCAAAATCAAATTTCAACATCAAACTTTAAATCTTCGAATCTAAGGGAATAATGCATGGATTTAAGTGAATCGAAGCTCAGCATGATCACAAGAAAGAGATCTACAAGTATAGCATAATAGAATTGAGAAATAGGAGACGCGATTTTATGACCTCTTGAAGTGCAGCTTTAAAATTCAATGAAATCAGGCCTTGCAATGCTCAAATCTTCCTCTAGCAAGCTTGTAGAAGTGAATGGATGAAGGCTTGAGGTCCAATTGTCCTTGATTCAACAGAATTTGGATTTCACCATTGATGAGCTTCAAGCTTTGAGCTGCTTCAAGGTGCACGAATTCACTTGGATCTTGGTTCAAACATGCTCCATGATGATTCCAGATGATGAATTAGGCAATGAATTGTGGTTTGATTTGAAGAAATGTGAAGAAAATTTGAGAGAAAAAGTTTGAAGATTTTGAGATCTGAAAATTGTGATGTTGTTAGCAGAAAAACAGTTATGATTCGTTATATATACCTCTCCCTAATCACTCTCCTAAACATGTTTAAGCAATGGTTAAGTGAATTAGCCAAAATGGAGACAAAGATCTACAACTTTCATGTTCAACAAAATTTCATTTGAAGCATTTTTGATCATGTAATTTGAAGTTGAAGTTAGGTTAAAACCTTTCCATTTTTGGCAATTTTGAATTATAGGTCACTTTCTATTTTTGGAAAGTTTTGACCTGACTTTATTTTCTTCAATGTTGATGTTTGAAATGTCAAATGAGACTTGTTTGAACATGAATGAAGCATTTCTAAGCTCTTCCCACTTCCAAATCCACAGTTGACCTGGCAGTTGACTTTCTAGGCTTCGAGTTGACCTGGCAATGTCCTGATGAAATCCAAGCCTCTACCACTTGGGATTTTGATTCAAAATAACATTATAGCTCATATAAGCTCTTGTGAATGAATGTGGTGTCCAAATTCTCAAGAATGGCCACCATCTATTGCTCAATGACTGCCTTTGACTGTCTTGACCTGTGATTGCTTCATCTGCAAGACAAGGGTTAGATGACATATTTTTGTACTTTTGGTTAGTGGTAAAGAGAAAAGCAATGATATACAAATGCAAAACATGCCTGGTGATCAAGAATCACTCTCAAAAAATAACCAACCCACAGGAAAGCAATCAAGATGCACAATGATCCTTGAGGTAATGAAATGATATGATATGATATGATGCCATGAAGGATCTTAGGGACAAAATTGGGGTCTTACAGATGCCCCTATTTAAGGTCATTCTAGCCGGAGAAGTGAAGTTTAGAAATCTTCATCTCGACGCGGTAGAATGGGCTTAAATAACAGTAATGAGACAAATTTTGGTCCCTAAGAGACCTCATGATGCAAATGTATGCATGCAAAGACAAACAAAACTCTGTGGGGAATATGAATCCACAAAGAAGAAAAGACGATCCATCGGAGTAATGCACTCACCAGGAACAGAGACTCTAATCGGACTCTCATGGGGATAGAAAAACAAGAAAAAGAATGCGTGAGCAGGTCACGACTCTGAATTAGGGTAAAATTGACACGGCGTGAACAGGACACGACTGAACTGGAGACCTCACTGGGGAGGTAAAGGACTCAAACTGGGGAAAAGAAAGAATTCCAAAGGAAGACACCTCCATTGGAAAGATTCAAGCTGACTCAAACTATGCACAAAGGATACTTCGGATAAAAATCCGGACTCGGACTGGGGAACGATTCACAAAGAACCTCCCTGCCGGGGAAAAATTGCATATATTGGGGAAAACGCCAATACAGCAAAAAGGGTAAAAATCACCACAGGAAACTCCACTGGAGAAGATCTAACAAAAAGACTCTCCTGGAGAAGCAACAAAGAATGAGGTGTTACCGGTATAAGGGTAACAAACTCAGGAAGAATGAATATCTAAGACCGGTATAAGGGTGAGAGATATCAATCAACCAAACATCTGAGAAAGACCTAAAAAAGGTACATCAACTCAGGAAAATCTGACTCCACAGGGGGTAAATTGCAAGCATCCGGCAACTATCCGAGAAACAAAGAATATTCGATTCCATGAAGGAAAAACAAATCTTACTCGACTGGGGAAACACAATAGGCTTCGACTGAAGAGTGCATGAGATATATTATCCATTACCGTCAGAACGTGGATAACATACTCACATGGAAGATTATCCACAACCGGTTACTGGGTTAATAAAGGATAAATCGACCGAAAAGAAAGGCATCGGGATACCAAAACTAGGTATATAATGATGACCAATCAAAGGGGGCAACAATCATTACCAAGCAAAAGGGTAAATGAAAGAAAACCCGTTGGGGATGAATTGCATAAATAGCAATTATCCACAAGGACTTGCTGGCGACTTCAAAGGGGATAAAATTGCAGGCAAACGGCAATTACCTAGAAGCAAGAGAGGAATATCAACATCGAATACTGGATGAAGATAACCACAAAGAGTAACCATCATCGGTTAGGATGAACATCAAGGTTAACTCTGCAAAAGGGAGAAATTAGGGTTTACAACTACCGAATATGGGGTAGAAAACCAAAACTCTGGCTGGGAATAGGGTTGCTAGCATCCGGCAACTATCCACAAGAAAGCACCGACTCCGTTGGGAATAAAACCACAACAACATAGGATTTACAACTACCGAATACTGGGTAGAAGACCACAAAATCCACCATCAACTGGAATGAACCACAAAGGTTACCTCTGCTAGGGGAAAAGAGATAGGACTTACAACTACCGAATACTGGGTAGTAGCCAACAAACTCTGATGAGGATAAAAAGTAGGGTTTACATCTACCGAATACGGGGTAGAAAACCAAACAACTCCGCGTGGGAATGAAAGAATCACAATTCCGCACGGGAAACAAAAATAGGGTTCATAACAAACCACCAACTGCTGAAGAGCAGGAAAATTAGGATTTATGACTACCGAATACTGGGTAGAAAACCAATCAACTCTTGCTGAGGAATAAAAGGTATATAACCACAAATTCCGCCAAGAAGAGGGAACATAGGACTTACAACTATCGGTATAAGGGTAGAGGCCCAAAAGATTCCGCTGGGGATAAGATGAACTATTGCCGGTTACTGGGCAATTCATTCATTTATTCCACAGGGAAGCACGAGAAATAACTGACAAATGCCAATTCAGGATCAAACCGAAAAGACAGACTGAATTAAGACTCGTCCTAACGAGGATATAACTCAATAGGAAAATCCATCCCAATATATGTGTCGGGAGGAAACGGAAGAAACCGTCATCCATGAGGATATATCTCAGTGGGGAACTGCAGAAGGAAAGACAGGCACTTTCTGCTTATGGGGCGGACTCTATATTGAGAGATTAAACACCCGACATCTGCTTGGGAAGATCTACTGGAGATCTATATCACCCATAGCAGGAGACAACAAACAAGAGATATATGGAAAAAAATGCAACATGAATATCTGAATGTTTATGATTATGCATGAATATGCGTGATTTATGTTTGAGGAATGCTGACAAAACAGACATATCTAACACAAACAGGCCCAGGAATCAAACGCCCGGTACTACACTTCCACAGGAAGCCAAAGGAATTCAACTGGAAAGCCACTCTGCTGAAGATCTACATGCTGAAAAGCAAAGATCTGCGGGAAGGCAAAAGATCAGAGATATCAAGAAAACATCAAAATCTCTGAGTGATGGATCAACAATCAACCCAACTGGAGTACAGAAAGTCACAACAGGCATGAACAGCCACAAAGACAAATCTGTTGGGGAAATGAAGAAATCCCAAGATATCTGCAGGGGAACAAGAGTTCACTGCACAGGCGAGAACTGCCACGAAAGCAACTTCCAAATAATTTCGCTGGGGAACAACCCACAAAGGGAGAACAGATCATCCATGTAGAATCTAACTGCATAAGCAACTCTACTGGGAAAAATATCAGCCACTCCATCGGGGAATACACCCACTGAGGAAAGAATAGATCACACGAGTAGTTCTGCAACAATGCCACTCTACTAGGGATCAAAAGCATCAGGAAATCAACCAAATCTCTGGATGATAGGTCACCAACCGGCCCAACTGGGGAAAACAAACTCCGGCGGGGATCCTGACTCTGTTGGGGACTCTGGGGGATAAAGGGGAATATCACCTATGCAATCCACCATACCACAAATCTACTGGCGTCTTTACTAGGGAATCCACTGGGGAAATCCACCTGTGATGAGGAGGAGAGCTAGGGATTAACCACCAAATACCGAACCTTCCCAGAATAAACCCACAACTGTCAAGGAGGAAAATAAACACTGCTCTGCTGAAGGGATAAGAGGTAAAACCTCAACAAACACTCCGATGGGGAGATATAGCATCAAATGCAGTATATCATATCAACAACCCTGGCGACAGTGTTGAGGAGAGAAGCAACAACTCCGCTGGCGACTGCACTGGGAAGAGTTATGGGGTACCGGGGTCTCGCACCACACCCCAATAACAATCTGGAGAAAGAGGATACAACCATGCCAGGAATATGAACAAATGTCTTACCTGTTGGAAATCATGCCACCCTCGGGAGAGCACTAAGAAATTCTTAAGTATCCTTTCATCATTGTGAATGTTCACTTTGTTTAAAACAACCATTTTATGAAAAATTTATTTGTTTCAAACAATGACATTTTATCAATTAAAACATGCAAAACATTTGTTGAATTGAAACAAATAAGAATGCAAATAATTGGATAAAAAAGCTCAAATTGATTTTATGGAATGGTAGCCTGCAAATGGCAAGACTCCATAGATCTATACAAATTTGAAATCAGTGATGTATATTGGAAGAGGGCTACATTGAACATAATGATCCTTTATCTACCAATTTGAATCTCGATGTATTCGAAGCTTCAGTCGACGACGAATCGAGAATCTCTGACGAAAAGACAGCTGTGGAACAGAAAGTCTTGTCAGGATGCAGTTACTTGCCAAATCCCTAATTTTTGCCTAGATTGCCCTAGGGTGAGGTACTCAATCTTGCGGGATGCAAATACTCTTTTTTTCATGTCTCTAACTTTTGCCTGGATCGCCCTTGCGGGTTCTCCACCGAGACGCTCATTTTTGCCTAAGTCGCCCTTTCGGGTTTTCAACTTAGCGAGCTATTCTGTTTTTCTTTTAGGCGAAGTATTTCTTGACTGCATCTGAATTCACAGGACGAGTGAAATCCTCCCCATCCATTGTTGTAAGCATCAAAGCACCGCCTGAGAAGGCTCTCTTGACAACGTATGGACCTTCATAGTTTGGAGTCCACTTGCCCCTGGAATCGGGCGCGAAAGACAAAACTTTCTTGAGCACGAGGTCTCCTTCTCGGAACATACGAGGCTTGACCTTCTTGTCGAATGCTTTCTTCATTCTCTGCTGATACAACTGACCATGGCACATGGCAGTCAACCGCTTCTCTTCAATCAAATTCAGCTGGTCATAACGACTCTGAATCCATTCAGCATCAGTCAACTTGGCTTTGAAGGTATACTTTCTAAAAAAAATTTTTTTGATTTTTTTGATTTTTTTGATTCTTTTATTTTTCACCCTCTTTCTCTCTCTTTTTTTTTTTTTACATTTGTAATGCCCCAGTTTGACTGTTTTTGCTGATTCTCATGACGCAGTTGAATGATCTTCTTTTCGTACTCAAGAAGACGGGTAATCTCATCAGGAATCCCCTCAACATCATCTTCCTCTGCCTCAAATACAGGGAATTCAAAATTGGGAGATGGCGTTGGATCATTATGTTCAATGGGTTTTAGAATCAACCTGCATAATGATTTGGATAATAAAAAATTTAGAATTTAAACAAGCAAACCATTATGCAGATGAAAAGATTGCTTTTATTCTTATTCTTATGGGTTTTTTGTGATCACTGATTTCATGCAAAAGCAAAAAGTGAAAACAAATGGAAAACAAATGTTTAACAATGCATTAATTGAATGAAATATCATTGTATATATGATGCCAACAATGTCATCGCTTCTCCTTTTGGCATGGGAGAAGGGTTTTGAACAAAGTGAACCATTACTCTGATCTATGAATGACTGTAGGCACATCTACAACGACCCAATTGTGGCAGACACCACCAGGTATGATGAAGTTGCTCAAATCCTCTACATCCTCTTCCAAGATAGCAACAGCTTCCTCAGGTTGATCAGCATGGATGAAACCTCCACTCTTGAACAAACCATGCTCGTTAAATGCCCCAGAAGAATAGCCAATGCCAGCCCGGGATTTATTGTCTTCAAGCTCGATCATCTTCCCTAAACCAGCGACTGCACCATACTCAATGGCCAGCTTCGCATCTCGGTAGGAAGTAAATGAAGGAGACTTCTTCTCAATCGGCTCAGCAATAGATAAAGCTTGGAAAGGAGTTCCAACTTCATCCTCAACATCAATATATGAGAAAGAAGACAGGTGGCTAACCAGGAATAAATCCATCAAAAGCACTCTGTCTGGCAAATTCCTCCTTGAGTTCACAATTCTCTTGCTCAAGATGATCCATCAATCTCGAAGAATCGGCTCTGGTGTAGTACCGGCGAGGTGCGTCTTCAAAATAAATGAAGAGCACGGGGATCAGACCACAGGACCAAAGGCTGAGAACAACACCCGCTTATGCAAATGATGCATGAAGTGTTTGTGCATATGCTTTGTTTTTATTTCAAAGGAACTCGAGGGTTTTATTTGCAAACTTTGAAATATTAATCATTTTATCGCATATGGAAATTATTTCATTGAATAATTCTTTGTCTTTCCATATCTGAATTTTTTTTGCAAAGAAACCCCTTAAGTTCTTTGAAAAACAAAAAATTCTCATTTTTTGATGATATGGGTGCAGATGAATGCATGAATGTATGAATGCAACAATCACACTCAAGGATCAAGCAATTCACACCAGACAAAGGTCATGGGAAAGCTCATAGTATCCTTAATATCAATCATCCATTTTAGTGGATTATGGTTTTCACCTTATCGACACCCAAGTTCCATTGATATTAACAATACATGAACCGGTTCAATCATCCTTAATATCAATCATCCATTTTGGTGGATTATGGTTTTCACCTTATCGACACCCAAGTTCCATTGATATTAAGGATGTCTGAACGACTCAACCATGAATCACGGGTTTGTTGAGAGTCACGAGCATGGAGTCTCGGTTAAGAACCACCCAAAGGGAGTGTACTAGGGTTTAAACCTGCCGAGCATGTTCTACCAGAGGTTCCCATAGTCATCATCCCATCTTTCGAATATTATCGGAGGAACGAATACTCGTATTCCAAAAATATTCTCAAGAGAGACTCTTATGAGTGTAGTATCGCGTAACAATCGCATCAGATCTTACATCTGAACGACCTCCCCACTACGTCCTAAAAATAGGCCAAGATGGGCTTGGTAAACTAAGGTCCTTGGCTTCTAAGGCACATGATTGAAAGGATAATGCCTAACCACAAATAACTTGTGTGACATTATTAATCCAACATGACCTCCACCAAGTGAATGGACTCGCAAGTCAACTTGTTAAGGAATACTCCATACAAGTCGACAAGACTATGCCATTCTCCTATCCTAAGGTGCACTCGAGTTCGGGTATAGAACTCATCTCACAGAGACCACCAAGCAAACAAGCAATTGTATATCAAGCAATTCAAACATTACAATCAATACAGTTATCCCAAATTGTACAAAAATATGTCAAATAACACATAAACAATATCATACAACAAGGGTGAAAAGTAGGCAAAACCACCAAGGATATTTTTCCCCAGCAGAGTCGCCACTTTTCTGTAGCGGTGTATTCGCCACTTTATGATTTATTGACTAAATCAAAAGCAAAGCATACAAAGAATCGAGTCGCCACCGCACTTTTATTTATCCAAAGGAATGGCTAAAAAGCGAACAAAAGCCTAAGAAGTTTTACACATAGAAAACTAATGAAAAGATCAGAGAACTGGGTAAGGGGTTAATTACGCAATGGGAAGGTGTTAGGCACCCAAAACGTCCTAGGTACTCCTAGGGAGCCCTTTTCACACTTGTTGTACGAAATGTTATTTGTTTATGAAATATTTATTGTGCAAACATGGATTGAAGAGATGAGAAAAGAATGTACAATTTATTATTTTTCTGTCTGAACGGATGAACCCGTTGCCTACGTACCTTTCCATGGAAGGTAAGGATCAAAACGCCGTAGTTCGGCTAAAAATTTTCCAAAATATGAGTGGGTTCATTTTAAACAAAAGCCCTAAGGTCTTTCGTTATCCACGGGAGAAAACTCAACCTTATACAAACAACAAGTCCCCCATGTGAGAAAAGCTTCAACTTGCTAGTGAGGGGTTAACCCTATAATAAGCAAGGAAGTCTTACAATTCAATCACTAAGGACAGAAGGCGAGATTAACATCAACCAACTAGGATAAATCAAACCTATGGCTAATGCATGAAAACTTATCAAGAATGGATAAAGCCACAAAACAATTGAATGAGTTGGATTAACCAATTAGGATTTATTCACAAAAGATGGTCAAAGTATGATTAGAATTCAATTCAAAGAAGTATTATGAAATGGAGTTTTGAAAAATCAAAGGCCTAAAGCCTAGGTTTCTAATTTGAAAAGAGATGAAAATGTTAGCACAATATTTTCAGGTTTTGGATTAGCATGCAAATGGAGGTTTAAAGAACAAAAGGTGGGTGGGTGAGGGAGTAAAACTTCTTAGATGTTCACCTCTTGAGATCATATGTAGATGATTCAAGTGATTCCTTTGAAATAGGCAATGAGCAAATAAGCAAATGAGAAATGGATACCGGATGTCAATCAATGGACTTATACCAATCTCCTAAACAAACATGGATACCGGATACCAATCAATGGATTTACACCAATCTCCCAAAACAAAACAAATGATACCGGATGCCAATCAATGGACTTATACTAGTCTCACAAAACAAAGGTGGATACCGGATACCAATCAATGGATTTACACCAATCTCCTAAAACAAAACAATGATACCAGATGTCAATCAATGGACTTATACTAGTCTCACACCATATCATTGGAACAACTGCCAAGTAATGGACTTATGCTTGTCTCCTCCATGGACAAAGCAAAATGCTATAAAGCAAAGTTTATGAAATGATATACGAATGATAATGACAAATGCACAAAGGCACACTCAAACAAATATGCACAGATGACTCAAGTAAGCAAACACACAAGTCAATTAGCACACACTATATATAATCAATTAGGCTCAAGCAAGGTTAGACTTTACAGTCAACTGGAATGGGGTATGTGGTGCTCTTAACCCTAACATTGAGAGTTAGGGTGAAGCAGATGAAATGGAGATGAGGGGTGTGCCTCATAGCTCTTATCCCTGGCCTGGGAGAGCCTTAAACAATAGAATGTGTGGGAGTTCAGAAAGTTGGAACTCTTCTCCACAAGTGATTTGACTCTATAAGATCTTGGGTTAATATCCACAATGCATCAACATGTTATGTGAGCAAAGGGATGACACACTGAATAGTAGGAGATGGACTATACATCTCTTTTATCTACCAATTGCCTCATAAGAGGACTTTTCCTGCTTGGCACAAAGAGTAAACAATCACAAGCATTGCCTCTTAAGGAGGACTTCAGACAGGTGCCTGCCCCCATAACAGGACAGGTCTTCCAGACTACATGAAGAAGAGAGGTTATACCTAAGTGGTTAAGCAACCAAGCAAAGGCAAGTTCACAATGAACTTAAGCAACTAATGTACCTGTGGAAACATCAAACAAATCAGTACCACTATACAGACAAACAACCAACAGTTAATGCAACAAATAACCAATATACACAATGTGTAAGCCAAAAGTCAAACTCAAGAGAGTCAACACCAACCTACAAAACACACATTAGTAATAAAAGGCAGACATCAAATGCTCAAATGATGGAGCATCATGAACCATATAACTTGGATGTTCAACCTGAAATCAAAGCTCAAACATGAAAGGCAAACCACTAGGTCAAAGCCTAGGGTCAAAGAGGGAGAAAAATTCAAAACAGAAGCTGAAAATTAACATGAATCAACTTCAAACACATCTTGAAACAATACAAAAGGTCTCACATCAATATCATATACCAAATCCATTTCATGATCAATTGAAGTTCAAGACTATTTTAAAGCTCAAATGTGACCCAACAGAATGAAAAGTCTCAATTAAATCAGAAATCAATCAAATAATTCCCAAAAAATTCATGCTCATTCACAACATCCATAATATGTATCTTGCAAAAAATCAGAGCAATTGGAGATCATTTGATAGGGTAATCACATCACATAAGATGAACAAACAAAGGTGTGACACAAATTGTCACACCAACTTAGAAAAATCACAAACTAGAAATGATAAATGATAAAAATGCAAACTCAACACCAAAATGTCAAGCAAAGTGTCTAGTCTCATCATGCAAAAATTCAGATTCATTGGATCAACAACCATCATTTCACAAATGCATAAGCAAGGCAATGTCCAGAATGCACACATGTACAAGAACCCTAGGCAAATATTTAATCAGCCAAGCACAACTTGAGTTATCATAATGATAAAAAACTAGAGAGAAAAATAAACTCAATCCAAAAATCCTCACATTTTTTGGAACATTTTTTGATTTGTTATGAATTTTGGAAGATGCAAATGAAATTGAAATGAAATGAAACAAATAAAATTGAATTAAATGAAATAGGAATTATTTAAATTTCTAATGATTCTGGCACCACTACCATACGCAGCGTTTAATTAAAGAAACGCCTGGCCAATCAGAGGCCAGCATGGGCAACATCATGCATCCAATGGCGCTAAAGCCCTAACAACATAAGGCAACGGAATTTCGTGGTATTACATGCATCAAAACCGTGGCCTTAGTGACTGTATCATCTTCTTCAACAGCTCGCGCCATGAACAGTAATGCTTCAAGAACACGATGAACAATTGTTCCAGATTTTGAAAATGAACATATATTTATGTAGCACACACATCAAGGAGCATGAATCAAGCAATAACTAAGCATCTAACATCGTGATTCATATGGATCGAGCAAAATCAAATTTCAACATCAAACTTTAAATCTTCGAATCTAAGTGAATAATGCATGGATTTAAGTGAATCGAAGCTCAGCATGATCACAAGAAAGAGATCTACAAGTATAGCATAATAGAATTGAGAAATAGGAGACGCGATTTTATGACCTCTTGAAGTGCAGCTTTGAAATTCAATGAAATCAGGCCTTGCAATGCTCAAATCTTCCTCTAGCAAGCTTGTAGAAGTGAATGGATGAAGGCTTGAGGTCCAATTGTCCTTGATTCAACAGAATTTGGATTTCACCATTGATGAGCTTCAAGCTTTGAGCTGCTTCAAGGTGCACGAATTCACTTGGATCTTGGTTCAAACATGCTCCATGATGATTCCAGATGATGAATTAGGCAATGAATTGTTGTTTGATTTGAAGAAATGTGAAGAAAATTTGAGAGAAAAAGTTTGAAGAATTTTGAGATCTGAAAATTGTGATGTTGTTAGGAAAAAAACAGTTATGATTTGCTATATATACCTCTCCCTAATCACTCTCCTAAACATGTTTAAGCAATGGTTAAGTGAATTAGCCAAAATGGAGTGTTTGTGCAAATTTGCATTTCACCCTATGCATGAAAGTGGCATGTGAACAGTACACGAATTCCACTTAATTTCACTTAAAATGCAATTTTGAAATCAATGGTGAAGGCAAAATATTCAAATTATGCACCAAATTTAAATGATGAAATTTCCCTCCAAAAATCCCAAAATTGGCAAGTGTTCATGTGATGACAATTTATGCAATGCAATGCAAGATTTGGAAGTTATAGGTCAAAACAAGAACAATGCAAAAAGAGCCATGCAATTTGGAGCTTTGGTTGAGAAGTTATGCACATTTGAATCTTCATGTACACTTGGCCATGTTTTGATCATATCTCCTTAACCACACATGAGAAATGGATGATCTTGGACTTTTTGGAAATGGGAGAGAAAGATCTACAACTTTCATGTTCAACAAAATTTCATTTGAAACATTTTTGATCATGTAATTTGAAGTTGAAGTTAGGTTAAAACCTTTCCATTTTTGGCAATTTTGAATTATAGGTCACTTTCTATTTTTGGAAAGTTTTGACCTGACTTTATTTTCTTCAATGTTGATGTTTGAAATGTCAAATGAGACTTGTTTGAACATGAATGAAGCATTTCTAAGCTCTTCCCACTTCCAAATCCACAATTGACTTGGGAGTTGACTTTCTAGGCTTCCAGTTGACCTGGCAATGTCTTGATGAAATCCAAGCCTCTACCACTTGGGATTCTGATTCAAAATAACATTATAGCTCATATAAGCTCTTGTGAATGAATGTGGTGTCCAAATTCTCAAGAATGGCCACCATCTATTGCTCAATGACTGCCTTTGACTGTCTTGACCTGTGATTGCTTCATCTGCAAGACAAGGGTTATATGATATATTTTTGTACTTTTGGTTAGTGGTAAAGAGAAAAGCAATGATATACAAATGCAAAACATGCCTGGTGATCAAGAATCACTCTAAAAAAATAACCAACCCACAGGAAAGCAAGCAAGATGCACAATGATCCTTGAGGTAATGAAATGATATGATATGATGCCATGAGGGATCTTAGGGACAAAATTGGGGTCTTAGAGATAAGATGAAGGGTTACTGGTTATTGAGCAATTATTCCTCTATACCACGGGAAAGCACAAGGAAACAGTCACAGGAGCCGATCTAGGATCAAACTAAAAGGAAAACTGAATCAAGACTCGTCCTAATGAGGATATAACTCAATAGGGAAGCCCATCCCAATATATGTGTTGGGGGGGAAACAGAAACAAACATCATCCACGAGGACATATCTCGGTGGGGAATATGGAAGCAGGGATAGACGCTTTCTGCCTATGGAGCTGACTCTATAGGGAGAGATCAGATACACACATTTGCTTGGAGAAATCTATATCACCAATAGCAGGAGACAACAAACAACGATATATGGAAAAGAATGCAACATGAACATCTGACTGTTATAATTATGCATGTATATGCGTGGTTTATGTATGATGAATGCTGACAAACAGACATATTTAACACACACGGGATCCAGGAATCCACCACTCGGTACTACATCTCGAAGCCAGACATGCTGAAAAGTATCCAATCTGCCGGGGGTAAATCATCGGCCACGGTTGGGGAAGAGAGTTTAATGCACAAGTAGCATCTACCACCTGAGCCACTCTACTGGGGAATCTATCCGAGCTGAGGAGGAAAGAAACACTGCTCTGCTGAAGGGACCACTGGTGAACCTCACAAAATCATACCACTCAGGGTTCCGGAGGTAGAAAATATAATCATGCCAGGAATATGAACAAATGTCTTACCCTGTTGGGGATCACACCACTCTTGGGAGAGCACTGGGAATCTCTTAAGTATCCTTTCGTCTTTGTGACTGTTCACTTTGTTTAAAAACAAGTTATAAAAATACATTTTTCAAAACAATGATATTTTCTCATATAAAAGCATGCAAAACGTTTGTTGAAATAGAAACAAATAAGAGTGCAAATAACTGGATAAAAGGCTCAAATTTATTTGATGGAATGGTAGTCTACAAATGGCAAGACTCTATAGATCTTTACAAATTTGAAATTGGTGATATATATTGGAAAAGGGCTACATTCAACATAATGACCATTTCTCCACCAATTCTGAATTCGATGTATTTGAAGCTTCGGTTGATGACGAATGAACAAGAATCTCTGACGGATGACAGATATAGAACAAAGTCTTGTCAGGATGCAGTTACTTGCCAAATCCCTAATTTTTGCCTAGATTGCCCCAGGGTGAGGGACTCAATCTAGCGGGATACAATTATTCATTATTTTTTTCATGTCTCTAACTTTTGCTTAGACCGCCCTTTCGGGTTTTTAATCCACCGAGACGCTCATTTTTTTGCCTAAGCCGCCCTTTCGGGTTTTCAACTTAGCGAGCTATTCTGTTTTTATTTTAGGCGAAGTATTTCTTGACTGCATCTCAATTCACAGGACGAGTGAAATCCTCCCCATCCATAGTTGTAAGCATCAAGGCACCGCCTGAAAAGGGTCTCTTAACAACATACGGACCTTCATAGTTCGGAGTCCACTTGCCCCTGGAATCGGGCGCGAAAGACAAGACTTTCTTGAGAACAAGGTCACCTTCTCGGAACACACGAGGCTTGACCTTCTTATCAAATGCTTTCTTCATTCTCTGCTGATACAACTGACCATGGCACATGGCAGTCAATCTCTTCTCTTCTATCAAATTCAGCTGGTCATAACGACTCTGAACCCATTCAGCATCAGTCAACTTGGCCTCCATCAAGACTCTCATTGATGGGATCTCCACCTCTACTGGGAGTACGGCCTCCATGCCATAAACTAGAGAAAAAGGGGTTGTCCCTGTTGAAGTGCGGACAGACGTACGATATCCATGTAAAGCAAATGGCAACATCTCATGCCAATCTTTATACGTAACAACCATCTTCTGGATAATCTTCTTGATGTTCTTATTAGCAGCTTCAACAGCCCCATTCATCTTGGGTCTGTAAGGAGAAGAATTATGATGTGCAATCTTGAACTCTCTACACAGCTCTTTCATCATCTTGTTATTCAAGTTAGATCCATTATCAGTAATGATCTTATCAGGCACACCATAGCGGCATATGAGTTGATTCTTGATAAACTTCACGACCACCTGCCTGGTCACATTTGCATATGACGCCGCTTCAACCCACTTGGTGAAGTAATCAATTGCTACGAGAATAAATTTGTGCCCGTTGGACGCTTTCGGCTCTATCATGCCAATCATGTCGATTCCCCACATGGAGAAAGGCCATTGTGATGAAATCACATTCAGAAGTGTCGGAGGAATATGAATCTTATCCGCGTAAATATGACACTTATGGCATTTCTTCACGTATTTGCAGCAGTCAGACTCCATTGTCAGCCAATAGTAGCCTGCTCTCAACATCTTCCTAGCCATGGCATGTCCATTGGAATGAGTACCAAATGAACCCTCATGGACCTCAGTCATCAACAGGTCTGCTTCGTGTCTATCCACGCATCTGAGCATAACCATGTCAAAATTTCTCTCATAAAGCACTTCACCATTGAGGTAGAAACTGCCTGACAATATCCTCAAAGTCTTCCTATCTTTCATAGATGCCCCAGGTGGGTATATTTGACTCTGAAGGAAACATTTAATGTCATGATACCATGGCTTATCATCTTTCACTTCTTCAACTGCAAACACATGAGCTGGTCTATCCAAGCGCATCACAGTGATATTGGGGACTTCATTCCACAATTTAACCACAATCATTGAAGCAAGTGTAGCAAGAGCATCTGCCATCCGGTTCTCATATCGAGGAATATGATGGAAGTCAACCTCAGTAAAGAACGTTGAAATCCTTCTCGCATATGCCCCAATATGGAATAAGACCAGGCTGATTCGTTTCCCATTCACCCTTAATCTGATTGACAACGAGGGCCGAATCACCATATACATCAAGATGCTTGATCCTTAGATCAATACATTCCTCCAATCCCATAATACATGCCTCATACTCAGCCATATTATTCGTGCATTTGAAAGTTAGCCTTGCTGTAAAAGGAATATGTGTGCCCTGCGGAGTAATAATCACTGCCCCAATACCATTTCCATACTGATTTACAGCGCCATCAAATACCATACCCCATCTGGAACTAGGCTCTGGCCCTTCATTGAGTGTAGGCTCATCACATTCTTTCACTTTCAAATATAGAATCTCCTCATCTGGGAAGTCATACTGAACTGACTGCTAATCTTCAATAGGCTGGTGTGCCAAATGGTCAGCCAAGATACTACCTTTAATAGCCTTCTGAGCTCGATATTCAATATCATACTCAGATAACAACATCTGCCAACGGGCAATCCTCCCTGTTAAACAGGCTTTTCGAAGGTGTACTTGATTGGGTCCATTATGGATATCAACCAAATTGTATGATTTATCATATACTGACGTAAGCGCTTAGCAGCCCAAGCCAAAGCACAACATGTCTTCTCAAGCATTGAGTATCGAGACTCACAGTCAGTGAACTTCTTGCTCAAGTAGTAAATAACATATTCTTTCTTTCCTGATTCATCTTGCTGACCAAGGACATAACCCATTGAGTCCTCAAGAACAGTCAGATACATGATCAATGGTCTTCCCTCCACAGGCGGAGACAGAATCAGAGGTTCGGACATATATTCTTTAATACGGTCGAAAGCTTTCTCGAAATCTTCGGTCCAATCATGAGACTGATCTTTCCGGAGGAGCTTGAATATTGGTGCACATGTGGCAGTCATGTGGGATATGAATCTGGAAATGTAATTCAAGCGACCAAGAAAACCTCGGACTTGCTTCTCAGTTTTGGGCACAGGCATCTCTTGTATTGCTTTGACCTTTGCAGGATCAACCTCAATACCTCTTTCACTGACAATGAAGCCCAATAACTTGCCAGAACGGACTCCAAATGTACACTTGTTGGGATTTAGACGAAGCTTGTATTTTCTCAAATGCTGAAAAAGCTTCAACAAGTGTTCTACATGTTCAACTTCCGTTCTTGACTTAGCAATCATATCATCAACATATACCTCAATCTCCTTGTGCATCATATCATGAAACAAGGTAGTCATAGCTCGTTGATACGTGGCTCCGGCGTTCTTCAAACCGAAGGGCATCACTCGATAACAAAATGTTCCCCAAGGTGTGATGAATGTTGTCTTCTCCATATCCTCGGGTGCCATCTTAATCTGATTATATCCGGAAAATCCATCCATAAAAGAGAAGACATTGAATTTAGCTGTATTGTCTACCAACATATCAATATGTGGTTGAGGGAAATCATCTTTCGGACTAGCTTTATTCAAGTCTCTATAATCCACACACATTCGGACTTTTCCATCTTTCTTAGGCACGGGCACAATATTGGCCACCCATTGAGGATATGTAGAAGTCACCAGAAACCCCACATCAATTTGCTTCTGAACTTCCTCTTTGATCTTTACTGCCATATCAGGATGAGTTCTTCTGAGCTTCTGCTTCACAGGCACGCACTAAGGCTTTAAAGGCAGGAAATGTTGCACAATATCAGTATCTAGACCCGGCATGTCTTCATATGACCAGGCAAAGACATCGACGTATTCTCGCAGCAATTCAATCAACCCCTTCTTAACAGATTCTTCCAGGAGTGCCCCAATCTTCACCTCTCGCACACAATTTTCAGACCCCAAGTTGACTGTCTCCAGATTCTCGAGATGCGGTTGAATGATCTTCTCTTCATGCTCAAGTAAACGGGTGATCTCATCAGGAATTTCTTCAACATCATCTTCTTCCGCCTCAAATACAGGGAATTCAAAATTGGGAGATGGTGTTGGATCATTATGTTCAATGGGTTTAATCAACCTGCATAATGATTTTGGATATGAAAAGCTTTAGAAATCAAACAAGGCAAATCATTATGCAGATGAAAAGATTGATTTTATTCTATTTTTTAGGGTTTTATGTGATCACCGATTTCATGCAAAAAGCAAAAAGGGAAAATATTTGGAAAAACAAACATTTAACATGAATTTATTGAATTAAAATATCATTGTATTTATGTTGCCAACAATGTCATCACTTCTCCTTTTGGCATGGGAGAAGGGTTTTTTAACAAAGTGATCATTACGTTGACTTGTGGACAACTGTAGGAATATCCACAGCGACCCAATTGTTGCAGATCCCTCCAGGGATAATGAAATTTCCTGAATCCTCTACATCCTCTTCCAAGACAGCATCAACCTCCTCATCCTGACTGGTGTGGATAAAACCTCCACTCTTGAATAGTCCTTTTTCGTTGAAGACCCCAGAAGAAAAGCCAATGCCATCCCGGGACTTATTGTCTTCTAGCTCAATCATTTTTCCTAGACCAGCAATTGCACCACACTCAATGGCCAACTTTGCATCTCTATAGGAAGTAAATGAAGGAGTTCTCTTCTCAATAGGCTCAGCTATAGATAAAGCTTGGAAAGGAGTTCCAACTTCATCCTTAGCATCTATGTATGAGAAGGAAGACAAGTGGCTAACCAGGAGAGCCTTTTCTCCCCCTACCACTACCAGTTTCTTATTCTTCACAAATTTCAGCTTCTGGTGTAGGGTGGATGTCACGGCGCCCGCCTCGTGAATCCATGGTCTACCTAAGAGACAGTTGTACGATGGGTGAATATCCATAACCTGGAAGGTAATTTGGAAATCACTGGGTCCAATCTTGATTGGGAGATCAACTTCCCCAATCACAGTCTTTCGAGACCCATCGAAAGCTTGCACAACAACTCCACTTTGCCTCATGGGAGGCCCTTGATATGACAATCTTGAAAGAGTGGATTTTGGCAATACATTCAGGGATGACCCAATGTCCACCAGCACATTGGACATGGCGTCGTCTTTGCAGTTCATGGAGATGTGTAAGGCCAAGTTGTGGTCTCTTCCCTCCTCAGGGAGATCAGAGTCATTGAAACTCAAATTGTTACAAGCAGTGATGTTTGCAACAATACTATCGAGTTGTTCTATTATGACATCATGATCTACATATGCCACATCCAAAACCTTCTGCAGCGCCTCTCTATGTGGTTCTGAATTCAGAAGCAACGATAACATGGATATCTTGGATGGCGTTTGTAAAAGCTGGTCTACAACATTGTACTCACTCTTCTTTATGAGCCTTAGCATCTCATCGCAGTCTTTTTTCACATTGCCACTAGGGCCAACAGAAGTAGGAGCTTTTAGTACAAAGGAGGGATTAACAACAAGTGCCGGATCCGGAGAATTCACCACATTCCCAACCGGGCGTTCAACAAAATCAGTACTAGCTTGAGGCTTTGGTGCTGAAAACACACGACCACTACGGGTGAAACCACTTACATCAGCGATATTCACCACAGATGAAGAAGGCAAAGGCACCTCTTTCCCATCTTCTACAGCAACATCGTTGTAACGAAAGGGAATTGCCTTTTCGGAAGAATATGGCACAGGTCCGGCAGGTTTAATGATCAAGGAAGGAGAAACCTTCTGCTTGCTACCATCGTATTTAATGATAACAGGTTCGGGCATCCGGAACACCGGGGAAATTACGTTGACCTCTGGCTCATCTTCATCAACATTCTTATTCTGAAGGATCTCAATGACTCCTTGATCCAGCATTTCCTGAAGATCTTTGCGCACTTGGCGACAACCCAATCGGTTAAGAGGGCAGATTCGGCATCTATCATGGTCGTGCTCATAATGACTGTACTCGCATAGCAAACGGTGCAACTCGACCAGAGACTGTCGGATATGACTAACATATTTGACCTTGTACTTGCCAAGGCAACCCTGGACCATGTTAACAGATTTCCCATGTTCGGGCAATGGGTTCTTCTTCACATTAGGACCTACGTCCTCAAAACACAGAATGCCACACCTCACAAGGTCTTGAACCTTGGTCTTCAAAAGATAGCAATTCTCCACGTCATGGCCGGGAGCACCAGAGTGATACACACAATGTAATTCAGGCTTATACCACCACTGAGGGTTAGCAGGTATAGCCGGTGGGTCTCTCGGAGTAATCAGCTTCCTCTCTATCAAGGAGGGATATAACTCTGCATACGTCATCGGAATAGGATCAAAAGTGACCTCTTTCCTCTCGTAACTCGTGCTAGTTGGATTACTGTTTCGGGGCTGGTAGGCCTGCTGTTGCGGACGGTGTTGTTGCTGATATTGCTGAGGTGGTTGCTGATTATTGCTATGTTGTTGGTATTGTTGGTTGTCTCTGAAAACAGGTGCTATATGAGCCACCTAGTGCTGGTTACTGGCGGGACGCACAGTCTTCCTCCCTACCGAGGGTCTACTTGATTTCACATGGGAGGTCACGACATGTGCCTCTCCATCTTTCTTAATTGCAAACACCCCATAACATTTGGCAGAAGAGCCTTCTTCTCTGGTTAGACGTCCTTCTCTAACCCCCTATTCTAAACGCATCCCCATATTCACCATCTCGGTGAAGTCAGAAGGAGCGCTAGCAATCATCTGCTCATAATAGAATGAACTCAAGGTCTTTAGAAAGATCTTGGTCATTTCCTTCTCTTCTAGCGGAGGCACGATCTGCGCTGCCAACTCTCGCCACCTCTGGGCGTACTCTTTGAATGTTTCTTTGTCCTTCTGGGACATAGCCTTTAGCTGATCCCTATCAGGGGCCATATCCACATTATACTTGTATTGCTTGACGAAGGCCTCACCAAGGTCGTTGAAAGATCAGATGTTCGTACTGTCTAAACCCATATACCATCTCAGGGCAGCACCGGACAGACTGTCCTGAAAGTAGTGGATGAGCAACTGGTCGTCATCAGTCTGAGTGGACATCTTCCGGGCATACATGACCAGGTGGCTGAGAGGACAAGTGTTTCCCTTGTATTTTTCAAAGTTAGGGACCTTGAATTTCACTAGAATCTTCACGTTGGGAACCAAACACAGTTCGACAGCAGACTTGCCGAAGAGATCCTTTCCTCTGAGAGTCTTCAATTCCTTACGAAGCTCAAGAAATTGACCGTTCATAGCGTCCATCTTCTCATAGACATTTGGGCCCGCAGACGGCTCAGAATGATAGAGGGTGTCGTCTACCCTAGGCATGGTATGCACGACAGGAGGAGGAACAGCAAGGACCGAGATAGATGTCGGCATGGAAGCAAAGGTTGGAGCAGGACCCTCGGGCATGAAATTAGGAGGCATCCCCCACGGGAATCCGGCTGGCATAGATGCTGGACCAAAATGCACACTGGCTGCAGGCACAGTTGAGGTGACAATCTAAAAGATGACTGTCCTCTGGGGCGGAGTTGAAGGCGTCGGAGAAGACTGGCTTTGGGCAGCCAAGAATGATTCCATCAAAGCGCTCAATCTGGCCACTTCTTCCTTGAGTTCACGGTTTTCTTGCTCTAGTTGATCCATCAGTCTTGCAGAGTTGGCTCTAGTGTAGTACCGGTGAGTCAGCTTGTCTTTAAAATAAATGAAGAGCACAGAGTTAGACCACAGGACAAGAAACCGGGAACCAAAACCTGCTTATGCACATGATGCATGCAATGCTTGTGCACATGATTTGTTTTTATATTTCAAAAGAACTCTAGGGTTTTATTTGCAAATTTTTGGAATTATTTAACATTTATCGCATACAGAAATGTCTCATCAAATAATATCAGGGAAAAAGAAGTACAACTTTGTCAATCATATACAAGAAAGAAGGAAAGTAATCATCATATGGATCCCTAGAAACAATCATCTAATGCTCGGGACACAGGAAGATAAGTTGCATGAAGCCTTTTCACTTCCTCCTCATAAGCTGCCTCCATATCCGCCTTCTCTTTGGCGAGTCGATCGTACTTCCTCTTCCAGAACTAGGAAGACTGAGGAAGTAGAGAAGTCCATTCATCATTAGGATCATCAATAACCTGATGCTCAAGGAACTCAATCAAAGCGTCTTTCTCCTTAATCTGCTGAAGCAACTCTTCCCTTTCACGGATCCAGGCACGTGATAGGTCTTCGTCTCTCAACTCCTCTACTCCTTGATTAGGGAGGGTTGAAGGCCCAACCACAATCATAGGTGTAGGTCTCGGATACTCGTACGGCATGAGATACTCAGAAGCTCTCTTCCTTACCCAAGCAGTGTAAGGCTCCAAAGCGATGCAATTCTTAGGACCTAACTCCTTCCTTCCTTTCTTATGAATCGTGCGCCAAGCGCGGACCATCCTAGCTTTCAAGCCTTGGGGATCTTTACCCTCCTGAAAGAACACACCCTCTAACGAAATGTTATTAGGTTTATCCTTTAGGGGGAACCCAAGCTGACGACGTGCTAAAACAGGGTTGTAGTTGATCCCACCACATGTACCAAGAAGAGGCACATTGGAGAATTCACCACAAGAGTCAATAATCTGCACACCATCATACACACGGTTATACCAAGAGATATCATCATTAGTGAGAGACATAAGTCTTGTGGACCACCGTAGACATCCCTTATTCTCCTTGAAAGCGACCGTCTGAGGTAAGTGAGAAATAAACCAATTATACAACAGAGGCAAACAACACACAATGGCGCCACCACCCTTTGCATTCCTCATATGCAAAGAGAAATAGGTATCACCCAACAGAGTCGGAACGAGATTAAGAGTCGAAAAGATCCTAATAGCGTTCACATCCACAAACTTGTCGATGTTGGGGAATAATACTAGCCCATAGATGAGAAGTACAAATATGGCTTCAAAGGCATCCTCACTCATGGCCTTCCCATAGACAATAGCTTGAGCAATGAGGAACTCAGAAGGGAGACCCTGAATTCCACCTTTGGTAGTCATATGAGCACTAACCAGAGATTCATCTATGTGCAATATGTCAGCTATCTCTTGAGAAGTAGGAATATTCTCCAAGCCATTGGACGACACTTGGTCTAGAATAGGTATACCCACAAGATAAGCATACTCCTCAAGGGTAGGCAAAAGCTGAAAATCTGGAAACGTGAAACAACGGTACAAGGGATCATAAAATTGGACCAATACACTCATCAATCCTTCGTCCACCTGAGTAGTCAGAAGAGGAAGAAGCTTCCCAAAGCGAGCTTTGAAACCCAAGAGATCTAGTACATAGGATGTCAGATTCCTTAACTCTTTCATATTTGGTTGTCTGAAGCTGTACTTTTTTGTATTCCTTCTTTGTCTTTCCATGTCTGAAATTTTTTGCAAATAAACCCCTTAAGTTCCTTGAAAATTTTCTTTATTATTGATGATATGGATGCAAATAGGTGCATGAATGCATGGATGCAACAATCACACTCAAGGATCAAGCAAAGCACACCAAACAAAGGTCATGGGATGGATCATGTTATCCTTAATATCAATCATCCATTTTGGTTGATTATGGTTTACACCTTATCAACACCCAAGTTCCATTGATATTAAGGATATATGAACGGATCAACCATGAATCAAGGGTTTGTTGTAAGTCACGAGCATGGAGTCTTGGTTAAGAACCACCCAAAGGAAGTGTACTAGGGTTTTAACCTGCCAAACATGTTCTACAAGAGGTTCCCATAGTCATCATCCCGTCTTTCGGATATTATCGGAGAAACGACTACTCGTATTCCAAAAATATTCTCAAGAGAGACTCTTATGAGTGTAGTATCGCGTAACAATCGTATCAAATCTTACACTTGAACGACTTTCACACTACATCCTAAAAAATAGGCCAAGATGGGCTTAGTAAACTAAGGTCCTTGGCTTCTAAGGTCTATATTGGAAAGAGTAATGTCTAACCACAACTTACTTGTGTGACAATATTGATCCCAACATGACCTCCACCAAGTGAATGGACTTGAAAGTCAACTTGCTAAGGAATAACTCCACACAAGTCAACAAGCCTATGCCATTCTCCTATCCTAAGTGCACTCGAGTTCGGGTATAGAACTCATCACACAAAGATCACCAAGCATACAAGAATTAATATCAAGCAAATCAATCATTACATATAATACAGTAATCCCAAATTGCACAAAAATATGTCACAAAACAATACAACAAGCATGAAAAGTTGGCAAAACCCACGAGGCAAAATAGAGGTCCCCAGCAGAGTCACCACTTTTCTATAGCAAGGTATTCGTTACCATTAGAGATATTGACTAAATCCAAGGTAAATCATACAAGTCGAGTCGCCACCGCACTTCTATTTATCCAAAGGAATGGTTAGAAAGCGAATAAAAACCTAATAGTTTTAACAAAAACTAATAAAAGAAACAGAGATCTGGGTAAGGGGGTTGGTTATGCAATGGGAAGGTGTTAGGCCCCCAAAACATCCTAGGTACTCCTAGGGAGCCCTTTTCACACTTGTGAAGGTTGTTGTCTTGTGAAAATTTTGTTTGTGCAAACATGATTGAAGAGATGAGAAAAGAATATACAAGTTTATTTACATTTTGGTGTTTGGATGGATAAACCCATTGCCTACGTACCATCTTATAAAAAGATTAGGATCAAAACCTCGTAGTTCGGGGTAAAAATCTCAAAATGAGTTGGTGAATTGATTGGTCCAAAAGCCTTAAGGTCTTTTGTTATCAAAGGGAGAAAACTCAACCAAACCACAAATCCACCATGTGAGGATAGCTTCAACATGCTAGTGAGGGGTTAACCCTATAATAAGCATGGAAGACTCATTGTCCATCACTAAGGATATAGGTGAGTATTACATCTACCACAAAGATAACTCAAACCTAATAGCTAAAGGTTATGAAAGATTTTGATTAAGAAGTGGGCTTTGGAACCACAAAAAGAAATTTGAATGGGTTATATTTTACCAATTGGAAGTATATACAAAAGTGGTCAAAGTTGACTTAAAGATTCAATTCAAAATAAGTATTATGAAAAGAAAGTTTGAAAATCAAAAGCATAAGGCTTAGGTTTCTAATGTTTGAAACAATAGTTAAATGTTTGCACAAAAAGGGTTTTGGCTTGGGTTAGAGTGGAGAGATGAAGAAGAAGGGCTAAATCCTAAGGAAAATAAAAAGATGAGGGATAAGAAATAAAACCACACTAGGAGTTCCTCTCTTGAGATCATATTGATGATCCAAGTAGCTCCCATCCTTTGGAATAAGCAAACACAAAGTATAAGCAATCAAACAAGTCTCATAAGAGATCCTCAATGTATCTTGTATCTTCCACTTGGATGAACATGGTAATGATCCTCCAATTAAGCTCAAATGGGAACTCCTAGCACAAAAGCACACACATCAAAAGTTCCATGGGGTAAAACAAGAATGGACAAAAGTGAGTTTAGAGATTTGGTCCTTTCTAATCCATCTTCAACATTTAGATCCTTTTACTCCCATTTTGCATAAGTAAGGTCCTAGAATCTAAGTCCAATTCTCCATTTCTTTGCATAGGGAAAGTCCTAGAAACTAAGTCCACTTCTTTGCATTTGGTCCACAACAATAAAAACAAAAACACAAGCACAATAATATATACACAATTATGTGCTCAAGTGAGCAAAAGGCAAATGACATTAACATAAACATGTGCTCAAATGAGCAAAGAGAAAAGAAAATGAATAAAATGTGCAAGAATAGTAAATTGCACAAAAGTAAATTGCATAAAGCAAAAGTTAGGAGTTAATGGTTAGTGTTAGTAGTTAGTTTGCCATAAGGCAAATTTAGCGCTATGTTAAGCAATCGTAATTGGACTTATGTAGAAGTCACAACTATCTGAGGCCGGTCAATAATAATGTAGGCAACACACACAAGTTAGGAGTCTTGATTAGTGAACCAAGTCCCAAAAACTTGCCATGCCAAAAAGAAGAAGAGAAATGATCTTGTATTGGTTTAAGCCTTTTGCATGATTTAAAAGACAACCTATCCTTAATGCAAAGCCATTCACTTGATCAATTGATCAAGATGAATTAGATTTGAATCAAGGAAGGTTAAATCCCTCTGATCAATGCTAACTTATCAACCTTCAACTCATTGATCAAAAAGAGAAAGAAAAAAGAAGAAGAAGAAGAAGAAGGAGACGAATAATGGAGAATGGAAATGGAAAAATAAAAGTGCATTAAATGAAATACAATTTACCAATCCTCATATGTTGACCAATAACATTGAAAGTCAAGGTCAAACAATCAAAAACAGAAGTGAGATGAAGATTGGATGTCAAGAAATGAATAAACTATTTTTGGCATTTTTTTTAATATTAAAAATAAACTTGAATTAAAATAAATGGAAAGGTCAAACTTCAAAATCACTTCAAATCAACCTTGAAAGGTCCATATGATTTATCCTAAGTTCAACAAGGTCAAACAAAGTTTGACAAAAAATTTCAGCATTTTTAAAAGTCAGAAACTATTTTTAATCAATTAAAAAATGAATAAAAATAACCTAATTGAACTAAAATCTCAAATAAATCTCAAATCAATTCAACAATTGATGAGAATATTTTTCATAGATCCAGCATCATTCAAAGAGGTTAGGACAATATTTTTGCATTTTTTGAATATCAAAAACTATTTAAAATGAATTTAAAATAACCAGAAAAGAGAAAATTCACAAAAAATACCAAATGATGAAATAAAAAAATATTAAAAATCAGAAATAGAAACTAGAATTTATTTGGGAAATAATGCAATTGGTCCCATAATTTTTGGATTAAAAATGAAGATATTGATTTTTGAAAATAATGGAAATAAAAGAAATAAAATCAGAAATTAAGAAAATTGAAAAAAGCGCGAGCCGTCTGATGATGATTCATGAATTGACGTGGATCATCACACGCCCAGGAAGCGTGTGTTCACCATACACGCGGGTCAAACGCATCACACCGTGCCAAATGAAAAGTCATAACAATGAAGGGACAGGATCAAATCTGGAGAATGGATCCAACGGCCAGGATTTGAACTGGACTTGATGAAGCCACCGGAGCCACCGTCTTCTCCGGTGAGCTTCCCAGATTTCGGCCAAGTTGCAGAACTTCAAAACATAACCAAATCAAGCGATCTATACATCAATAGAAAGCTAAGATGATGTAGGTCATCCCTATACCATCCATTTTCATTCTAGATTTCTATGATTTGAGAAATCAGAAGTTGAAAATTCTGGTGTTCATCATGAACTCAATGAATTTCGAAAATTAAAAGCATAAACATGATGCCTCCATTGAGAGGACTTCAGCCAACACAAAACCACAGCCAATAGGTCAATGAATTAAGAGAATCGAAGCAAATACCAGTTGGAGTTCAAGTTTGAGTTCTGGTGATTTGAGCTTGAAACCTTGCTTGCTTTATCAAAACAGAAGTTCAATGGAGTCTATGGTGAAGGTCTAGAAGCATTAGATCTATGAATACAACCAGATGTAGTTGAATTCAAGATCTGAATTTTTTTTAAGAAAATGCAATTGCTTCTTTAGTAATGGTTGGGGAATGATTTCAGCAGCATTTCAGGTCGAAAGTTGGATGTGAAATGGAGGGAATGAAGCTTTTATTTATAGAGGATTTGGCAAGGGAAGTGTGAAGCAATCCGTGTGCATGAATTTGGATATCACTTGCATGATCATGCACAAGGCCCAAAAGCAATGCCAAATGAACTTTGAGCAATGACAAAGGGAATTGGACATGTAATTTGCCTTGCAATAGCTTGTATTTCAAGATTCAATGTGAATTTCACAATTGGTCACAAATGTTCAGCTCTTCGAAAGTCACTCATGAAAAATCCAAATATAAGCATATCAGTAATGTTTTGAAAGGTATTTGTATAAGGAACAAATGTTATGTTGGACAAAAACTCATTTGAAGTGTGGAAAATTATGAAATTTGAGTTTAAAGTGTGATGTGCAAAACATGTAAAGGCAAGGTTTCTAAAATTGGCCAACTTTCAAGCCCTTCTGTTTTGATGATGAAAGCTTCAAATGAAAAACACTCCAACATGAAAGTTGTAGATCATTCCAAGACAATAAAAATGGACTGAAATTTTGCATCATTTGGATTTTTGATGAAGAAGTTATGGGCACTTGAAGTTGGACTTTTTTGACTTTTAATGCCTTTGTCCAAAAAGGACCTATAATGTCTTGCAATTTCACATGTATTTCCTTTACGATTTTGAAATTTTGTTCAACATAACATTTGAAGTAGACATCTTAATATTTCCAATTCATTTGATACCACCTCAAAACCATAAAAAATGAATGAGTTATGTCCTTGGGAAGTTGACCCAAAATTAGGGTTTCAGTCAAAATGACCTATAATGTATTGGAATGGCAGATGGTTTTCCAAGCTTCAAATCAAATTTTGATGAACATGAAAGTTGTTCATATTGTCCTTAAAAACATTTGTGCTTTTGGAACCATCTCCATTTGACCAACATATAAAAGGTTAGGTCTCAGTGCATTTCAAAATAGTCAGATGAATTGACTGATCAACTTTTCAAGTCCACAGCTCATATCTTGATGAATTGATGATTGAGGACACTCAAATAAGTTCAAATATGCATGAAATGAAGAGTTAAAGAACATTCCCTTGATTGTATTTGACCATGGGCTGAGGTTGCTTCAAGAGCAAGGCATTGTGGATGATCAGATGAACTGGGGTTTCCTTGGGGAACAAACCTCAAACCCCTTGACTTGCTATGATCAAAATGATGAATTGAGATGCTAGGGAGGCATATTTCATGGATGAGAGCTTTGGGAACCATTACCATGCTTGCTTTCTCCTCTTCTTGACCATGTCTTTGTACCAAGGGTCTCCTAGAGGCTTTTGACCTTGTGATTGCTCAAGCTACAACCAAAAGATGTTAGTGACATAATTTTTTATGCTTTTGGTTAGTAAACAAAAATGAGAAAAGCAATGATATACAATTCAAGCATGCTTGGTGATCTCAAACCACTCACAAGGAGTCCCACCTAAAAGCAAAGGGGACCAAGATGCTCAATGATCCTTGAGGTTATGCAAATGACATGTTATGATGCCATGAGGGATCTTAGGGACAAAATTGGGGTCTTACACACCTCACGTAGGCGAAACCTACATTATTCGATACTAGTCTCGATGAGTGCTAAAACTTGGAAAGCATAAACTTAATATTTAATTTGAGGGAATTTGCAATTATTCTGATCTCACCGGCTTATTTATCATATAAATCATCTTTCACACGCATCAACATACAAAATGAAACAATTATGGCGCCTAACGCAATTGTTCTCCCAAGCCAATGAGAGAACCTAAGTTAACCTAATAACGATCTAAGCTTCTCCAAGCAAGATCTTTAAGGTTGTCCTCCTTTGATATTCTACTCTTTTTTTCCTTCATAACATTAAATTACATAAAAGAAACTCGTTTTACATACGAGGCAGTGAGATGAGAAATTAAGTTACATTAAGAGATTAAAAAAAAAGGCACGACACGCAGGTCGTATTTTAAAAGTCCCAAAACAAAATAAAGGAAAACTAAGGCTATAACCGATCACCACAAGTTGATTTTCGCACTAACACTTGATACTTTAAAGCACAACTCTTGCGCAGTCACAACCCTAATTGCATAGCTCTTTGACAATACAACCCTTGTACCGTCATGAACCTTAATGCACCAATTTCAGACCGTCAAACACACCTTGATTGTTAATTCAGTATGATTCATTAACACGTCATTGCTTCACCATACTAATGTCGGATCAAGAAGCAAATGACCATTGATCGTTCAAAGGAAATCAACCATTAAGTGTTTGAATGAACGAAACAGAAACGGTATATCATATATACCGTATTTTGCATCAAGATTATTTATATCGTATATATAACTTGATCAATCTCAATTGCGTAACCTATGGACGATCGATGTATCGCTGCTTCACCATACTAACGTCGGATTCTGAAGCATAATCAACATCAATCATCCAAATCGTACACAGATGATGCCAAATTTAATTACTCGTTTATTCTTTGATTCATTCTGGCTTTTAATTGTATTACTACAGAAAATACATAAAATAAACAGCTATCAGATGCATGGTTTCGTAAGTGGCTCTGATACCACTGAAAGAGAATAACGATCTAAAATGTAGCGGAATTTAAAATTTCTCCTTAGTGATCCTTACGAATGGGCATGATCAGTGATAGAATTGTTACCTCTTGTGGCGATTGAAACCTTCGATGTAGATCTAAGGAGCGATCACGAATGTTGAATGGTGACAACGCCTCTACTTACTCCATATGAACAAATCCCTTCAATCTCAATGCTAGCTACTACGAATGAAGACTTTGAGTGTGTGTGTGTGAGAGAGAGAGAGAGAGATAGAAATGAAATTATAACTGCACAAATGCTTCTGCACAAGGTTTCTATTTATAGAACCACTTGTGTGGGCTGTAAGCTAAAAAAGCCCACTTAAGTGTATGTGGCCCATATCTTATGATATGCCAAAATCACTTAAGTGTGTGGTACCTTACCATATTTCATATTCTACTTAAGTGCACCATACCTTACGATGTCATACAAATCACTTAAGTTCACCGTACCTTACGGTGTTCCTTATTTACTCTATCTCTCATCAATCCGTCCTTTTGTGTGCGACTCTGTAGGTTTTCGCGGCATTGGCAATCATATTAATACTTATGTATACAATTACCCTTTTGCCCTTAAGTCTATATTGAACACAAGGCATAGACCATGTCATCCTTGTCCAGTTTAATATTGGGCCCGTAGACATTTATCCTGTTACGCAGGATGGGCAAATTCCATCTAGGTCACTCATGTCCCTTAGCATGCTTCGTGGAGTACCCATCAACTGTCTTTATGGTAATCCAGTTACGGACAATGTTTGATCAGCAATAAGGCACTCGACTCTACATCTAGGGTCCATAGTGGTTTCAAGTCGAAGGGTGGTATACACCATTATCACCATGACAATAACTTATGACACTTAGCATAACATTCTATATAGTATTCTCATAGCGGGGCAATCCAGTATAAATATTACTCTTAATATTTATACCTATGTTTAAGACTTGATAACTCCTTATCCATGACCCATGAGATGTGATCATCAGTCTATATACATAATATTCTTAATGCTTTAATATTATCCCACTTGACAACGAAGCTCGACTACGGATACTTTAAGAATAATATCCTTATGTTTAATGGGATCTCATGATTAAGTCACACTTGATACATTAAACGGGCTAACTATTCTAGGGACTTTATTAAACAAAAATAATAAAGAAAAAGCCTTTTATTATTAATAAATAATTCGATACAAGTACCAAAAGTATTGGCCTCTGGGGCTTACACCAACACTTAAGGCACTCATTTTCCGTTTACAGCTAGATTGACTTTCAAGTGTACAAATAATATGGCTGAGTATGAAGCTTGCATTATGGGGCTTAAAGAGGCCATTGATCTCAGGATCAAGTATTCAGACGTCTATGGAGATTCAGTTTTGGTTGTAAATCAGATCAAAGGTGTGTAACACCCCAAAATTTGCCCTCCTCATTCATGCATTCATTTAGCATTTCATATTGCATTTCATCATGTCAATCAGAATTAGATCCAAGAAACTTTATTTAAAAAAAAAAAAACGAATAAATAAATAAATAAATAAATAAAAAAATAAATAAAAATAATAATAAATAAATAAATAAAATATAATAATAAAAAAATAAATAAAATATAATAGAAAAAACTTGGACTTGGACCTCTCTCATTTGAGCCCACAAAGCCATGAATATCAGGTTATAAAAGAGGGAGATCAGACAAAAAAAGGAAGAGAAGCAAAATACTCTGAGGTTTCCTTGAAACAAAACCCTGGACAAAACCTGAAGAGAAACCTGACAGAGAACTCAGAGCAACCCCCAGGCAGCTCTGAAAAATTCAATCTGACTCACACACTTTCATCTCACGCAAACCCTAACATTGCCTTACAAACCCAGCCGTGCCATTTGATTTCAACCGGTCTCTCCCATCAGGTTTGCCTCATTCCCATGATTTTATGCTCTTAATTTGGATCATCTGAATGTATGAGGTATGATGGATGAAATTCATTATGTTTTTGCCCACGGGTTTAATTATGCATGAATGGGTGAAACCTATGCCTTGAATGTTTAATCACATGATTTCTGAAATGTATGCCACAGGGTTTGAGGTTTCTGAAACCATACTGTTATCCATGAAAAAAATGCTTATCGTGTTTCACTAACCCTTTTGTTGAGTTTTTGTGAGGGCTCACAGACTCTTGCATAGATGGTTTGCGTGGTTTTCCCACTTTATTTGTGGGATACCCCCTGGAGGTTCATTCTGATTACCTGTAATGACTCACCTTTCTTTGATGGCATTAGCTTGGGAGATCCTTGGGTTTCTTACTCCTTTAATTGCTGTTACTTCGGATCTTTATCCGTGTGGTACTTTTACCTCTTTTTCCGCATTTTATCGCTTTCTTAGCTGGAAGACCTCGATAGGAGGCATTTGTTTTCTTTTGTTTATTTACTTCTTAGCCCCTTGTTGGCATGTTTACTTTATACATGTTTGATTTGTATGTGTTCGTATCCCCACAGGTAGCGCGGTTCCTTCGTCGAGGACTGCCTTTTTGCCCTTGAGCATCCCAAACCCTAACTCTTCATTGATTCTTCTTCTCCTAAACACACGTTTACTCCTTCTACTACAGGTGAGTATGTCCAAAGGTCGAGCATCCGGTAGATTGCGTAGTAACGTCGTTCGTCCAAAACCCACTCCATAACCCCGTAGTCAGCCGAACTACGGCTTGCTCTGATTCTCATTCCAGATGAGATACGCAGGCATAAGACGCGATGTCTTAGCGAGCACAAATCCCCCCAACCCATAGGTCAGCCGAGCTACGAAGACTCTGATTCTCATATTCATATGAGATACGTATGCAGTGGATGCGGCATCCGCGCGAGTCATTTTCATTTAACCCTTTTTTTTTTGGTAAACAGCACAAGATAAACTCACACCCTTTAGACAAGAACTACAAAAGTGGATCCCGTAGAGTACTACGGATGCGTAGGGGTGCTAATACCTTCCCTTCGCATAACCGACTCCCGAACCCAAGATTTGGTTGCGAGACCCCGTCTTGTCCTTTCCTTTTTCAGGTTTACTTCAAGTGTTTCCTTTCCCTCCTTTGGGATGAATAATGCACGGTGGCGACTCTTCTGTCATTTTCTTTCGCCGGTTGTTTTTTCGCGCACTGTATTTTTCAGGTTGCGACAAGGTGAATGGGAGATGAATCAACCCGGTTTAATACCATATAGAGATTATGCGAGGAGGATTTTAACTTTCTTTACAAAGGTGGAATTTCATCATATCCCTCGAGATGAAAACCAAATGGCAGATGCTCTTGCAACGTTGGCTTCTATGATTATGGTGAAGTTCTGGAATGAAGTTCCCAATTTGACTGTGATGCGTCTTGATAGGTCAGCTCATGTGTTTGCTGTTGTAGAGATCAAAGATGAAAAGATGTGGTATTTTGATATCAAGTGTTTTCTCAAAGGTCACATTTACCCTCATGGGGCATCTTTGAAAGATAAGAAGACTTTAAGGAGGTTAGCTGGCAACTTCTACTTGAATGGTGATGTGCTTTACAAGAGAAACTTCGATATGGTTCTGCTCAGATGCGGGGATAGACACGAAGCAGACTTATTGATGACTAAAGTCCATGAAGATTCCTTTGGTACTCATTCCAATGGACATGCTATGGCTAAAAAGATGTTGAGGGCATGTTTCTATTGTAAGGAAATGCCACAGGTGTCAAATTTATGCAGATAAGATTCATGTTCCTTCGACACTGTTGAATGTCATTTCCTCTCCATGGCCCTTCTCAATCTGGGGAATTAATATGATTGGCATGATTGATCCCAAAGCTTAGAACGAACATCGTTTCATTCTGATGGATATTGACTACTTCACAAAGTGGGTTGAAGCGGCATCATATGCAAATGTAACCAAGCAAGTTCTTGTAAGGTTTATCAAGAATTAGATTATATGCCATTATGGTGTGACAAGTAAGATCATTACTGATAATGGATCTAACTTGAATAACAATATGGTAGAAGCTCTCTACAAAGACTTCAAGATTGCACATCATAATTCTTCTCCTTACAGACCTAAGATGAATGGGGTTGTTGAAGCTGCAAATAAGAACATCAAAAAGATCATTCTGAAAATGGTCGGGACCTACAAGGATTGGCATGAGATGCTCCAATTTTATTTGCACGGGTATCGTACATCCATCCCCACTTCAACAGGGGAAACCCCTTTTTCCCTTATTTATGGCATGAAAGTTGTGCTCCCGGTAGAGGTTGAGATCCCATCACTGTGTGTGCTGATGGAAGCCAAGCTGACAGAAGCTGAATGGTGTCAGACCAGATATGACCAACTGAACTTAATTGAAGAGAAGAGGTTGACTACCATGTGACCTTGAAGTCCATGAAGAAAGCATTTGATAAGAAGGCCAAACCTCGTGTATTCAGAGAAGGTGACCTTGTGCTCAAGAACATTCTATCTTTCAAACCAGATTCTAGGGGAAATAGAGTCCTAATTATGAAGGCCCGTATGTTGTTAAGAGAGCCTTTTCAGGTGGTGCTTTGATTCTTACAACTATGGATAATGAGGAGTTCACACGTCCTGTGAATGCCGATATAGTCAAGAAATACTTCGCCTAAAAAGAAAAGAGCAACTCGCTAAGTTGAAAACTCGAAAGGGAGGCCTAGGAAAAAATGAGCATCTCGGTGGATTGAAAACCTGAAAGGGCTATCTAGGAAAAAGCTAGAGACCTAAAACAGAAAGATTTATCCCGATAAATTGAGTACCCCGCCTTGGGACAATTTATGCAAAAATTAGGGATTATGGCAAGTAACTGCATCCTGTTAATCTTCAATCTTGAATACATTCTTGAGCATGTCATTTGATTCTGATTCATCTTCGACCAAAGCCAAAAGCACAATGGGTGTCAAAGTTGGTAGAAGGAGTAGTGATCATTGTATTCAATGTATCCCTCTTCCATGTAATTTACCATTTTTCAACTTTTGTAAAGATCTATGGAGTCTTGTCATTTACAGACTACCATTCTATTAAATAAAGTTGGGCTTTTTATCCAATTGTTTCTACTCTTAGTTGTTAAGCTAAATAGAATTAAATTTTATGATGATCATTTTGAAATTGAATTTAAAAATCAAAATCACGTTTTTCTTAAAATAATAAAAGCAATTAATTTTTATGAGAAATCGATTCCATTAAAGGAACATCAACAGCAGTTTGAGAACAGGTAAGTCCCAAAATGTGAAGCATTGTTGGTCTTCCCCAAGCAGTTGGTTCAATCATCTTTTCTGACTGGAAACTCAACTTCCCCCCTCGAGTCGTCAACAAAGTTTGTGCATGATCCCTGTTAGCACTGATTCTTGAGCAATATTTCCGGTCCTCTGCAAGGTTGTCTCTCATTTGATATGGTGTTGACCTAAAATTCCCCGCAAAGTTGATGGTGCAGATCCTTAGCGAATTTGTCCTCTTTCCCCAGCCAGGGTCGAGCCTTCGAGACAGATGATTCATGTTCATCCTTAACATCTCTTTCTCTAGTTAATGCCTCCATCTTGTCGAGATCGATTGAGTGTTTTAACGATGATTCAGACCATTGACATTCATATCCTTATGATTATTTTGTCAGCATAATCATCATCATATATATACATACATATACATATACATCCATAGATTTCATCATTGCATTATTATTTCATTTTGTGATTCATTCTTTTTCTGATCCTCTGCTATGATGGTATCCTTTCCCCCACGCAGATTTGGTGTGTCTGTCCTCTTTCAATTATAGAGTGTCAGCCCCCTTAGGCAGAAAGAATTTAACCTTCCTCATTCCCCACTGAATTATTTCCTCGTGGATGGTCATTATTTCAGCTTCCTCCCCAGTTGATTATCTGGATGGAACCACTCCCCCTGAGTTATATCCCCATTGGGTTAGGTCTTTGATTGAATTTTTCTTTCTAGATCTTGCTTAGATAAATACCTTGATCCCCCGAGAGTCTGTTACCCAGTAAATGGTATTATTCTTCTCGATTTGCGAGTGCTTTACTCTTACCCAATACCCGGTAATTGTAATCTACTTCCTCTTAGTTTCCACAGCGGATCCGTTTTCACGTTTCCCAGGAAGTTTATCCTTGATATGTTCAGCTTAACTAGTGACGGGTATTTTTCCCTTTGAGTATATCCTTGATATGTTCATCTTAACCGATGACAAATATTCTCGTTTTGGTATTCTACCTAGTAAAAGGTAGCTGTAATCCCTATTTTATCCCCAAGAGGGTTAATCCTTGATATGTTCATCCTAACCGATGATAGGTTTCCTCCTCTTTGCGGTTTTCTGCCCAGTAACCGATAGTTGTAAATCATGTTTCTCCCTGCGAAGTCTATCCTTGATATGTTCATATTAACTGGTGACAGATATTCTCTTTCTTGTTTTCTACCCAATAAATGATAGATGTAATTCCTATGTTTCCCTTGGAGTCTATCCTTGATATGTTCATCCTAACCGATGATGGATATTCTCTTTTCAGTATTCTATCCAGTAACTGATAGATGTAATTCCTAATTTTCCACTGCAATATATCCTTGACATATTCATCTTAAATGATGACGGATATTCTCCCCTTTGAGTCTATCCTTGATATGTTCACTTTAACTAGTGACCGATATTCTCTTCCTTTGCGGTCTTCTGCCCAGTAACCGGTAGTTGTAAACCCTATTTGGCTTTTCCCCAACTGGTTATTCTTACCCAGCAACTGGTAATGAATATACCTTCTGTTGCCCTTAGCGTGTCATCCTTGATATGTTTACCCTAATCGGTAACGGATGTCCTCTCTGTCAGATTATGTTATCTCCTTACCCGGTAACCGATCATGGATAATATACTTTTGTCACTCCTGTTTTGAAGTTCATTTCTTCCCAGTGAGTTTGAGTGTGTATTTCCTCAGTGAAATCGCCGTCCCCTGTTTGGATCGAGTATTTCAATTTTGTCCTGATTTACCCGTTTCCTTTACAGATTTTTCCTTTATCCCCGGTTGAGTCTTTCCATTGATTTATTTTCAGGGAATCCCTCGTGTCCCCCAACAGTTTTAAGTCGTAGCATGGCCTACGCACAACCTTTTATCCCTCATAGTCTTTGTCTCCTCAGTGAGTTTTCCTTATGGAATGAATTATGCTCCTACAGACTTTCATTCTCTCTGGATTATTTTCCTTTGTGGCAACATTTTCCCCACATAGATTATTTTTAACATTTCATTTCATATGCATCATGAGGTCTCTTAGGGAACAAAATTTGTTTCTATATGTTGTTATTTAAGTCCATTCTACTGAGTCGATATGAAGATTTTAACCTTCACCTCCTCAGCTAGAATGTCCTTAAATAGGGGCAGCTATAAGACCCCAATTTTGACCCTAAGATCCATCATGTTATCTCATCATATGAATTGGCATTGGGATCACACCTTGGCATTCCCCTTACCCCATATTCATTGGGTTTGCATTGGGAGAGATCACCAAGCATAATTTGATTGTATCATACTTTGTTTTTTATTATTTACTAACCAAAATACCAAAAATATGTCAATGTATAGTTTGCTGCTTTTGTAGGTAGTGTGCATGCTCACCTATACCCTATCAAGCTCATATCTAGGGTTTAAGACCCTCAATGCAAGGAGAGCATAAAGAATTGGTTTACATTGGCTCTGAGCATCCTATATGGATCCTCATGATCTTCACATGTTAGTTTTATCAAGAAATCATCAAGAGGTTGGAGTTTGTTTTCCTTGGAAACCCTAATTCATCTAGGTATCTTGTGTGACTTCTTCAACAAGTTTCTTCAACATTTAATCAAATAATTCAAGGGATACTTCACAATACATCATATTAGCATATATGATCCTCCATTAGTCCAAAAATTCAATATAATATCAAGCTAGCAAGATGGTTCATGGTGGTTGATCAGAGAAAGTCAACTAGTCAAAACTGGGGTTCCCTAGACCCCATCTCCTACACTTTTTATCATATGAAAATTATTACAAGATAAAATTTATTCAAAATGACATTCCAAACAACTTTCATGTTGAGGTCAAGAGCTAGTGTTTCTTTGAAGGTCATTTTTATGGTGAAAGATTATAGGTCATTTTGTTTGAACCCTAGTTTGGAGGTCAACTTCCCAACACCATAAATTGCTCAATTTCTATGATATGGAATCCATTAAAATTTCATGATCAAATTCAAGATGTATAATTCAAATTTTATGTTTGGAGGAAGTGCAAATTCAACTTTCAAATGCGTATTCCAAGAGAAAACATTATAAGTCATTTTGGGCTAATACCATTGAACAAGTGATTTTCCTCAACTACTAAAATGCATAAGTCCTTCATTCCAAATCCAAATGAGGTCAAATTTATGACCAAATTGAATAGGTATGAAATAGATACAACTTTGATGAAGGAACTTTTCTCATTTGAAGTCCATAGAAAAAGTTATTCAAGGTGGAAGAAGGAACTTAGAAAATTTTCAAATATATTTGATTTACCAAGCTTCCACCTCAAAATTAATCATGATCCAAGTTTCAAATTAAATCATGTTCAACATGAAAGTTGTTCCCCTTTATCTCACCTTTCCAAAAAGTCCAAGATCATCTCATTTGGCCAAAGTATGAAGGACTTGCACATGGGTGTAAGTTGAGGGACCATTTGGGTAATTTCAACTTCCATTTTTCAAAAACATTTGCATGGACTTCTAACATGATTTCAGCATGGTGTACACTCAATTATGGATTAGATCATATCATCTCATGGTCCTAGAACACGCCCATGCAACCATGCAAAGGAGAATTTCAAAATTTTCCAAAGTTGGAAGTGTGTGGAAATCAATCTCATGGCCTATAAATAAGACCCTCGTTGCTCAGAATTAAGGACCTCATGCCAAGCTTTAAACCTGCAACCTCAAACCCTCACCATTGAAGGATAAACTTGAAGATTTTCTTTGAAAATTGAGTTTCAATTCTCCATATGTTTTGAGATTGAAACTCCAAGAGTACATCCCTTTCTTTGATCCATTTCTCTTCCATCAAGCATATGAAGCAAGGCCAAGCATAATTGAAAGCAAGATCGTGCCAATCTGAAGCTCCATTGAAGGTGAATTTTCAGAATTTTCATCTCTTTGATTCTCCCTCAATTCTTCACTATTCTTGTTGATTTTTAGTTGTCTGAAGTCCTATCAATGTAGGAAAGAAGATTGAGTTGCTTTGAGGTAAAGTTGAAGCAACTCAGTTCATGATCCTCAAAATTCAAATCCCTGTATCTTTTTATATACTTGTAATTGGACAAAATTGAGGCCATATTCGAGCTCCTGAGAATTTTTTCTTTAAATCCATATCCTTGTTTTTCATTTTGGTGATGGTTGCTGGTGGACCAGTCCAGTGAGGTCCACCGGAGAAGAAGACCGAAGCCCTAGCTCCAGTGATGTGTTGTCACACATCTCAGCCATAGGATCCAGCTAAATTTTTTTAATCTCGTCCCTTGCTTCTGATTACCACGCGTGTGGGACAGTAAACTGGAGAACATGTGGAACGCGCGTTTCGAACCATCTGATATGCCACCTCAATTAATGAGGGAGATCAAATGACTCTTTTTTTTATTTTCTGATTATTTCATTTAATCCATTATTTTTAATTAATTCATATCAATTTCGCTTTTAATCCAAAAATATGGGAGTTTCACCAAAAAATTTCAAATATTTTCCTCTTTCATTTTCTGAATTAAAATCATTTTTTGGATTAATTTTGATATTTTTCATGAATTAATTGTTTTTATGCATATTTTTAATTGTTTAAAAATACTTCTGACTTTTCAAAAATAATGAAATTTTTTGTCTAAGGTCCTTTGACCTTGTTTGACCTAGGATAAATCTCTTGGTCATTTATTTGGTGTTTTGAAGAGGTTTTAGGTTTTTGATCAAACATAATTTAATTTAAATGCATTTTAATTTGATTTTTAATTGATTAATTGTGTAGAAATTATGTTGAGCCATTTTTATTGACTTGTGAAGTTTTACTATGTGTTTGGGGCTTGGTCAAGGTTGATTTGACTTTTGTTGGATTAAAATCATTGGATTTATGGGATTGATGAAATGTACATTTCATCTCCCAAAATGAATGAATGATTTTAATTTGATAAAATTCCTCCCATGACCAATTTGTGTTTGTCTCATCTCCCCTCCCTCTTATTCTTCAATCTTATTCTATCCCATCCCTTTCATTGACTAATGAAGTCTCAATAGGCTAAGGCTAATTGGTTCATCAATAACTTCATGTTAGATGAACCAATACAAGTGTGGATGAGATTAAGTCCACCCTTTGATCATTTTATTTTTGTGTGTGGTATGTTTTAGAAGTAAGGTTCATTATACCATATCTCTAACATGCATTAACACCAAAAAAATTATTGCCCGGCCTCAGATAGTTGTGACTTCTACATAAGTCCAATTACACTTGCTTAATATAGCACTAAATTTTGACCCAAAAGCATAGCATTCTAGTAAGTGAGATTGTAAATCTCCTCCCTTTCATGGTATTGTGTGGAAACTTCTATCGCAACCTGAAAAATGGAATGCGAAAAAAAACAACCGGCGAAGAAAGACAGGAGAGTCGCCACCGTGCGTTATTTATCCCAAAGGAGGGAAAGGAAACGCTTGAAGTAAACCTGGAAAAAGGAAAGAACAAGACAGGGTCTCACAACCAAATCTTGGGTTCGGGAGTCGATTATACGAAGGGAAGGTATTAGCACCCCTACGCATCCGTAGTACTCTATGGGATCCACTTTTGTAGTTCTTGTCTAAAGGGTGTGGGTTTATCTAATGTGTTATTTACTAAAAAAAAGGGGTTAAAAGAAAATGACCCGCACGGATGTCGCATCCACTGCATACGTATCTCATCTTAATATGAGAATCAGAGTCTTCGTAGCTCGACTACCTAGGGGTTAAGGGTAATTGTGCTCGCTAAGACATCGCGTCTTATGCCTACGTATCTCATATGTAATGAGAATCAGAGCAAGCCGTAGTTCGGCTAACTACGGGGTTATGGATTGGGTTTTGGACGAACGACGTTACTACGCAATCTACCGGATGCTCGACCTTTGAAGACTTACTCGCCTGTAGTAGAAGGAGTTAACGTGTTCTTAGGAGAAGAAAAATGAATGAGTTGGTAGGGTTAGGGATGCTCATGCAAAAATGCAGTCCTTGACGAAGGAACCTGCATAAAGTAAACACAAAACATTGCCTCCTATCGAGGTCTTCCAGCTAGGAAAGCAGTAAAATGCGGGAAAAATGTAAAAGTACCACACGGATGAAGATCCGAGGTAACAACAATTAAAGGAACGATAAACCCTGAGATCCTTCCAAGCTAACATCATCAAAGAAAGTGGGTCAGTACAGGTAATCGAAATGAACCTCCAGGGGGTATCCCACAAATAAAGTGGAACACCAGGCAAATTATCCCTGCAAAAGTCATGTGAGCCTTCACAAAAACTCAACAAAAGGGTTAGTGAAACACGATAAGCATTTTTTTCATGGATAACAGTATGGTTTCAGAAACCTCAAACCCTGTGGCATACACTTTAGAAATTAAACGATTAAGCATTCAAGGCACTATTTATACATTCATACATAATTATGAACCCGTGGGCAAAAACCTAATGAAGTTCATCCATCATACCTCAAACATTCAGAGTATTCAACTTCAAAGCACAAAGGTAATGGGAATAAGGGCAAACCTGATTGGAGAGATTGATTGAAATTGAGTTGCACCCGTGAGGTTTACAAAACAATCTTTAGGGTTTATGTGAGGCAGAGGTGATTCTGTGCAGTTGAGTTCCCTTCAGGGTTTGGAGGCTGCTCTGAGTTCTCTGTCAGGTTTCTCTCCAGGTTTTGTTCTAAGGAAACCTCAGAGTATTTTGCTTCTCTTCCTTTTTCTGTCTGTTTTGTTTCAATGAAACTCTAGTATTTATAGCCTAATATTGGTAGCTTAGTGGGCTTTTGAGAGAGGTCCAAGTTTGAGATTTTTTATTTATTTATTTATTTAATTATTTATTAAATTATTATTATTATTTATTTTTTTTCGTTTTTCTTTTTCGTTTTTTTTTTGTTTTTTTTTGTGTGCATAACACGTGGGCTTCCCCTAGCGAGCATGACAACTCATGAAAAAACCTTTGCTCCTTCAAGATTAACGTTTTGACTGACGAATAGACCCCTGTTAGAAGTAACTCAAGTCTTTCCCTTATGTTGATCATCTAAATAGAACCTACAAAGTGTCCTGGATGATGTTCAAGCTTCTTGGAGCTAATCCCGATTGACATGATGAAATGCAATGTATGTAATGTTAAATGACCTAAAAATGAATGCGTGAATAAGGAGGGCAAATTTTGGGGTGTTACAGCTGCCCCTATTCAATCATCAGCTAACCCGAGCAGGATGAAAGCGAACAGCTTATCAGACAAACAGGGTAAGCTGTTTATTTCTCTTCCGATCCTCTGGCTGAATTTGAATCAGTCTTCTGACTTAATTTGGAGTTTCGATCCTCTGGCTGAATCTATACTCAATTTAGTCCTCTGGTTGGATGTTATTTTTGATCCTCGGGCTGGATACGGTTTCAATCTTCTGGCTAGATCTTCTTCGATCTTCTGGCTAGATCTTCTTCGATCTTCTGGCTAGATCTCCTTTGTTTCGATTCTCTGGTTGAATCTATTTTCTTTGATTCTCTGGCTGAATCTACTTCGATCTTCTGGCTAGATCTGAATTGTTTCGATTCTCTGGCTGAATCTATTTCCGGTCTTCGGGCTAGACCTGACTTCGATCTTCTGGCTAGATCTGAATTGTTTCGATTCTCTGGATGAATCTATTTCCGGTCTTCGGGCTAGACCTGACTTGTTTCGATTCTCTGGCTGAATCTATTTCCGGTCTTCGGGCTAGACCTGACTTGTTTCGATTCTCTGGCTGAATCTATTTTCTTTGATTCTCTGGCTGAATCTATCTATTTTTTGGTCTTCGGGCTAGACCTAACTTTGATCTTCTGGCTAGATCTGGATTGTTTTGATGATAAATTCCCATCATCAGGATCTCGCATCTGGGGCATGCGATGGTTGACCCTCTTTCGAAATCTACAGTTTTCATGTTAGATATGCAGCTTCGAGAATATCCCACTTTTGGGCTTCGTACATATTCTTCAGGCTAGAACATGTTATAACGACTCTTCGATTAGACTTTGTTTTTTAAATGCGATCCTCTTTGTCAATCTATTCCTCCAGCTGGCTTGCTGGGGAAATAACACTCGTAGTCGACTCTCTGGCTGAATCTTCGAAATGACCCTCAGGCTGGATCTCTGGAAAACAATTCTCAGGCTGAATCTTCGAAATGACCCTCATGTTGGGTCACACACACACTTGATCCTCTGGCCGAATCTCATGACTTTGGTTGTAAAGTAATTTTTCAGTCTGCTTTGAAGAACCTGTTTATCAGCTTATGTGTATGTTTGATATGCATGCAAATGCAAATGCAAATGTTATGCATGGTGCAAAAGAAAAAAGAAATCTGCTTGGGGAAACAACTTTGGCAGGGAGCGGATCGTTGTATCAATCCTTGAATGCTCTGTGGGGAACGATCCGTCTGCCGGGATCGGGGAGCCACCGAAAATAAATCGGCCTCTTTTGAAAAGTTGACCTTGCTGGGGAAGTATCAACTATGGAAACTTTGCTTGGCGAGGCTCTGCGAGGAGAGTCTGTGAGGAAAGCACTTCCTGGGGAAATGTCGTAGGAATCGACCTTTGCTAGGGATATGAACTTGCTAATCATCCTCAGGCTGGGGATTAAAACAAATCTGTTAAAAAAAATAATCTGCTGGGGACGAGATGAACACTAGGAACACCACCCTCTTGTCTGTTGGGTATGCGACTACTCCACTGTTGCTGGGAAGATACAGTCTGGCATTCTCGACTCCGCTGGGGATATACAGTCTGGATACTGTCAACTCTACTGGGGAACCTGCTCTGCAGAGGAGAGGCTTTGTCAACCGCTTGGGGGTGAGGATTCATGACTTGGCATCCGGTTCCTATGACCTGTAACCAAAAAATACATGTATGCCCCGGGGAATTACTCGGTTTGAATTCACCATCCGAGATTAAGCACATTCAAAGCAATTTTGACTGTTTTCCTGCGCAAGTCATCTGCAAAAGCCACCATTACATTCAGATGCAATATGTTTCCTCAAGAATTCAGACATCTTTTGCAAACAAACTGATAAATGAAAAGTAAAGAGGCTTTTTAACTGAATTATTCGACTTTTGTTGGTTGAAAAATTTGTGCCAGGAATAGGCGAGTACATCAGGAAGCTGATCCCTGGAAAGAGGCGATCGCTATAAATTGAACAAGAGAAACTATCCTAATGGCAATGTGGAAACGGGGTCCCATCGAGTTTCGAATCTTCTATGGCTCGTATGTCCTCAAGACGCTCTGCTCATCTTGCTTTCTGAAATAGATGATTAGTCGATCTTTTACCTTCGAAGATTACCGGATTGAATGAAACGGTGATATAACACGGATGAACTCAGATTGCAGTTATTCGCTTATTCCCTAACTTTTGCGTGGACCGCCCTTTTGGGATTTCAATCCACCGGGATACCCTTTTTTGCCTGAGCCGCCCTTTCGGGTTTTCGACTCACCGAGTGTACATTTTTTTTTATTTTTATATCCCTAATTTTTGCCCGAACCTCTTCATTCTTTTTTTTTGGTTCGTCGGGATTCCCCTTTTTTGCCTGGACTATTCTTTTTACTGTCCAGCGGGTCTATTTTATGCGAAGTATTTTTTAACTGCGTCTGAGTTGACAGGGGACGGGAAGTCTTCGCCATCCATGGTTGTTAGCATCAGAGCTCCGCCAGAGAAAACTCTTTTAACCACGTATGGACCCTCGTTGTTCGGTGTCCATTTTTCCCTGTGATCTGTGTTGGGAGGAAGAATTCTTTTGAGTACCAATTCACCGACTCGATACTCCCGAGGGCGCACTTTCTGATCAAACGCTCTCTTCGTCCATCTCTGATATAGTTGGCCATGGCATATAGCTGCTAGTCTCTTTTCCTCAACTAGGCTTAGCTGATTGTATCGAGAACGGACCCATTCTGCTTCGTCCGGCTTCATTGTTGGTGCAGGGAAAAGTTATTCTGGCACAAAATGGCATATGAACCCCCTCCGGTGTGATCAACACTGCACCAACTCCGCGACCATTGACGTTGACCGCCCCATCAAACATCATAATCCATTTGGATTCAGGGTCAGGCCCCTCCTCTGGGAGTGGTTCCTCGCAATCTTTTGATTTGAGAAATATGATGTCCTCATCAGGAAAGTCGAACCTCATAGGTTGGTAATCATCAATCGGTTGCGTGGCAAGATAGTCTGACAAGACACTTCCTTTGATGGCTTTTTGTGAAGTGTATTGGATGTCATACTCTGTCAGCATCATTTGCCACCTAGCAACCCTGCTGGCTTTTCAAAAATATACTTGACTTGATCCATCTTTGATATCAATAGAGTCATGTGAGTCAACATATACTGTCTTAGTCGGCGAGCAGCTCATGCCAAAGCGCGACAAGTTTTCTCGAGCAGTGAGTATCTTTGTTCACAGTCGGTAAACTTTTTGCTAAGGTAGTATATTGCATGCTCTTTTCGACCTGACTCGTCATGCTGACCGAGCACACAACCCATTGACCTTTCTAACACAGTCAAGTACATGATCAACGGTTTTTTCCTCTCGGCCTGTAGACTGGCCCCGCTCTTGATCTCTTTCTTGTCGTCTTCGGTACCAATGTTGATGGTCTCAACCACCTCCTGATAAGGTGTGATAGCTCGGTCCTCCTGTTTCAACAACCTGGCAAACTCCTTAGGCAATTCACAATCTTCCTCAACCCCTTCTTCGGCTTGATAGATAGGATTGTCGAAGTCATACTTGGCCATAGCAGTGTCGTTAGCAGTGAGATCCGGGTGATCAGTTTTACGAGGTGTTTTTTGGAAAGAAAAACGAAAAAGAAACATGAAAAAGAAACATTTCCGTTTTTGTAAAAGTAAAAATAATTGAAAGAAAGAGAACACAAAATTGTTTGCAAAAGCTGTCCTTTATTGATGATGAAAGTAATTGCGAAATATAACTAAATGGATGACCCTACAGATGAGTCATTACACCTTGGTCAAAGTGTAAGACTTTGTTATGCATGTGATAAAAGGAAAACAATAAAAATTACTCCTTCAGTAGAGTAAACCGGACGACTTTTTCAGACGACCAATTGTCGAGCTTTTCTCCTGGGACACACAGGCGAATCCAGCTATCTAAGTCACAATCGCTGTCAGCCTTGTCTTCATCTGCAGCATTGACGGTGTGGGGAGAAACCAAACCCCCGCTGGAGAAAGTACCGGCTTCATTCTTCTGAGACCCCGGAGTATACCCTAATCCAAACTTGTCTTCTTTTATGACTGGCTCCACAAATTTGCCCCAGCCTTGGGCATTACCAACCTTAACCACTTCAACAGCTTGCTTGTATGAAGAGATAAAAGACCCGACCTTCTCAGACTCAGGTGAAAAGACAGTTTCGAGCGCGACCTCACTGATGTTTATGGCTTCGAAGCCATGACACATCATCTCATGCATCTCGCCATCCATCTCCACATACTTAAATGTAGACAGGTGGCTAACAAAAATATCCTCTTCACCACAGACGGTGACGATCTGACCTTCTAGTCCATATTTGAGCTTCTGGTGGAGAGTAGAAGTAACAGCACCGGCATCATGAATCCAGGGTCGACCTAGCAGAAAACTATAGGCGGGATGGATATCCATCACATAAAAGGTGCTCTTGAACACCTGCGGTCCAATCTTAACTGGCAACTCAGCTTCACCACAAACAGATCTCTTAGAGCCATCAAAAGCCCTCATAACTAAGTTACTTGGCTTCAGGATGATGCCATCGCAATCCAACTTCATTAAGGCTTTCTTTGGAAGAACATTCAGAGAAGATCCTGTATCAACCAAAACATGGGAAAGCACCGTCCCTTTGCATTCCATTGTGATATGCAAGGCTTTGTTGTGATTCCTGCCCTCAGATGTTAGGTCATAATCGGTGAAACCTAGCGCATGGCTAGTGTGTACATTCGAAACTACCGACTCCAGCTGGTCAACAGTTATCTCTGGGGGAACATAAGCCATATTCAGTACTTTTAACAAGGCTGCTCTGTGTGCCTCAGAGCACATCAATAGTGAGAGAATGGATATCTTTGAGGGTGTCTGATTTAGCTGGTCGACTACTTTGTAGTCACTTTTCTTGATAATCCTTATAAAACTCATCCACTTCCTTCTCGAATGCGGTCTTAGGAGGAGCTTCCTTGGTAGTAACCTCTTCGGTGGATACCTGTTTTCCTTTAGCCTTGGCAGCTGCCTCAGCTTCAGCATTTGTGCGCAATGTTGATGTTGCAAATAGGCATCCACTGCGAGTGAAGCCACCAGTTCCTCCAACATTGTCTACAAGGGGCTACCAATGCCAATGTCTTCTTCGTTAACTTTCTGCCCCTGGCAGTAGATATCAGCCCCATAGTGCCATGGGATAGCACTGTCTTTCTTATACGGAACAGGTCCTGGTACAGTGATGGTGACCGGACTAACCAAAGTCGGTTGCGGGTTGTCAGAGTAAATTGGTACTGGACTTTCTGGGAAATATATTGTTGTCGGAGCGGGTCTCTCGGGAACATATATTTCTTCAGGAGTGAAATAAAACGCTACTGTCGACACATCATTCTTCACTGGACGAGTCCGATCGAACTGAAGACAACCTTCATCTATCAGTTGTTGAATACCCCTTCTCAAACTATCACATCCGTTCTCGGTGTCTTGACAATTTCTGCACTCTCCCCCACAGCCCGGGAAAATCCTTCCTTTCAAGAGTCGGTCTTTGACCACCGATAGTGAAGTCTTCACTTTAGTCACATCAGAAACCAAATTCAAAGTTTCCCCACTATCAACAACATTAATCCTCTGCCCGCCGTGAACTGGCGTCGGGTTTTGGATAATATTAGGCACCAAAGAAAAATTGATGGCCTGGGCATCCCTCAAATCTTGTACCTTTAGCTGGAGAGCCTTGCAATTATCTGTAGTATGGCCAGGTGCGTTGGAGTGAAAAGCACATCTGGCGTTGACATCATAACCTCTAGGCAGATTGTTGGGATCGACCGGTGGGGCCAGAGTTCTCAATGTAACCAGATTCATGTCAATCAGCTTGGGAAGTAATACATAATAAGGCATTGGGATTGGCTCAATGACCCGGTCCGCCTGCCTTGGACGTTGTTGATAGGGTCTCTGCTGACCCGGATTACCTCCTTGTTGTTGATTGTTGTACCTGGGTTGCTGTTGCGGATGATACTGCGGTTGAGGAACAGGTGTTGGAATAGTGACTGCGGCCACTTGATCTTGATAATAATTAGGGCGTCCTCTGCCCTTGCCTCTGCCGGCATATACAACGCTCGTCTCACCTTCTCTTCTTCGCTGACAGTTACCAGCAAACAGTTTCTTGGGAACTGATGAGTTGGAAGCACTGTTGTCTTGAATTCGGCCCATCTTCAACAGACTCTCGATCCTTTCTCCAGCAATCACTATCTCTGCAAAGCTGATTGACGGGCAAGCAGCCAATCTCTCGATATAATTGCCTTGAAGAGTGTTCATGAACATGTCCGCCATCTCCCTTTCAAACATAGGGGGTTGGACGGATGCAGCAATCTGTCTCCAATGCTGAGCATATTCTCTAATGGTTTCCTTGGCAGTCTGAGACATTCCTTGCAACAAGGTCCGATTTGGAGCCATGTCCAAGTTGTATTGATATTGCTTGACAAAAGCCTCTGCCAAGTCTTTCCAGCTCTTGATGGTAGTACGAGACAAATGAGAATACCATTCACGAGAAGCTCCAGTTAAACTGTCTTCAAAATAGTACATCCACAGCTTTTCATCTTCAGTGTGAGCTCCCAACCTTCCTAGATAAGATTGGAGATGAGTGCGTGGGCAAGAAGCCCCGTTGTATTTCTCAAAAGTAGGGGGTTTGAACTTGTGAGGGATCCTTACTCCCTGAACCAGACCAAGATTGGTGACATCAAAACCTAAGGAATTTTGAGACTCCAAAGATTTGAGCTTCTCAGCAAGCTCATCCATACGGCGAGTGGTCTCGAGGGCCTCATCGTGCAAAGAAAATTGATCATACTGACAATCTTCAGTAACGGGGCGCCCGTTAATCCGAATCCCTTGATTCACATTGTACCTTCCGCCAATATCATTCCCAACATTTCCCGTGTTGCCAACATTACCCGGGTTTCCATCAACATTTGCGTTCCCAGGGTTACCAGGGTTCCCCTCAGCACTTGGTATTTCCACCTCTGGATCAGGCCTCGGTTGCCCAACCAATTCCTTCAGCTTCGCCTGGCCTTCTGCCATACCAGTCATCAATGTCATGAACTGATCCATCCTTTCACGCATATCAGCCAGTTCTTTCTTTATCTGGTCCATTGCTAGTCGTGGACGGTTTTCCTTTGTCGGGTACCTATGAACTCGCTTGGGACCAATAACTGCCTGCAACAGGGAACAAACATTAGACACTGCGATGACACCTGCAAAACAAACAAGGGTTAGTATGCATGGTATGCGATGCACTGCTTATTCGATTTTAAGGCCCCCCTTAAAAAGGGAATACCTTGCAAATGAATAAGCATGAGATGTTGGATGCAAATATGCAGATGATGTTATGCAATGCAATGGCATGTCAATCAGAATTGCTGGATCCGCTTGAACATCTGTCAGGTTGCACTGCCTGGAGAGAACTTAAGAGGATCAAGCAAAGCACACCAAACAAAGGTCATGGGATGGATCATGTTATCTTTAATATCAACCATCCATTTTTGGTGGATTATGGTTTACACCTTATCAACACCCAAGTTTCATTGATATTAAGGATACCTGAACAGATCAACCATGAATAAAGGGTTTGTTGCAAGTCACGAGCATGGAGTTTAGGTTAAGAACCACCCAAAGGGAGTTTACTAAGGTTTAAAACTGCCAAACATGTTATACAAAAGGTTCCCATAGTCATAATCCCATCTTTCGGATATTATCGGAGGAACGACTACTCGTATTCCAAAAATATTCTCAAGAGATACTCTTATGAGTGTAGTATCGCGTAACAATCGTATCAAATCTTACACTTGAATGACTTTCGCACTACGTCCTACGAATAGGCCAAGATGGGTTTGGTAAACTAAGGTCCTTGGCTTCTAAGGTCTATATTGGAAAAAGTAATGTCTAACCACAACTTACTTGTGTGACATTATTGATCCCAACATGACCTCCACCAAGTGAATGGGCTTGCAAGTCAACTTGCTAAGGAATATCTCCACACAAGTCAACAAGACTATGCCATTCTCCTATCCTATGTGCACTCGAGTTCGGGTATAGAACTCATCTCACAAACAGAACCAGCAGATACGGCAGTCATATGTACACAATGCAATAAAGCAGGTAAATGCTAAAAGATAAATAACTGTACAAAAGAATAAACACCCAATAAACAAACAACCTACAAAAGCTATGAGGGACTTGCATAGGGAAACCGGGTCCCCAACAGAGTCGCCAGCTGTCGCAACCTGAAAAAGGGAATGCAAAAAAAAACAACCGGCGAAGAAAGACAGGAGAGTCGCCACCGTGCATTATTTATCCCAAAGGAGGGAAAGGAAACGCTCAAAGTAAACCTGGAAAAAGGAAAGGACAAGACAGGGTCTCGCAACCAAATCTTGGGTTCGGGAGTCGATTATGCGAAGGGAAGGTATTAGCACCCCTCCACATCCGTAGTACTCTACGGGATCCACTTTTGTAGTTCTTGTCTAAAGGGTGTGGGTTTATCTAATGTGTTATTTACTAAAAAAAAGGGGTCAAAAGAAAATGACTCGCACGGATGTCGCATCCACTGTATACGTATCTCATCTGAATATGAGAATCAGAGTCTTCGTAGCTCGGCTACCTATGGGTTAAGGGTAATTGTGCTCGCTAAGACATCGTATCTTATGCCTACATATCTCATCTGGAATGAGAATCAGAGCAAGCCGTAGTTCGGCTAACTACGGGGTTATGGATTGGGTTTTGGACGAATGATGTTACTACGCAATCTACCGGATGCTCGACCTTTGGAGACTTACTCGCTTGTAGTAGAAGGAGTTAACATGTTCTTAGGAGAAGAAAAATCAATGAGTTGGTAGGGTTAGGAATGCTCATGCAAAAAGACAGTCCTTGACGAAGGAACCTGCATAAAGTAAACACAAAACATTGCCTCCTATCGAGGTCTTCCAGCTCGGAAAGCAGTAAAATGCGGGAAAAATGTAAAAGTACCACACGGATGAAGATCCGAGGCAACAACAATTAAAGGAACGATAAACCCTGAGATCCTTCCAAGCTAACATCAGCAAAGAAAGTGGGTCAGTACAGGTAATCAGAATGAACCTCCAGGGGGTATCCCACAAATAAAGTGGAACACCAGGCAAACTATCCCTACAAAAGTCATGTGAGCCTTCACAAAAACTCAACAAAAGGGTTAGTGAAACACGATAAGCATTTTTTTCATGGATAACAGTATGGTTTCAGAAACCTCAAACCCTGTTGCATACACTTTAGAAATTAAACGATTAAGCATTCAAGGCATTATTTATACATTCATACATAATTATGAACCCGTGGGCAAAAACCTAATGAAATTCATCCATCATACCTCAAACATTCAGAGTATTCAACTACAAAGCACAAAGGTAATGGGAATAAGGGCAAACCTGATTGGAGAGATTAATTGAAATTGAGTTGCACCCGTGAGGTTTACAAAACAATCTTTAGGGTTTATGTGAGGCAGAGATGATTCTGTGCAGTTGAGTTCCCTTTAGGGTTTGGAGGCTGATCTGAGTTCTCTGTCACGTTTCTCTCCAGGTTTTGTCCCAAGGTTTTGTTCCAAGGAAACCTCAGAGTATTTTGCTTCTCTTCCTTTTTCTGTCTGTTTTGTTACAATGAAACTCTAGTATTTATAGCCTAATATTGGTAGCTTAGTGGGCTTTTGAGAGAGGTCCAAGTTTGAGATTTTTTATTTTATTTATTTATTTATTTAATTATTTAATTATTATTATTATTATTATTATTATTTTTATTTTATTTTTTGCATAACACGTGGGCTTCACCTAGCGAGCGTGACAGCTCATGAACAAACCTTTGCTCCTTCAAGATTAACGTTTTGACTGACAAATAGACCCCTGTTGAAAGTAACTCAAGTCTTTCCCTTGTGTTGATCATCTAAATAGAACCTACAAAGTGTCCTGGATGATGTTCAAGCTTCTTGGAGCTAATCCCGATTGACATGATGAAATGCAATGTATCTAATGTTAAATGACCTAAAAATGAATGCGTGAATAAGGAGGGCAAATTTTGGGGTGTTACAACTTGGCCTTGTTTACTTCCTTTGGAAGATGTCTTGGTTCAAGGATCCATGCTTATGAATAGAGGGTTGAGTGTTCTCCAAAGAATGACTTAATCAATTGAAAAGCAAAACATCGCTAACATCTAATCAACTAACATTTGACTAACTTTTATTGATCTTGCTTTTATTTTCAAGTCATTTACTTTATGCAATTTAAATTCAAGTCATTTACCATTTCATTTGCCATTTTACATATCATTTAACTTGTTTATGTTTATGCCATTTTCACTTTGCTCACTTGAGCCATATATTGTGATTGTACATATTTGTTTGTGTATCTTGTTTGTGTTTATGGTATTAAGACCTTAAGATACTTAATAAACAACAAAAACCCTAAAAAAATGTTTGTGTGGACAACTGGATTTGATATGAGCTTTGGACTTAGAATTAGGCAACATTCCATATGCAAAAGGACTTGGCCAATGGCAACATTTCTGAAACCAAGTGATTGTGATTTGAGAATTCATCTAATATAAGTATTGGGATCCACTTGAGTTCATCTGCTACATGGTCTTCATGCAAATGTTACTTTGACCCTGTGTCTAATACCTTATTCTGAGCCATTCAAGGAGTATGTCATCTGATACATGGGAAGATTAAGAAGAAGACTGTGAAGTTGCTAGCTTGGATGTGGCTATCTTTATTTGATGCCTTGCTCTTCATTTTGCTACTTGCTTAATGAGATTGCTTGATTTAAAGTCCAAAGGAAAAGTGGGTTTCTATATGACATTCTTGTCTATTGGATTGCATCCTATTGGTCAAATCTTTTCAACTCTTAACTTTTAATTTTTTTCCTTAGGATTAGTCTCTTCATCTCCACCCATTTCTTAAATTTCAAATCTCTCCCCCCTTTTCAAAAATCTTCTTTGCTTGTGATTTCTAAACTTAGACTTTATTGCAAATTAGAAACTTTGGCCTTATGTCATTGCATTTTTAAACTCTTTTCTTAAATCCAACTTGTAAATGAACTTAACCATATTGACTTAAAATTTCAAAAGAAAAAAATAACTAACACTCATTCAAACTCTTTTAGGCCATTTGTGCCTCTTTGAAATTTAAATCTTGATTAAAAGAAATTAACTCATTTTGAAATTGATACCATGAACTACGAGGTTTTGATCCCTCATTTTTATGTTGGTACGTAGGCACAAGTCCGAAGGTCTTGTCAAACACAAAAATATAATAAATGATTTCTTTTCTCATCCCCACACACTATTTATTGCAAACATATTTTATACCAAAACTCATACACACATAAAAAAGAGCTTCCTAGGAGTACCTAGGACACTTTGGGTGAAAACACCTTCCCTCTGTGTAACCAACCCCCTTACCTGTAATCTCTGGAATTTTATTAGTTTTGTTCGTACTTTTCCCTTTTCCTTTGGAAACAATAAAAGCGTGATGGCGACTCTGGTTTTATTGACGTTAAGTTTATCCATAGCTTAATGGTCATGAATTTACGGCTACATTATTTACTACCTGAGTAACAAGTTCACCGACTGTGAGACTCGGTATTCTATGCTTGAAAAGACTTATTGCACATTGGCTTGGGTTGCTAAGCATCTGCGCCAGTATATGTTGAATCATACTACTTGGTTGATATCCAAAATGGATCCAATCAAGTACATTTTTGAGAAGCCTGCTTTAACTGGGAGGATTGCCCGTTGGCGGATGTTGTTATCCGAGTATGATATTGAATGCTGATCTCAAAAAGCAATAAAAGGTGGTGTCTTGGCTAACCATTTGGCCCACCAACCGATTGAAGACTATTAGTCAGTGCAATATGATTTTCCCGATGAAGAGATCTTGTACCTGAAAATGAAAGATTGTGATGAACCATTGCTTAAAGAAGGGCCAGAACCTGGTTACCGTTGGGGCATGGTATTTGATGGAGTTTTTAATCAGTACGGTAATGGCATTGGGGAAGTGATTATTACTCCTCAAGGCACTCATTTTCCGTTTATAGCTAGATTGACTTTCAAGTGTACAAATAATATGGCTGAGTATGAAGCTTGCATTATGGGGCTTGAAGAGGCCATTGATCTCAGAATCAAATATCTAGACGTCTATGGAGATTCAACTTTGGTTATGAATCAGATCAAAGGTGAATGGGAGACGAATCAACCCGGTTTGATACCGTATAGAGATTATGCAAGGAGGATTTCGACTTTCTTTATAAAGGTTGAATTTCATCATATCCCTCGAGATGAAAACCAGATGGCAGATGCTCTTGCAACGTTGGCTTCTATGATTGTGGTGAAGTTTTGGAATGAAGTTCCCAATTTGACTGTGATGCGTCTTGATAGGCCATCTCATGTGTTTGTTGTTGAAAAAGTCAAAGATGAAAAGCCATGGTATTTTGATATTAAGTGTTTCCTCCGAAGTCAGATTTACCCGTCTGGGGCATCTTTGAAAGATAAGAAGACTTTGAGGAGATTAGATGGCAACTTCTACCAAAATGGTGATGTGCTGTACAAGAGAAAATTCGATATGGTTCTGCTCATATGCGTGAATAGACACGAAGTAGACTTATTGATGAATGAAGTCCATGAAGGTTCCTTTGGTACTAATTCCAACAAGCATGCTATGGCTAAAAAGATGTTGAGATCAGGTTATTATTGGCTGACAAAGGAATCTGACTATTGCGAGTTTGTAAAGAAATGCCACAAGTGTCAAATTTATGCAGATAAGATTCATGTTCCTCCGAGACTATTGAATGTCATTTCCTCTCCATGGCCCTTCTCCATGTGGGTAATTGATATGATTGATATGATTGAGCCTAAAGCTTCAAATATGCATCATTTTATTCTGGTGGGTATTGACTACTTCACAAAGTGGGTTGAAGCGGCATTGTATGCAAATGTAACTAAGTCAGTTGTTGTGAGGTTTATCAAGAATCAGATTATATGTCAGTATGGTGTGCCAAGTAAGATCATTACTGATAATGGATCTAACTTGAATAATAATATGGTGGAAGCTCTTTGCAAAGAATTCAAGATTGCACATCATAATTCTTCTCCTTGCAGACCAAAGATGAATGGGGTTGTTGAAGCTGCAAATAAGAACATCAAGAAGATCATTCAGAAGATCGTTGTGACGTATAAAGATTGGCATGAGATGCTCCCATTTGCTTTGCATGGGTACCGTACATTCATTTGCACTTCAACAGGGGTAACCCCTTTCTCACTTGTTTATGGTATGGAAGTTGTGCTCCCAATAGAGGTTGAGGTCCCATCATTACATGTTTTGATGGAAGCCAAGTTAACTGAAGCTGAATGGTGTCAGACCATGTATGATCAGTTAAATTTGATTGAAGAAAAGAGATTGAATGCCATGTGTCATGGTTAGTTATATGAGCAAAGAATGAAGAAAGCTTTTGATGAGAAGGTCAAGCCTCGTGTGTTCTGAGAAGGTAACCTTGTGCTCAAGAAGATTCTATCTTTCAAACCATATTCTAGGGGAAAATGGACTCCTAATTATAAAGGTCCATATATTATGAAGAGAGCCTTTTCAAGAGGTGCTTTGATTCTTACAACTATGGATGGTGAAGAGTTCACTCGTCCTGTGAATGTCGATGCAGTCAAGAAATACTTCGCCTAAAAAGAAAAGAACAGCTCGCTAAGTTGAAAACCCGAAAGGGCAACTTAGGAAAAAATGAGCGTCTCGGTGGATTGAAAACCTGAAAGGGCGGTCCAGGCTAAAGTTTGGGACATAAAATAGAAAATTTATCCCTATAAATTGAGTACCCCACATTGGGGCAATTTATGAAAAAATTAGGGATTATGGCAAGTAATTGCATTCGGCTAATCTTCAGTCTTGAAGACATTCTTGAGCACGTCTTTGGTTCTGATTCGTCACTCTCAACCGAAGCCAAGATCACAGTGGAGATTGAAGTTGGTAGAAGGATTAGTGATCATTGTATTCAATGCAACCCTTTTCCACGTAAATTACCATTTTTCAACTTTTGTAAAGATCTATGGAGTCTTGTCATTTACAGACTACCATTCTATTAAATAACGTTGAGCTTTTTATCCAATTGTTTCTACTCTTATTTATCTTTAAGCCAAATTAAATTAAATTTTATGATGATCATTTTTGAAATTAAAATTAAAATCAAAATCGTTTTTCTTAGAATAAAAGCAATTACTTTTAATCAATTGATTTCAGTAAGGAATATCAAGAGCAGTCTGAGAACAGGTGGGTCCCAAAATGCGAAGCATTATTGGTCTTCCCCAAGCCGTCGGTTCAGCGAGTTTGTTTCCCCAGTGGAGTTTGAGATCGTTTCCCTAGCCGATTTGTAAGCATTTATTCTCAGCAGTTTGCGTAGTTCTAGCGCAAGATTTCATTTCCCCTCAGTCCGCCAGCGGATTTCACTCCTGATCCCCCGTCAGCACTGATTCTTGAGCAATATTGGTAGTACCCCCTGCGAGGTTGTCTCCCATTCGATATGGTGTTGACCTAAAATTCCCCGTAGAATTTATGATTCAAATCCTCAGCAGATATGTTCCCTTTCCTCAACCAGGGTCAAACCTCTGAGATGGATGGTTTATATCCATCCCCAACTCTTTTCTCCAGCTAATGCCTCCATCCTATCGAGATTAGCCGAGTGTTGTAGCGATGATTCAGATCAGTGACATTTGTATCCTTTGTGATTGCTTTGTCAGCATAATCATCATATACATATACATATACATATACATTCATAGATTTCATTATTGCATTATTATTGCACTTTGTGATTCAATATTTTTTCTGATCCTCTGCTATGATGGTATCTTTTCCCCCACGCAGATTTGGTGTGTCTGCCCTCCCTCAATTTTAGGGTGTCATCCCCTTAAGCAGAAATAATTTAACCTTTCTCATTCCCTACTAAGATATTTCCTCATGGATGATTATTATTTCAGTTTCCTCCCCAGTCGATTATCTGGATGGAATCACTCTCCTTGAGTTATATCCTCACTGGGTCGAGTCTTTGGTTGACCGTTTCTTTCTAGCTCTTACCTAGATAGATGCTTTTGGTCCCCTAAGAGTCTATTACCCAGTAACTGGTAATACTCTTCTCGGTTTGCGAGTGTTACCACAAGAAATTGATAGGGCATGTTGAAGGCGTAATTAATGAAAATGCCTTATGGATTTAAGGATTATACCCCACCAAGGGGAGGTTTGAAAGAAAGTTGATCCCAAGATAAGAAGGAGCTGGGAAAACCACAAGTTACCAGAAGATGAAATCTACAGAAGAAGCATGTTTGGTCGAAATCCGCTCTGTCGACTGAACTGGAGATGGGGACTTAAGAAATTCTTGATCGTACCAAACACATAGGGGATGGTGTTGACATAAATACCTGAGCGGGATAAGTTTGAAATTCAAAATGACTAGCAGTTACAAGGAGAACAAGCGCCAGAATATGGAGCAGTTTTTAGATCGTGTGGCACGACGTCTGTCTATAGACAATTATTTTTGAGTAGTTTTGCTTGTAGACAGTTTCTTTAGTTCATTATAAATAGGGGATCCCACAGAGGATTCGGGGTGTTCACTTTGTACCAAAATCACTTGTAAAAAAGATCACATTCCCAGCGCGAGGAAGCAAGAGTTTTTAAGAGTGTTATGTACGTGAATCACCACATTTACTTCAATGCAACTTCCTTATTTTTCAATTGTTCCCGTTGAACACTTTATTTTAATTTCATTTACTTTTTAATTATCATTTTACGTTGTCATCTACGCTGTCGACACCAATTCTATTACGATAATAGAATTCACCAAAAGAGTGTTCGTTGTATATGTCTTTTGAATGTTATAACGAGTCACCCATAGTCTATAGCATCATCATTTTGTGTGGAAAAACCTTTGCTTGTTCAATACTTTGTCAGAAGCCGTTTCTCACAAAGTTAATATTCTGTCGAGTTGAACGAGTCACCCTGTTACATTAGCACATGTCTTAGGATCAACTGGTCGATCCTACAAGTAACCCTTAGTTTAAGGCTTAGGGAAGACCAACGGTTGTTTACCAATTTCCACAGTAAACAAAATGGCACGCCATGTGGGACGAGTGCTAGTGTAGTTACGCAATTGCATGAAACTTAGAAGTGGCAAACTATATAGTAGGCCACAAGAAACTATGAAAATGTCAAACTCCAATACGGATGAAGTGCCACAAGGGACTTTATCCACTATGGAAACAAAAATTTCACAGGTTACAACTTTGCCTCCGATGACAAGTGTAGCCTCAACGATGTCAACTACAGTTGGGGTTGGAGCATCAATTCCTTTACCTCCACCGGGAGGTTCAGGATCAATGATAACAACGTTCAGACCTTATGTGCCTCGCTTTGGCACCACATATCCTCTTTATGGAATGTTGTATTCCTTAATGCCAGGATATAAGTCAACATGAAGTGCATCATTGTTTTCAGACAACGCTTAAAATACGAGTCCCTCCTTACAGGGATTAGCGCAAAGGGGCAATGCTTAGAATAGGAATAATACTCAGAATAGAACCATGCCGCTGTCGAATACTTTAATAGCGGTGTTAAGGCAGCAAATGGATGATAGTAATCATGAGTTGGTTAATATGTTAACTAATCAAATGGGTACAGTTTTTAATCCTGTGATACAGGAATCTGCTGAAACAAATAGGCAGGTGGCTAATCAATTGACATGCATGTGTAACTTCCTAGGGGCACCGGCTCGACAGATGGCACAAGTGGTTAGGCAAACCATTCCTGTTCAAGTAGAGATAGGGGTAGCAGAAGATGAGACAGTCCATGAGGGTCAAATCCTTAGACCTCAACAAAATCAAGGCGTTGAGTCAGGAGTAGCAGGACGTAACCAGATGGTGTTAGTTAACCGACATCAGGATGCTGATCAAATTGTCGATCAACATCGTCAAGAAGACTTAGAGGTGGAAAATAATTTGACAACTATTATCGAAAGAATTATGGCTAGGAATGGTATGAGTGCCACATTGCAAAGGCCATTATATGCTTCCCCATTGGTTGAATTTATTCTCCTAACTGAGGCACTTAGAGGAATGAAGGTGCCTAAATACACTAAGTTTGGGGGAGAATCTGGTGAGTCGACAATAGAACATATTGCCAGATATTTAACAGAGTCAGGAGATTTGGTTCACAATGAGTGTTTGAGAGTAAAAACCTTTCCTTCTTCTTTGACTAAAGCTGCCTTCACATGGTTCACTTCCTTGGCCTCAAATTCGATTGATTCGTAGGCCAAGTTGGAAAAGAAGTTCCATGAACAGTTTTATGAAGGGCATTCCAAAATCAGTTTGGCAGAATTGTCTAGAATTAAGAGAAGGTTTGCTGAGAGTATTGACGATTATCTGAATAGATTTATATCATTAAAGGCCATGTGCTTTACGCAAGTACCGGAACATGAACTTGTTCAAATGGCTGCTGGGGGGGTTAGATTATTCCATTAGGAAGCAAATATACCCAACTTTTGTAAAGAGTATGTTACAATTGGCTGATAGAGTTCGACATCTCAAGCGACTAAGGTTAGACACAGTAAGGCTAAGAAGGAAAAAATAGCGTTCATCGATTATGATGCGACAGATCCAATCTATGAGGCTGATTATGCCTCATCGACCGAATTAGAAATTGACACGGCTGAGTTAAAGCCAGGATCTGCTTATGAGTGTCGGTTATTACTTCCTGCACAAGGGAAAAATCTTGTCGAAAACAATCCAAAATTCGCTTCAAAAACTTATACATTTGATGTGACAAAGTGTGAGGAAATATTTGATTTGTTAGTTAAAGATGGTCAAATGGTGGTGCCAACTAGTACTAAAATACCACCATTAGAACAAAGACAGAAGAGAGAATTTTGTAAGTATCATAATTATCTTGGTCATAATACCTCTAATTGTTATCTTTTCAGGGATCTGGTTCAGAAAGCAATTCAAGAAGGCAGGCTGAAATTTGTTGGCCGCAAAATGAAGATCGACGTTGACCCTCTCCACCAGGAGGAAGCTCTACTCGTTGAGCTAGTCGAGATCAACATGGTCGAGATTACTGAATATGATGAGGCTGACATGTTAGAGGAAACTGGTGAAAGCCCAGATGTCGACATAGCTGAAGTCTATCCAAGGGCTGATGAAGATTTGGTAGATTTCCTGTATCGCTGCAAGAATAAGGGTTCACAATTCTGATTATGTCCTAGATATGGCACTGTCACCGACAAAGTTGCTGCTGAAAATTTCCAGAAGCTACAATTGGGAAAAATCAAAAGAAGTGGGATGAACAGAGCACACAAGAATGAAAGAATTCCAAGGAAAGCTGTGGAAAATGCTCAAGCAAGGCCTGAGAGCTTCGTACCATCGGCAAGTGCTCCTAGAGGAACCTGGATCAAGCCTCAGGGAAAACTAGAAACCCCACAAGATGTTGTTGCTGCCAGAGGAGGTTTAGCAATCAACTACAGGCGTGAGTTCAAGTCTGAGAAAAGGACTCATGTTTCTGAAAATTATTTGGGGAAGAACCCCATGTCCAAAACTCAATGGAGACGTTTTCAACGTTGCAAACAGGCTGAAAGAGAGGCTTCTAGGGAAATGGCTGGAAAAGACATGGCTAATGGGGCTGATTCTGGAAAGAGAGTTGTTGTGAGGGTCGACACTGCAGCTAAAGAAAGGATCAGGGAGTATGTCCGTCGACCAAGTGAAAAATGTTCTGATGAGGTTATTGATGACTTCAATTTAGAATCAAAAGCAAGTTTGGATATCTTAGTCAACATGGTGTCAATCCTACCAGAAGAATACAATTGTGTTACTGAGGTGAAGGATTCGGTAGACGATGCTGACGCTGAAGAAATGGCGTTACATAAGCCAAGATGTTACTTTTTGTGCTGAATGATGGTTCTGCTGAGAGCCAAGAAGAAATTTTTGAGAGACCCACAATGACTATGAAGAGTCACCTGAGATCTCTGTTGATCAGGGCTAAAGTGGAAGGTGTGACTATCAACAAAGTGTTGGTAGATTGTGGCGCTACTATTAACATCATGCAACACCATATTTTGAAGAAAATTGGCAAGTATGATACTGATGTTAGATCCAACAACATAGTCTTATCTGACTACGGGGGAAAAACAAAAAGCACCATGGGTGTTATCATGGTGAACGTCACTGTCGGCTCAATCACTAGGCCAACATTGTTCACGGTAATAGATGCCAAGCCAAGTTACAATTTGCTAGTCGGCAGAGAATGGCTCCATGGTGTCAGAGTTGTACCATCTTCAGCACATTAGAGATTGGTAATTTGGAGAGGAGATGGAGTTGTCGAAAACATTGAAGTTGATCAAGGCTACTTCATGGCTGACGTGAACAATGTCGGCAAGAAGGAATTCGATAGAAAGTTGGCTAACATTTCTCTTTGTTTACCAGCTAAGGATGTGTATTCTAATCTAAGTGAAGCTTTTGTTTCTTTAACTTTGCACGAAACTCATGGCTTCATTTGGGATGTGGAACGTTTAGAGGAACCACCTTATGCAGAAATCCGGCCGACGGGTTTGGGGGATGTCACTGATGATGACTGAGCTAGAAGCTCTAAAGAGGATTTCAGCATACGTTGCCGAGAACAAAATAAAATCGACCTTAGAGGCTGAAGATAACCTGGCTGTCGAAGCCTATGTTTTAAAGAAAGAAGATATTTTGGCTATTGAGCCAGAGCCTCCAGATAAGTCAGTTGTGACTAAAGGAAACATCGACATGCAATGTTTGGATTGCATTTACGATAATGAACCTTTGGGGTTTGAAAAATATCCAAGCGCGCCAGAAAAGATGTGACCACAAGACCCCTTAGAAGAAGTCGACCTTGGCGAAAATGGCGACAAAAGGCCAACATGAATCAGCGCTAACATCGACAAAGAGTTAAAATCTGAGGTAATATATTTACTTAAAGAATTTAAGGATTGTTTTGCTTGGGATTATAACAAAATGCCTGGTTTAAGTAAGGATTTGGTAAAGCTAAAACTGCTAATAAAAGCTGGAAGAAAGCCAGTAAAACAAACGCCAAGGCGTTTCGCACCAGATATCATGGCAAAAATAAAAGCAGAGATAAAAAGGCTCCTCAAAAGCAAGTTTATAGAAACTTCGAGGTATGTTGAATGGATGGCCAATATTTTCCCAGTAATTAAGAAAAATGGATCTTTACGAGTATGCATTGATTTTAGAGATCTAAATGTTGCTACCCCCAAAGACGAGTATGCCATGCCCATAGAAGAAATGCTGGTCGACTCTGCCGCTGGTTTTGAATATTTAAGTATGTTAGATGGTTATTCTGGATATAACCAAATTTTTATTGCAGAGGAAGATGTGCCGAAGACGGTGTTTCGATGCCCAAGAGCCTTAGGTACATATGAGTGGGTTGTCATGCCATTCGGCCTGAAAAATGCCGGAGGGACATATCAGAGGGTAATGAAGTCAATGTTCCATGATTTAATTGAAAATTTCATGCAAGTATACATTGATGATATCGTGATAAAATCAAATGGTCAACTTACTCATGTCAAACATCTCTGAAAGGCCTTTATGAGGATGAGAAAATATGGATTGAAAATGAATCCATTAAAGTGTGCGTTTTGTGTGCAGGCAGGTGATTTCCTTGGCATTGTGGTGCATAAAAAAGGTATTGATGTAAACCAAAGCAAAACAAAAGCCATTATGGACGTCAAGCCTCCGTCGACCAAAAAGGAACTGCAATCTTTGTTGGGCAAGATAAATTTTCTTAGAAGATTTATATCCAATTTAAATGGTAAACCTAAAGCTTTTTCACCACTCCTTCGACTGAAGAATAAGGATTTTAAGTGGCAAGGAGAGCACCAAGAGGCTTTCGACAAAATTAAAGAATATTTGACTAAGCCTCCAGTACTGGCCCCTCCTGTTAGGAATAGGCCAATGAGGTTGTATATTGCAGCTTCAGAATCGACTATAGGAAGTATGTTAGTCCAAGAGGATGAAAAAAGTGTCGAAAGACCTGTGTATTACCTTAGTCGAATGCTTAATGATCCTGAAACTAGGTATAGTGATATAGAAAAACTATGTATATGCTTGTATTTTTCTTGTATGACACTAAAACAATATATTAAGCCTGTTGATGTGTATGTATCTTCTCACTTTGATATTATTAAGCACATGTTATCTAAACCAACTTTGCATAGTCGAATTGGTAAATGGGCTTTGGCGTTAACTGAGTATTCTCTGACGTACGAGTCCTTAAAAGCGATGAAAGGGCAAGTGATGGCAGATTTCCTTGTCGACCATTCAATGGTCGAAATGGCTCAAAATTATGTAGACATAGTGCCATGGAGATTGTACTTCAATGGTTCAAGACATCAGAACGGATCTGGGATGGGGGGAGTCATAATTTCTCCAGATGGAATTCTAGCAGAGTTTAAATACAGAATTGAAGGAGTATGCACAAACAATGAAGCAGAATATGAATCGTTGATCATAGGAATTGAACTTTTGTTGGAATTGGGGGCAAGGAATGTCGAAATTATGGGAGACTCTGAGTTAGTAATTAAGCAGGTATCAAAAGAATACAAGTGTGTCAAAGAAAATTTAATCATGTATTTTGTGACTACCCTCAGACTACTCAAGAGGTTTAAGCAAGTAAGCCTCCAGGATATACCACGGAAAGAGAACTAGAGAGAAAACGATTCGGCGCAGGAAGCTTCAGGGTATAAAGCGTCAAAAGACCAGGGTGAAGAAGAGGTTCAAGTAAGAGAGAAGGTACGCGCAACATTATTATCATCATCAGATTTGTCGATTATAAAGTTAGGAGCTGTAGATAGATATCATTTTGAAATTCTGACCGTCGACGACAAGGGAGAAAATGATTGGTGCAAACCGTTAGTCGATTATTTACGTAATCCTATAGGGTCGACAAATCGAAAGGTAAAATATAGGGCCCTCGGCTATGTCCTGGTAAATGATGAATTGTTCAAAAAGACAACTGAAGGAGTGTTGCTAAAGTGTCTGGGAGAAAGTGAGGTGTATGTGGATGTGTCGAGTGTACATAGTGGAGCGTGTGGGGCGCATCAAGCTGGATTGAAGATGAAATGGCTTTTGATGCGCTCAGGAGTTTATTGGCCTTCAATGTTGAAAGATTGCATTGAATTTGCTAAAACTTGTCAAGAATGCCAATTGCACGGGGGCATACAACATGTGTCTGCAAGAGAATTGCATACAATTTTGAAGCCCTGGCCTTTTCGAGGGTGGGCATTACATGTGATTGGAGAAATAAAACCAGCTTCGTCGAAACAACAAAGGTATGTTTTGGTTGGTATCGACTATTTCACAAAATGGGTCGAAGCCGTAGCATTGACAAATGTAGATCAAGAGGTTGTGATAGACTTTGTCCAAAGTCACATCATATGCAAATTTGGTATCCCAGAAACAATTACAACCGACCAAGGGTCAGTGTTTACTGGTCGAAAGATGCAAGAGTTTATAAAAGAGACTGAAATCAAATTATTAACTTCTACCCCATATTACGCACAGGCAAATGGCCAAGTCGAAGCGGCCAATAAAGTGATCATTAGCCTAATAAAGAAGCATGTAGGCAAGAAGCCAAGAAATTGGCATAAGACGTTAGATCAAACTTTGTAGGCATGTCTAACGTCACCAAAAGAAGCAATCGGAACAACTCCGTTTCGACTGGTATATGGGCGCGATGCAGTGTTACCAGTAAAGATTCCGTTTCATGCAGTCAGAATCCAGAGGCAACATGAAATACCTTCTAAAGGTTATTGGAGCATGATGGCAGACGAACTGGTCGAGTTAGATGAGGAAAGAATGTTAGCCTTGGATTCATTACAAAGGCAGAAAGAAAAAGTCGCCAGAGCTTACAATAAGAAGGTGAAAGGCAAAATGTTTGCTGTCGATGATTTAGTTTGGAGATTGATCTTGCCTATGGATAAGAATGACAGAGTCTTGGGCAAATGGTCCCCAAATTGGGAAGGACCGTTTAAGGTTTTGCAGGTTTTCTCTAATAATGCCTACGAGGTCGAAGAGTTGGCACCAGATAGGCGAATCTTAAGGGTAAATGGAAACTACTTAAAGAGATATAGGCCTCTGCTTCAAGAGGTCAAGATTTCGACAAGCTAAATGGCTGTCGAATAAATTAGGTTGGAGAAAACTATGTTTGAAACCAACTGCAAAAGCACAGAAAATTAAACATACACGGTGATGGAAAATAAAGTAATAGCATAAAAGTTGGCAAAAGCCATTGTTCAAATATTACATCAAAATAAAAACGGATAAAGTTGGTCGAATCTAGACTGAAATGATTTAAGCTCAAGGTTGTAGTATAGAGATTTAAGTTCAAAGTTGTCGGCCTGAACCCTAAGCTGTTCAAGTTTCTTTTCAACGTTGGAAACTTCTTCAGCTACGGCCAAGGCATCTGTGGTGGTTTGCTCGATAGTATCTTGGGCCGACTTCAAAACCTTGTCGACAATACGAGATTCCTCCTCAATAATTAACCCTAATTCACTGTCCAGAGCAGCAATTTGACGCCGAAGGTTATCTATTTGGAGGCGTATCTCAGCAGCTCTTGTTTGTTTGGAGGCCAATTCCTTCTTCTTCTCCTCAATCATTCACAACATTTTGGTGACCTCTTCGTCGGCTTTCATCACCAGCTCCCATTTCTCCTTCACAAAGGCCTATGTAGTTACAATCTAGTGTTCATTTTCCCTAACTTTGTCGAGATGACGCGGCATGGGAACCAGAAATTTTTCAAAGGTGGCCATCACACACTAAACATACTCAGAAAGGTGAAGCTCCTTGAGTTGGGCAAGCACATGCAAGAGTTCTGGGCCGACAACAGGTTCACTCAAAAGCATATGTGGTAGATCTGGATTCAAGGCGTGAAAACGAATCCTGTCCATCAGAGTTTTGACCTTTGTCGCTTCAGGACCCATCTTATCATAATGGAGTTGGTGAAGCTGCTCAGAATCTGAAGAAGCATCACGTGGTCTTACTAGGCTACGAAGCCCAGTAATTGCTTCTAGAGTAGAAGGCTTTATTACCAGCCCCTGGGAAGATGAAGGGGAAGTAGTTGGTAGAGGAGCAGTTTGAGGAGGCTGGATTTTTGTGCTGCCAACATCTCCTGGTCCCCTTGAATCCTGCAAAGGCAAGGAAGATGAAGAAAGACTAGAGTTAGAACTAGTTGAACTGGAATCCGTGTGCGTTGCAGGGCTAGTGACTGAACCAAAATCACTATCACTAATCTGGATAAGGGAGCCAGTGAACTCACCACCATTGTCGACAGAGGTTGCTTGGTGAGATGGAGAAGAAGTTGTCGACTGGGGAGTATAGTCAGCAACAGGGTGAGGTTGCTCACCAGAAGCATTAGTCTGTTTTAGAGCAAAAGGAGGTTTGTAAGAAAAGTCCAGCAATTCATGGAAAAAGATAGTAAAACAAGTGATTACCTATGTCGGTGCAGGGAGAACGACATCCGGATTCCCTTCCTCCAAGACAGCAGCAGCAGGGATGTTGGTCGGATCCGAAGTCCCCACAGCTGGATAAGGGACCTTATTGAGGATAGACGTGTCGACCATAATGGTGTCAGGGTCTAGAGAAGAAGGAGCCTCTGTAGTGGGCATTTTATGTTGTTTTTTCTTTTTTTCCTCACCACCCTTAGAGGGAGAATCAGGCTTCTTCCTTTTATGGCCATGGTTACCTTTGGATTTGTGGGATTGTTGAGAAGATGGCTGAGTCGGCTGTGGAGTCGGCTGAAGACAGGAAGAGAGGTTATAAGTAGATATTCTAGTCAGAAGATTTGACAAACCGACAAGAAATACCTCAGGTCCTGTGGCAGCAGAACGCTTATGTTTTTTGAATTTCTTGGTTTGAGTAGAAGGGACAGGTAAATCTGTCGAACGTGGTTGACCCTATACATAGGTAAAAGGTTAGAGGCCATGTATTGTTTTTCTTAGAGAAATCACAGGGTTGAATGAGATTGCTACATATAGTTGCATACCGAAGAACTGGGTTTTTTCAAAACTTGGGAAATGGGTCGCTCATCATCATCAGAGGACTTCTCAAGAGTAGCCTGCAAGAGTGGAAATTATAGTTAAGAATATATACCAAAGTAAAAGAAAATGAAAAATCATCCAGGTTTGAACCTGAGTTTTTTCTGTCGAAATGATAGGTTCATTGACAGGAGCGAGATCCACATGGTCTATGGGGATTGCTGTAAAGAACACATAGAAAATCAAGTAAGCGATAAAATCCAAATAAAAGGAGGTGCTAGCTTTCCAGAAAAGTGTTACCAATTTATGTGATATCGAGCACTCTAACATATTGAGGATCAATATGAAGTGGCTTTGAGTAGTAGTGCAGATAATGCTTCGTCAGTACCACTCTGTCGGCCCTTTTCTTGTAAGCATTTTGCACGTCTGGAAAGGGACAATAGTACCAATTTGGAATTGAATAGCCGAAGGCCAAAGCCAATGGGATAAATGGCAAAGGAGGGAATTTGATGTTTCCGAAATGAAGGGCATAAAGATACTTGTCTTTCGCGTAACTAGGGATTTTAAGCTTTGGGAGCCTGTCGGTTACCTTCTCCTTTAATTCGGATGCGGCCTCAAAAATGGTGTGATGAAGATTATCAGGTCGATACACAACTCGGAAATATTTCTGGAAAGCTTGAATTTGTTTGATATGGAGAGCCTTACACTTGGTCGATTTCGCCTGCAAATGGACAAGAGCCTGAGTTAGTTCAGATAATTTGGCCTCAGGAGCACCAACATAAGAAGCAAGATATGATTGCCACCAATCATCAAATTCTTTGGTGCAGAAGAAGGCTGGCTGAAACGGGATGGAATGGAGCCTTGGTCGGTTTTCCCAAAGGGCCTCAATATCTTCTTGGATCATACTCCAGGGCTAATCACAGAGGATGTCTGTGAGTATGTCGAGAGAAGAGTACAGGGACTTGGGGACAAACTGACAAAGTCCAAATTGTCTAGCTACCAAGTTGGGTTGGTAAGCAACTAGTCTAGGGGTGACGCCAGACGTTACAGCCGACAGAAACTAGGGGACCAGAAAACGTCTCCAGTCGATAACTTCTTCTCTTGTGCTCATCTTCAGTCGAAGGAAAAGCCCTGGTGAGCCATTCAGGACCTTTAGTCCGACTACTGAAAGGAGCCATAGAGGGGTGAAAGTCGGCGCGAGTCAACATAATGTCAAACAAGAGGCGAAACACCTTGACATCAGGAAAGGTTTTATCGATGGGGGTCAAAGGGATCAGTCTCTTCCAAAAAAGGTGTTATTGTTCTAGGGGACACGCGACCCTTCTCATACCATGGGACGTTATATCTTTAAAAAAAGTGGCGTTGAGCCACAATTGTAGGAACCAAAAGGGACCGTGAGCCAAGACATTCTTCTTTTTTTATTTCTCAGGGTCAAAGAGTTTGATTTGGCAAACAACTTCAGATAAAGACTCATAAAGAGAGGCTAGTATTAATTGGCCAAGAGCGATGTCATGCTCTTGGTGTAGCTGAGTTTCTAGGAGAGCAAAGTGTTTAGTTATCTGCATTGATCTAGAGCATAACACAAAACAAGACAACCAAAGAGTTAGAAAGGCCACATGTTCTTAAGTGATCACAAGGCCTGAAGATGTATCATGATGATCAATGAAGTTATTGTATGTCGGCTTGCGAGAATCACCAACGTCAAACCTTAGAGAGACTGGTGCTACGACTTAGCCAATCGGTTTTAGGCCTGTAATGGCAGCAATATCTAAAAGTGTCGGCGTAATCATGCCACACTCTATATGAAAGGAGTTGGTCGAACTGTCCCAAAATTGGAGGGCAGCCAATAACATACCACAGGATTGAAGGGGGCCACAACGGGCAATCTGCAGAAGGATATAGACACCTATTCGTTTCCAGTGGTCGATTTTCTCTGCTTCTAAACGATCCATCAAAGCGCAAAACTTAAGACAGTTCTTGGGAGGAGCAGTTCTAAAATTCCTTTCGACATAATGGAGGGACAAAGGTTTTTGAGAAGAAACTAGTGGTTCAGAAAGATGACTGGTGGGGAAAAAGGAATTTTTCTTAGTTATCTCAGGTTGACGATTTTCTGGGAGTGGACCTAAGAATGCTAGAGGTTTGTCAGATAAGGAGAAAGAGATAAATACCTGAGAACGCCAGAGGGAAGTTCAGGAACATATTCCTTGCCATCAATGGTGAGTGGTTGCATGAGCTTCGCAGCGGAGGGAAGTGCTTTGTTTTTTCTTGAGCTAGCCATGGAAGGAGTTGAAGGTTTCAAGAAGAAAGGAGTTTTATTGTTTTCGTTTTCTGAAGCTGAGGGAGAAAAAAGGAAAGAAGAAGAAGAAACAAGGGTTTTATAAGAGTTCAAACCCTAGGAAAAGGAAAAATGGACGTTTGATTTTCCTTTTCTGACACATGTACCCATGTTCCCATGTCTGTAGACACGTGAAGGCGAAGGGGCAGTCGTGGTTGGAGACACATTTCCGTCATAAAGACGTGAAGTGATGGAGATGTGATTTTGTGAGTCTCGAGAGAAAAAGGAGATGTTTGTCATGATTAGATGACGTCAGCAGCGTGGGACAAACAGGTGTACCACTAAGTCAACATTCGAAATTGGCATCTCTAGGGGGCATTTTGTTACCACAAGAAATTGATAGGGCATGTTGAAAGCTTTATTAATGAAAGTGCCTTATGGATTTAAGGATTATACCCCACCAAGGGGAGGTTTGAAAGAAAGTTGAGCCCAAGATAAGCAGGAGCTGGGAAAACCACAAGTTATCAGAAGATGAAATCGACAAAAGAAGCATGTTTGGTCGAAATTCGTTCTGTTGATTGAACCGGAGATTGGGACTTAAGAAATTCTTGATCGTACCAAACACATAGGGGATGGTGTTGACATAAATACCCGAGCGGGATAAGTTTGAAATTCAAAATAACTAGCAGTTACAAGGAGAACAAGCGCAAGAATATGGAGCAGTTTTTAGATCGTGTGGCACGACGTTTGTCTACAACCAGTTATTTTTGAGTAGTTTTGCTTGTAGACAGTTTCTTTAGTTCATTATAAATACGGGATCCCACAGAGGATTCAGGGTGTTCACTTTATACCAAAATCACTTGTAAAAAACTTCACATTTACAGCGCGAGGAAGCAAGAGCTTTTTAGAGTGCTATGTACGTGAATCACCACATTTACTTCAATGCAACTTCCTTATTTTTCAATTGTTCCCGTTGAACACTTTATTTTAGTTTCATTTACTTTTGAATTATCATTTTACGTTGTCGTCTACGTTGTCGACACTAACTCTATTACGATAATAGAGTTCACCAAAAGCGTGTTCGTTGTGTATGTGTTTTGAATGTTATAGTGTTGTCGGTCACGAGTCACCCATACTCTATAGCATCATCATTTTGTGTGGAAAAACCTTTGCTTGTTCAATACTTTGTCAGAAGTCGTTTCTCACAAAATTAATATTTCGTCGAATTGAACGAGTCACCCTGTTACATTAGTACATGTCTTAGGATCAACTGGTCGATCCTGCAAGTAACCCTTAGTTTAAGGCTTAGGGAAGACCAGCGGTTGCTTACCAATTTCCAGAGTAAACAACAAGTACTTAACAGTAATCTATTTCCTCTTATTTTTCCCAGCAGATTCGTTTGATGTCTCCACAGGTAGTCTATCCTTGATATGTTCATGTTAATCGATGACGAATATTCTTTCCTTTTGAGTTTATCCTTGATATGTTCATCCTAACCGATGACGGATATTCTCTTTGTGGTTTTCTACCTAGTAAAAGGGTAGTTGTAATCCCTATTTTCCATTCCCCAGAGGGTTAATCCTTGATATGTTCATCTTAACCGATGACAGGTTTCCTCCTCTTTATGATCTTCTGCCCAGTAACCAGTAGTTGTAAAATCCCGCTTACCCCTTTTGTGAGTCTATCCTTGATATGTTCATCTTGACCAGTGACGGATATTCTCTTTTTTTTGGTATTTTATCCAGTAACGAATAAATATAATTCCTATTTCTCCCTTCTGAGTCTATCCTTGATATGTTCATCCTAATCGGTGACGGATATTCTCTTTTTGGTGTTCTATCCAGTAACTGATAAATGTAATTCCTACTTTTCCCCGGTAGTCTATCCTTGATACGTTCATCTTAACTGATGACGGATATTCTTCCCTTTGAGCTTATCCTTGATATGTTTACTTTAACCAGTGAAGGATATTCTCTCTCTTTGGTCTTCTGCCCAGTAACCGGTAGTTGTAAATCCTATTTAGCTTTTCCCCAACAGGTTGTTCTTACCCAATAACTGGTAATGGATACACCTCCTGTTGCCCTCAGCGAGTCATCCTTGATATGTTTACCCTAATCGGTAACGGATATCCTCTCTGTCAGATTATATTATCTCGTTACCTAGTAATCGGTAATTGATAATATATTTCTATTACTCTAGTGTTGAAGTTCGTTTTCTTCCCAGTTGAGTTTGAGTGCGTATTTCCTCTGCAAAATCTCCTTTTTCCTATTTGGTTCGAGTATTTCGGTTTTGTTCTGATTTACCCGTTTCCCTGGGAGATTTTCTTCTTCTTTGGCTGAGTCCTTCCATGGATTTATTTTCATGGAATCCCTCGTGTTCCCCCCAGCAGTTTTAAGTCGTAGCCTGGCCTACGCGCAACTTTTTATCCCTAGAATATATGTCTCCCTAGTGAGTTTCCCCCATGGAATGCATTATGCTCCTCCGTACTTTCAGTCTCTCCGGAGTCTTTTCCTTTATGGCAACATTTTCCCCACAGAGATTATTTTTAGCATTTCAAATCATATGCATCATGAGGTATCTTAGGGACCAAAATTTGTTTCTATTTTTGTTATTTAAGTCCATTCTACTGAGTCAATACAAAGATTTTAACCTTCATCTCCTCATCTAGAACGTCCTTAAATAAGGGCAGATGTAAGACCCCAATTTTGACCCTAAGATCCATCATGACTATCCCATCATACGCGTTGGCATTGGGATCACACCTTGGCATCCTCCTTACCCCTCATCCATTGGGTTTGCATTAGGAGATATCACCAAGATCCTTTGATTGTATCATACTTCATTTTTCTTTGTTTACTAACCAAAATACCAAAAATATGTCAATGTATAGTTTGTTGCTTTTGTAGGTAGTGTGTATGCTCACCATGCTCTATCAAGCTCATATCTAGGGTTTAAGACCCTCAATGCAAGGAGCACAATCAAGAAATGGTTCACATTGGATCTAAGTATCATATATGGATCCCCATGATCTTCACATGTTTTTTTGATCGAGAAATCATCAAGAGTTTGAAGTTTGTTTGCCTTGGAAACCCTAATTCATCTAGGTAGCTTGTGTGACTTCTTCAACAAGTTTCTTCAATAATTGATCAAATATTTCAAGGGATACTTCATATTTAATCATATTATGCATATTCGATCCTCCATTAGTCCTAAAAGTCAAGAGAATGTCAAGTTAGCAAGATGGTTCATGGTGGTTGACCAGAGAAAGTCAGTTAGTCAAAATTGGGGTTCCTTAGGTCCCATCTCCTACAATTTGTGTCATACGAAAATGATTCCAATAGAAAAGATACACTAAATGACATTCCAAACAACTTTCCTGTTGAAGTCTAGAGCTAGTTTTGCTTGTAAAGTTATTTTTTATGGTGAACGATTATAAGTCATTTTGTCTGAACGCTAGTTTGGAGGTTAAATTCCCACGACCATAACTTGCTCAATTTGTATGATATGAAAGCCATTAAAATTTCATGATCAATTTTACGATGTCTACTTCAAGTTTTATGTTTGGAGGAAGTTTAAATTCAACTTGAAAATGCATGTGCCAAGAGGAAACATTATAGGTCATTTTGGGCCAATACCATTGAACAAGTTATTTTTCTCAACTTCTAAAATGCATAACGCCTTCATGCCCAATCCAAATAAGGTAAAATTTGTGACCAAGTTGAATAGGTTTGAAAGAGATACAACTTTGATGAAGGAACGTTTCCCATTTGAAGTCCATAGAAAAAGTTATTCAAGGTGGAAGAAGTGAACATTTGACTTAGGACTTAGAAAAATTTCAAATATGTTTGAATTCCCAAACTTGCACCTCAAAATTCATCATGATCCATGCTTCAAATGAAAAAGTGTTCAACATGAAAGTTGTTCTCCTTTATCTCACCTTTTCAAAAATCCCAAGATAATATCATTTGGCCAAAGTATGAAGAACTTGCAATGGGTGTATGTTAAAGGACCATTTGGATGTTTTCCACTTCCACTTTTCATACACATTTGCATGGCCTTCCAACATGAATTCAACATGATGCACACTCATTTTTGGATCAAAACACATCATTTCATGGGCCTAGCACACGCCCATGCAACCATGCAAAGGGAATTTTAAAATTTTGCCAAAATTGGAAGTGTGTGGAAATCAATATCCTTGGCTATAAATAAGACCTTCTTGGCTCAGAATGAAAGACCTCATGCCCAAGATTTGAACCTGCAATCCCAAACCCTCACCATTGAAGGATAAACTTGAGGATTTTCAATTCTCCATCTATTTTGAGATTGAAACTCCAAGAGTCCACACCTTTCCTTAATCTATTTCACCTCCATTAAGCATTTGAAGCAAGACCAAGCATAATTGAAAGCAAGATCGTGCCAATCTGAAGCTCCATTGAAGGTGAATTTTCATAATTTTCATCTCTTTGATTCTCCCTCAATGAAGTCATAAGGTTTGAGTTGGGCCAATCTGGTGGCCTCACCAGAGAAGATGACCGGAGCTAGGGCTCCGGTGGTGCGCTGGATCAATCTAGACCATCTGATCTATTTGAATTGTTTTAATCTCATGCGTCCAAACATAATACCATGTCTGCAGCGCATTTGACTCGTGTGCATGTGGAACACGCGTTTCTAGCCATCTGATCTGCCACCTCATTTAATGAGGGAGGTCAGATGGCTTTTTTTTCTTTCTTTTTATTTCATTTAATCCCTTATTTTATATTAATTCATATTAACTTCATTTTTAATCCAAAAAATATGGGACTTTCACCAAAAAAAATCCAATATTTTCCTTTTTTATTTTCTGAATTAAAATTATTTTTTGGATTAATTTTGATATTTTTCATGATTTAATTATTTTTGTGCATATTTTTAATTGTTTAAAAATATTTCTGACTTTTCAAAAATTCTGAAATTTTTTGCCTAAGGTCCTTTGATCTTGTTTGCCCTAGGATAAATCTCTTGTCCATTTATTTGGTGTTTTGAAGAGGTTTTAGGTTTTTGATCAAACATAATTTAATTTAAATGCATTTTAATTTGATTTTTAATTGATTAATTATGTAGAAATTATGTTGAGCCATTTTTATTAACATGTTAAGTTTGACTATGTGTTTGGGCCTTGGTCAAGGTTGATTTGACTTTTGTTGGATTAAAATCATTGGATTTAGGGGATTGATGAAATGTACATTTCATATCCCAAAATGAATGAATGATTTTAATTTGATAAAATTCCTCCCATGACCAATTTGTGTTTGTCTCATCTCCCCTCCCTCTTCATCTTCAATCCCATTCTATCCCATCCCTTTCATTGACCAATGAAGTCTCAATATCCTAAGGCTAATTGGTTCATCAATAACTTTATGTTAGATGAACCAATACAAGTATGGATGAGATTAGGTCCATCCTTTGTTCATTTTCTTTTTGTGTGTGGTATGTTTTTGGAGTATGGTTCATTATACCATATCTCTAACATGCATTAACACCAGAAAATTTATTGCCTGGCCTCAGATAGTTGTGACTTCTACATAAGTCCAATTACGATTGCTTAAGATAGAGCTAAATTTTGACTCAAAGGCATAGAATTCTAGTAAGTGAGATTGTAAGTCTCCCCCATTTCATGGTATTGTGTGGAAACTTGGCCTTTTTTCCTTCCTTTGGAAGATGTCTTTGTTCAAGGATCCTTGCCTGTGAATAGAGGGTTGAGTGTTCTCCAAAGAATGACTTAATCAATTAAAAAGCAAAACATAACTAACATCTTGCTTTTTTCATTTACATATCATTTAACTTGTTTATGTTTATGCCATTTTCACTTTGCTCACTTGAGCAACATATTGTGATTGTATATATTTGTTTGTATATTTTGTTTGTGTTTGTGGTCTTAGGACCTTAAAATACTTAATAAACAACAAAAAAACCCTAAAAATGTTTCAGTGGACTGTTGTATTTTATCTGAGCTTTAGACTTAGATGATCGGGAAAATAGCAAGTGGACTATTTTGCCTTTTATAGTAATAATGGGGAAATTCCCCGAATGTCGATCTCAACGACTGCACGTTAATACTGAGTTTCAATTATCATTCAATTAAACAAAAAGTATTAATTTGGTTTTTGAGTTTAAAAATATAATAATAAACGTAAAGGTAAAGAAATATGAAATTAAGGGTTTATAGAGAAAAAGAAACAAAGCTAGGGGGTGTATGATTTATCCCTGTAACAACTCTGAGTTACTATTGCATCAACATATATTAATTACTACCAGTTCTCAAGGGTATTTTCTCCCAAGTCCTTGGTGAGAAAACCTTTAATAAATCTACCCTAATTTCTATATCCATAGCCAATTAGGGTGAAGTTAAGCTGTATAATATCAAGAATGCTTTGGTTCATACAAGGTATCCCTAGTCCTAGGTGATATCTACTATAGAGTAACCTTATGAAAACCTTATCAATGGCGTTCCGCCTAATTGATAACCATAAATCAATCTCAATTGGTCAGAAAGAGAAAGCAATAAACACATCAAAAGATTACCGTAAAAACAATATTATAAATACAAATGTAAACTTAAATTCATTACAATTCTAAATCAGGGACACCCCTTAGCATTGGGGGGTTTAACTACTCATATTGTTTAAAACAAATTCAAGATAAAAATTACACATTACAAGTAATTGGATGACTTTGATCTTCAATCGCTCCCACTCATGAATATCTTCATCTCTCCAAATGCTTTGATCTCTGTAATACTTGATTGCTTCATAATACTGTGTTTTATCGTATTCCAAGATGATTTTTCCTTTGGCAGAAGACCTCTTTTGATAGTGAAAGTTCCCAGCAGCAGTTGGACAAGTCCAAAGATGTCTCTAAAAAGCCCGAAGAATGAAAAGCCCGAGAAAACTGGAAATTTTGGGCTTGGGCTGACACGGCCCATGTCAGCTGACACGGGTGGCCGTGTCAGCCTACTATTCAAACTGACACGCCCATGGCAGGGGTGACACGGTAGATGTTTCTGCCTGACACGGCCCGTGTCAGCTGACACGGGTGGCCGTGTCAAGCTACTGTTTTCTTCACTTTCTTCCCTTGCCCTGACACGGTCCGTGTCAGGCCTGTTGTACCGGGGTTTTCTGCTCCTTTGCGTGCCGGAATCCCACACTGTCTTGTTCTGAGTTCTCCGGTTCTTCTACCTGGATATGTCAGACAAAAACACAGCTAACCCACGCATAAAATCAAGATAAAAAAGGTAAAACATAACAAAGATTAAAAATGCGTGAATAAAATAACGGAAGTAAAACTAGCTCGAAATGTACCATAAATGCTTGCACAGTGTGTCAAATGTCTCTGTTTTGCATCGGATCAGTAATGAAAACTCAATGTAAATGGCGACAGATCACAACCCCAAAATTATCTCATTGCTTGTCCCAAGTAATGTTTCATGATCACTACCCAAAATTCTTCATGTTTTCCACCACTGTTGAGATCATTCACTAACGGCTTCCCTTTGCCTTCCACAAGTCCTGCCTATCCTCGTAAGTCATTAGTCACACTTCTACTTCAAAGAACCGTTTCACCTGTCAGCTTATATCACATTCTCACCAATTCTCTCGGGGTAAGCTGTTTACACTCATAATTCAAAGTATGCAATATCACTCACATGTTTGAATAGTCTCTCTTGTCTCATCACCTACACATAACACACACACTTTTGAGGTCTTTAGGGTTGTAGCTTGGCTTGGGTTAGGGTATGGATTAAAAAAGGAAAACAAGGGGCTTTTGGTTCAGAGTCGATGTTACATCCTGTGTTTGTTTCTTTTATTTCCTCGGTTTTCTTTTCTTATTTCTTTTTTTCACCGACTGCCCTTTTCCGTGCTTCTATATTTTGAATCTTCCAGTTGTCGAATTTTTATTTTTCTTTCTTTTTCTCGATTCATCATTTTTTCTTTTTTCTCTTGTTTTTGCACTTTCTTGGGCTTTGAGAGTTTTTGGCATTTTTACCCCAAACTTAGCTTTTCAACACAACTTTGAATGCATTATCATGACTCTGAACAGGGTGAGGACGTGTTGTGGCCAATGGTTACATTTATGGTGTTTAAACAAACAAAATGGATATAGGCTCAAAGGGGATTAACGAAGGATATAATTAGTCGGGATGGCTGGAAAGGCTCGGGGTTAATTACAAACAATGTGCCTCAGTGTGTGTATCATGCAGTGATAGTCCTAGAGAGTCTACGGAAATTTAGAGTGATAAAGATAAACCTGAATGACGCTCATGATGATCAATGTGTTTGTCTTTTTATGACACACTTGGTTTGGTTCAGCTTTGGCAGGATCCACAGTGCTCATTAATTTGGTGTGATTTCTTTCTTACTTTGGAATGTGCAGGATACTCGTGTCGGTTAAGTTGTATACGTTGCGTCCGATCTTTACTTCAGCAGTGTCACTTTCTGGGGAGATCCTTCACAATAAGCCATGGTGAGTGGTGTGATCCTTTCATCCACTCTCCATCGTGATCATTACTTTTTCCAACCTGTCAACACATACTTGACAAACTTGCAGCATAATGTACCTTCAACAAACAATTTAAATCTAGACTACAAAAGTAAAAAGTAAAAATAATACAATATTGTCCACAATGTTTTTGAACAAGCGCGGAGGAGGGTACTCACAAGGTCCTACTAAGGAGGAGGTTGTGGGAAATGCAACATCAACTGTCGCATCATGCTGCTCATCTCATCCAACATCGCTCCCTGACGGGCTTGCTCGATGCCTTGCCGTTGTTGTTCAGTTCTCAAGTCACCTATCTCGGTCTGTACCCAACTCCATTGGTCAGTTGACCAAGATGATGAACCTGCCGTCTGCTGGGTGGGTTCCTGATGCTGTGGGACAAACTGCTCAGGAGGTGCTTAAGGATCTTCTTCTATTTCCGTTTCTTCTGCTTGGTCATCCACAAAATGCTCACCTGCAGTAAAATGGTCAGTTTCGTGGCCTTCATCCGCATCGGGATCGACGCTCACATACAACAAATTAGCACAGTCAGTAATAACAACTTTGTCCGGATCCAACAGAGAGATGATAAACCTCTTATGGATGAGTACATATTAGTAAGTAGGGGCAACAACAATCATACCTTGGGAATTTAAAGCAGACATGTCAATTTTTGTGTTACCTGCAATTGGCGTGTCCTCGAGTAAAACAACTTGATACCCGAAATGCAATGCAATTTGGGTGATCATTCCCCCTACGGATATGCCTCCAGAGTTTGCTCGGCCGACTCTGCCCAGGTAGTCTGCTGCAAAGGCAGCTACATTGATGGTCTTGGTTTTTTCCATCGAGTACATAAAGAATAGCTCTCTCTGAGTAGCTACCCTAGTGTTATCGCCTCTTCTGAACAGGGTATAGGCTAAAACTTTTTGGGCGTACCTGAAACATGGATTCTGGATGCTCGAGGCTTTCGCACCTTTGGAGGAGTAATCCGTCCTCCCGGTTATGGCGATCCAGAAATCCTTAGGTGAGAACCCGTCTGGGACCGCTCCAGGTTCGTTCAGAGGGAGTCGGAGTATTGCAGCTAACTCCTCAACAGACAATTCATGATAATTGTTGAACAACCAGAAACGTAAGGTGTCGAAATAATACCTAGTTGTGTCAATCCACCGCTTTTCCAGCTGGAATTCCAACGTGCTGAGGAACTCGAGAGTAATGCGCTCGTAGGTCGGCGCTTCCAAACTCAGAAACTCGAGCATTCCCAAAACATGGAACATTCGATCTACCTCAATTTTCAGCCCTAGAGTGTTTAGAGTATGCTTACACATATACCTTGTCGACTTGAGTTTGCGATTCCGGTGAATTTGGTATCACCGTTCTTGTTCCGGATTATCAAACACGATATTGTGTGGATTAGGAATCCGGCTCGGGCGTTTCCGTGACTTCGCCATCTCTGCAAGTTGTTGCTTTCCGGTGAGGATTCTCCGCGGGGGCATTTTGGACCTACAAAAAATAGAAAGATTCTGGACTTTCGAGTTAGGAAAATCTAAAACCGTGGTTAGGACCGGGACGGCGAGTGGAGTAATATTTTTGAAGGGTGTTTTGGCGATAGGTGAGTGGAAATTGGGGTTATGGAAGGTTTTCTATGGTGAGGTTAGTGAGGTTTAATGGAAGTTGTAAGAGTGTGAGAGAAGAAGATGAAAAAATGATGAGAGAGAGTAATGATGTGTGGAGTGAAAATCGGATAATGATGGGGTAATTGGGGTAAAGGTGTGGTTAAGAGTGTATTAAGTGGGTGGGTCCAACAAAAAATCAAAAATTTCAAAAAATTTCAAAAAATCCGCTTGCCTGACACGGCCGTGTCAAGCCACTGTTTACAAGTCCAAAACTCCTTTTTTCTTATAGTGCTCTTGACACGGGTCGTGTCAGTTGACACGGGTGGCCGTGTCAGGCTGTCCTTTTGGCCGTTTTTTGGTTTTCTTGTCAGGTCAACCGCTGGTTCCTCTGGCTCCTCCTTGTAGAGCTCTTGTATACCTACAGACACACACAACTGATTAGAAATAAAAAGTGTGGGTTGCCTCCCACGAAGCGCTTCGTTTAACGTCGCATGGTTCGACAGTTCTCCGTCTGCTCAGGTGAGACGAATTTTTTCTATAGGACCACCCTCCTGGTCTTATATGTAAGGTTTCACTCTCTGGATATTCACCTTGAACGTGTCTCCGTTCGCTGGATTTCTTAGTTCAATGGCTCCATGTGAAAAAACCTTTTGTATCTCAAAGGGTCCCGACCATCGGGACCTCAGTTTCCCTGGGAAAAGTTTCAACCTTGAGTTGAATAATAACACCAGTTGTCCTTCCTGAAGGTCTTTCTTCTGAATGCGCCTGTCATACCAGGTTTTGGTTTGCTCTTTGTATATCTTGGCATTCTCATACGCTTGATTCCTGAATTCTTCCAGCTCTTGTAATTGGAAGATCCGAGATTTACCCGTTTTGGCAAGATCATAGTTGAGGAATTTGGGAGCCCAAAATGCCCTATGCTCAAGTTCGGGTGGTAGGTGACAAGCTTTACCATAGACTAACTGATACGAGGACATACCTATTGGTGTTTTGAACGCTGTTCGGTATCCCCAGAGTGCGTCATCGAGCTTAATTAACCAATCCTTTCTTGAGGCACTGACAGTTTTTTCTAGGATTTGCTTGATCTGCCGATTGGATACCTCAACCTGTCCGCTGGTCTGGGGGTGGTATGGAGTGGCGATTCTATGATTGACATTGTTTTTCTGCAGTAGGTTTTCCATCAATTTATTTAGGAAGTGGGTACCTTCGTCACTAATCAGTGCTCTTGGTACCCCAAACCGTGCGAAGATACAATTCTTGAGGAAATTGATTACAACCTTTGCATCATTCGTTGGCAGTTCAATTGCTTCCACCCATTTTGACACATAGTCAACCGCAACCAGAATGTATTGCTTTCCAAAGGAAGGTGGGAAGGGTCCCATAAAATCTATCCCACATGCATTAAATAGTTCGACTTCTAACATGGCATTCTGAGGCATCTGATTTCTTTTGGATATGTTGCCTATTCTTTAACATCTGTCGCACTCTTTTACCACTGCTTATGCATCTTTGAACAGTGTAGGCCAGTATAATCCAGACTGGAGGACTTTGGCTGCGTTTCTGTCTCCGCTAAAATGTCCTCCATATTCTGAGTTATGACAGGCTTTTAAAATGTCCCTCTGCTCTTCCTCTGGAACACATCTCCTGACTAGGCCATCTAATCCCTTTTTGTAAAGGAACAAATCGTCCCATACATAGAACCTGCAATCATAAAAAAACTTTTTTCGTCTGTTAGAGTCAAAGTCATCCGGTATCAGTCCACCTACCACAAAGTTCGCGTAATCGGCGAACCACGGGATATGCGTAACGGCTAGAATACGTTCATCCGTGAACTCATCTCTAATGTGGTGCGTTTCTTCTGTTTCTTGAATTAGAGTCATCCGAGACAAGTGATCAACAATAGTGTTTTCACTACCCGTTTTGTCTCTGATTTCCAGGTCGAATTCTTTTAGTAGGAGGATCCATCACAACAGCCTTGGCTTTTATTCTTGTTTAGCAAAAAGATATTTTAAAGCAGCATGGTCAGTATATACGATTATCTTTGATCCCAGAAGATAGGATCTGAATTTGTCAAATGCGTATACCACCGCCATGAGTTCTTTTTCTGTGGTTGCATAGTTCATTTGAGCATGGTTGAGTACATGGCTTGCATAACAGATCACATGCAAGAGCTTCTCCTTGCGTTGCCCTAGTACTGCCCCTACTGCGTTATCACTTGCATCACACATTATCTCAAAAGGAAGAGACCAATCTGGGGCAATAACTATGGGCGCTGACACCAACTCCTTCTTCAAGGCCTCTAAGGCTTTCCTGCATTCTTTGTCAAATAAGAACGGGGTATCTTTTACCAGCAGACTAGTCAGCGGTTTGGCAATCTTGGAGAAATCTTTTATGAACCTGCGGTAGAAACCCGCATGTCCTAAGAAGCTTTGATACCTTTTTCATTCACCGGTGGTGGTAAATTTGCTAATACCTCCACTTTTGTTATATCCACTTCGATACCCTTGTTGGAGATCTCGTGTCCCAAGACTATTCCTTCCTGGACCATGAAGTGACATTTTTCCCAATTCCGGATCAAATTTGTTTGTTGGCATCTTTCTAACACAAATGACAGGTTAGTCAAACAATTATCAAATGAAGAACCGAATACGGAAAAGTCATCCATAAATACTTCCATATGCTTTTCGAGCATGTCAGCAAAAATAGAAGTCATACACCTTTGAAAGGTGGCCGGTGCGTTGCACAAGCCAAATGGCATTCTTCTATAAGCGAAAATACCATAGGGGCATGTGAATGCAGTCTTCTCTTGGTCTTCAGGGGCAACCGCAATCTGGTTATACCCCGAATAATCGTCTAGGAAACAATAGTAATCGTGTCCTGCTAACCTTTCTAGCATTTGATCAATGAATGGTAACGGGAAGTGATCCTTCCTTGTTGCCATGTTTAGCCTTCTGTAATCGATGCACACTCTTCAACCTGTAACAGTGCGGGTTGGAATCAACTCATTCTTTTCATTATTTATTACTGTTGTGCCCCCTTTTTTTGGTACCACGTGGACTGGACTTACCTAAGAGCTATCATAGATAGGGTAGATTAGGCCCGCATCCAAGAGTTTTACAACCTCTTTGCGCACCACTTATTTCATGGCTGGGTTAAGTCTTCGTTGTGGTTGCACTACTGGTTTATGGTCATCTTCCATTAATATCTTGTGCATGCAAACAGTAAGGCTTATACCTTTTATGTCCTCAATTGCCCATCCGATTGCACCCTTGTATTTTTTTAGCACTTGAATGAGTTGTGCCTCTTGGACACTCTGTAGACTAGCAATAATGATGGCTGGACATTTTTCTTCAGTGTCTAGAAATACATACTTCAAATTTGTTGGTAACTGCTTCAGTGACATCGGATGGTGGTGGTCTTAGATCTTCCCACCAGTGTGGTCTAGATCTAATCCATTCAGGTTGTTTTTCCATCAGAGCAAGCACCTCAGGTTCTTCTTCATCTTCATTACTGTAAAAAATGGACAAGCTTAAGACCCGGTTTAGAGGTGACCGGGGTCTATGCTGGTCATTTTCTTGAGCAATTACTTGGTCGATTATCTCTATAGTATTGCTAGTGCCGATATCATCTTTGTATTGCATTGTATTCCTCACATCTATCTTTAACTCTTCATCATAGACCTTGAGGGTCATAGTTCCTTCCTCAATATCTATCATACACCGTCCTGTTTCCAAGAAAGGTCTTCCCAATATGAGAGGAATCTCCTCATCCTCCGACATTTCCAGAATGACAAAGTTGACTGGAAAGACAAACTTGTCAATTTTTACAAGAACATCTTCCACAATACCATAGGGTCGCCTAACAGAACGATCCGCAAACTGAAGGGCCATTCGAGTATCTTGAACAAAACCGATGCCTAATTTCTTATAGATGGACAGTGGCATCAAGCTTACACTTTCCCCTAAGTCAATCAGAGCCTTCTTGAATTTTGTATCACCAATAATGTAAGGAATAGTAACTGATCCCATGTCTTTCTTTTTCAGTCAGGATGATCGGTTCCATATCAGGGGAACGCTTCTTGGAAATTATGTCTTTCATGAACTTGGCATATATTGGCATTTGTTCCAATGCTTCAGAAAAAGGGATATTGATATCGAGTTTTTTGAACATCTCCAGGAACTTCTCAAAATTCTTCTCATGTTGCTTTTTCTTTTTTTGTCGTGGAGGCTAAGGGAGTTTGATTACGAGTTTAGGAACCTTCTCTTTCTCCTTGATAGGAGGCGGTATTGCTTCTTCATCTTGGACTTTTGTTTCCTTGATTTCTAAATTCACCTCTATTAATCCATCTTTTTCAATACCATTTTCCTCTGTTGACTTTCCACTTCGGGTTGTGACAGCGTTAACAGTGTTATGTTCCCGCGGATTTGTCACCGTACCACTAGGTAAGTTTCCCGGGGCTTGAGAGTTTGAAGCTAACTGTTGTGCTATCTGTACCATTTGAACTTCAAGATTTTTGATGGAGGTTGTGGTTTTTTTCTGATTAGTCCTTGTTTCTTCTTGAAATTGTATGTTGTGGGCTACTAACTTTTCAATGGCAATCTCCCATTCAGCCTTTTTAGGTGCCTGTTGTTGTTGCTGATACTGAGTATGATATTGCCCTGTACCCTGTTGCGGATCATTCCCTCTCTGATCTTTCCAGTAGAAGTTTGGATGATTCTTCCAACCTGGGTTGTAAGTGTTAGAATAAGGATTATTCTACTTCAAGAATTTGATCTCTTCAATTTGTTGGGGAGTCGCAAAGCAATAGACTATGTGTTGAGGTCCATTACAGATTTCACACGTGCTCGCCTGAGCTGGATGAACATGTGCTATCTGTTGAGTACCTATATTCATAGCTTTCAGGTTTTTGTCTACTTCGACAGCAACAGTGTCTTCTAGAAGAATTTCATTTGTCTCTAATTTTAGATCAATCACACCATCTGGTTGACTTGTACACCTGTCATATAGCTCTAGATGCTCATTGGCAGCTATTGCTTCAATAATCCTCTTGATACCAGTGGCTGTTGAGAAATTTGTTGAGCCACCGGCTGCTATATCAATCAACTGTGTTGTCTTTATTTTCAACCCATTAACGAACATCTGCATTTGTTTTGTCTGATCCATATTATGAGTGGGACACGCGACTAAGATCCTTATGAATCTTTTGTAAGTGTCTCCCAATGATTCACCATCCTTCTGTTTGAAATTCAGAATTTCATACCTTTTTCTCAGAAATACTGATGCTGGAAAATACTCATTTAAGAATGCAGTTTCCATCTCCTCCCAGGAAGTGATACTACCGGAAGGGAGATAATAACACCATTCTTCCGAGTCTTCAGCTAAAGTGAACGGGAACATTCTTAATTTTTTTGCTTCATCAGTGTGCCATCAATTTTCAGGGTGGTGCTCATGGTTAGAAATCTTTGCAGGTGTTTGTTGGCATCTTCATTAACCTTTCCGGTGAAACGTTTTCTTTCCAATTGATTGATCGTGCTAGAATGCAGTTGAAAATTTGTCACATTCACCGGTTGGTTAACAATGGTCAGTCGACCACCCGGTGCATTTGCACCTCCATAGTCACCTAGGAGTTTTTCCGGAGGTGGAGGAGGTGGAATTGGAGGAACTTCAACCATTGGTTCCTTGACCTCTGTTTGATCCGAGGTACTTTCTTCTGTAGAATCCACTCTTTGTTCTTTGCATCTTCGGTGAAGGGTTCTCTCGATCTCTGCGTCAAAAAGAAATTCAATTGAGGGTTCTCCTCACATACACAAATTAGTGAACTATAAATGACAGAAAAATAATTTTACTGCAGAGCAACAAAATTTTAATTGAAATAAAATTAAACTCTATATTTTTGGCAGTCCCCGGCAACGGCGCCAAAAACTTGATCAGGAAAATAACAAGTGTACTATTTTGCCTTTTATAGTAATAATGGGGAAATTCCCCAAATGTCGATCTTAAAGACTGCACATTAATATTGAGTTTCAATTATCATTCAATTAAACAAAAAGTATTAATTTGGTTTTTGAGTGTAAAAATATAATAATAAAAGTAAAGGTAAAGAAATATGAAAATAAGGGTTGATAGAGAAAAAGGAACAATGTCAGGGAGGGCGTATGATTTATCCCTGTAACAACTCTAAGTTACTATTTCATCAACAAATATCAATTACTACCAGTTCTCAAGGGTATTTTCTCCCAAGTCCTTGGTGAGAAAACCTTTAATCAATCTACCTAAATTCCTATGTCCATAGCCAATTAGGGTGAAGTTAAGCTCTATAATATCAAGAATGCCCTGGTTCATACAGGGTATCCCTTGTCCTAGGTGATATCTATTGTAGAGTAACCTTATGAAAACCTTATCAATGGCGGTCCCGCCTAATTGATAACCACAAATCAATCTCAATTGGTCCGAAAGAGAAAGCAATAAACACATTAAAAGGTTATCGTAAAAGCAATATTATAAATGCAAATGTAAACTCAAATTCATTACAATTCTAAATCAGGGACACCCCCTAGCATTGGGGGGGTTTAGCTACTCTAATTCTTTAAAACAAATTCAAGATAAAAATTACACAATTGGATGACTTTGATCTTCAATCGCTCCTACTCATGAATATCTTCAGCTCTCCAAATGCCTTGATCTCTGTAATACTTGATTGCTTCATAATACTGTGTTTTGCCGTATTCCAAGATGATTTTTCCTTTGGCAAAAGACCACTTTTTATAGTGAAAGTTCCTAGCAGCAGTTGGACAGGTCCAAAGATGTCTCTAAAAAGCCCGAAGAATGAAAATCCTGAGAAAACTAGAAATTTTGGGCTTGGGCTGACACGGCCCGTGTCAGCTGACACGGGTGGCCGTGTCAGCCTACTGTTTAAACTAACACGTCCATGGAAGGGGTGACATGGTCGATGTTTCTGCCTAACACGGGTGGCCGTGTCAGGCTACTGTTTTCTTCACTTGCTTCCCTTGCCCTGACACGGCCCGTGTCAGGTGACAGGGGTGGTCGTGCCAGGCCTCCTGTACCGAGGTTTTCTGCTCCTTTGTGTGCCGGAATCTCGCACTGTCTTATTCTGAGTTCTCCGGTTCTTCTACTTGGATCTATCGGAAAAAAACACAGATATCTCACGCATAAAATCAAGATATAAAAGGTAAAACATAACAAAGATTAAAAATGCGTAAATAAAATAACGGAAGTAAAACTAGCTCGAAGTGTACCATAAATGCTTGCACAGTGTGTCAAATATCTCTATTTTGCGTCGGATCAGTAATGAAAACTCAATGTAATTGGCGACTGATCATTAGAATTAGGCAATGTTCCCTATGCAAAAGGACTTGGTCAATGCCAACATTTCTGAAACCAAGTTATTGTGAGTTGAGCTTCCATCTGATGCAAGTATAAGGATCCATATGAATTCATCTGCTACATGGTCTTGATGCAAATGTTACTTTAAACTTGTGCCTAATGCCTTTTTCTGAGCCAATCAAGGAGTAGTTAATCTGATGCATGGGAAGATTAAGAAGAAGACTGTGAAGTTGCTTTCTTGGATATGGCTATCTTTATTTGATGTCTTTCTCTTCATCTTGCTACTTGTTTATTGATATTGCTTGATTCTAAAGTACAAAGGAAAAATCAGTTTCTATATGACATTCTTGTCTATTGGATTGCATCCCATTGGTCAAATCTTTTCAACTCTTAACTTTTAAATTTTTTCTTAGGATTAGTCTCTTCATCTCCTCCCGTTCTCTTAAATTTCAAAATCTCTCCCCTCTTTTAAAAAATCTTCTTTGCTTGTCATTTCTAAACTTAGACTTTATTGCAAATTAGAAACTTTGGTCTTATGCCATTGCATTTTTAAACTCTTTTCTTAAATCAAACTTGTAAATGAATCTAACCATATTGACTTAAAATTTCATAAGAAAAAAAGAACTAACACTCATTCAAATTCTTTTAGTCCCTTTGTGCCTCTTTTAAACTTAAATTTTTGTGAAAAGCAATTCACTCACTTTGAAATTGATACCACGAACTACGAGGTTTTGATCCCTCATTTTTATGTTGGTACGTAGGCACAAGTCCGAAGGTCTTGTGAAACACAAAAATATAATTAACGAAACCTTTTCTAATCCCCACACTCTATTTATTGCAAACATCTTTTATACCAAAAAAAATACACACATAAAAAAGGCTCCCTAGGAGTACCTAGGACACTTTGGGTGCTAACACTTTCCCACTGTGTAACCAACCCCCTTACCTGTAATCTCTGGCATTTTCTTAGTTTTGATTTGAAAACTTCTTATCTTTGAGTTTTGTGTGTACTTTTCCCTTTTCCTTTGGAACAATAAAAGCGCGGTGGCGACTCTGGTTTTATTGATGTTAAGTTTTTCCATAGCTTAATGGTTATGAATTTACCGCTACACTTGCCAAAACATGTTGTGCTTTAGACGGACGGTGTCCTTTCTAGTTAAATTATTAAGATCAAAATCTGAAATTACAAATAAGACCATCCAAAACTCTGTTGAAATCAAAGTCCATAATAGTTACGAAAATGTATGGGGCATCCATCCTCTATTGTTGAGTATAAATTTAGCACCCAACTCTAATGGATAAAAAAGTCACCCTCCATTGAAGGTCTCTAGAAAAAAAATCCACCAACCACAATGTCTTCGATCATCCTTCACAATCTACACTTTAATATCAATGTTATTTTCATTTTACTTTTATCATAATTTAATTTATTATTTTTTAATATTTAAACACAACACTAAGCATTCTACTAAATATACCAAATCCTATAAAAACTTTAAGCCCAAGAAAAAAAAGGATTATTTGAACAATAACAATAATTGAGGACGCCCCATTTAAAAACTAAACAAATTTTACTTTTAAATCCAAACAATTTTCCTTCTTACAACTCAAACGATTTACTTATAAATTATAAGAGACTGAAAAGTATTTACCAATTAAGATTCCATATTTCATAATTCTTCTAATTTCCAATTTTTCCTTTCATTCTTGTTGATTATATTTGGGTTCTATATATGTTCTATACAGATTCAGAATTAGATTTCTTGATTGAGAAATTTAAATAAGCCTCTTAATATGATCATAAACAATAAGAAAAATAATGGTAATTTTTTTTCATAAAACCAAACAAATATCACAATAATGTTACATAATCCGATTGAAAACCCATGTAAAGTAAGGAATCAATGTGTTACATATTATTATGAATCATAATTTAATACAGAACAACAATATTGCAATTTCATTGTTCATAAATTTAAGAAACAAATCCAAAAACAAGAGCAACAAAGGAAGCAATTATTGTTGGCACAAAGAGAGTTGTAGCATCAGATGTAGGACTTGGAGCTGGTGCTTCTACAACTGAAATAGATGATGTTGCCATCATCATAACCACCACCATAGCGACAAAGAATTGATTTATCTTTGATGCCTCCATTTCTGAATTTAATTTGATACTTTCTTAATTTCTTTTGTCGAAAAAAATTGAGAAAGTTGGTATTAAAACAAGAAATGACAGTGGGTGGATATGAAAGACATGTGTTTGTGACTTTATATATATGTTGCAAGAGAGGAAATGATAGTGGGTGGATATCAAAGGCATGTGTTTTACTTTTATCATCATTTAATTATTCAACTTTTTAAGGTATGAACTAATTAATAAACATTCTACCAAATCCTATAAAATATTTATGCACTATTAAAAAAATACAATTTGAACACTAACAATAATTGAGGAACCTCGCTTAAAAACTAAAGAAATTTTATTTCTAAATAGGAACACTTATGTTTCTTATAACTCAAAGATTTTACTTATAACTCATTGAAAAGTATATATCCATTAAAATTCCATGACTCATAATTCTTCTACTTTCTAAGTTTTCATTTCATTCCTATTGATTATATTTGGATTGTATATATTCTATACAAATTCATAATGAGATTTTTGATTGGGAAATTAAAATAAGCCCGTTAATATGATCATAAACAATAAGAAAAATAATGGTAATTTTTTTTCATAAAACCAAAGAAAGATCACAATAATGTTACATAATCCGATTGAAAACCCATGTAAAGTAAGGAATCAATGTGTTACATATTATTATGAATCATAATTTAATACAAAACAACAATATTGCAATTTCATTGTTCATAAATTTAAAAAACAAATCCAAAAACAAGAGCAACAAAGGAAGCAAATATTGTTGGCACAAAGAGGGTTGTAGCATCAGATGTAGGACTTGGAGCTGGTGCTTCTACATCAGCTGAAACAGTTGATGCTGCCATCATCATAACCACCACCATAGCAACAAAGAATTGATTTATCTTTGATGCCTCCATGTCTGAATTTAATTTGATACTTTCTTAATTTCTTTTCTAGAAAGAAATTGAGAAAGTTGGTATTTAAAAACAAAGATTGGTAGTGGATGAATATTAAGAACTTCTCTATGTGACTTTATATAGTTGTTGCAAGAGAGGAAAAGGTTAAAATAAACAAATATTTTGGGCAGGCTAGGTTGTCACCAACGGTTTGTTTGTTAGGATTTCAGACATGCCAATTGGCTTCATGTTTTTTGATGGAAGGGAGAAAGAAAAGGCAAACAGGTTTAGGAAATAACTATTTTAATTTGTGGATATTTGAGATTTACTATTTTAGTTCTATACATTATTAAAACTATGAAATATTTATAAGATTAATAACTATGTAATAACTGTTTAAAATATTTTATAACATGTGTAATTATATTTAATGTCATTTTAGTTGCGTTGTTTCCAAAATATCTTTACAATTATTTATATCGCGAGATTTGATGTAAGAAGAGTTTTACATCCTTAATGTATATATATTAGTTTTATAATATATAGGTAGTTATTTTGTTTTCGAATTGATTTTTAATAGTTAACTTGCTCACAATTTACATTTTTATCGATCATTTAATTCATAAATTATCGATAAAAGAGACCCTAAGATATGTTTGCAGTTTTAATACCTGTAAAAATATTAAGAATATTTATATATAAAATAGTGTTATCGACTATAGTATGTAATTAATTATAATTTCTCTATATATAATACAATTTATGTAGTGTTTTTTAAATATACATTTTATTCAAACGTCTCTCTCTCTCTCTCACTCAGTCTCTCTCTTTCTCTTATACTTTAATACAGTATCAGAGCCTTGTTTAAGATCCATTGAGTCATCCACCATTTAGTTCAACGCCTCAAACACAAATCCCGGGCGTGAGTGGGGGTGTTAAGAGTCTCATATCAGACACCCTACAAGCCGATTTTAACCATATTTTTAAGATGATATCAAAGCTTGTTGAGATTCAAGTCTTCGTCGTGCTTTTTTTTACCCAGTTAACCTACTGTTTTCCGATAAGAATTTTTTTTGGATGACTCATTCCCGTCACCACCATAACGCCTCTTTTTCGGCAATAATCGACAATTCCGCCACTAGCACTACCACTCTAGACGTCCTTCCGACGAGATACCTATAATACCGGAATCGCCTCTTTCAAATCGGCGAGTCCTCAAAATCTCACTGTTGTCCGTCTTCCCACACGCCATTTCTCCTTCCACGCGTGGACCTCATGCACCACCTCTCTGACAACGCGTGGCAGCACGTCCAGAAGCCCCTCATATCGCGGTTTTCATCGTCGGTATCGTCGTCTTGCCCTCTTTCTAGATTTGTACTCAGTTTTGCATTTCAAGCCATCAACTCTCATGAGAGACACCAATTCTGTCAAATTTTCTAAGGTTTCGCTTATCCCGTGTGAGGGACTAATCAGGACATCCACTAAAGCATTTATGCTTGCCTCCACTAACATGGTCGTGGTGAACAACACGGAGGATACGGTGGCCAACGCCATGTTATTCGTTGTAACTTCTGCAATCGTTACGACCATATTGAAGTTGAATGTCGTACAAAGGTGAAAGAACAACAACGACAACCTATGGTTGATGTTGCAGCTCAACTAACTATCACCAAAGAAGTTACTATTCCAGCCGCTGATTATAATGAGTTCGTTCAGTTCAAAGCAACTCATCGACCATCATCTTCTACCACCATTGCACATTCTTGTAATCATGTAGCCTTTGTCTCTACATCCCCCTCCCTTGGTCCTTTGGTCATTGACTCTGGTGCCTTGGGTCATATAACTGATAATAAATTTATTTTATCTCACTTGTCTTATTCTGATTCTTTTCCTTCTGTCACTATGGAGGATGAGTCTAAAATCAAAGTTCGAGGCCTTGTTCAAGTACACCCACTTCCATACTTGTATTTAGATTATGTGCTTTATATTACTGATTGTCCTTTCAATCTAATATATGTTAAAAATCTCACTCATACTCTTTATTGTCCAGTTCTGTTTATTGGTAAATTTGTTTATGTCCAGGATCGACGTACATAACGGACGATTGAAATATGGAGTGAGTTTGGAGGATTATATCATCTATCATCATCGGCGACATGTGCTTATATTTTTTCTCAAAGCCTTACACATCAACATTTAGGTCACCCTAGCCTTAATAAAATGCGTCTTTTAGTTCCTAATTTTTCTAATCTACCGTAATTTGAGTGTCAGTCATATCAATTAGGCAAACATACTCGTTAAACTTATTGTCAACGAGTAAATAAAAGTGTTGCATCCCCTTTTGCTTTAGTTCATTTTGATATTTGGGATCCTAGTAATGTTAAGTCAACTTTAGGATATTATTACTTAGTAACCTTCATTGATGATTTTTAATGATGTAATTGGTTATTTTTTATGAAAAACTGTTCAGATGTCTTCCATATGTTCCAACACTTTTATGCTGAAATTAAAAATCAGTTTGACACTTCGACTAAAATTGTATGCACTGATGATGCTCGTGAATATATGTCATCCCAATTTCAATCTTTTTTAACATTATAGGGGATTATTCATCAATCATCATGTTCTCACAAACCACCAGAAAATGGTGTCGCTGAATGGAAGAATTGTCATTTAGCTGAAACTACTCGGACTCTTTTGCTTCACCACAATGTCCCTTCTCATTTTTGGAGGTGATGCTTTTCTCACAATTTGTCACCTTATCAATCGAGTGCCTTCATCGGTCCTTCAAGATCAAATTCCATACACTATCTTGAACCCACAATATGATCTCTACCCAATTCATCTTCGCGTCTTTGGTTGCACATGATTTGTTCATGACCTTAGTCCAAGTAAAGATAAACTTTCTGCCAAAGCTCTCAAATGTATCTTTCTAGGATACTCATGTATACAAAAATAATATCATTGTTTTTCCCCAATTTTTCTCTCCGATGTCACATTATTTGAAACCTCACCATTTTTCTCTGCCTCTGTGTTACCTGATGAGAATGGTACTTCAGATGCTAGAGACATCCCTTCCATAACTCCCACACCCATTGCACCTCCATTTTAGGTCCACCAGCAACAGACACCCCGTACATCGGAGGTTAGAGATGATATTAATCCACCAACACCATCTCCTGCTCCAACTGCTCCTCCAAATATGTCACCTGCACTTGAACTTCCAATAGCATTACGAAAAGTTATTCGATCTCATCATCCTAATCCTAAATATGCTTGTGTTTTAAGTCATGCCTATCTCTCTATTTTGTATCTCTCTTTTGTGTCTGCTTTGGATGTTGTGTCTATTCATAAGTCTACAAGTGAAGCTATGACTGATCCCAATTGGCGTCAGGTGATGGTGGAAGAAATTGTTGCATTAAATTCAAATAACAGTGGGGACATTGTTACTTTACCTCCAAACAAAACTATAGTGTGATTTCGATGGGTTTATACAACGAAGGTTGGACCAGATGGTCAAATCGATTGTTTCAAAGTCGTTTGGTAGCAAAAGGATATACACAGTTATTTGGTCTTAATTACGGTGACACTCTCTCTGTGGTGGCCAAGATTAGTTCAATTTGTCTCTTTCTTGCAATGACTGCTATTCATCATTATCTGTTTCATCAGTTGGACATTAAAAATGCCTTTTTACATGGAGAATTAAAGGAGGAAGGTTATATGAATCAACCTTCAGGTTTTAATATTCCTTGAAATTCTAAACTTGTTTTTCGTCTTCGCCGTTTTCTTTATGGTATGAAACAGTCCCCACGTTCTTGGTTTAGTCGCTTCATCTCTGCCTTGATACAATTCGATATCACTAGATGTTAAGCAGATCACTCTATTTTCTTCCTTAATTCCTCCACTGGTCAACGTATCTTTCTTGTGGTGTACGTTGATGACACTATTATCACTAGAGACGATACTGAGGGTGTCCAGCGACTTAAAACTCATCTTTTCAAAAACTTTCAGACAAAAGAATTGGGTTCACTAAGATATTTCTTAGGTATTGAAGTTTCCCAATCGTTATCCAAAATTACAATTAACCAGCACAAGTACACCTTAGACATTCTCAGTGAAACTGATATGCTTGATTGTCGTCTTGTTGATACTCCTATAGATCCCAACGCCAAGCTTCTTCCGGGTCAGGGGGAGCCATTGAAAGACCCGGGAAGATATCAACGGCTTGTGGGAAGACTCGAGTATCTTACAGTCACCAGACCAAATATTACATTTGCGGTGAGCATTGTGAGCCAATTTCTGAATACTCTTTGTAATGGTCATTGGGATGAAGTCATTCGAATTCTTAGATATATAAAGAATGCATTAGGAAAAGGAATATTATATGAAGATAAGGGTAATGCTAAAATAATTTTTTATTCAAATGCAGAATGGACCGAATCACTGTTGGATAGGAGATTCATATCCAGATATTGTGTTCTGATTGGAGGTAGTATGATCTCATGGATAAGCAAGAAACAAAATACAATTGCACTATCTAGTGTTTAAGTTGAATACCATGCTATAGAAGCAACCTAAAAGGAGCTTGAATGGCTGAAAAATTTACTCTCATAACTTAGGATAAGTGATCTTCAGAACATAAAACTCATATGTGACAATCAAGCAGCACTACACATTGTATATAATCCGTTTTTTCATGAACGGACCAAACACATAGAAATAGGTTGTCATTATTTAAGGGACAAGGTACTATAAGGAGAAATCACCATAGATTTTGTAAAACCCGAAGTCCAATTAGCTAATATGTTTACAAAGTCTCTTCGGGTTGTCGAGTGGATTACTATTGTAACAAGCTCAACTCATATGACATATATGATCTAACTTGAGGGGGAGTGTTAAGAATATTTGTATATAAAATATTCCAACATCGACTATAGCATGTAATTCGCTGTAATCTCTCTATATATAATATAGTCTCCATAATGCATTTTAAACACATGGTTTATTCAGTTGTCTTTCACTCTCTTAAACTTCAATAAAAAACTATAGTGATAGTGTTCAGGATCAAAACGATTGTTTGTTTGTTTCTTTTATATAGAAAAAATTTATTTTATAAATTCTTGTTAGAAAAATCAATTTAAATAAAATGGACCGAGGCTATAATCATGAACCAATCTCTTCTTTATAGTAGGGAAATTACTAATCCCACCCTAAGGGGTGGAAAAACACTCTATGGAAATATAAATTTTGCCCTCAAATTCTGGAAATGCATCTTAGGATGCACCATTCTCTTTAGTCATAATGCTAAAAAATGAGTCACACCCAAAATATTTTCCAAAATTTAATCCGGAGATACATTTCTGGAATAATTCAATATACACCCCCATTCATCCCTCTTTGAAACTCTTCTTTTTACCATAGATGGTTCTGGAGATACATCTCCATATTCACACCAGACAGAATCCAGAGATGCATCTCTATTACTAGACGAGGCAATAAATTTTAAGTTTGTTTTGGTGATACTCAGAAGAAATAGATGATATAGTAAAGGTATATTGTGATGAATTATACCATACAACTAATATGCATAAAATGACATATATAAAGTAATAAATCTAGCTTTCTCAGCCTTCATCTGCTCGACTTGTCGAACTATATCGTCCAGTTGGACCATATCCCTCAAATACTGGGTATCTAATTTCTTTCTAATGGAATAGTCTAGGCCATCAGCGGCCATTTCGACCATTTCATGCTCTGGGACTTAGGTGAAACACATCACCTTGAGCAATCTAAACCTATTGAGGTATTCGTCTATAGACTCAGGAATATTTCTTTCACATTGGCCAGTTCTTTCAAGCTTATCTTTGATTGGCCCATGTGAAACTGTTCACGGAAGATTTTTTCCAATTGACTCCAAGTGTGTATGAAATTTGGAGGTAGAATCATAAACCATGTAAACAAATTTTTTGTTAGCGATGAGGGGAAATATTTCATTTTTAGGTTCTTGTTATTCACTATATCACCCGCCTCACATTGGTATCTGGCGACATGTATCACTCTGGACTCATTGGTCTCACCAGAGAACTTGGTGAATTTAGGGACTTTACATCCCCTATGCAGCTCAGTCTGTCGAATGAACTCTGAAAATGGAGACACGAAAGTGGGTCAATGCAAACCCATATTGAACCCGTTTTGTGCCACAATCGCTTCGACAACGGTAGTTATATTGTTTTGTCCTACGATATTGTTTCGCTGGACATTTCTTAGTACATGGCTAACATCTTGATTCCTCTACCTTATAATTGGCCTAGGATTGTGCTACTTTATGTACTCCTCTTCGTCCCTATTTGGCTCTACTTGCTGAAACCCTTGGGGTTGTCCTAGATTTTGGGTTATTCCTATTTCAGGCGTTTCGACTTGCCTAACATCCGACATCTAGGGTGTTGTTCGCATTTGGTCTTGAGGGGCGCCAAAGAAATCGGCTATTCAAACCATTTGGTTCGCCAATTCTTTGTAACTTTGATTAGTATTTGTAATTAAAGGGTTAAATATTGTTCCCATTTGTTGGGTTAGAGTAATTACTAACTCATGGTTACTCTCATCCATTTGCTTCCTCATAGCCATCATGGATGTTGAATTTAATGACGGTGTACCATGAGGAATATAACTGATTCCCCCTGGCCTAAAAACTCCACTTGCATTCGACGCAGAAGCGTTATGTCTATTAAATGCTAACCTCTCAGCCGCTACGATATCCAGATAGGACGGTTGATTGCTATTTAGGCCCACCACCATCCATGTAGGAATACCATATGACATCTCTCTACCTAGTGGGGGCATTGTAAATCTTGTTTGGAAGGGTGATCTTAGATATCCACTTCTAATGCCTTCCAAGGGAGTTGGTATAGGGACACTTAGTTGTGGACAGGGAATGACCCCTTGCGATGCAGTAGTTGACGCTACACTTGTCAATCATATAGTGGCAGTTGCAACAGTAAATTCATGACCATCAAGCTATAAATAAACTTGACGTCAATAAAACCAGAGTCGCCACCGCGCTTTTATTGTTTTCAGAGGTAAAGGGTAAAAGTACAAACAAAACCCAAAGATGAGAAGTTTTCAAATCAAAACTAATAAAATGTCAGAGATTACATGTAAGGGGGTTAGTTACATAGAGGGATGGTGTTAGCACCCAAAATATCCTAGGTACTCCTAGGGAGCCCTTTTTTGTGTGCAAGTGTTTTGGTCAAAATGATGTTTGATAAAAATATAGAGTGGGGGCGAGAAAAGAATTCATTAATTATATTTTTGTGTTTGACAAGACCTTCGGTCTTATGCCTACGTACCAATATAAAAATGAGGGATCAAAGTCTCGTAATTCGTGGTAAAGATTTCAAAGAAGTTGGTGAATTAATTTTAATCAAGAGTTTTAAAATAAAAGGCACAAAAGGCCAAAGATTAGTTCTTTTTGTCTTTTTGAAATTAAAGTTAATATGGTTAAGTTCATTCACAACTTTGATTTAAGAAAAAGTTTAAAAATACAATGGCATAAGCCCAATGTTTCTAATCCTTAAAATATGTCTAAGTTGAAAAACACAAACAAAGGAAGTTTTGAAAAGAGGGAGATATTTTTGAAATTAAAGAAGTGGGAGGAGATGAAGGGACTATCCTAGACAGAAGTTGAAAGTTAAGAGTTCAAAAGATCTGACCAATGTGATGCAATCCAATAGACAAGAATGTCATATAGAAACCCATTTTCCTTTGGACTATAGCAAGCAACAAGCATAAGCAATATCCAAGCAAACCATATGAAGGCTAAGGCATCAAATAAATATAGCCATAATATCCAAGCAAGCACTCCAATAGTTAGCAGTCTTCAATATCTTCCAATGCATCAGATAAAAATATTCCTTGGTCAATAGACACAATCATCAAACATGAACAATAATAACAATATAACCAATTGAGCACAAAGATAAAATGGTAGATGAACTAGAAGCACTCAAGGCTTGCATCAGATGAAAGGTACAATCATGGATAACTCGGTCTCAGATAGTGGTATTGGCCAGGTCCTCGAAGCATAGGGAAGTTGCCTACTTCTAAGTCCAAAAGTTCAGATCAAGTCCAACAGTCCACCAACATATTTTTTAAAACTTTTTGTTGTTATTAAGTATTTTAAGGTCCTAAGACCACAACAAGAATCAAAATCACACAATATATACAATCACAAGATATGGCTCAAGTGAGCAAAGTGAAAAGGGATGAAACATAAACAAGTTGCAAGAAATGTAAATGGCAATGAATGGTAAAGGTACTTGAATATAAATTGCATTAAGTAAATGACTTGAAAGTAAAGCAATGTTAATAAGAAGTTAGTCAATTGTTAGTGAAGAGTTTTATTTGTTTAAGTCATTCTTTAGAGAACACTCAACCACTCATTCATAAGTATGAATCCATGACCAAGACATCATCCATGAGAAGGGCTCCAACTTTGATAAATCAACAAGTAGGCCACTAGCTCTGATGAAAGGAAAATGGGTCATGTTTTCACATAATTCCATGAGAGAAAGGGATACTTACAATCTCACTTACTAGAATGTTATTCCTTGCGGAACAAATTTAGCTCTATGTTAAGCAATCGTAATTGGACTTATGTAGAAGTCACAACTATTTGAGGTCAGGCAATAAAAATATAGGTGTTAATGCATGTTAGAGATTTGGTACAAAGAACCAAACTCCTAAAATCTACCACACACTAAAAAAAGGGGATGGACCTATCTCAGTCGGACATATTTTGATTCATCTGACACCAGGTCATTGATGAATCAGCTAGCATTAGACATGAAGAGAATCCATTGGTCAATGATGGACTGAGGAAGAATAGGGATGAAGATGAAGAGGGAAAGGGAAATAGAAACCCCGATTGATCAAGGGAGAAAATTCATCTGATCAATACTATCCATTTATTTTGGGGGATGAAATGTACATTTCATCAACCCCCTAAATCCAATAGTATGGGTCAAACAAAAGTCAAATCAATCATGACCAAGGCCAAACATAAAGTCAAACATCACAAGATCAATTAATTGGCTCAACAATATATTTAAATAGTTAAAAATCAATTTTAAAATGAATTAAAATGCATTTTTAAATAGACCAAACTTCATATCCCTTTAAATCACGAAATAAATGGCCAAGGGGTTTATTCTAGGTCAAACAATGTCAAAGGACCTTGGACAAAAAATATAATAATTTTTGGAAAGTCAGAAGTATTTTAAAATATTTAAAAACAAGTTAAAAATCATTTAATTCATAACAAATATCAAATTTATCCAAAAAAAAGATTTTAGTTCAAAATATGGAAGAGGAAAATATTTAAAGATTTTTGGTGAAAGTCCCATATTTTTTGGATTAAAAATGAATTTAATATTAATTAAACAAAATAAAAAGATTAAAAAAAATCAGAAAAATAAAAAGAAATTTGAAAAAACAAGGGCCATCAGATCGCCCTCATTAATTGAGGTGGCAGATCTGATGGCCAACACACGCTATCCACCAAACGCCCCAGTCAACACATGCGTAGGGATGGTAATTAAAAGCAACGAATGAGATTAGAACATGGAGAGATGATCTGATGGATATGACCTTGCCACCACCCCACCGAAGCTAGGGCTCCGGTCATCTTCTCCGATGGACCTCACCTGACTGGTCCACCATTAACCTCCACTGAAATAAAAAATGAGCATACTAATTTAACGGAAAAATGCTCAGGAGCTCGAATATGACCTCAATTTCTCCCAAATCCAAGTATATAGAAAGATATGTGGATTTGAAGTTTGAGGTGCATGATCTGAGTTGCTTCAATTTGGCCTCATAGTAACTTAATCTTGTTGCCTACATTGGTAGGACATCAGTCAACCAATAATTACTTGAAATGATGGAGAATTGAGAGAGAATCGAAGAGAGAAAGTTTCACAAAATTCACCTTCTGTTTGCAGTGAAGAAGCTTGATCTCGATCTCAATTTGCTTGGGCTTGCTTCCACTAGCTTGTAGGAGATGAAATGGATGCAAAAGGGCTTTGAATTCTTTGAGTTTCAATTCCAAAACAGCACGGGAATCAAAACTCGATTTCAAGAGAAATCTTTAAGAAATTCTATCAATGGAGGGTGAGGGTGTTTGCAGTTCAAACCTTGGGCAAGGTCTCCCTCATTCTGAGCAGGAGAGCATGTATTTATATGCTATTGCATTCATTTCTTTACACTTCCAATTTTGAACCAAAACTAGCAACTCAAGTTGCATGGGTGCATGTGCATCCATTTAGGCCCAAATGATGGTTGCATTAAGTCTAAATTCATGCACAAATTTGGTTGTGAATCAAATCAAAGGTGAATGGGAGACGAATCAACCCGGTTTGATACCATATGGAGATTATGCGAGGAGGATTTCGACTTTCTTTATAAAGGTTGAATTTCATCATATCCCTCGAGATGAAAACCAGATGGCAGATTCTCTTGCAACGTTGGCTTCTATGATTGTGGTGATGTTTTGGAATGAAGTTCCCAATTTGACTGTGATGCGTCTTGATAGGCCATCTCATGTGTTTGTTGTTGAAAATGTCAAAGATGAAAAGCCATGGTATTTTGATATTAAGTGTTTCCTCCGAAGTCAGATTTACCCGTCTGGGGCATCTTTGAAAGATAAGAAGACTTTGAGGAGATTAGCTGGCAACTTCTACCTGAATGGTGATGTGCTGTACAAGAGAAAATTCGATATGGTTCTGCTCAGATGCGTGAATAGACACGAAGCAGACTTATTGATGAATGAAGTCCATGAAGGTTCCTTTGGTACTAATTCCAACAGACATGCTATGGCTAAAAAGATGTTAAGATCAGGTTATTATTGGCTGACAATGGAATCTGACTGTTGCAAGTTTGGGAAGAAATGCCACAAGTGTCAAATTTACGTAGATAAGATTCATGTTCCTCCGACACTATTGAATGTCATTTCCTCTCCATGGCCCTTCTCCATATGGGTAATTGATATGATTGGTATGATTGAGCCTAAAGCTTCAAACGGGCATCGTTTTATTCTGGTGGCTATTGACTACTTCACAAAGTGGGTTGAAGCGGCATCGTATGCAAATGTAACTAAGCCAGTTGTTGTGAGGTTTATCAAGAGTCAGATTATATGTCAGTATGGTGTGCCAAGTAGGATCATTACTAATAATGGGTCTAACTTGAATAATAATATGGTGGAATCTATTTGCAACGAATTCAAGATTGCACATCATAATTCTTCTCCTTGCAGACCTAAGATGAATGGGGTTGTTGAAGCTGCAAATAAGAACATCAAGAAGATCATTTAGAAGATCGTTGTGACGTATAAAGATTGGCATGAGATGCTCCCATTTGCGTTGCATGGGTACCGTACATTCATCTGCACTTCAACAGGGGCAACCCCTTTCTCACTTGTTTATGGTATGAAAGTTGTGCTCCCAATAGAGGTTGAGATCCCATCATTACATGTTTTGATGGAAGCCAAGTTAACTGAAGCTGAATGGTGTCAAACCATGTATGATCAGTTGAATTTGATTGAAGAAAAGAGATTGAATGCCATGTGTCATGGTTAGTTATATGAGCAAAGAATGAAGAAAGCTTTTGATGAGAAGGTCAGACCTCGTGTGTTCTGAGAAGGTAACCTTGTGCTCAAGAAGATTCTATCTTTCAAACCAGATTCTAGGGGCAAATGGACTCCTAATTATGAAGGCCCATATATTATGAAAAGAGCCTTTTCAGGAGGTGCTTTGATTCTTACAACTATGGATGGTGAAGAATTCACTCGTCCTGTGAATGCCGATGCAGTCAAGAAATACTTCGCCTAAAAAGAAAAGAACAACTCGCTAAGTTGAAAACCCGAAAGGGCGGATTAGGAAAAAATGAGCGTCTCGGTGGATTGAAAACCCGAAAGGGCGGTCCAGGCAAAAGTTAGGGACATAAAACAGAAAATTTATCCCGATAAATTGAGTACCCCACATTGGGGCAATTTATGAAAAAATTAGGGATTATGGCAAGTAATTGCATTCGGCTAATCTTCAGTCTTGAAGACATTCTTGAGCACGTCTTTGGTTCTGATTCGTCACTCTCAACCGAAGCCAAGATCACAGTGGAGATTGAAGTTGGTAGAAGGATTAGTGATCATTGTATTCAATGTAGCCCTTTTCCATGTAAGTTACCATTTTTCAACTTTTGTAAAGATCTATGGAGTCTTGTCATTTACAGACTACCATTCTATTAAATAAAGTTGAGTTTTTTATCCAATTGTTTCTATTCTTATTTATCTTTAAGCCAAATAGAATTAAACTTTATGATGATCAGTTTTGAAATTAAATTTAAAATCAAAATCGTTTTTCTTAAAATAAAAGCAATTACTTTTAATCTATTGATTTCAGTAAGGAATATCCACAGCAGTCTGAGAACAGGTGGGTCCCAAAATGCGAAGCATTATTGGTCTTCCCCAAGCCGTCGATTCAGCGAGTTTGTTTCCCCAGCGGAGTTTGAGATCGTTTCACTAGCCGATTTGTAAGCATTTATTCTCAGCAGTTTGCGTAGTTCTAGCGCAAGATTTCATTTCCCCTCAGTCCGCCAGCGGATTTCACTCCTGATCCCTCATCAGCACTGATTCTTGAGCAATATTGGTAGTACCCCCTGCGAGGTTGTCTCCCATTCGATATGGTGTTGACCTAAAATTCCCCGTAGAATTTATGATTCAAATACTCAGCAGATATGTTCCCTTTCCTCAACCAGGGTCAAACCTCTGAGATGGATGGTTTATATCCATCCCCAACTCTTTTCTCCAGTTAATACCTCCATCTTGTCGAGATTAGCCGAGTGTTGTAGCGATGATTCAGATCAGTGACATTTGTATCCTTTGTGATTGCTTTGTCAGCATAATCATCATATAAATATACATATACATATAGATATACATATACATTCATAGATTTCATTATTTCACTTTGTGATTCATTATTTTTTTTGATCCTCTGCTATGGGGGTATCTTTTCCCCCACGCGGATTTGGTGTGTATGCCCTCCCTCAATTGTAGGGTGTCAGCCCCTTAAGCATAAATAATTTAACCTTTCTCATTCCCTACTGAGATATTTCCTCATGGATGATTATTATTTCAGTTTCCTCCCCAGTCGATTATCTGGATGGAATCACTCTCCTTGAGTTATATCCTCACTGGGCCGAGTCTTTGATTGACCGTTTCTTTCTAGCTCTTACCTAGATAGATGCTTTTGGTCCCCTGAGATTTTATTACCCAATAACTGATAATACTCTTCTCGGTTTGCGAGTGTTACCACAAGAAATTGATAGGGCATGTTGAAGGCGTAATTAATGAAAGTGCCTTATGGATTTAAGGATTATATCCCACCAAGGGGAGGTTTGAAAGAAAGTTGATCCCAAGATAAGTAGGATCTGGGAAAACCACAACTTACCAGAAGATGAAATCGACAGAAGAAGCATGTTTGGTCGAAATCCGTTCTGTCGACTGAACCGGAGATTGGGACTTAAGAAATTCTTGATCGTACCAAACACATAGCAGTTACAAGGAGAACAAGCGCCAGAATATGGAGCAGTTTTTAGATCGTGTGGCACGACGTCTGTCTACAGCCAGTTATTTTTTAGTAGTTTTGCTTGTAGACAGTTTCTTTAGTTCATTATAAATAGGGGATCCCACAGAGGATTCGGGGTGTTGACTTTGTACCAAAATCACTTGTAAAAAACATCATATTCCCAGCGCGAGGAAGCAAGAGTTTTTACGAGTGTTATGTACGTGAATCACCACATTTAGTTCAATGCAACTTCCTTATTTTTCAATTGTTCCCGTTGTGCACTTTATTTTAATTTCATTTACTTTTTAATTATCATTTTACATTGTCATCTATGCTGTCGACACTAATTCTATTACGATAATAGAATTCACCAAAAGCATGTTCGTTGTGTATGTCTTTTGAATGTTATAGTGTTGTCGGTCACGAGTCACCCATAGTCTATAGCATCATCATTTCGTGTGGAAAAACTTTGCTTGTTCAATACTTTGTCAAAAACCGTTTCTCACAAAGTTAATATTCCGTCGAATTGAACGAGTCACCCTGTTACATTAGCACATGTCTTAGGATCAACTGGTCGATCCTGCAAGTAGCCCTTAGTTTAAGGCTTAGGGAAGACCAGCGGTTGTTTACCAATATCCACAGTAAACAACAAGTACCTTACTCTTACCCAATAACCGGTAACAGTAATCTATTTCCTCTTGTTTTTCCCAGCAGATTCGTTTTATGTCTCCACAGGTAGTCTATCCTAGATATGTTCATCTTAATCGATGACAAATATTCTTTCCTTTTGAGTTTATCCTTGATATGTTCATCCTAACCGATGATGGATATTCTCTTTGTGGTTTTCTACCCAGTAAAAAATGTAGTTATAATCCCTATTTTCCATTCCCTAGAGGGTTAATCCTTGATATGTTCATCTTAACCGATGACAGGTTTCCTCCTCTTTATGATCTTTTGCCCAGTAGTCGGTAGTTGTAAAATCCCGCTTTCCCCTTTGTTGAGTCTATCCTTGATATGATCATCTTGACCGGTGACGGATATTCTCTTTTTTTTGGTATTCTATCCAGTAACGGATAAATATAATTCCTATTTCTCCCCTCTGAGTCTATCCTTGATATGTTCATCCTAACTGGTGATAGATATTCTCTTTTTGGTGTTCTATCCAGTAACTGATAAATGTAATTCCTACTTTTCCTAGGTAGTTTATCCTTGATATGTTCATCTTAACTGATGACGAATATTCTTCCCTTTGAGCTTATCCTTGATATGTTCACTTTAACCAGTGAAGGATATTCTCTCTCTTTGGTCTTCTGCCCAGTAACCGGTAGTTGTAAATCCTATTTGGCTTTTCCCCAACAGGTTGTTCTTACCCAATAACTGGTAATGGATACACCTCTTGTTGCCCTTAGCGAGTCATCCTTGATATGTTTACCCTAATCGGTAACGGATATCCTCTCTGTCAGATTATATTATCTCGTTACCTAGTAATCGGTAATTGATAATATATTTCTATTACTCTAGTGTTGAAGTTCGTTTTCTTCCAAGTTGAGTTTGAGTGCGTATTTCCTCTGCGAAATCTCCTTTTTCCTATTTGGTTCGAGTATTTCGGTTTTGTTCTGATTTACCTGTTTCCCTGGCAGATTTTCTTCTTCTCTGGCTGAGTCGTTCCATGGATTTATTTTCATGGAATCCCTCGTGTTCCCCCCAGCAGTTTTAAGTCGTAGCCTGGCCTACGCGCAACTTTTTATCCCTAGAATCTATGTCTCCCTAGTGAGTTTCCCCCATGGAATGCATTATGCTCCTGCGTACTTTCAGTCTCTCCGGATTCTTTTCCTTTGTGGCAACATTTTCCCCACAGAGATTATTTTTAGCATTTCAAATCATATGCATCATGAGGTATCTTAGGGACCAAAATTTGTTTCTATTTTTGTTATTTAAGTCCATCCTACTGAGTCGATACGAAGATTTTAAGCTTCATCTCCTCATCTAGAACGTCCTTAAATAGGGGCAGATGTAAGACCCCAATTTTGACCCTAAGATCCATCATGACTATCCCATCATATGCGTTGGCATTGGGATCACACTTTGGTATCCTCCTTGAAATTCTGGTGTAGTTAGAGTTTAGATGTCCTACTCCATATCATGACATCTGATCTAACACTGTTGCAAATATAGCAAGACAGTTATATAAATTATGATCCAGTACTCATATGCACACATTTACAGATGTTACAACATCTGCTAATATACTACCATGGAAAGAAGAACATCCAGTTCTGTCCATCTAGTGCAAACACACAGTAGAGATCAAACATAGCCCTTATGTTTATTTATCCTGCCCAGTTATCAGCATGATGTCTCAACATTGGTTTGAACATCACCTGTCCCAACATTACAGATGAGTGAACTGTAACAGACCAACCAGTCCATCAATATCAGCAGTCAATGATGAATGTCATAACATTCTGTTTTACATTCAGACTGCAGGCTATGTGTCATATCTGTTATTCCCTTCATAAATAGACTAAAACCAAACTGAGTTATAACAGACAAAATATAGTGTGCAGAAGGTAAAAACACAAGCAATTGTTAACCCAGTTCGGTGCAACTCACCTACGTCTGGGGGCATACCAAGCCAGGAAGAAGATCCACTATCAGCAGTATTAATTCAGAGTTAAACTCCCCCGTTTACAACTCTTCACTTAATCCCTACCCAATGCAATCTATACCTAGGAACTCCTAGATAGAAACCTCCAGTTTCCATTTCTATCACTACAATTACACTGTAATGTTTAAACAACTTGAACTTGCTTCACAGCTTCGTTCAAGAACATAATAACTCTTGCCTACAGGCTTTGAGTCACAAATACTCTCAAGTTTGGAACACTGAGAAACACATGGTAACCTTCCCACAGGTTGGGAGGTTTACCTTACACATACCCCTAATTTTTCATTCTAAGAGGCTTACAAAAACTAGGTTACAATATGCTATTTATAACCTAATCACCCAACTGGATTTGGGCCTTCAGAAATCGCAACAAACTTCTTCTTTGCTGTTACAAAGCCAGCAGAACGTTTCTTCTACAATCAAGGTCTTCAATCTTTTAGTTCCTAAAATATCTCCATATTTAGTTCCTAAAATATCTCCATATTTAGTTCCTAAAATATCTTCATATTTAGTTCCTAAAATATCTCCATATTGAGTTCCTAAAATATCTCCATATTTAGAAACTGTTTATTCTGATTGAGTCTTCAAGACCTCCACAAATAGCATACGCTGTCAAGAATGAATGTCACAACATTCAGTTTGACGTCCAGAACATAGACCATATGCTAAGTCTGTTATTTTCCTGAAAACAGACTGTGTTAAATGTTGTACTATAGCAGACCAATCTGTCTATACTTCAATATCAGCTTACAATAATAAATTTCAAAACATCCAGTTTTACATTTACACAACGGCCTTATGCCAGGTTTGTTATTCTCTTGATAAACAGACTGAGATACATACTGAACTGAAGCAGAAAACCAACATGCCTATTATTCAGTATATGATGTCGCTGAAGAATGTCATAACATCCAGTTTGACATTCAGACAGTAGGCCTTATGCCAGGTCTGTTATTTTCTTGATAAACAGACTGAAAATAAATACTGAGTTATAGCAGAACACCAACTGTTCTATTCCTCAGTATCTGCTGACAAGGATGAATGTCATAACATCCAGTTTGACATTCAATAAATCCTGTATTAGCTAAACCTGCAGTTAGATGATCAGAGTACAATTAGATGATCTAACACATAATGCAGTCAATTAAACATCTCCACAGCATGTCACGACATCAGTCGAGACATTAGAGTCCAGTTAGTGTTTTACCATAAAATGCAGCCAATCAAACATCTACACTCCTTACCCCTCATCCATTGGGTTTGCATTAGGAGATATCACCAAGATCATTTGATTGTATCATACTTCATTTTTCTTTGTTTAATAACCAAAATACCAAAAATATGTCAATGTATAGTTTGTTGCTTTTATAGGTAGTGTGTATGCTCACCCATGCTCTATCAAGCTCATATCTAGGGTTTAACACCCTCAATGCAAGGAGCACAATCAATAAATGGTTCACTTTGGCTCTAAGTATCATATATGGATCCCCATGATCTTCACATGTTTTTTTGATCGAGAAATCATCAAGAGTTTGAAGTTTGTTTGCCTTGGAAACCCTAATTCATCTAGGTATCTTGTGTGACTTCTTCAACAAGTTTCTTCAACAATTGATCAAATATTTCAAGGGATACTTCATATTTAATCATCTTATGCATATTCGATCCTCCATTAGTCCTAAAAGTCAAGATAATGTCCAGCTAGCAAGATGGTTCATGGTGGTTGACCGGAGAAAGTCAATTGGTCAAAATTGGGGTTCCTTAGGTCCCATCTCCTACAATTTGTGTCATACGAAAATGATTCCAATAGAAAAGATACGCTAAATGCCATTCCAAACAACTTTCCTGTTGAAGTCTAGAGCTAGTTTTGCTTGTAAAGTTATTTTTTATGGTGAACGATTATAGGTCATTTTGTCTGAACCCTAGTTTGGAGGTCAAATTCCCACGACCATAACTTGCTCAATTTGTATGATTTGAAAGCCATTAAAATTTCATGATCAATTTTATGATATCTACTTCAAATTTTATGTTTGGAGGAAGTTTAAATTCAACTTGAAAATTCATGTGCCAAGAGAAAACATTATAGGTCATTTTGGGCCAATACCATTGAACACGTGATTTTTCTCAACTTCTAAAATGCGTAACGCCTTCATGCCAAATCCAAATAAGGTAAAATTTGTGACCAAGTTGAATAGGTTTTAAAGAGATTAAACTTTTATGAAGGAACGTTTCCCATATGAAGTCCATAGAATGGGTTATTCAAGGTGGAAGAAGTGAACATTTGACTTGGGACTTAGAAAATTTTCAAATATGTTTGAATTCCCAAACTTGCACCTCAAAATTCATCATGATCCATGCTTCAAATGAAAAAGTGTTCAACATGAAAGTTGTTCTCCTTTATCTCACCTTTTCAAAAAATCTAAGATACTATCATTTGGCCAAAGTATGAAGGACTTGCTATGAGTGTATGTTAAATGACCATTTGGATGTTTTCCACTTCCACTTTTCATACACATTTGCATGGCCTTCCAACATGAATTCAGCATGATGCACACTCATTTTTGGATCAAAACACATCATTTCATGGGCCTAGCACAAGGTCATGCAACCATGCAAAGGGAATTTTAAAATTTTTCCAAAATTGGAAGTGTGGAAATCAATATCCTTGGCTATAAATAAGACCTTCTTGGCTCATAATGAAGGACCTCATGCCCAAGATTTGAACCTACAATCCCAAACCCTCACCATTGAAGGATAAACTTGAGGATTTTCAATTCTCCATCTGTTTTGAGATTGAAACTCCAAGAGTCCACACCTTTCCTTAATCTATTTCACCTCCATTAAGCATTTGAAGCAAGACCAAGCATAATTGAAAGCAAGATCGTGCCAATCTGAAGCTCCATTGAAGGTGATTTTTCATAATTTTCATCTCTTTGATTCTCCCTCAATGAAGTCATAAGGTTTGAGTTGGACCAGTCCGGTGGCCTCACCGGAGAAGATGACCGGAGCTAGGGCTCCGGTGGTGCGCTGGATCAATCTAGACCATTTGATCTATTTGAATTGTTTTAATCTCATGCGTCCAAACATAATACCATGTCTGCAGCGCATTTGACTCGTGTGCATGTGGAACACGCGTTTCTAGCCATCTGATCTGCCACCTCATTTAATGAGGGAGGTCAGATGGCTTTTTTTTTTATTTTCTGTTTATTTCATTTAATCCCTTATTTTATATTAATTCATATTAACTTCATTTTTAATCCAAAAAAATATGGGACTTTCACCAAAAAAAATCCAATATTTTCCTTTTTTATTTTCTGAATTAAAATTATTTTTTGGATTAATTTTGATATTTTTCATGATTTAATTATTTTTGTGCATATTTTTAATTGTTTAAAAATATTTCTGACTTTTCAAAAATTCTGAAATTTTTTGTCTAAGGTCCTTTGACCTTGTTTGACCTAGGATAAATCTATTGTCCATTTATTTGGTATTTTGAAGCGGTTTTAGGTTTTTGATCAAACATAATTTAATTTAAATGCATTTTAATTTGATTTTTAATTGATTAATTATGTAGAAATTATGTTGAGCCATTTTTATTGACATGTTAAGTTTGACTATGTGTTTGGGCCTTGGTCAAGGTTGATTTGACTTTTGTTGGATTAAAATCATTGGATTTAGGGGATTGATGAAATGTACATTTCATTTCCCAAAATGAATGAATGATTTTAATTTGATAAAATTCCTCCCATGACCAATTTGTGTTTGTCTCATCTCCCCTCCCTTTTCACTTCAATCCCATTCTCTCCCATCCCTTTCATCGACCAATTAAGTCTCAATATCCTAAGGCTAATTGGTTCATCAATAACTTTATGTTAGATGAACCAATACAAGTATGGATGAGATTAGGTCTATCCTTTGATCATTTTCTTTTTGTGTATGGTATGTTTTAGGAGTATGGTTCATTATACCATATCTCTAACATGCATTAACACCAGAAAATTTATTGCCTGGCCTCAGATAGTTGTGACTTCTACATAAATCCAATTACGATTGCTTAACATAGAGCTAAATTTTGAATCAAAGGCATAACATTCTAGTAAGTGAGATTGTAAGTCTCCCCCATTTCATGGTTCATGTTTTTGTTCAAGGGTCAATGTTTGTGAATAGAGGGTTGAGTGTTCTCCAAAGAATGACTTAATCAATTAAAAAGCAAAACATAACTAACATCTTGCTTTTGTCATTTACATATCATTTAACTTGTTTATGTTTTTGCCATTTTCACTTTGCTCACTTGAGCCACATATTGTGATTGTATATTTTGTTTGGGTTTGTGGTCTTAGGACCTTAAAATACTTAATAAAAAACAAAAAAACCCTTAAAAATGTTTGTGTGGACTGTTCGATTTTATTTGAGCTTTGGACTTAGATGATCGGGAAAATAGCAAATGTACTATTTTTCCTTTTATAGTAATAATGGGGAAATTCCCCGAATGTCGATCTCAACGACTGCACGTTAATACTGAGTTTCAATTATCATTCAATTAAACAAAAAGTATTAATTTGGTTTTTGAGTTTAAAAATATAATAATAAAAGTAAAGGTAAAGAAATATAAAATTAAGGGTTTATAGAGAAAAAGGAACAATGCTAGGGAAGGTGTATGATTTATCCCTTTAACAACTCTGAGTTACTATTGCATCAACAAATATCAATTACTACCAGTTCTCAAGGGTATTTTCTCCCAAGTCCTTGGTGAGAAAACCTTTAATCAATCTACCCTAATTCCTATGTCCATAGCCAATTAGGGTGAAGTTAAGTTGTATAATATCAAGAATGCTCTGTTTCATACAAGGTATCCCTAGTCCTAGGTGATATCTACTGTAGAGTAACCTTATGAAAAACTTATCAATGGCGGTCCCGCCTAATTCATAACCATCAATCAATCTCAATTGGTCCGAAAGAGAAAGCAATAAACACATCAAAAGGTTACCGTAAAAACAATATTATAAATACAAATGTAAACTCAAATTCATTACAATTCTAAATCAGGGACACCCCCTAGAATTGGGGGGGTTTAACTACTCATATTGTTTAAAAGAAATTCAAGATAAAAATTACACATTACAAGTAATTGGATGACTTTGATCTTCAATCGCTCCCACTCATGAATATCTTCAGCTCTCCAAATGCTTTGATCTTTGTAATACTTTATTGCTTCATAATACTGTGTTTTATCGTATTCCAAGATGATTTTTCCTTTGGCAGAAGACCTCTTTTGATAGTGAAAGTTCCCAGCAGCAGTTGGACAGGTCCAAAGATGTCTCTAAAAATCCCGAAGAATGAAAAGCCCGATAAAACTGGAAATTTTGGGCTTGGGCTGACACGGCTCATGTAAGCTGACACGGGTGGCCGTGTCAGGCTATTGTTTTCTTCACTTGCTTCCCTTTCCCTGACACGGCCCGTGTCAGGTGACACGGGTGGCCATGTCAGGCCTCTTGTACCGGGGTTTTCTGCTCCTTTGCGTGCTGGAATCTCGCACTGTCTTGTTCTTAGTTCTCCGGTTCTTCTACCTGTATATGTCGAACAAAAACACAGCTAACCCATGCATAAAATCAAGATAAAAAAAGGTAAAACATAACAAAGATTAAAAACGCGTAAATAAAATAACGGAAGTAAAACTAGCTCAAAATGTACCATAAATGCTTGCACAGTGTGTCAAATGTCTCTGTTTTGCATCGGATCGGTAATGAAAACTCAATGTAAATGGCGATTGATCACAACCCCAAACTTAGCTCATTGCTTGTCCCAAGTAATGTTTCATGATCACTCCCCAGAATTCTTCATGTTTTCCACCACTGTTGAGATCATTCGCTAACGTCTTCCCTTTTCCTTCCACAAGTCCTTCCTATCCTCGTAAGTTATTAGTCACACTTCCACTTCAAAGAACTGTTTCATCTGTCAGCTTATATCACATTCTCACCAATTCTCTCGGGGTAAGCTGTTTACACTCATAATTCAAAGTATGCAATATCACTCACATGTTTGAATAGTCTCTCTTTTCTCATCACCTACACATAACACACACACTTTTGAGGTCTTTAGGGTTGTAGCTTGGCTTGGGTTAGGGTATGGATTAAAAAAGGAAAACAAAGGGCTTTTGGTTCAGAGTCGATGTTACATCCTGTGTTTGTTTCTTTTATTTCCTCGGTTTTCTTTTCTTATTTCTTTTTTTCACCGACTTCCCTTTTCCGTGCATCTATCTTTTGAATCTTCGAGTTGTCGAATTTTTATTTTTCTTTCTTTTTCTCGACTCATCATTTTTTCTTTTTGCTCTTGTTTTTGCACTTTCTTGGGCTTTGAGAGTTTTTGGGGTTTTTACCCCAAACTTAGCTTTTCAACACAGCTTTGAATGCATTATCATGACTCTGAACAGGGTGAGGACGTGTTGTGGCCAATGGTTACATTTATGGTGTTTAAACAAACAAAATGGATATAGCCTCAAAGGGGATTAACAAAGGATATAATTATTCGGGATGGCTAGAAAGGCTCGGGGTTAATTACAAACAATGTGCCTCAATGTGTGTATCATGCAATGACAGTCCCAGAGAGTCTACGTAAATTTTGAGTGATAAAGACAAACCTGAATGACGCTCATGATGATCAATGTGTTTGTCTTTTTATGACTCACTTGGTTTGGTTCAGCTTTGGCAGGATCCACAGTGCTCATTAATTTGGTCTGATTTCTTTCTTACTTTGGAATGTGCAGGATACTCGTGTCGATTAAGCTGTATACGTTGCGTCCGATCTTTACTTCAGCAATGTCACTTTCTGGGGATATCCTTCACAACAAACCATGGTGAGTGGTGTGATCCTTTCATCCACTCTCAATCCTGATCATTACTTTTTCCAACCTGTCAACACAGACTTGACAAACTTGCAGCATAATGTACCTTCAACAGACAATTTAAATCTAGATTACAAAAGTAAAAAGTAAAAATAATACAATAATCAAATACTAATAAAAGATATAAAATCTCCCCTACACTTGAACTCAACATTGTCCACAATGTTTTTGAACAAGCGCGGATGAGGGTACTCACAGGGTCCTACTAAGGAGGAGGTTGTCGGAAATGCAACATCAACTGTCACATCATGCTGCTCATCTCATCCAACATCGCTCCCTGACGGGCTTGCTCGATGCCTTGCCGTTGTTGTTCAGTTCTCAAGTCACCTATCTCGGTCTGTACCCAACTCCATTGGTCAGTTGACTAAGATGATGAACCTGCCGTCTCCTGGGTGGGTTCCTGATGCTGTGGGACAAAATGCTCAGGAGGTGCTTAAGGATCTTCTTCTATTTCCATTTCTTCTGCCTGGTCATCCACAAAATGCTCACCTGCAGTAAAATGGTCAGTTTCGTGGCCTTCATCCGCATCGGGATCGACGCTCACATACAACCAATTAGCACAGTCAGTAATAGCAACTTTGTCCAGATCCAGCAGAGAGATGATAAACCTCTTATGGATGAGTACATAATAGTAAGTAGGGGCAACAACAATCATACCTTGGGAAATTAGAGCAGACATGTCAATTTTTGCGTTACCTGCAATTGGCGTGTCCTCTAGTAAAACAGCTTGATACCCGAAATGCAATGCAATTTGGGTGATCATTCCCCCTAAGGATATGCCTTCGGAGTTTGCTCGGCCAACTCTGCCCAGGTAGTCTGCTGCAAAGGCAGCTACATTGATGGTCTTGGTTTTTTCCATCGAGTACATAAAGAATAGCTCTCTCTGAGTAGCTACCCCAGTGCTATCGCCTCTTCTGAACAGGGTATAGGCTAAAACTTTTTGGGCGTACCTGAAACATGGATTCTGGATGCTCGAGGCTTTCGCACCTTTGGAGGAGTAATCCGTCCTCCCGGTTATGGCGATCCAGAAATCCTTAGGTGAGAACCCTTCTAGGACCGCTCCAGGTCCGTTCAGAGGGAGTCGGAGTATTGCAGCTAACTCCTCAACAGGCAATTCATGATAATTGTTAAACAACCAAAACATAAGGTGTCGAAATAATACCTGGTTGTGTCAATCCACCGCTTTTCCAGCTGGAATTCCAACGTGCTGAGGAACTCGAGAGTAATGCGCTCGTAGGTCGACGCTTCCAAACTCATAAACTCGGGCATTCCCAAAACATGGAACATTCGATCTACCTCAATTTTCAACCCTAGAGCGTTTAGATTATGCTTACACATATACCTTGTCGGCGTGAGTTTGCGCTTCCGGTGAATTTGGTATCGTCGTTCTTGTTCTGGATTATCAAACACGATATTGTATGGATTAGGAATCCGGCTCGGGCGTTTCCGTGACTTCGCCATCTCTGCAAGTTGTTGCTTTCCGGTGAGGATTCTCCGCGGGGGCATTTTGGACCTGCAAGAAATAGAAAGATTATGGACTTTCGAGTTAGGAAAATCTGAAACCCTGGTTAGGACCGGGACGACGAGTGGAGTAATATTTGTAAAGGGTGTTTTGGCGATAGGTGAGTGGAAATTGGGGTTATGGAAGGTTTTCTATGGTGAGGTTAGTGAGGTTTAATGGAAGTTGTAAGAGTGTGAGAGAAGAAGATGAAAAAATGATGAGAGAGAGTAATGATGTGTGGAGTGAAAATCAGATAATGATGGGGTAATTGGTGAAAAGGTGTGGTTAAGAGTGTATTAAGTGGGTGGGTCCAACTAAAAATCAAAAATTTCAAAAAAATTCAAAAATTTCGCCTGCATGACACGGTCATGTCAGCTGACACGGGTGGCCGTGTCAGGCTACTGTTTGACCATATTCCAAAAAAAATCTTACAGTGCTCCTGACACGGCCGCCCGTGTCAGGCCACTGTTTACAAGTCCAAAACTCCTTTTTTCTTACAGTGCTCTTGACACGGGTCGTGTCAGTTGACACGGGTGGCCGTGTCAGGCTATCCTTTTGGCCGTTTATTGGTTTTCTTGTCAGGTCAACCGCTGGTTCCTCTGGATCCTCCTTGTAGAGCTCCTGTATACCTACAGACACACACAACTGATTAGAAATAAAAAGCATGGGTTGCCTCCCACGAAGCGCATCATTTAACGTCGCATGGTTCGACAGTTCTCCGTTTGCTCAGGTGAGACGAATTTTTTCTATAGGACCACCCTCCTAGTCTTGTATGTAAGGTTTCACTCTCTGCCCATTCACCTTAAACGTGTCTCCGTTCGCTGGATTTCTTAGTTCAATGGCTCCATGTGAAAATACATTTTGTATCTCAAAGGGTCCCGACCACCGGGACCTCAGTTTCCTTGGGAAGAGTTTCAACCTTGAGTTGAACAATAACACCAGTTGTCCTTCCTGAAGGTCTTTCTTCTGAATGTGCCTGTCATGCCAGGTTTTGGTTTGCTCTTTGTATATCTTGGCATTCTCATACGCTTGATTCCTGAATTCTTCCAGCTCTTGTAATTGGAGGATCCGAGATTTACCCGCTTTGGCAAGATCATAGTTGAGGAATTTGGGAGCCCAAAATGCCATATGCTCAAGTTCGAGTGGTAGGTGACAAGCTTTACCATAGACTAACTGATACGGGGACATACCTATTGGTGTTTTGAACGCTATTCGGTATGCCCAGAGTGCATCATCGAGCTTGGTTGACCAATCCTTTCTTGAGGCACTGACAATTTTTTCTAGGATTTGCTTGATCTGCCGATTGGATACCTCAACCTGTCCACTGGTCTGGGGGTGGTATGGAGTGGCGATTCTATGCTTGACATTGTTTTTCTGCAATAGGTTTTCCATCAATTTATTTAGGAAGTGGGTACCTTCGTCACTAATCAGTGCTCTAGGTACCCCAAACCGTGCGAAGATACAATTCTTGAGGAAATTGATTACCACCTTTGCATCATTCGTTGGCAGTGCAATTGCTTCCACCCATTTTGACACATAGTCAACCGCAACCAGAATGTATTTCTTTCCAAAGGAAGCTGGGAAGGGTCCCATAAAATCTATCCCCCACACATCGAATAGTTCGACTTCTAACATGGCATTCTGAGGCATGTGATTTCTTTTGGATATGTTGCCTGTTCTTTGACATCTGTCGCACTCTTTTACCACTGCTTGTGCATCTTTGAATAGTGTAGGCCAGTATAATCCAGACTGGAGGACTTTGGCTGCGTTTCTGTCTCCGCTAAAATGTCCTCCATATTCTGAGTTATGATAGGCTTTTAAAATGTCCCTCTGCTCTTCCTCTGGAACACATCTCCTGACTAGGCCATTTAATCCCTTTTTGTAAAGGAACAGATCTTCCCATACATAGAACCTGCAATCATTCAAAAACTTTTTTCGTTTGTTAGAGTCAAAGTCATCCGATATCAGTCCACCTACCACAAAGTTCGCGTAATCGGCGAACCACGGGATATGCGTAACGGCTAGAATACGTTCGTCCATGAACTCATCTCTGATGGGGTGCGTTTCTTCTGTTTCTTGAATCAGAGTCATCCGAGACAAGTGATCAGCAATAGTGTTTTCACTACCCATTTTGTCTCTGATTTCCAGGTCAAATTCTTTTAGTAGGAGGATCCATCGCAGCAGCCTTGGCTTTGATTCCTGTTTAGCAAAAAGATATTTTAAAGCAGCATGGTCAGTATATATGATTACCTTTGATCCCAGAAGATAGGATCTGAATTTTTCAAATGCGTATACCACCGCCAGGAGTTCTTTTTCTGTAGTTGCATAGTTCATTTGAGCAGTGTTGAGTACATGGCTTGCATAATAGATCACATGCAAGAGCTTCTCCTTGCGTTGCCCTAGTACTGCCCCTACTACATTATCACTTGCATCACACATTATCTCAAAAGGAAGAGACCAATCTGGGGCAATAACTATGGGCGCTGACACTAACTCCTTCTTCAAGGCCTATAAGGCTTTCCTGCATTCTTTGTCAAATAAGAACGGGGTCTCTTTTACCAGCAGACCAGTCAGCGATTTGGCAATCTTGGAGAAATCTTTTATGAACGTGCGGTAGAAACCCGCATGTCCTAAGAAGCTTTGGATGCCTTTTTCATTCACCGGTGGTGGAAAATTTGCTAATACCTCCATTTTTTTTATATCCACTTCGATACCCTTGTTGGCGATCTCGTGTCCCAAGACTATTCCTTCCCGGACCATGAAGTGACATTTTTCCCAATTCCGGATCAAAATTGTTTGTTGGCGTCTTTCTAACTCAAGTGGCAGGTTAGTCAAACAATTATCAAATGAAGAACCGAATACGAAAAAGTCATCCATAAATACTTCCATATGCTTTTCGAGCATGTCAGCAAAAATAAAAGTCATACACCTTTGAAAGGTGGCCGGTGCGTTGCACAAGCCAAATGGCATTCTTCTAGAAGCGAAAATACCATAGGGGCATGTGAATGCAGTCTTCTCTTGGTCTTCAGGGGCAACCGCAATCTAGTTATACCCCGAATGACCATCTAGGAAACAATAGTAATCGTGTCCTGCTAACCTTTCCAGCATTTGATCAATGAATGGTAACGAGAAGTGATCCTTCCTTGTCGCCATGTTTTGCCTTCTGTAATTGATGCACACTCTCTAACCTGTAACAATGCGGGTTGGAATCAACTCATTCTTTTCATTCTTTATTACCGTTGTGCCCACTTTTTTTGGTACCACGTGGACTGGACTTACCCAAGAGCTATCATAGATAGGGTAGATTAGGCCCGCATCCAAGAGTTTTACAACTTCTTTGCGCACCACTTCTTTCATGGCTGGGTTAAGTCTTCGTTGTGGTTGCACTACTGGTTTGTGGTCATCTTCCATTAAGATCTTGTGCATGCAAACAGTAGGGCTTATACCTTTTAAGTCGTCAATTGCCCATCCGATTGCACCCTTGTATTTTTTTAGCACTTGAATGAGTTCTGCCTCTTTGACACTCTGTAGACTAGCATTAATGATGGCTGGACATTTTTCTTCAGTGTCTAGAAATACATACTTCAGATTTGTTGTAACTGCTTCAGTTACATCGGATGGTGGTGGTCTTAGATCTTCCCACCGGTGTGGTCTAGATCTAATCCATTCAGGTTATTTTTCCATCAGAGCAAGCACCTCAGATTCTTCTTCATCTTCATTACTGTCAAAAATGGACAAGCTTAAGACCCGGTTTAGAGGTGACCGGGGTCTATGCTGGTCATTTTCTTGAGCAATTACTTGGTCGATTATCTTTATAGTGTTGCTAGTGCCAATATCATATTTGTATTGCATTGTATTCCTCACATCTATCTTTAACTCTTCATCATAGACCTTGAGGGTCATAGTTCCTTCCTCAATATCTATCATACACCGTCCTGTTTCCAAGAAAGGTCTTCCCAATATGAGAGGAATCTCCTCATCCTCCAGCATTTCCAGAATGACAAAGTCGACTGGAAAGACAAACTTGTCAATTTTTACAAGAACATCTTCCACAATACCATAGGGTCGCCTAACAGAACGATCCGCAAACTAAAGGGTCATTCGAGTATCTTGAACAAAACTGATGCCTAATTTCATATAGATGGACAGTGGCATCAAGCTTACACTTGCCCCTAAGTCAATCAGAGACTTCTTGAATTTTCTATCACCAATAATGCAAGGAATAGTAACTGGTCCCATGTCTTTCTTTTTCACTGGGATTTTCATGCCATGGAGAATGGCACTGCATGGTTCAGTCAGGATGATCGGTTCCATATCAGGGGAACGCTTCTTGGAAATTATGTCTTTCATGAACTTGGCATATATTGGCATTTGTTCCAATGCTTCAGAAAAAGGGATATTGATTTCGAGTTTCTTGAACATCTCCAGAAACTTCTCAAAATTCTTCTCATGTTGCTTTTTCTTTTTCTGTCGTGGAGCGTAAGGGACTTTGATTACGAGTTTAGGAACCTTCTCTTTCTCCTTGATAGGAGGTGGTATTTCTCTTCATCTTGGACTTTTGTTTCCTTGATTTCTAAATTCACCTCTATTAATCCATCTTTTTCAATACCATTTTCCTCTGTTGACTTTCCACTTCGGGTTGTGACAGCGTTAATAGTGTTATGTTCCCGCAGATTTGTCACCGTACCACTAGGTAAGTTGCCCGGGGCTTGAGAGTTTGAAGCTAACTGTTGTGCTATCTGTACCATTTGAACTTCAAGATTTTTGATCGAGGTTGTGGTGTTTTTCTGATTAGTCCTTGTTTCTTCTTGAAACTGTATGTTGTGGGCTACTAACTTTTCAATGGCAATCTCCCATTCAGCCTTTTTAGGTGCCTGTTGTTGTTGCTGATACCGAGTATGATATTGCCCTGTACCCTGTTGCGGAACATTCCCTCTCTGATCTTTCCAAGAGAAGTTTGGATGATTCTTCCAACCTGGGTTGTAAGTGTTAGAATAAGGATTATTCTGCTCCAAGAATTTGATCTCTTCAATTTGTTTGGGAGTCGCAAAGCAATAGACTATGTGTAGAGGTCCATTACAGATTTCACACGTGCTCGCCTGAGCTGGGTGAACCTGTGCTATCTGTTGAGTACCTATATTCATAGCTTTCAGCTTTTTGTCTACTTCGGCAGCAATAGTGTCTTCCAGACGGATTTTATTTGTCTCTAACTTTAGATCAATCACAGCATCTGGTTGATTGGTACACCTGTCATATAGCTCTAGATGCTCATTGGCAGCTATTGCTTCAATAATCCTCTTGATACTAGTGGCTGAGGAGAAATTTGTTGAGCCACCGGCTGCTGTATCAATCAACTGTTTTGTCTTTATTTTCAGCCCATTAACGGACATTTGCATTTGTTCTGTCTGATCCATATTATGAGTGGGACATGCGACTAAGATCCTTTTGAATATTTTGTAAGTGTCTCCCAATGATTCACCATCCTTCTGTTTGAAATTCAGAATTTCATACCTTTTTCTCAGAAATACTAATGCTGGAAAATACTCATTTAAGAATGCAGTTTCGATCTCCTCCCAGGAAGTGATACTACCGGAAGGGAGAGAATAGAACCATTCTTCCGAGTCTTCAGCTAAAGTGAACGGGAACATTCTTAATTTTTTTGCTTCATCAGTGTGACCATCAATTTTCAGGGTGGTGCTCATGGTCAGAAATCTTTGCAGGTGTTTGTTGGCATCTTCATTAACCTTTCCGGTGAAAGGTTTTCTTTCCAATTGATTGATCGTGCTAGAATGCAGTTGAAAATTTGTCACATTCACCGGTTGGTTAACAATGGTCAGTCGACCACCCGGTGCATTTGCACCTCCATAGTAACCTAGGAGTTTTTCTGGAGGTGGAGGGGGTGGTGAAATTCTAGTTAACAAACTTTCGATGTCACACGGGATGCTATGACATCCAATTCTGCGCAGACAAGAATTATGCAGAACTTAAAGTTAAAGTGCAGTAAATAACACAAGGAATTGTTTACCCAGTTCGGTGTCACACACACTTACGTATGGGGGCTACCAAACCAGGGAGGAAATCCACTATTAGTAGTATTAATTCAGACCTTAAACCAACTGTTTAATCCTATCACTTAATACCTACCCAATGCAATTTCAATCTTACACTAAGATCAGAGTTCTTACTCACTCGCCCTCAATCACCTCAGTGATTACAACCTTTAATTAAGTTTAAAGATAATAATGAAGTCACACTTCAAACAACTCTTGATTATGCTTAACAGCTTTAATCAAGATACACAACACTCACACTTAAAAGCTTAGAGTGACACAACACTTACAACTCAATGAACACCCTAGTCCAATGCAATCATCTAGGTGATAATTGCTTGGCTCACAAGATACACCTAATACAAGACACATAAAAATACAACAGTGAAGTATGATGGAACAATAAAATCTTCACGCCTAAAATCCCCGAGTTCTGAATGAAGGATTGCCATCCTTTTATATTGCAGCACTTGGGCCTTGTACTTGTATTTCTTAAAATTAAGGTCAAGCTAGTTAACCTAATTTCCACATATTAGGGTACTAACAAATAGGCTATTTGTTAGGTTCATTAATTGTAGCTCAGTTGTTAGTTTCCTGGATTTTAGCTCAGCTGTTGGATTCCTGAAAAATAGCCTGAGAAAAATACTGAAACAGAAAAACTAACCATCCTACAATTTAGCATATGCTGTCAGGAATGAATGTCAGAACATTTAGTTTGACGTCCAGAACATAGATCATATGCTAAGTCTGTTATTTTTCTGAAAACAGAATGTACAAAATGTTGTACTGTAAAAGACCAACCAGTCTATACTTCAGTATCAGTTTACAGTAATAAATGTCAAAATATCCAATTTGACATTTACAGAATGGGCCTTATGCCAGGTCTGTTATCCTCCTGATAAACAGACTGAGATACATACTGAACTGTAGCAGAAAACCAACCTGCCTATTATTCAGTATATGCTGTCAATGATGAATGTCATAACATCCAGTTTGACATTCAGACAGTAGGTCTTATGCCAGTTCTGTTATTCCCTTGATAAACAGACTGAAATTAAATACTGAGTTATAGCAGACAACGAACTGTTCTATACCTCAGTATCTGCTGTCAGGGATGAATATCATAACATCTAGTTTGACATTCAGTAAATCCTATATTAGCTAAACCTGCAGCATACTACTCAAGTATGTCATGACATCAGTCAAGACATCAGAGTACAGTTAGATGTTCTAACACAAAATGCAGCCAATCAAACTTCTCCACAACATGTCATGACATCAGTCAAGACATTAGAGTCCAGCTAGTGTTTTAACATAAAATGCAGTCAATCAAACATCTAAAACTCCACCTTTGGCAAATTTTTGGCTAAAACAACTTGGCATCACAGCAGAGTTCACAGAAGCGGAAAACACACATCTAGCAGGGAAAAAACCTGGCTAATACACTCAGAGCAGCAACACACTCAACACACATAGAAGTTAAATAAAAACTTCACATATCAGCACACATACAGAAGTTAAATAAAAACTTCTAACATCAGCACACATACAGAAGTTAAATAAAAACTTCTACCAGCAGCACACACTTCTAACAGCAGCACACACACAGATAACACACTCACAGAAGTTAAATAAAAAACTTCTACCAGCAACACACACTTCTAACAGCAACACACACACAGCTAACACACTCACACTCATCACACATAGAAGTGGAACATCAGCTGCAGCACAACCTCTAGATTAGAGGATCTTCAATATCTGTTTAATCACATAATCTGTTGTCATGGGGCATCACAGATGTTACTCCCCATTTTTGTCAAAAATGTTGCCAAAGCAACACCATAAATTACAGACCAAAATAAACAGAATTACACACAAATGACAGAAGCACAATCTTGATTTTACTTCACAGTTTCAATCGAGAATACCCCCTCTTGATCTTGCTTTACAGCTTTGATCAAGACACCACCCACATGATCTTGCTTCACGACTTTGATCAAGTAGTTACACACTCTTGCTTTACAGCAGGTACACCCATATCAGATGCCATGACTTTGAGTCTGACATCTTGAACCACTCCTGTATTAACACTTTCTTGAAGTCCAGCAGGCACATAGGCTGTGTCATGTTAGGATATCCCCTTAACATCTTGTTACCACATTTGCAGCAAGTAACATAGTTGTGATCTGTTGTCCAGTCATAGCACACTTTCAATTGTTTAATAGGTTGAGATATTAAACAATACATCCCAAACATCATTGGTTGCTATAAATCCTGAGAAAGGCATATTCCCAATTTGCCCCTTAAATTTTCAAACTGAGTAGCATCCAGAGCCTTTGTGAATATGTCAGCAAGTTATAGTTCAGTGGCTACATGTTCCAAGGTAATCACTTTGTCTTCCACCAGATCTCTGATGAAGTGATGTCTAATGTCAATATGTTTGGTCCTTCTGTGTTGGATGGGATTCTTGGAGATATTGATGGCACTGAGATTGTCACAGAACAATGTCATGACATTTTGAGAGACATTGTACTCAGTAAGCATCTGTTTCATCCACACCAGTTGGGAACAACTGCTTCCAGCTGCTATGTACTCAGCCTCTGCAGTGGACAATGATACACAGTTCTGTTTCTTGCTGAACCATGATATGAGATTGTTTCCCAAGAAGAAACATCCTCCTGATGTGCTTTTTCTATCATCAGCACTCCCAGCCCAATCAGCATCACAATACCCAGATAGGACAGGCTCAGAGCCATGAGAGTATAGCATACCATAGTCACAAGTCCCATTGACATACTTGAGAATCCTCTTAACTTGATTTAAGTGGCTCACTTTGGGTTCTGCTTGGTATCTAGCACACACACCAACTGCATAGGAAATATCAGGTCTACTGGCAGTTAGGTATAGTAGACTACTTATCATGCTTCTATACAAGCATTGATCAACACTGGGACCTCCATCATCTTTGTTTAACTTTAAATGAGTAGGTGCAGGAGTTCTATTGTGCCTAGCATTATCCATACCAAACTTCTTAATTATGTTCTTGGCATATTTGCTTTGGGAGAGAAACATAGAATCCTCCATTTGGTTAACTTGCATTCCAAGAAAATAAGTCAACTCCCCAACCAGACTCATTTCAAACTCAGATTGCATCTGGTGAACAAAATGTTTCACCATTTGCTCTGACATTCCACCAAAGACAATATCATCCACATAAATTTGGGCAATCATGATTTTGCCATCTTCATCCTTCACAAACAAGGTCTTATCTATCCCACCTTTTCTGTACCCATGAGAGGTCAGAAATTCAGTCAACCTTTCATACCAAGCTCTAGGTGCTTGCTTCAACCCATACAAGGCTTTCCTCAACTTGTACACATGTTTAGGCAGGTTAGGATCACAGAACCCTTTAGGTTGTTCCACATAGACTTCTTCATTCAAGTAGCCATTTAAAAAGGCACTCTTCACATCCATTTGGGACAATTTGAACTTCAGAATGCAGGCCACACCTAACAGCAATCTGATTGACTCAAGTCTAGCAACAGGTGCAAACGTCTCATCAAAATCAACCCCTTCAACTTGAGTATATCCTTGAGCCACTAGTCTTGCTTTATTCCTAGTGATTACTCCTTTCTCATCAGATGTGTTCTTGTAAATCCACTTGGTACCAATGATGTGAGTCCCTTCGGGTCATGGAACTAACTCCCATACTTCATTCCGTCTAAACTGCTCCAATTCATCTTGCATGGCATTGATCCAATATTCATCAGTCAGGGCTTCTTTCACATTTTTTGGTTCAACCTTGGATACAAAACAGGAATTTGAGCTATTCTCCCTTGATCTGGTAGTCACACCACTATTGGGATCCCCTATGATAAGATCCTTGGGGTGGTCCTTCTAAATTCTGATAGAAGGCACTTTGTTGGATGCATCTATCTCACATTCAGGAGGAGTCTCCTGTACCTCTTCGGACTTGACTGGAATGTTTGTTGACGTATCAAGGAATGTTCCAACATCCTCTATGAAATTGATTCCTTCCTCTTTATCATCCACAATAACATTTATGGATTCCATCAGGACATTGGTCCTGTAGTTGAACACTCTGTAGGCTCTGTTGTTAGTTGAGTATCCTAGGAATATACCCTCATCACTTTTGGGATCCATTTTCCTTCTCTGTTCACGATCTGTAAGAATATAACATTTGCTTCCAAAGATATGAAAGTACTTCACAGTGGGTTTTCTGCCTTTCCATATTTCATACAGAGTGGAAGAGGTTCCTTTTCTCAAGGTAACTCTATTGTGAACATAGCAAGCTGTATTCATAGCTTCGACCCAAAAGTGCATAGGAAGCTTCTTTGCATGAATCATTACCCTGGCAGATTCTTGAATAGTTCTGTTTTTCCTTTCGACTATCCCATTTTGCTGAGGAGTTATAGGAGAGGAAAACTCATGACTTATCTCTTCATACGAGCAAAACTCATCAAACTTGGAATTCTTAAACTACGTCCCATGGTCACTCCTAATTCGGACAACACAACTGTCCTTTTCCCTTTGAAGTCTGATGCACAGTTCTTTGAAGACATCAAATGCATCTGACTTTTCTCTGATGAAGCTTATCCAAGTGTATCTGGAATGGTCATCAACAACCACATAGGCATACTTCTTTCCTCCCAGACTCTCAACCTGCATAGGTCCCATTAAGTCCATATGCAAAAGTTCCAGTCTTTTGGATGTTATGGGATGTCCCAGCTTAGGATGTGACATCTTGGTTTGCTTGCCAACCTGGCATTCTCCATAGACTCTTCCTTCATCAATAAGCAGCTTTGGGATTCCTCTAATTGCTTCCTTGGATATGATCTTTTTCATTCCCCTTAAATGGAGATGACCAAGACGTCTATGCCACAACTTCACCTCCTGTTCTTCCTTGGCCGAGGAGCAAATTGTGGAGTAGTTTGAGACTTTAGGTTCCCACAGATAACAGTTATCTTTGGATCTGGATCCTCTCATAACTTCCTGATTATCTCCATTCGTCACAGCACATAGCTCCTTAGTGAACTGAACATAGAACCCTTGATCACACAGCTGGCTTATGCTGATGAGATTCGCAGTTAGTCCTTTTACTAACAGCACATTATTCAGTTCTGGAACTCCAGAGCTGTCCAGCTTACCCACACCTTTGGTTTTTCCTTTAGCACCATCACCAAAGGTCACATAACTGGTAGTGTGAGGTTGTATATCCACCAATAAATTCTCCATACCAGTCATATGTCTTGAGCAGCCACTATCAAAGTATCAGTCTTCTCTGGTAGATGCCCTTAGAGCTGTGTGAGCTAACCTAGCAAACCATTGTCGTTTCTTGATGGGGGAATTATGCTTATATGCCTTATGCTTAGGTCTGACATGAGGGGTTTGGTTAGGATAACCATGCAACCTGTAGCAGAAGGCTTTTGTAAGACCAAACCTACCACAGTAGTGACATCTCCATCTCTGAATTTTCTTCTTCTGATGGTTACTCATCCTGGTTCCCTGATGTTGAGACATTGGGTGTGACTTCTGCTTGAATTTCTAAACTTCAGCCTTTGAGCGTTTGAGTTCGGCTGAGGATTTCTTCACAAAGCCTAAACCAGACACAGTTCCTAACTTCTGTCCCACCTTTAGGATCTCTTCCGAAGTGTCCGTTCCTTTATTTAGCATTCTGATGGATTTTGTCATTTGATCTAGCTTGGAGGTCAGCAAGGTTATCTCACCATTTAGACCATCTATGACTGTCAGATGCTTCTGTTTCTCATCCTCCAGCTCCTTGATGAGTTTCTTCTGCTTTTCTCCTTGTACACACACTTCTGCACTTTTGACACATAGCTCTTTATATGATGCAGGAAGTTCATCAAAGGTCAGTTCATCTCCTCTTGAGTCATCATCAGTGGCACAAACACTAGTTAGTGCAGTGACATGTTTAGCAGATTCTCCTTCAGATTCACTCTCAGAATCTCCTTCAGACCATGTGACAGATAGCCCTTTCTTTTGCATCTTGAGGTAAGTAGGACATTCATCTCTAACGTGTCCAAAACCTTCACATCCATGACACTGGATTCCCTTGCCTTGGTTGAACTTTTCTTCAGAAGTTGATCTTTTCCTGATGTCAGACGAGATGTTCTTGAGATTTGGTCTACCTTTTTGATCAATCTTCTTTACGAACTTGTTGAACTGTCTCCCAAGCATGGCTATGGCTTCTAATATGCTTTCATCACCTCCAGTACTTCCTGCTTCTGAATCCTCTTCAGTATTTGATACAAAAGCTACGCTTTTGTTCTTCTTTTCAACATTCTTACACAAGCCCATTTCAAAAGTTTAGAGAGAACCAATAAGCTCATCCACCTTCATATTGCAGATATCCTAAGCCTCTTCTATAGCAGTGACCTTCATGGCAAATCTCTTAGGTAATGACCTGAGAATCTTTCTTACAAGTTTCTCTTCAGCCATTTTCTCACCTAAGCCACCAGAAGTGTTGGCAATTTCAAGAATATTCATGTGGAAGTCATGAATAGTCTCATCCTCTTTCATCCTCAGATTTTCAAACTTGGTGGTCAGCATCTGAAGTTTAGACATCCTCACCTTGGAGGTACCTTCATGAGTTATCTTGAGGGTATCCCAAACCTCTTTAGCCAGTTCACAGTGATGCACCAGTCTGAAGATGTTCTTACTTATTCCATTGAACAGTGCATTCAAGGCCTTAGAGTTTCCAAGGGCTAAAACCTCTTGCTCCTTGTCCCACTCTTCTTATGGAATTTGCATAGTGATTCCATCTTTTCCTGTCTTCGTTGGATATTCCCATCCTTTGTTGACAGCTCTCCAGACTTTGCTATCTAGAGACCTCAACAAGGCTATCATACGAGGCTTCCAGTCATCATAGTTAGAACCATCCATCATGGGTGGTCTATTTGAGTATCCTACATCCTTGTCCATGGTACTAGAAAGTAAGTTCCCTAGATCTCACCCAGAAATTAACAGGCAGGGTGCCTGCTCTGATGCCAATTGAAATTCTAGTTAACAGACTTTCGATGTCACAGGGGATGCTATGACATCCAATTCTGCGCAGACAAGAATTATGCAGAACTTAAAGTTAAAGTGCAGTAAATAACACAAGGAATTGTTTAACCAGTTCGGTGTCACACACACCTACGTCTGGGGGCTACCAAGCCAGGGAGGAAATCCACTATTAGTAGTATTAATTCAGACCTTAAACCAACTGTTTAATCCTATCACTTAATACATACCTAATGCAATTTCAATCTTACACTAAGATAAGAGTTCCTACTACTCCCCCTCAATCACCTCAGTGATTACAACCTTTAAGTAAGTTTAAAGATAATAATGAAGTCACACATCAAACAACTCTTGATTGTGCTTAACAACTTTAATCAAGATACACAGCACTCACCCTTAAAAGCTTAGAGTGACACAACACTTACAACTCAATGAACACCCTAGTCCAATGCAATCATCTAGGTGATAATTGCTTGGCTCACAAGATACACCTAATACAAGACACACAAAAATACAGCAGTGAAGTATGATGGAACAATAAAATCTTCACGCCTAAAATCCCCGAGTTCTGAATGAAGGATTGCCATCCTTTTATATTGCAGCACTTGGGCCTTGTACTGGTATTTCCTAAAATTAAGGTCAAGCTAGTTAACCTAATTTCCACATATTAGGGTACTAACAAATAGGCTATTTGTTAGGTTCATTAATTGTAGCTCAGTTGTTAGTTTCCTGGATTTTAGCTCAGCTGTTGGATTCCTGAAAAATAGCCCGAGAAAAATACTGAAACAGAAAAACTAACCATCCTACAATTTAGCATATGCTGTCAGGAATGAATGTCACAACATTCAGTTTGACGTCCAGAACATAGATCATATGCTAAGTCTGTTATTTTACTGAAAACAGACTGTACAAAATGTTGTACTGTAAAAGACCAACCAGTCTATACTTCAATATCAGTTTACAATAATAAATGTCAAAATATCCAATTTGACATTTACAGAATGGGCCTTATGCCAGGTCTGTTATCCTCTTGATAAACAGACTGAGATACATACTGAACTGTAGCAGAAAACAAACCTGCCTATTATTCAGTATATACTGTCAATGATGAATGTCATAACATCCAGTTTGACATTCAGACAGTAGGCCTTATGCCAGGTCTGTTATTCCCTTGATAAACAGACTGAAATTAAATACTGAGTTATAGCAGACAACCAACTGTTCTATACCTCAGTATCTGCTGTCAGGGATGAATATCATAACATCTAGTTTGACATTCAGTAAATCCTGTATTAGCTAAACCTGTAGCATACTACTCAAGTATGTCATGACATCAGTCAAGACATCAGAGTACAGTTAGATTTTCTAACATAAAATGCAGCCAATCAAACATCTCCACAGCATGTCATGACATCAGTCAAGACATTAGAGTCCAGCTAGTGTTTTAACATAAAATGCAGCCAATCAAACATCTACAGGTGGAATTGGAGGAACTTCAGCCATTGGTTCCTTGACTTCTGGTTGATCCGAGGTACTTTCTTCTGTAGAATCCACTCTTTGTTCTTTGCGTCTTCGGTGAAGGGTTCTCTTGATCTCTGCGTCAAAAAGAAATTCAATTGAGGGTTCTCCTCGAATACACAAATTAGTGAATTATAAATGACAGAAAAATAATTTTACGGCAGACCAACAAAATTTTAATTGAAATAAAATTAAACTCTATATTTTTGGCAGTCCCCGGCAACGGCGCCAAAAACTTGATCGGGAAAATAGCAAGTGTACTATTTTGCCTTTTATAGTAATAATGGGGAAATTCCCCAAATGTCGATCTCAAAGACTACACATTAATGTTGAGTTTCAATTATCATTCAATTAAACATAAAGTATTAATTTGGTTTTTGAGTGTAAAAATATAATAATAAAAGTAAAGGTAAAGAAATATGAAAATAAGGGTTTATAGAGAAAAAGGAACAATGCCAGGGAGGGTGTATGATTTATCCCTGTAACAACTCTAAGTTACTATTTCATCAACAAATATCAATTACTACCAGTTCTCAAGGGTATTTTCTCCCAAGTCCTTGGTGAGAAAACCTTTAATCAATCTACCTTAATTCCTATGTCCATAGCTAATTAGGGTGAAGTTAAGTTGTATAATATCAAGAATGCTCTGGTTCATACAGGGTATCCCTAGTCCTAGGTGATATCTATTGTAGAGTAACCTTATGAAAACCTTATCAATGGCGGTCCCGCCTAATTGATAACCACAAATCAATCTCAATTGGTCCGAAAGAGAAAGTAATAAACATATCAAAAGGTTATCGTAAAAACAATTTTATAAATGCAAATGTAAACTCAAATTCATTACAATTCTAAATCAGGGACACCCCACTAGCATTGGGGGGTTTAGCTACTCATATTGTTTAAAACAAATTCAAGATAAAAATTACACATTACAAGTAATTGGATGACTTTGATCTTCAATCGCTCCTGCTCATGAATATCTTCAGCTCTCCAAATGCCTTGATCTCTGTAATACTTGATTGCTTCATAATACTGTGTTTTGCCGTATTCCAAGATGATTTTTCCTTTGGCAGAAGACCTCTTTTTATAGTGAAAGTTCCCAGCAGTAGTTGGACAGGTCCAAAGATGTCTCTAAAAAGCCCGAAGAATGAAAATCCCGAGAAAACTAGAAATTTTGGGCTTGGGCTGACATGGGTGGCCGTGTCAGCTTACTGTATAAACTGACACGCCCATGGAAGGGGTGACATGGTCAATGTTTCTGCCTAACACGGGTGGCCGTGTCAGGCTACTGTTTTCTTCACTTGCTTCCCTTGCCCTGACACGGTCCGTGTCAGGTGACACCGGTGGCCGTGCCAGGCCTCCTGTACCGAGGTTTTCTGCTCCTTTGCGTGCCGGAATCTCGCATTGTCTTGTTCTGAGTTCTCCAGTTCTTCTACTTGGATCTGTCGGAAAAAAACACAGATATCCCACGCATAAAATCAAGATAAAAAAGGTAAAACATAACAAAGATTAAAAATGCGTAAATAAAATAACGGAAGTAAAACTAGCTCGAAATGTACCATAAATGCTTGGACAGTGTGTCAAATGTCTCTGTTTTGCGTCGGATCAGTAATGAAAACTCAATGTAAATGGCGACTGGTCATTAGAATTAGGCAACATTCCTTATGCAAAAGGACTTGGTCAATGCCAACATTTCTGAAACCTAGTTATTGTGAGTTGAGCTTCCATCTGATGCAAGTATGGGGATCCATATGAATTCATCTGCTACATGGTCTTGATGCAAATGTTACTTTAAACTTGTGCCTAATGCCTTATTCTGAGCCAATCAAGGAGTAGTTCATCTTGCTACTTGTTTATTGATATTGCTTGATTCTAAAGTCCAAAGGAAAAATGAGTTTCTATATGACATTCTTGTCTATTGGATTGCATCCCATTGGTCAAATCTTTTCAACACTTAACTTTTAAATTTTTGCTTAGGATTAGTCTCTTCATCTCCTCCCGTTCTCTTAAATTTCAAAATCTCTCCCCTCTTTTATTGATATTGCTTGATTCTAAAGTCCAAAGGAAAAATGAGTTTCTATATGACATTCTTGTCTATTGGATTGCATCCCATTGGTCAAATCTTTTCAACACTTAACTTTTAAATTTTTGCTTAGGATTAGTCTCTTCATCTCCTCCCGTTCTCTTAAATTTCAAAATCTCTCCCCTCTTTTAAAAAATCTTCTTTGCTTGTCATTTCTAAACTTAGACTTTATTGCAAATTAGAAACTTTGCCCTTATGCCATTGCATTTTTAAACCCTTTTCTTAAATCAAACTTGTAAATGAATCTAACCATATTGACTTAAAATTTCAAAAGAAAAAAAGAACTAACACTCATTCAAATTATTTTAGGCCCTTTGTGCCTCTTTTAAACTTAATTGTTTGTTAAAAGCAATTCACTCACTTTGAAATTGATACCACGAACTACGAGGTTTTGATCCCTCATTTTTATGTTGGTACGTAGGCACAAGTCCGAAGGTCTTGTGAAACACAAAAATATAATTAACGAAATTGTTTATTGATATTTCTTGATTCTAAAGTCCAAAGGAAAAATGAGTTTCTATATGACATTCTTGTCTATTGGATTGCATCCCATTGGTCAAATCTTTTCAACACTTAACTTTTAAATTTTTGCTTAGGATTAGTCTCTTCATCTCCTCCCGTTTTCTTAAATTTCAAAATCTCTCCCCTCTTTTAAAAAATCTTCTTTGCTTGTCATTTCTAAACTTAGACTTTATTGCAAATTAGAAACTTTGGCCTTATGCCATTGCATTTTTAAACCCTTTTCTTAAATCAAACTTGTAAATGAATCTAACCATATTGACTTAAAATTTCAAAAGAAAAAAAGAACTAACACTCATTCAAATTATTTTAGGTCCTTTGTGCCTCTTTTAAACTTAATTGTTTGTTAAAAGCAATTCACTCACTTTGAAATTGATACCACGAACTACGAGGTTTTGATCCCTCATTTTTATGTTGGTACGTAGGCACAAGTCCGAAGGTCTTGTGAAACACAAAAATATAATTAACGAAATTGTTTATTGATATTTCTTGATTCTAAAGTCCAAAGGAAAAATGAGTTTCTATATGACATTCTTGTCTATTGGATTGCATCCCATTGGTCAAATCTTTTCAACACTTAACTTTTAAATTTTTGCTTAGGATTAGTCTCTTCATCTCCTCCCGTTTTCTTAAATTTCAAAATCTCTCCCCTCTTTTAAAAAATCTTCTTTGCTTGTCATTTCTAAACTTAGACTTTATTGCAAATTAGAAACTTTGGCCTTATGCCATTGCTTTTTTAAACTCTTTTCTTAAATCAAACTTGTAAATGAATCGAACCATATTGACTTAAAATTTCAAAAGAAAAAAAGAACTAACACTCATTCAAATTATTTTAGGCCCTTTGTGCCTCTTTTAAACTTAATTTTTTGTTAAAAGCAATTCACTCACTTTGAAATTGATACCACGAACTACGAGGTTTTGATCCCTCATTTTTATGTTGGTACATAGGCACAAGTCCGAAGGTCTTGTGAAACACAAAAATATAATTAACGAATTCTTTTCTAATCCCCACACTCTATTTATTGCAAACATCTTTTATACAAAAAAAATACACACATAAAAAAGGCTCCCTAGGAGTACCTAGGACACTTTGGGTGCTAACACTATCCCACTGTATAACCAACCCCCTTACCTGTAATCTCTGACATTTTCTTAGTTTTGATTTGAAAACTTCTTATCTTTGAGTTTTGTGTGTACTTTTCCCTTTTCCTTTGAAACAATAAAAGCGCGGTGGCGACTCTGGTTTTATTGATGTTAAGTTTTTCCATAGCTTAATGGTTATGAATTTACCGCTACACTTGCCAAAACATGTTGTGCTTTAGACGGACGGTGTCCTTTCTAGTTAAATTATTAAGATCAAAATCTGAAATTACAAATAAGACCATCCAAAACTCTGTTGAAATCAAAGTCCATAATAGTTACGAAAATGTATGGGGCATCCATCCTCTATTGTTGAGTATAAATTTAGCACCCAACTCTAATGGATAAAAAATTCACCCTCCATTGAAGGTCTTTAGAAAAAAAAATCCACCAACCACAATGTCTTCGATCATCCTTCACAATCTACACTTTAATATCAATGTTGTTTTCATTTACTTTTATCATAATTTAATTTATTATTTTTTAATATTTAAACACAACACTAAGCATTCTACTAAATATACCAAATCCTATAAAAACTTTAAGCCCAAGAAAAAAAAGATTATTTGAACAATAACAATAATTGAGGACGCCTCATTTAAAAACTAAACAAATTTTACTTTTAAATCCAAACAATTTTCCTTCTTACAACTCAAACGATTTACTTATAAATTATAAGAGATTGAAAAGTACTTACCAATTAAGATTCCATATTTCATAATTCTTCTACTTTCCAATTTTTCCTTTCATTCTTGTTGATTATATTTGGGTTCTATATATGTTCTATACAGATTCAGAATTAGATTTCTTGATTGAGAAATTTAAATAAGCCTCTTAATATGATCATAAACAATAAGAAAAATAATGGTAAATTTTTTTCATAAAACCAAACAAAGATCACAATAATGTTACATAATCCGATTCAAAACCCATGTAAAGTAAGGAATCAATGTGTTACATATTATTATGAATCATAATTTAATACAGAACAACAATATTGCAATTTCATTGTTCATAAATTTAAGAAACAAATTCAAAAACAAGAGCAACAAAGGAAGCAATTATTGTTAGCACAAAGAGAGTTGTAGCATCAGATGTAGGACTTGGAGATGGTGCTTCTACAGCTGAAATAGATGATGTTGCCATCATCATAACCACCACCATAGCGACAAAGAATTGATTTATCTTTGATGCCTCCATTTCTGAATTTAATTTGATACTTTCTTAATTTCTTTTGTGGAAAAAAATTGAGAAAGTTGGTATTAAAACAAGAAATGATAGTGGGTGGATATGAAAGACATGTGTTTGTGACTTTATATATATGTTGCAAGAGAGGAAATGATAGTGGGTTGATATGAAAGGCATGTGTTTTACTTTTATCATCATTTAATTATTCAACTTTTTAAGGTATGAACTAATTAATAAACATTCTACCAAATCCTATAAAATATTTATGCACTATTAAAAAAATACAATTTGAATACTAACAATAATTGAGGAACCTCGCTTAAAAACTAAAGAAATTTTATTTCTAAATAGGAACACTTATGTTTCTTACAACTCAAAGATTTTACTTGTAACTGATTAAAAAGTATATATCCATTAAAATTCCATGACTCATAATTCTTCTACTTTCTAATTTTTCATTTCATTCGTATTGATTATATTTGGATTGTATATATTCTATACAAATTCATAATGAGATTTTTGATTGGGAAATTAAAATCAGCCCGTTAATATGATCATAAACAATAAGAAAAATAATGGTAATTTTTTTTCATAAAACCAAAGAAAGATCACATTAATGTTACATAATCCGATTCAAAACCCATGTAAAGTAAGGAATCAATGTGTTACATATTATTATGAATCATAATTTAATACAAAACAACAATATTGCAATTTCATTGTTCATAAATTTAAAAAACAAATCCAAAAACAAGAGCAACAAAGGAAGCAATTATTGTTGGCACAAAGAGGGTTGTAGCATCAGATGTAGGACTTGGAGCTGGTGCTTCTACATCAGCTGAAACAGTTGATGCTGCCATCATCATAACCACCACCATAGCAACAAAGAATTGATTTATCTTTGATGCCTCCATTTCTGAATTTAATTTGATACTTTCTTAATTTCTTTTCTAGAAAGAAATTGAGAAAGTTGGTATTTAAAAACAAAGATTGGTAGTGGATGAATATTAAGAACTTCTCTATGTGACTTTATATAGTTGTTGCAAGAGAGGAAAAGGTTAAAATAAACAAATATTTTGGGCAGGCTAGGTTGTCACCAACGGTTTGTTTGTTAGGATTTCAGGCATGCCAATTGGCTTCATGTGTTTTGATGGAAGGGAGAAAGAAAAGGGAAACAGGTTTAGGAAATAGCTATTTTAATTTGTGGTTTATTGTTGAGGAAATAGCTATTTTAATTTGTGGATATTTGAGATTTACTATTTTAGTTCTATACATTATTAAAACTATGAAATATTTATAAGATTAATAACTATGTAGTAACTGTTTAAAATCTTTTATAACATGTGTAATTATATTTAATGTCATTTTAGTTGCGTTGTTTCTAAAATATCTTTACAATTATTTATATCGCGAGATTTGATGTAAGAAGAGTTTTACATCCTTAATGTATATATATTAGTTTTATAATATATAGGTAGTTATTTTGTTTTCGAATTGATTTTTAATAGTTAACTTGCTCACAATTTACATTTTTATCGATCATTTAATTCATAAATTATCGATAAAAGAGACCCTAAGATATGTTTACAGTTTTAATACCTTTAAAAATATTAAGAATATTTATATATAAAATAGTGTTATCGACTATAGTATGTAATTAATTATAATTTCTCTATATATGATACAATCTATGTAGTGTTTTTTAAATATACATTTTATTCAAACGTCTCTCTCTCTCTCACTCACTCACTCTCTTTCTCTTATACTTTAATACAGTATCAGAGCCTCGTTTAAGATCCATTGAGTCATCCACCATTTAGTTCAGCGCCCCAAACACAAATCCCGGACGTGAGAGGGTGTGTTAATAGTCTCATATCAGACACCCTACAAGCCAATTTTAATCATATTTTTAAGATGATATCAAAGCTTGTTGAGATTCAAGTCTTCGTCGTGCTTTTTTTTACCCAGTTAATCCACTGTCTTTCGATAAGAATTTTTTTTGGATAACTCATTCCCGTCACCACCATAACGCCTCTTTTTGGGCAATGATCGACACTTCTGCCACTAGCACTGCCACTCCAGACGTCCTTCTGACGAGATACCTATAATGCCGGAATCGCCTCTTATAGATCGGCAAGTCCTCAAAATCTCACCGTCGTCCGTCTTCCCACAAGCCATTTCTCTTTCCACGCGTGGACCTCATGCGCCACCTCTCTGACAACGCGTGGCAGCACGTCCAGATGCCCCTCATATCACGATTTTCATTGTCGGTATCGTCGTCTTGCCCTCTTTCTAGATTTGTACTCAGTTTTTCATTTCAAGCCATCAACTCTCATGAGAGACACCAATTCTGTCAAATTTTCTAAGGTTTCGCTTATCCCGTGTGAGGGACTAATCAGGACATCCACTAAATCATTTATGCTTGCCTCCCACTAACATGGTCGTGGTGAACAAAACGGAGGATGCGGTGGCCAACGCCATGTTATTCGTTGTAACTTCTGCAATCGTTACGACCATATTGAAGTTGAATGTCGTACAAAGGTGAGAGAACAACAACGACAACCTATGGTTGATGTTGCCGCTCAACTAACTATCACCAAAGAAGTTACTATTCCAGCCGCTGATTATAATGAGTTCGTTTAGTTCAAAGCAACTCATCGACCATCATCTTCTACCACCATTGCACATTCTTGTAATCATGTAGCCTTTATCTCTACATCCCCCTCCCTTGGTCCTTTGGTCATTGACTCTGGTGCCTTGGGTCATATAACTGATAATAAATTTATTTTATCTCACTTGTCTTATTCTGATTCTTTGCCTTCTGTCACTATGGAGGATGAGTCTAAAATCAAAGTTCGAGGCCTTGTTCAAGTACACCTAATTCCATACTTGTATTTAGATTATGTGCTCTATATTACTGATTGTCCTTTCAATCTAATATATGTTAAAAAGCTCACTCGTACTCTTTATTGTCCAGTTCTGTTTATTGGTAAATCTATTTATGTCCAGGATCGACGTACATGACGGACGATTGAAATATGGAGTGAGTTTGGAGGATTATATCATCTATCATCATCGGCGACATGTGCTTATATTTTTTCTCAAAGCCTTACACATAAACATTTAGGTCACCCTAGCCTTAATAAAATGCATCTTTTAGTTCCTAATTTTTCTAAGCTTTCGTAATTTGAGTGTCAGTCATATCGATTAGGCACACATACTCGTCACACTTATTGTCAACGAGTAAATAAAAGTGTTGCATCCCCTTTTGCTTTAGTTCATTTTGATATTTGGGATCCTAGTAATGTTAAGTCAACTTTAGGATATTATTACTTTGTAACCTTCATTGATGATTTTTAATGATGTACTTGGTTATTTTTTATGAAAAACTGTTCAGATGTCTTCCATATGTTCCAAGAATTTTATACTGAAATTAAAAATCAGTTTGACACTTCCACTAAAATTTTACGCACTGATAATGCTCGTGAATATATGTCATCCCATTTTCAATCTTTTTTAACATTACAGGGGATTATTAATCAATCATCATGTTCTCACAAACCACAAGAAAATGGTGTCGTTGAACGGAAGAATTGTCATTTAGTTGAAACTACTCGGACTCTTTTACTTCACCACAATGTCCCTTCTCATTTTTGGGGGTGATGCTCTTCTCACAGTTTATCACCTTATCAATCGAGTGCCTTCATCGGTCCTTCAAGATCAAATTCCATACACTATCTTGAACCCACAATATGATCTCTACCCCATTCATCTTCGCGTCTTTGGTTGCACATGATTTGTTCATGACCTTAGTCCAAGTAAAGACAAACTTTCTGCCAAAGTTCTCAAATGTACCTTTCTAGGCTACGCATGTATACAAAAATAATATCATTGTTTTCCCCAATTTTTCTCTCCGATGTCACATTATTTGAAACCTCACCATTTTTCTCTGCCTCTATGTTACCTGATGAGAATGGTACTTCAGATGCTCGAGACATCCCTTCCATAATTCCCACACCCATTGCACCTCCATTTTAGGTCCACCAGCAACAGACATCCCGTACATCGGAGGTTAGAGATGATATTAGTCCACCAACACCATCTCCTGCTCCAACTGCTCCTCCAAATATGTCACCTGCACTTGAACTTCCAATAGCATTACGAAAAGTTATTTGTTCTCATCATCCTAATCCTAAATATGCTTGTGTTTTAAATCATGCATATCTCTCTATTTTGTATCTCTCTTTTGTGTCTGCTTTGGATGTTGTGTCTATTCATAAGTCTACAAGTGATGCTATGACTGATCCCAATTGGCATCAGGTGATGGTGGAAGAAATTGTTGAATTAAATTCAAATAACAGTGGGGACATTGTTACTTTACCTCCAAACAAAACTATAGTCTGATTTCGATGGGTTTATACAACGAAGGTTGAACCAGATGGTCAAATCGATTGTTTCAAAGTCGTTTGGTAGCAAAAGGATATACACCATTATTTGGTCTTAATTACGGTGACACTCTATTTGTGGTGGCCAAGATTAGTTCAATTTGTCTCTTTCTTGCAATGACTGCTATTCATCGTTATCTGTTTCATCAGTTGGACATTAAAAATGCCTTTTTACATGGAGAATTAAAGGAGGAAGGTTATATGAATCAACCTTCAGGTTTTAATATTCCTGGCAATTCTAAACTTGTTTTCCGTCTTCGCCGTTCTCTTTATGGTATGAAACAGTCCCCACGTTCTTGGTTTAGTCGCTTCATCTCTGCCTTGATACAATTCGATATCACTAGATGTTAAGCAGACCACTCTATTTTCTTCCTTCATTCCTCCACTGGTCAACGTATCTTTCTTGTGGTGTACGTTGATGACATTATTATCACTAGAGATGATACTGAGGGTGTCCAGCGACTCAAAACTCATCTTTTCAAAAACTTTCAGACAAAAGAATTGGGTCCACTCAGATATTTCTTAGGTATTGAAGTTTCCCAATCCTCATCCAAAATTACAATTAACCAGCACAAGTACACCTTAGACATTCTCAGTGAAACTGATATGCTTGATTGTCGTCTTGTTGATACTCCAATAAATCCCAACGCCAAGCTTCTTCCGGGTCAGGGGGAGCCATTGAAAGACCTAGGAAGATATCAACGGCTTGTGGGAAGACTCGGGTATCTTACAGTCACCATACCAAATATTACATTTACGGTGAGCATTGTGAGCCAATTTCTGAATACTCTTTGTAATGGTCATTGGGATGAAGTCATTCGAATTCTTAGATATATAAAGAATGCATTAGGAAAAGGAATATTATATGAAGATAAGGGTAATGCTAAAATAATTTTTTATTCAAATGCAGAATGGACCGGATCACTGTCGGATAGGAGATTCATATCCAGACATTGTGTTCTGATTGGAGGTAGTATGATCTCATGGATAAGCAAGAAACAAAGTACAGTTGCACTATCTAGTGTTTAAGTTGAATACAATGCTATGGAAGCAACCTCAAAGGAGCTTGAATGGCTGAAAAATTTACTCTCATAACTTAGGATAAGTGATCTTCAGAACATAAAACTCATATGTGACAATCAAACAGCACTACACATTGTATATAATCCATTTTTTCATGAACGGACCAAACACATAGAAATAGACTGTCATTATTTAAGGGACAAGGTACTATAAGGAGAAATCACCATAGATTTTGTAAAACCCGAAGTCCAATTAGCTGATATGTTTACAAAGTCTCTTCGGGTTCTCGAGTGGATTACTATTGTAACAAGCTCAACTCATATGACATATATGATCTAACTTGAGGGGGAGTGTTAAGAATATTTGAATATAAAATATTCCAACATCAATTATAGCATGTAATTCGCTGTAATCTCTCTATATATAATATAGTCTCCATAATGCATTTTAAACACATGGTTTATTCAGTTGCCTTTCACTCTCTTAAACTTCAATAAAAAACTATAGTGATAGTGTTCAGGATCAAAACGATTGTTTGTTTGTTTCTTTTATATAGGAAAATTTTATTTTATAAATTCTTGTTAGAAAAATGAATTTAAATAAAAAGGACCGAGGCTATAATCATGAACCAATCTCTTCTTTATTGTAGGGAAATTACTAATACCACCCTAAGTGGTGGAAAAACACTCTATGAAAATATAAATTTTGCCCTCAGATTCTGGAAATGCATCTCATGATGCACCATTCTCTTCAGTCATAATGTTAAAAAATGAGTCACACCCAAAATATTTTCCAAAATTTAATCCGGAGATACATTTCTGGAATAATTCAATATACACCCCCATTCATCCCTCTTTGAAACTCTTCTTTTTACCATAGATGGTTCTGGAGATGCATCTCCGTATTCACACCAGACATAATCCAGAGATCCATCTCTATTACTAGACCAGGCAATAAATTTTAAGTTTGTTTTGGTGATACTCAGAAGAAATAAATGATATAGTAAAGGTATATTGTGATGAATTATACCATACAACTAATATGCATAAAATGACATATATAAAGTAATAAATCTAGCTTTCTCAGCCTTCATCCGCTTGACTTGTCGAACTATATCGTCCAGTTGGACCATATCCCTCGAATATTGGGTATCTAATTTCTTTCTAATGGAGTAGTCTAGGCCACCAGCGGCCATTTCGACCAATTCATGCTCTAGGACTTAGGTGAAACACATCACCTTGAGAAATCTAAACCTATTGAGGTATTCGTCTATAGACTCAAGAATATTTCTTTCACATTGGCTAGTTCTTTCAAGCTTATCTTTGATGGGCCCATGTGAAACTGTTCACGGAAGATTTTTTCCAATTGACTCCAAGTGTGTATGAAATTTGGAGGTAGAATCATAAACCATGTAAACAAATTCTTTGTTAGCGAAGAGGGGAAATATTTCATTTTTAGGTTCTTGTTATTCACTATATCACCCGCCTCACATTGGTATCTGGCGACATGTATCACTCTGGACTCATTGGTCTCACCAGAGAACTTGGTGAATTTAGGGACTTTACATCCCCTATGCAACTCAGTCTTTCGGATGAACTCTGAAAATGGAGACACGAAATTGGGTCAATGCAAACCCATATTGAACCCGTTTTGTGCCACAATCGCTTCGACAACGGTAGTTATATTGTTTTGTCCTACTGTAAGACCCCAATTTTATCCCTAATATCCCTCATCGCATCATATCATATCATTGCATTGCCTCAAGGATCACTGTGCACCTTGCTTCCTTCCCTGTGGGTTGGTTATCTTTTTGAGAGTGGTTCTTGATCACCAAGCATGTTTTGCATTTGTATATCATGGCTTTTCCTTTTATCACTAACCAAAAGTACAAAAATATGTCTTCTAACCCTTGTCTTGCAGATGAAGCAATCATAGGTCAAGACAGTCAAAGGCAGTCATTGAGCCATAGATGGTGGCCATTCTTGAGAATTTAGACACCACAATCATTCACAAGAGTTCATATGAGCTATGATATCATTTTGAATCAAAATCCCAAGTGGTAGAGGTTGAATTTCATCAGAACATTGCCAGGTCAACTGGAGGCCTAGAAAGTCAACTGCCAAGTACACTGTAGATTTGGAGGTGGGAAGTGATTAGAAATACTTCATTCATGTTCAAACAAGTCTCATTTGACATTTCAAACATCAACATTGAAGAAAATAAAGTCAGGTCAAAACTTTCCAAAAATAGAAAGTGACCTATAATTCAAATTTGCCAAAAATGGAAAGGTTTTAACCTAACTTCAACTTCAAATTACATCATAAAGAAAGCTTCAAATGAAATTTTGTTGAACATTAAAGTTGTAGATTTTTCTCTCCCATTTCCAAAAAGTCCAAGGTCATCAATTTCGCATGTGTGGTTAAGGAGATATGATCAAAACATGGCAAAGTGTACATTGAACTTCAAATGGCCATAACTTCTCAACCAAAACTCCAAATTGGATGGCTCTTTTTGCATTGTTCTTATTTTTATCTCTAGATTCCAAATCATGCATTTCATTTCATCAATTATCATCATATGAACATTTGCCATTTCATTTGATTTTTGGAGGGAAAATTGAAGTTTAAAGTTGGTGCATTATTTGAACATTCCACCATTGCATTTAGCTCCAAAATGATTTTTTGAGTGAAAACAAGCCAATCCCGTGCACTGTTCACCATGCATTTTCATGCATAAGGTGAAAGCCAAAATTTGCAATAACACCTCATTTTGCTAATTCACTTACCATTTGGCTTAAACATGATTAGAAGGATGATTAACATAACATATATAAATGAAACCCTAACTGTTTTCAGCATAACAACAATCACAATTTCAGATCTAGAAAATTTCTCAAACTTTTTCTCTCAAATTTTCTTTCAATTTCTTCAAACCAAATCACAATCCATTACTTGATCCATCATATGGAAGCATCTTTGAGCAAGTTTGAAGGAAGAACCAAGAGAATCCGTGCCTGTTTGTTCATGCTTGAAGCTTTGAAGCAACAATGGTAAATCCAAATTCTAGAGGATTCGTGCACAATTGAACCTCAAGCTCTCATCCGATCAACTTCACAAGCAGTGTAGGAGAACTGTTGAGCATCACAAGGCTTGAATTCATCCAATTCCAGTTCTGCATCTTCAAGAGGTCATTGAATCGAATCTCTCATTTCTCAAAATTATTATGCTGTTGTTGTAGATCTCTTAATGCTGAGTAGTTTGAGCTTTGAATCGTGCAAATCCATGTTGTTTTGAGTGAGATATGGTTGTTTAAAGTTTTGGTGTTGAATCTTCTTTGCTTCGATCCATGCACGTATTTGTGTTTATTGATGAATTGTTTATGGATTCTTGTTGTGTGATGGAAGATCTACATAATGATATGCTCATTTTTTGTTTCTGGATGTGTTGAATTTTTCTGGAAATCCATGGATGAAGATCTTCATCATGTTCATAGCAACTCCAGGTTTCCTGCGAATTTAGCTGGGAAACGCATAGCTTTGTTGCGGATTTTGTTGCCAGTTCATCCCATTTACCTGCGGATTTCAGTTTCCAGCGCTTGCATGTGTTTGTTTAGGGTTAGCGTGTGATTGGTCTAGGTCGTTGCCATGCTAGCGTTTTGATTGGCCTGTAGCGCTTTGACTTGGCCACATGTGCATTGACCGGCCAAGTCAATTAATGAAACGGCTGTGTTTCATTCCTTCAGCGCGCCAATTTTGAATTGCTTCCCAGTTTGATTCCCCGCGGTTCCATTTATTTCAAATGCTTCATATTATTTTCCTTTCCCTCCATATTTCCATGTACATGCTTCTCATCATTTTTTTAATTTATCATCATCCTTAAAAAATCATATATAATTGAAAATTGCTCCAAAAATTATGTGGTTTTTTGCATTGCATTCCTTATTTTGTCTACTTTTTTTTAATCATTTTCCCATAAATTGTGCTTGGCTGAATTTCATTTTGTGCTAGGGCATTTGAACATGTATGCATTTTGTTCCTTGCCTTGCTATATCATTTGTGAAATGCTGGTTGTTAATCCAATGGATCTGAAAATTTGCATGTTGAAACTAGACACTTTGCTTGACATTTTGGTGTTGATTTAGTATTTTTTCCATTTGTCATTTCTGTTTTATGATCATGTGAAGTTGGTGTGACAATTTGTGTCACACCTTTTGATGTTCAACTTATGTGATGTGTTTACCTTGCCAAATGATCTCCAATTGTCCTGATTTTTTGTCTGATGCATGTTATGGATGTTGTGATTGAGCATGAATTTTGTTGGATTTATTTGAATCATTTCTGATTTAATTGAGATTTTTCATTCTGGTTGGTCACATTTGAGCTTTAAAATTGCCTTGAACTTCAATTTGATCATGAAATGTTTTTGGTATATGATATTGATATGAGACCTTTTGGATTGTTTCAAGATGTGTTTGAAGGTTATTCATGTTAATTTTCAGCTTCTGTTTTGAATTTTTTCTCCATCTTTGACCCTAGGCTTTGACCTAGTGGTTTGCCTCTCACATTTGATCTTTGATTTCAGGTTGAACATCCAAGTTACATGGTTAATGATGCTCCATCATTTGAGCATTGATGTTTGCCTTTGATTACTAATCTTTGTGTGTTTTGTAGGTTGATGTTGACTCATTTGAGTTTGACTTTTGGCTTGCACATTGTGAACCTTGTCTGTTTGTCTGATATTAACTGTTGGTTGTTTGTCTGTATAGTTGTACTGATTTGTTTGATGTTTCCACAGGTACATAAGTTGCTTTAAGTTCACTTTGAACTTGCTTTTGCTTGGTTGCTTAACCACTTAGGTATAACCTCTCTTCTTCATGTAGTCTGGAAGACCTGTCCTGTTATGTGGGCAGGCACCTGTCTGAGGTTCTCCTTAAGAGGCAATGCTTGTGATTGTTTATCTTTTGTGCCAAGCAGGAAAAATCCTCATATGAGGCAATTGGTAGATAAAAGAGATGTGTAGTCCATATCCTACTACTCAGTGTGTCATCCACTTTGCTCACACAATGTGTTGATGCATTGTGGATAATAACCCAAGATCTTATAGAGTCTATTTGTGGAGAAGAGTTCCAACTTTCTGAACTCCCACACCTTCCATTGTTTAAAGCTCTCCCAGGCCAGGGATAAGAGCTATGAGGCACACCCCTCATCTCCATTTCATCTGCTTCGCCCTAACTCTCAATGTTAGGGTTAAGAGCACAAATTACCCCATTCCAGTTGACTTTAAAGTCTAACCTTGTTTGAGCCTAATTGATTGTATATAGTGTGTGCTAATTGACTTGTTTGTTTACTTACTTCATTCATCTGTGCATATTTGCTTGAGTGTGCCTTTGTGCGTTTATCATCATCATTTGTATGTCATTTCATAAACTTTGCTTTATAGCATTTTGCTTTGTCCATGAAGGAGACAAGCATAAGTCCATTACTTGGCAGTTGTTCCCATGATATGGTGGGAGACTAGTATAAGTCCATTGATTGGCATCTGGTATCCTTGTTAGTTTGTTCGTGAGATTGGTATAAGTCCATTGATTGGCATCCGGTATCCATGTTAGTTTGTGAGATTGGTTAAGTCCATTGATTGGCATCCGGTATCATTGTTTTGTTTTAGGAGATTGGTGTAAGTCCATTGATTGGCATCCGGTATCCCTTTGCTTTGCTCATTTGCTTATTTGCATTGTTGCCTTATTCCAAAGGAATCACTTGAATCATCTACATATGATCTCAAGAGGTGAACATCTAAGAAGTTTTACTTCCTCACCCTCCCATCCTTTTGTTTCTTTAAACCTCCATTTGCATGCTAATCCAAACCTGAAAGATATTGTGCAAACATTGTCATCTCTTTTCAAATTAGAAACATAGGCTTTAAGCCTTTGATTTTTCAAACTTCATTTTCATTATACTTCTTTGAATTGGATTCTAATCATACTTTGACCACTCTTTTGTGAATAAATCCTAATTGGTTAATTTCACTCATTCAATTGTTTTGTGGCTTTGTCCATTCTTGATAAGTTTTCATACATTAGCCATAGGTTTGATTTATCCTAGTTGGTTGATGTTAATCTCATCTTTTTGTCCTTAGTGATTGAATTGTAAGACTTCCTTGCTTATTATAGGGTTAACCCCTCACTAGCAAGTTGAAGCTTTTCTCACATGGTGGACTTGTTGTTTGTATAAGGTTAAGTTTTCTCCCGTGGATAACGAAAGACCTTAGGGCTTTTGTTTTAAAATGAATCCACTCATATTTTTGGAAATCTTTTAGCCGAACTACGGCGTTTTGATCCTTACCTTCCATGGAAAGGTACGTAGGCAACGGGTTCATCCGTTCAAACACAAAAATAATAACTTGTATATTCTTTTCTCATCCCTTCAATCCATGTTTGCACAATAAATATTTCATAAACAAATAACATTTCGTACAACAAGTGTGAAAAGGGCTCCCTAGGAGTATCTAAGATGTTTTGGGTGCCTAACACCTTCCCATTACGTAATTAACCCCTTACCCAGATCTCTGATCTTTTCATTAGTTTTCTATGTGTAAAACTTCTTAGGCTTTTGTTCGCTTTTTAGCCATTCCTTGGGATAAATAAAAGTGCGGTGGCGACTCGATTCTTTGTATGCTTTGCTTTTGATTTAATCAATAAATCATAAAGTGACGAATACACCGCTACACCTACGATATTGTTTCGCTGGACATTTCTTAGTACATGGCTAGCATCTTGATTCCTCTACACTATAATTGGCCTAGGATTATGCTACTTTATGTACTCCTCTTCGTCCCTATTTGGCTCTACTTGCCGAAACCCTTGGGGTTGTCCTAGATTTTGGGTTATTCCTATTCCAGGCGTTTCGACTTGCCTAGCATCCGACATCTAGGGTGTTGTTCACGTTTGGGCTTGAGGGGCCCACCACCATCCATGTAGGAATGCCATATGACATCTCTCTACCTAGTGGGGGCATTGTAAATCTTGTTTGGAAGGGTGATCTTAGATATCCACTTCTAATGCCTTCCAAGGGAGTTGGTATAGGGACACTTAGTTGTGGACAGGGAATGACCCCTTGCGATGCAGTAGTTGACGCTACACTTGTCAATCATATAGTGGTTGTTGCAACAATGAATTCATGACCATCAAGCTATAAATAAACTTGACGTCAATAAAACCAGAGTCGCCACCGCACTTTTATTGTTTTTAGAGGTAAAGGGCAAAAGTACAAACAAAACCCAAAGATGAGAAGTTTTCAAATCAAAACTAATAAGATGTCAGAGATTACATGTAAGGGGGTTAGTTACATAGAGGGATGGTGTTAGCACCCAAAATATCCTAGGTACTCCTAGGGAGCCCTTTTTTGTGTGCAAGTGTTTTGGTCAAAATGATGTTTGATAAAAATATAGAGTGGGGGTGAGAAAAGAATTCATTAATTATATTTTTGTGTTTGACAAGACCTTCGGTCTTATGCCTACGTACCAATATAAAAATGAGGGATCAAAATCTCGTAATTCGTGGTAAAGATTTCAAAGAAGTTGGTGAATTAATTTTAATTAAGATTTTAAAATAAAAGGCACAAAAGGCCAAAGATTAGTTCTTTTTGTCTTTTTGAAATTAAATTCAATATGGTTAAGTTCATTCACAACTTTTATTTAAGAAAAAGTTTAAAAATACAATGGCATAAGCCCAAAGTTTCTAATCATTAAAATATGTCTAAGTTGAAAAACACAAACAAAGGAAGTTTTGAAAAGAGGGAGATATTTTTGAAATTAAAGAAGTGGGAGGAGATGAAGGGACTATCCTAGACAGAAGTTGAAAGTTAAGAGTTCAAAAGATCTGACCAATGTGATGCAATCCAATAGACAAGAATGTCATATAGAAACCCATTTTCCTTTGGACTATAGCAAGCAACAAGCATAAGCAATATCCAAGAAAACCATATGAAGGCTAAGGCATCAAATAAATATAGCAATAATATCCAAGCAAGCACTCCAATAGTTAGCAGTCTTCAATATCTTCCAATGCATCAGATAAAAATATTCCTTGGTCAACATACACAATCATCAAACATTAACAATAATAACAATATAACCAATTGAGCACGAAGATAAAATGGTAGATGAACTAGAAGCACTCAAGGCTTGCATCAGATGAAAGGTACAATCATGGATAACTCGGTCTCAGATAGTGGTATTCGCCAGGTCCTCGAAGCATAGGGAAGTTGCCTACTTCTAAGTCCAAAAGTTCAGATCAAGTCCAATAGTCCACCAACATATTTTTTTAAACTTTTTGTTGTTATTAAGTATTTTAAGGTCCTAAGACCACAACAAGAATCAAAATCACACAATATATACAATCACAAGATATGGCTCAAGTGAGCAAACTGAAAAGGGCTGAAACATAAACAAGTTGCAAGAAATGTAAATGGGAATGAATGGTAAAGGTACTTGAATTTAAATTGCATTAAGTAAATGACTTGAAAGTAAAGCAATGTTAATAAGAAGTTAGTCAATTGTTAGTGAAGAGTTTTATTTGTTTAAGTCATTCTTTAGAGAACACTCAACCGCTCATTCATAAGTATGAATCCATGACCAAGACATCATCCATGAGAAGGGCTCCAACTTTGATAAATCAACAAGTATGCCACTAGCTCTGATGAAAGGAAAATGGGTCATGTTTTCACGTAATGCCATGAGAGAAAGGGATACTTACAATCCCACTTACTAGAATGTTATTCCTTGCGGAACAAATTTAGCTCTATGTTAAGCAATCGTAATTGGACTTATGTAGAAGTCACAACTATTTGAGGTCGGGAAATAAAAATATAGGTTTTAATGCATGTTAGAGATTTAGTACAAAGAACCAAACTCCTAAAATATACCACACACTAAAAAAAAGGGATGGACCTATCTCAGTCAGACTTATGTTGATTCATTTGACACCAGGTCATTGATGAATCAGCTAGCATTAGACATGAAGAGAATTCATTGGTCAATGATAGACTGGGGAAGAATAGGGATGAAGATGAAGAGGGAAGGGGAAATAGAAACCCCGATTGATCAAGGGAGAAAATTCATCTGATCAATACTATCCATTCATTTTGGGGGATGAAATGTACATTTCATCAACCCCCTAAATCCAATAGTATTGGTCAAACAAAAGTCAAATCAATCATGACCAAGGCTAAACAGAAAGTCAAACATCACAAGATCAATTAATTGGCTCAACAATATTTTTAAATAGTTAAAAATCAATTTTAAAATGAATTAAAATGCATTTTTAAATGGACCAAACTTCAATTCCCTTTAAATCACGAAATAAATGGCCAAGGGGTTTATTCTAGGTCAAACAATGTCAAAGGACCTTGGACAAAAAATATCATAATTTTTGGAAAGTCAGAAGTATTTTAAAATATTTAAAAACAAGTTAAAAATCATTTAATTCATAACAAATATCAAATTTATCAAAAACAAAGATTTTAGTTCAAAATATGGAAGAGGAAAATATTTGAAGATTTTTGGTGAAAGTCCCATATTTTTTGGATTAAAAATGAATTTAATATTAATTAAACAAAATAGAAAGATTAAAAAAAATTAGAAAAATAAAAAGAAATTTGAAAAAACAAGGGCCATCAGATCTCCCTCATTAATTGAGGTGGCAGATCTGATGGGCAACACATGCTATCCACCAAACGCCTCAGTCAACGCATGCGTAGGGATGGTAATTAAAAGCAACGAATGAGATTAGAACATGGAGAGATGATCTGATGGATATGACCTTGCCACCACCCCACCGAAGCTAGGGCTCCGGTCATCTTCTCCGGTGGACCTCACCTGACTGGTCCACCATTAACCTCCACTGAAATAAAAAATGAGCATACTAATTTAATGGAAAAATGCTCAGGAGCTCGAATATGACCTCAATTTCTCCCAATTCCAAGTATATAGAAAGATATGTGGATTTGAAGTTTGAGGTGCATGATCTGAGTTGCTTCGATTTTGGCCTCAAAGTAACTTAATCTTGTTGCCTACATTGGTAGGACATCAGTCAACCAATAATCACTTGAAATGATGGATAATTGAGAGAAAATCGAAGAGAGAAAGTTTCACAAAATTCACCTTATGTTTGCAGTGAAGAAGCTTGATCTCGATCTCAATTTGCTTGGGCTTGCTTCCACTAGCATGTAGGAGACGAAATGGATGCAAAAGGGCTTTGAATTCTTTGAGTTTCAATTCCAAAACAGGATGGGAATCAAAACTTGATTTCAAGAGAAATCTTTAAGAAATTCTATCAATGGAGGGTGAGGGTGTTTGCAGTTCAAACCTTGGGCAAGGTCTCCCTCATTCTGAGCAGGAGAGCATGTAAAGGAACAACTATGTTGTTGGAGACTTTTCCATTTGAAACTTGGATCATGATGAATTTTGAGGTGGAAGTTGGAGGAATCAAACATAGTTGAAAAAAATCTAAGTATAAAGTCAAATGACCACTTCTTCCACCTTGAATAACTTTTGCTATGAGCTTCAAATTAAAATTGTTCATTATTCAAAGTTGTAGCTATTTCATTCCTCTTAAATTTGGTCACAAATTGGACACCATTTGGATCTTGCATGATGGAGTTATTGATTTTAGAACTTGAGTAAAAATGTTTGTTCAATGATGATGGCCCAAAATGACCTATAATGTTTCCTCTAGGTACATGCCCTTGCAAGTTGAATTTGACATTTCTGAAAGAAGAAAAGTTGGATAAGACATATTTAATTTGATCATGAAACTTTGATGGTCTTTATATCATATAAATTGAGCAAGTTATGATTCATGGAAGTTTGCCTCCTAACTAGGGCACAAACAAAATGACCTATAATATTTTACCATAAAAAATGAATTTACAAGCAAAATTAGCTCTTGATGCCAAAATTAAAGTTGTTTGGAATGTCATAAAGAGTAACGTTTCTATTGGAATCATTTTCATATGACAAAACGCGTAGGAGATCGGGTCAAGGGAACCCCAGTTTTGACCAGTTGACTTTCTCTGGTCAACCTCCTTGAACCAACTTGTAAATTTGAAGTTCTCTTGCTCTTTGGGGCCCATGGAGGATCATATATGAATAAGGTGATATATCATGAAGTATCCCATAATTTATTTGGTCAATTGGTGAAGAAACCTACTAAGGAAGTCACACAAGATACCTAGATGAATTAGGGCTTGCAAGGCAAACAAGCTTCAAACTCTTGATGAATTCTTGATCAAATTGATAAATAAGGAACATGGGGATCCATATATAATGCTTAGAACCATTGTGAACCTTTCCTTGATTGATCTCTTGTACTAAGGGTCTCAATCCCTAGATGTGAGCTTGATAGGACACAAATGGATGCACATAATACTTACAAAATAAATGAAACTACACTAGACATATTTTTGGAATTTTGGTTAGTAACCAAAGGAAAATAAAATATGATACAATAAAATGTGGTTGGTGATCTCTCCTAATTCAAACCCAATGAATGAGGGGTGAGGAGGATACCAAGGTGTGATCCCAAAGCCAATGCAAATGATGAGATAGCATGAGGATCTTAAGGTCAAAGTTGGAGTCTTACAGCTACCCCTATTTAAGGACATTCTAGCTGAGGATGTGAAGGTTAAAATCTTCGTATCAACTCAGTATAATGGACTTAAATAACAACATCAAGAAACAAATTTTGATCCCTAAGAGACCTCATGATGCATATGATATGAATATTAAAATAATATTTGTGGGGAATATATTGCCACAAAGGAAAAGAATCCAGAGAGACTGAAAGTCCACAGGAGCATAATGCATTCCATAAGGAAAGATCACTAGGGAGACAAAGACTCTGGGATAAAAGTTATGCGTAGGCCAGGCTACGACTTGAAAACTGCTAGAGACACGAGGGGATTTCCATGAAAATAAATCAATGAAAAAACATGGTTGGGGAAAAATGGAAATCTGCACGTATTAGGATAATACCAATACATCAAGAAACATACACTGGGGAAATGCGTAAATCAAACGATGCTGAAATACTCTAACATAAAAGGAAATTCGATTTTTCAAAGAAATACGAAACCAAACTCAACTGGAGAAGAAAAACTTCAACGCAGGAATAAGAGAGATATATTATCTACTACTGGTTACTGGGTAAGTTGATAATACACTCGGATAGAGGGACATCTGTTACCTGTAAGGGTAAACATATCAAGGATGACTCGCTGAGCAAAATGAGGCATATTCGTTACCAGTTACTGGGTAAGAATGACCTACTAGGGAAAAGAAACCAAATAGGATTTACATCTACCTATTACTGGGCAGAAGACCAAAGAGAGAGTATTTGTCACCGGTTAAAGTGAACATATCAAGGATATACTCAAAGGGAAGAATACCCCTCACCAATTAAAGTGAACATATCAAGGATAGACTGTCGAGGAAAAATAGGAATTACAACTACCGGTTACTAGGTAGAATACCACAGAGAGAGTATCCGTCACTGGTTAAAGTGAACATATCAAGGATAAACTCAAAGGGAAGAATATCTATCACCAATTACGATGAACATATCAAGGATAGACTGTCGGGGAAATGATAAAACGAATCCGCTGGAGAAAAAAAAGAAGTAAATTACCTTTTACCGGTTATTGGGTAAATTAACACAAGTAAAGTACTCAACATCAAAAAGAATATTACCAGTTATTGGGTAATAAACTCTTGGGGGACAAAAAGATCCATCTAGGTAAGAACTAGAAAGAAACGGTCAAACCCAGTGAGGATATAACTCAATGGGAGTGGTTCCATCCAGATAATGAACTAGGGAGGTGTAAGACCCCAATTTTGTCCCTAAGATCCCTCATGGCATCATATCATATCATATCATTGCCTCAAGGATCATTGTGCACCTTGCCTCCTTCCCTGTGGGTGGGTTATCTTTTGAGAGTGATTCTTGATCACCAAGCATGTTTTGCATTTGTATATCATTGCTTTTCATTTGTTTACTAACCAAAAGTACAAAAATATGTCATCTAACCCTTGTCTTGCAGATGAAGCAATCAACAGTCAAAGCAGTTAAAGGCAGTCATTGAGTAGGAGATGGTGGCCATTCTTGAGAATTTGGGCACCATAATCATTCACAAGAGTTCATATGAGTTTTGATATCATTTTGAATCAAAATCTCAAGTGGTAGAGGCTTGAATCTCATCAAGGCATTCTTCAGTCAACTGAAACCCTAGCCAGTCAACTGTGATTTTGGAGGTGGGAGTGATGGGAAATACTTCATTCATGTTCAAAAAAGTCTCATTTGACATTTCAAACATCAACATTGAAGGAAATAAAGTCAGGTCAAAACATTCCAAAAATACAAAGTGACCTATAATTCAAATTTGCCAAAAATGGAAAGGTTTTCTCCTCAAGATTACATGACCAAAAATGCTTCAAATGAAATTTTGTTGAACATGAAAGTTGTAGATGTTTCTCTGCCATTTCCAAAAAGTCCAAGATCATCAATTTCTCATTTGTGGTTGAAGAGATATGATCAAAACATGGCCAAGTGTGGATTAAACTTCAAAAGTGCATAACTTTCAAACCATAGCTCCAAATCATGTGGCTCTTTTTGCTAAATTCTTGTCATGACCTATAATTTCATAATCTTGCATAACATTGCATCAATTCCCATTTCATGAACATTTGCAAAATCTTGATTTTTTTGGAGGGAAATTTCACAATTTAAATTTGGTAATTCATTTGGATATTTTGCAATTACCAATGATTTTAAAATGTCATTTTAAGTAAAATTAACATAAATTCGTGCACTGTTCATGCACCATGCTCATGCATAAGGGTGAATTGCAAATTTGTCCAAACACCTCAAACTTTGCTAATTTCAATTACCATTTGTTAATCTTAATTAAGCATGACTAATTAGGAGTATATAACCTCAAACCCTAACAGAAAATGCTAACCACACTTCACAAATTTCAGATCTACAATTTTTCTCTCAAATTTCTCTCAAATTTTTCTCTCATTTTCTTCAAGCAACTTGCATAATCCTTGCCTAGTTCATCATCTAGCATAACCACTGAGCAACATTCAAGTAAGAACCACTTGAATTCGTGCAAAATTTGGAAGCATACATGAAGCTTGAACAACAATGGTGAAGTCTTAAATCCGTGGATTCAAAGCCAATTGAACATCAAGACCTCATCCAATCCACTACACAAGCTTGCTAGAAGAAGATCTAAGCACTACAAGGCCTGGAACACACGAATTTGAAAGCTGCTCTCCAAGAGGTACATTAGTTGCTTAAGTTCACTTTGAACTTGCTTTTGCTTGGTTGCTTAACCACTTAGGTATAACCTCTCTTCTTCATGTAGTCTGGAAGACCTGGCCTGTTATGTGGTCAGGCACCTGTCTGAAGTCCTCCTTAAGAGGAAATGCTTGTGATTGTTTACTCTTTGTGCCAAGCAGGAAAAGTCCTTTGATAAGGCAATTGGTAGATAAAAGAGATGTGTAATCCATCTCCTACTATTCAGTGTGTCATCCCTTTGCTCACATTACATGTTGATGCATTGTGGATATTAACCCAAGATCTATAGAGTCATTCACTTGTGGAGAGAGTTCCAACTTTCTGAACTCCCACACCTTCTATTATTCAAAGCTCTCCCAGGCCAGGGATAAGAGCTATGAGGCACACCCCTCATCTCCATTTCATCTGCTTCACCTTAACCCTCAATGTTAAGGTTAAGAGCACACCTTACCCCATTCCAGTTGACTTTAAAGTCTAACCTTGCTTGAGCCTAATTGCTTGTATATAGTGTGTGCTAACTGAATTGATTGTTTTGCTTATTTGATTCATCTGTGCATAGTTGCTTGAATGTGTCTTAGTGCATTTATCATCATCATTTGTATATCATTTCATAAACTTTGCTTTATAGCATTTTTTGCTTTGTCCATGGAGGAGACAAGCATAAGTCCATTACTTGGCAGTTGTTTCAATGATATGGTGTGAGACTAGTATAAGTCCATTGATTGGCATCTGGTATCATTTTGTTTGGTTTTAGGAGATTGGTGTAAATCCATTGATTGGTATCCGGTATCCACCTTTGTTTGTGAGACTAGTATAAGTCCATTGATTGGCATCTGGTATCATTTTGTTTGGTTTTAGGAGATTGGTATAAATCCATTGATTGGTATCCGGTATCCACCTTTGTCTGTGAGATTGGTATAAGTCCATTGATTGGCATCCGGTATCACCTTGCTTTGCATTTGCTTACTTGCTTTGTTGCCTTATTCCAAAGGACACACTTGAATCATCTTCCATATGATTTCAAGAGGTGAACATCTAAGCTTTAGGCCTTTGATTTTTCAAACTCCATTTCATAATACTTCTTTGAATTGAATCCTAATCATACTTTGACCCTCTTTTGTGAATAAATCCTAATTGATTAATCCAACTCATTCAATTGTTTTGTGGCTTTGTCCATTCTTGATAATTTTTCATACATTAGCCATAGGTTTGATTTATCCTAGTTGGTTGATGTTAACCTCACCTTGGTCCTTAGTGATTGAATTGTAAGACTTCCTTGCTTATTATAGGGTTAACCCCTCACTAGCAAGTTGAAGTTGTTCTCACATGGTGGACTCGTTGTTTGTATAAGGTTGAGTTTTCTCCCGTGGACAACGAAAGACCTTAGGGCTTTTGTTTTAAAATGAACCCACTTATATTTTGGAAATCTTTTAGCCGAACTACAGTGTTTTGATCATTACCTTCCATGGAGAGGTACGTAGGCAACGGGTTTATCCGTTCAAACACAAAAACAATAAAAATTGTATATTCTTTTCTCATCCCTTCCATCATGTTTGCACAATATGTCATAAACAAATAAAACTTTTTATACAACAAGTGTGAAAAGGGCTCCCTAGGAGTACCTAGGACGTTTTGGGTGCCTAACACCTTCCCATTGCGTAATTAACCCCTTACCCAGATTCTCTGATCTTTTCATTAGTTTTCTATGTGTAAAACTTCTTAGGCTTTTGTTCGCTTTTTAGCCATTCCTTTGGATAAATAAAAGTGCGGTGGCGACTCGATTCCTTGTATGCTTTGCTTTTGATTTAATCAATAAATCATAAAGTGACGAATACACCGCTACAGAAAAGTGGCGACTCTGCTGGGGAAAACATTAGATCTTCCTTGGTGGTATTGCCTACTTTTCACCCTTGTTGTATGATATTGTTTATGTGTTATATGACATATTTTTGTACAATTTGGGATAACTGTATTGATTGTAATGTTTGAATTGCTTGATATACAATTGCTGTTTGCTTTGGTGATCTCTGTGAGATGAGTTCTATACCCGAACTCGAGTGCACCTTAGGATAGGAGAATGGCATAGTCTTGTCGACTTGTGTGGAGTATTCCTTAACAAGTTGACTTGCGAGTCCATTCACTTGGTGGAGGTCATGTTGGATTAATAATGTCACACAAGTTATTTGTGGTTAGGCATTATTCTTTCAATCATGTGCCTTAGAAGCCAAGGACCTTAGTTTACCAAGCCCATCTTGGCCTATTTTTAGGACGTAGTGCGGAGGTCGTTCAGATGTCAGTTCTGATGCGATTGTTACGCGATACTACACTCATAAGAGTCTCTCTTGAGAATATTTTTGGAATACGAGTCTTCGTTCCTCCGATAATATCCGAAAGATGGGACGATGATTATGGGAACCTCTGATAGAACATGTTCAGCAGATTTAAACCCTAGTACACTCCCTTTGGGTGGTTCTTAACCAGGACTCCATGCTCGTGATTACCAATAAACCCGTGATTCATGGTTGAGTCGTTCAGACATCCTTAATATCAATGGAACTTGGGTGTCGATAAGGTGAAAACCATAATCCGCCAAAATGGATGATTGATATTAAGGATGTTGGAGTCGGTTCATGTACCGTTAATATCAATGGAACATAGGTGTCGATAAGGTGAAAACCATAATCCACCAAAATGGATGATTGATATTAGGGATACAATGAGCTTTCCCGTGACCTTTGTCTGGTGTGCTTTGCTTGATCCTTGAGTGTGATTGTTGCATTCATGCATTCATGCATTCATCTGTATTCATGTCATTTGAAAAAGAAAAATTTTCAAGGAACTTAAAGGGTTTATTTGCAAAATTTTCAGACATGGAAAGACCGAAAAGGCATACAAAGAAGTACAGCTTTAGACAGCCCGATGTGAAAGAGTTAAGGAATCTGACATCCTATGTATTAGATCCCTTGGGTTTCAAAGCTCGTTATGGGAAGCTTCTGCCTCTGTTGACTACTCAGGTTGATGAGGGTTTGATGAGTACTTTGGCTCAGTTCTATGATCCTCTGTATCACTGCTTCTCATTTCCGGATTTCCAGCTGTTGCCTACGCTTGAGGAGTATGCTCATCTTATTGGGATCCCGATTATGGATCAGGTGCCGTTCAGTGGTTTAGAGAGTATTCCTACTTCTCGAGAGATCGCAGACTTGTTGCACATAGATGAAGCCTTGATTAAAGCTAATCTGACCACCAAAGGTGGAATTGAGGGTCTTCCTTCTGATTTCCTCATCGCTCAAGCTACCGTTTATGGGAAGACCAGGAGTAAGGATGCCTTTGAGGCTTTATTTGTGCTGCTCATCTATGGTTTGGTATTATTCCCCAACATCGACAAATTTGTGGATGTGAACTCCATTAGGATCTTCTCAGTTCTTAATCCCGTTCCGACTCTGTTGGGTGATGCCTATTTCTCTTTGCATCTGAGGAATGCAAAGGGTGGAGGAGTTATTGTGTGCTGTTTGCCTCTGTTGTATAAGTGGTTTATTTCTCACTTACCGCAGACGGTTGCTTTCAAGGAGAACAAAGGATGTCTACGGTGGTGTCAGAGACTCATGTCTCTCACTAATGATGATATCTCTTGGTATGATCGCGTATATGATACTGTTCAGATCATTGATTATTGTGGTAAATTCCCTAATGTGCCTCTTCTTGGTACATGTGGTGGGATCAACTACAATCCTATCCTAGCAAGTCGACAGCTTGGGTTCCCCCTAAAGGATAGACCTCATAACATTCTGTTAGAAGGTGTGTTCTTTCAGGAGGGTAAAGATCCCCAAGGCCTGAAAGCCAGATTTGTCCGCGCTTGGCGCAAGATTCAGAAGAAAGGTAGGAATGATTTGGGTCCGAAGAACTGCATTGCTTTGGAGCCATATACTTCTTGGGTCAGACAGAGAGCTTCTGAGTATCTGATGCCGTATGATCATCCGAGACCTACACCATTGGATGTGGCTGGGCCTTCAACCCTCCCTAACCAAGGTGTAGAGGAGTTGAGAGAAGAAGACCTTTCACGTGCTTGGATCCGTCAAAGAGAGGAGTTGCTCCATCAGCTTAAGGAGAAGGACGCTTTGATCGAGTTTCTCGAGCATCAAGTGATCGATGATCCGAATGATACTTGGACTTCTCTGCTTCCTCAGTCTTCCAAATTCTGGAAGAGGAAGTATGATCGACTTGCAAAGGAGAAAGCGGATATGGAAGCAGCCTATGAGAGAGAGATCAAGAAGCTTTGTGTATCTCGTCTTCCAGCATCCCGAGCTTCCAGGGATCCATAGGATGTTTATTTTCCTTTTCTCTTGTAAATAATCAACATTGTTGTACTTCTTTGTTCAAAAATATATTTGATGAGATGTTTTCCATATGCTATTAAATGCTTAAATATTCAAACTTGCAAATAAATGCCCTAAAAGTTCCTTGAAAATAAAATAAAGCATATGCACAAGCATCACATGCATCATTTTGCATAAGCAGGTATTGTTCTGGTCTTCTTGTCTGTGGCTTAACTCTGTGCTCTTCATTTATTTTGAAGACAAGTTGACTCACCGGTACTATACCAGAGCCAATTCTGCTAGAGTAATGGATCAATTGGAACAAGAGAACAGAGAGCTGAAGGAAGAGGTCGCCCGTCTGAGTGCTCTGATGGAGCAGTTTCTGTCTGCTCAGAACCAACCTTCTCCACCTCCTGCAACTCCTCCCCAGAGGACGGTTATATCTGAAGTCGTTGCTCCGACTGTGCCAGCTGCCAGTGCTCATTTCATGCCTAATGCCATGTCAGCCGGGTTTCCGTGGGGGTATGCCTCCGGGTTTCATGCCAGATATTCCACCTCCGACTTTTGCTTCCATGCCGGCATCTAGCCCGGTCCTTGCTACTGCTCCTCCTGTCGTGCATACCATTCCCAGGGTAGACGACACCATCTATCATTCTGAGTCGTTTGAGGGCCCAGATGTCAATGAGAAGATGGATGCAATGAATGACCAATTCCTTGAGCTGTGTAAGGAATTGAAGACCCTCCGAGGGAAAGATCTGTTTGGCAAGTCTTTTGCTGAACTTTGCCTTGTTCCCGGTGTTAAGATTCCAATCAAGTTCAAAGTGCCTGACTTTGAAAAATATAAGGGGAACACCTTCCCTCTCGCTCACCTGGTCATGTATGCCAGGAAAATGTCTACGCAAACAGATAATGATCAGCTGCTGATTCATTATTTTCAGGATAGTTTGTCCGGTGCGGCTCTTCGCTGGTATATGAGCCTTGATAGTGCAAACATCCGATCCTTCAACGATCTTGACGAAGCCTTCGTCAAGCAGTACAAATATAATGTCGATATGACGCCTGACAGTGATCAACTCAGGGCCATGTCTCAGAAGGATAAAGAGACATTCAAGGAGTACGCCCAGACGTGGCGAGAGTTAGCAGCTCAGATTACTCCTCCGCTGGAAGAGAAGGAAATGACTAAGATCTTTTTGAAGACTCTTAGCTCATTCTATTATGAGCGGATGGTTGCGAGTGCTCCCTCTGATTTCACCGAGATGGTGAACATGGGGATGCGTCTGGAGGAAGGAGTCCGTGAGGGACGTCTGTCAAAAGATGAGAGCTCTTCTAAACGGTATGGGGCGTTTAAGAAGAAATATGGGGAGGCACATGCTGTGCAATCCCATGCTAAACCAAGAAGACCCTCTGTTAAGAGGAAGTCGACGCGTCATCAGCACCAGGTGGCTCATATTGCACCTGTCTTCAGAGATAATGCTCAGTATCAGCAGCCTAATCAGCATCAGCAACAACCTCAGTATCAGCAGCAGCATCGTCCACAGCAACAGGCTTACCAGCCTCGTGGCAGCACCAGTAACCAAGCTAATCTGAATTATGATAGGAAGAAGATCAGCTTCGATCCCATTCCTATGACATATGCTGAGTTATATCCTTCCTTGTTGGAAAGGAAGCTGGTTACACCCAGAGAGCCTCCGGCTGTGCCTGCCAACCCGCAGTGGTGGTACAAGCCAGATAAACACTGTGTTTATCATTCCGGTGCTCCGGGACATAACATTGAGAACTGCTTTCCATTGAAGACTAAGGTTTAGGACCTTATGCGGTGCGGCATCCTGAGCTTTGAGGACTCAGGCCCCAATGTTACAAAGAACCCATTGCCCGAGCATGGGAAATTAGTGAACATGGTCCAGGGGTGCCCTGGGAAGTATAAAGTCAAATATGTGAGTCATATTCGACAGTCATTGGTCGAGTTGCATCGTTTGCTGTGTCAATACAGCCATATGGAGCATGACCATGATAGATGTCGTGTTTGCTCCGTCAATAGACTGGGTTGTCGCCAAGTGCAAAGAGAGCTTCAAGAGCTGTTGGATGAAGGTACTATAGAGATTCTTCGGAACCGTCATGTTGATGAAAATGAACCAGAAGTGAATGTTATTTCTCCTGTGTTCAAGCTACCCGAGCCTGTTGTCATCCGTTATGATGGTAGCAAGCCGAAGGTCTCTCCTTCTCTGATAATCAAGCCCGCAGGCCCTGTGCCTTATTCTTCGGATAAAGCTATCCCTTTCAGGTACAATCCCGTTGTTGTGGAAGATGGGAAAGAAGTGCCATTGCCGTCAACCTCTGTGGTTAATATTGCTGACGTGAGCGGGTTGACCCGTAGTGGTCGTGTGTTTTCTGCACCCCCGAAGCCTCACATTGTTTCTGATTCTGTTGAGCGCCCGGTTGGGACTGCTGTGAGTGTTCAGAACCCGGCACCTGCTGCCAAACCCTCCTCTGTACAAAAGACTCCTGCTTCTTCTGTTGGCCCGAGTGGCACTGTGAATGAAGAATGTGATGAGATGCTAAGGCTCATCAAGAAGAGTGAGTACAATGTTGTAGACCAGCTTCTACAAACGCCATCCAAAATCTCCGTTTTATCTTTGCTGCTGAATTCAGAACCCCATAGGGAAGCTCTGCAGAAAGTTTTGGATCTGGCTTATGTTGATCATGACGTCACCATTGAACAGTTTGACAGTATCGTTGCAAACATCACTGCTTGCAACACTTTGAGTTTCTGTGACGCTGATCTCCCTGAGGAGGGAATAGACCACAACATGGCTCTACATATTTCTATGAACTGCAAGACTGATGCCATGTCCAACGTGCTAGTTGACACTGGGTCATCTCTTAATATATTGCCAAAGACCACACTCTCTAGATTGTCATATCAGGGGCCTCCCATGAGGCAGAGTGGTGTTGTTGTGAAAGCTTTTGATGGGTCGCGTAAGACTGTGATTGAGGAAGTTGATCTCCCAATCAAGATTGGACCTAGTGATTTCCAGGTTACCTTCCAGGTAATGGATATCCACCCATCATATAGCTGTCTCCTTGGTAGACCATGGATTCACGAGGCTGGCACCGTGACATCCACCCTACACCAGAAGCTGAAATTCGTGAAGAATAAGAAACTGGTTGTGGTAGGGGGAGAAAAGGCTCTCCTGGTTAGCCACTTGTCCTCTTTCTCTTATATTGATGCTGAGGATGAAGTTGGAACGCCTTTCCAAGCTTTATCTATTGCTGAGCCGATTGAGAAGAAGTCTCCTTCATTTGCTTCCTATCGCGGTGCGAAACTGGCCATTGAATGTGGTGCAGTTGCTGGTTTAGGGAAGATGATCGAGCTTGAAGACAACAGAGCCTGGGCTGGCATTGGCTATTCCTCTAGGGCATTCAACGAGCAAGGTCTGTTCAAGAGTGGAGGTTTCATCCATGCTGATCAACCTGAGGAAGCTGTTGCTATCTTGGAAGAGGATGTAGAGGACTTGAGCAACTTCATCATACCTGATGGTGTCTGCCATAATTGGGTCGCTGTAGATGTTCCTACAGTCATTCATAGATCAGAGTAATGGTTCACTTTGTTCAAAATCCTTCTCCCATGCCAAAAGGAGAAGTGAGGACATTGTTGGCAGCATTTATACAATGATATTTTCATTCAATTAATGCATTGTTAAACATTTGTGTTTTCCATTTGTTTTCACTTTTTGCTTTTTGCATGAAATCAGTGATCACAAAAAACCCATAAAAACAAGAATAAAAGCAATCTTTTCATCTGCATAATGGTTTGCTTGTTTAAATTCTAAAGTTTTTATTATCCAAAATCATTATGCAGGTTGATTCTAAAACCCATTGAACATAATGATCCAACGCCATCTCCGAATTTTGAATTCCCTGTATTCGAGGCAGAGGAAGATGATGTTGAAGGTATTCCTGATGAGATTACCCGTCTCCTTGAGCACGAAGAGAAGATCATTAAGCCGCATCTCGAGGATCTGGAAATAGTCAACTTGGGGTCTGAAGATTGTGTTCGTATGGTGAAGATTGGGGCACTTCTTGAAGAGTCTGTCAAGAATGGGTTGATCAGTTTGCTACGAGAATATTCCGATATCTTTGCTTGGTCATATGAAGACATGCCGGGTCTAGATACAGATATTGTGCAACATTTCCTGCCTTTGAAGCCTGAGTGCGTGCCTGTGAAGCAAAAGCTCAGAAGAACTCATCCCGATATGGCAGTGAAGATCAAAGAGGAAGTTCAGAAACAAATTGATGCGGGGTTTCTGGTGACTTCTACATATCCTCAATGGGTGGCCAATATTGTGCCTGTGCCTAAGAAGGACGGAAAAGTCCGTATGTGTGTTGATTACAGAGATTTGAATAAGGCTAGTCCGAAAGATGATTTTCCTCTACCACACATTGACATGTTGGTAGACAATACAGCTGAATTCAAAGTCTTTTCCTTTATGGACGGATTTTCCGGATATAATCAAATTAAAATGGCACCCGAGGATATGGATTAGACAACATTCATCACACCTTGGAGAACATTCTGTTATCGAGTGATGCCCTTCGGTTTGAAGAACGCCGGAGCCACGTATCAACGTGCAATGACTACCTTGTTTCATGATATGATGCACAAGGAGATAGAGGTCTATGTTGATGATATGATTGCTAAGTCCCGAACGGAAGTTGAACATGTTGAGCATTTGTTGAAGCTTTTTCAGCGTCTACGGAAGTTTAGGCTTCGTCTGAATCCGAACAAATGTACATTTGGAGTCCGTTCCGGCAAGTTGTTGGGTTTTGTAGTCAGCGAGAGAGGTATTGAAGTTGATCCTGCCAAGGTCAAAGTAATACAAGAGATGCCTGCACCCAAAACTGAGAAGCAAGTCCGAGGTTTTCTTGACCGCTTGAACTATATTTCCAGATTTATATCCCACATGACTGCCACATGTGCGCCGATATTCAAGCTCCTTCGGAAAGATCAATCTCATGATTGGACCGAGGATTGCCAGAAAGCTTTCGACAGTATCAAAGAGTATCTGTCTGAACCTCTGATCTTGTCTCCTCCTGTAGAAGGAAGACCTCTGATTATGTATTTGATTGTTCTTGAAGACTCGATGGGTTGTGTACTCGGTCAGCAAGATGAATCAGGGAAGAAAGAATCTGCTATATACTACCTCAGTAAGAAGTTTACTGATTGTGAGTCTCGATACTCTATGCTTGAGAAGACGTGATGTGCTTTGGCTTGGGCTGCTAAGCGTTTGCGCCAATACATGATAAATCATACTACTTGGTTGATATCCAGAATGGATCCAATCAAGTATATTTTCGAGAAGCCTGCTTTAACCGGGAGGATTTCCCGTTGGCAGATGTTGTTGTCTGAGTATGATATTGAGTATCGAGCTCAGAAAGCTATCATAGGTAGTATCTTGGCTGACCATCTAGCGCACCAGCCGATTGAAGATCATCAGTCTGTTCAGTACGACTTCCAAGATGAGGAGATACTGTATTTGAAAATGAAAGATTGTGATGAGCCTACACTTGATGAAGGTCCGGAACCTGGTTCCAGATGGACGATGGTGTTTGATGGCGCTGTAAATCAGTACGGAAATGGAATTGGGGCAGTAATCATTACTCCTCATGGCACGCATATTCCGTTTACAGCAAGGCTAACTTTCAAATGCACGAATAATATGGCTGAGTATGAGGCCTGTATTATGGGATTGGAAGAATGTATTGATTTGAGAATCAAACATCTTGATGTGTATGGTGATTCGGCCCTAGTTGTTAATCAGATCAAGGGTGAATGGGAGACGAATCAGCGTGGTCTCATTCCGTATAGAGATTATGCAAGAAGGATTTCAAGGTTCTTTACAGCAGTTGACTTTCATCATATTCCTCGAGAGGATAATCGGATGGCAGATGCGCTTGCTACGCTTGCTTCCATGATTGTGGTTAAGTACTGGAATGAAGTTCCTAACATTGCTGTGATGCGCTTGGATAGACCGGCTCACGTGTTTGCAGTGGCAGAAGTCAATGATGACAAGCCTTGGTATTTTGATATCAAGAATCTCCTCCAGAACCAGGTCTACCCGCCTGGGGCATCTGTGAAAGATAGGAAAACGTTGAGAAGGTTGTCAGGCAGTTTCTACCTCTGTGGTGAAGTGCTATACAAAAGAAATTTTGACATGGTTTTGCTCAGATGCGTGGATAGACACGAAGCAAACCTGTTGATGACTGAGGTCCATGAGGGTTCATTTGGTACTCATTCCAATGGACACACCATGGCAAGAAAGATGCTGAGAGCAGGCTACTATTGGCTGACAATGGAGTCTGACTGCTGCAAATATGTGAAGAAATGCCACAAGTGTCAGATTTATGCGGATAAGATTCATATTCTTCCGACACTTATGAATGTGATTTCATCACCATGGCCTTTCTCTATGTGGGGAATCGACATGATCGGCATGATTGAACCGAAAGCGTCCAACGGACACAGGTTTATTCTCGTAGCAATCGATTACTTCACCAAATGGGTTGAAGCCGCTTCGTATGCGAATGTGACCAAGAAGGTGGTTGTGAAGTTTATCAAGAACCAGCTGATTTGCCGTTATGGTGTGCCAGATAAGATCATTACTGATAATGGATCTAATCTGAATAATAAGATGATGGATGAGTTGTACGCTGAGTTCAAGATTGCACACCATAACTCCTCTCCTTAGAGACCCAAGATGAATGGGGTTGTTGAAGCTGCTAATAAGAATATCAAGAAGATTATCTAGAAGATGACAGTTACGTACAAAGATTGGCATGAGATGCTGCCATTTGCTTTGCATGGTTATCGTACATCTGTCCGCACTTCAACAGGGGCAACCCCTTTTTCTCTTGTTTATGGCATGGAGGCTGTTCTCCCAGTAGAGGTGGAGATCCCGTCAATGAGAGTCTTGATGGAAGCCAAGTTGACTGATGCTGAATGGATTCAGAGTCGTTATGACCAATTGAATTTGATTGAAGAGAAGCGGTTGACTGCCATGTGCCATGGTCAGTTATATCAGTAGAGAATGAAGAAAGCATTCGATAAGAAGGTCAAGCCTCGTGTGTTTCGAGAAGGTGACCTCGTGCTCAAGAAAGTCTTGTCTTTCGCGCCCGATTCCAGGGGCAAGTGGACTCCAAACTATGAAGGTCCATATGTTGTTAAGAGAGCCTTTTCAGGCGGAGCTCTGATTCTTACAACAATGGATGAGGAGGATTTCACTCGTCATGTGAATTCAGATGCAGTCAAGAAATACTTTGCCTAAAAAAAGAAAAAAGAAAAAAAAAGTATATGCAAATGAAAAACAGAATAGCTCGCTATGTTGAAAACCCGAAAGGGCGGCTTAGGCAAAAATGAGCGTCTCGGTGGAGAACCCGTAAGGGCGATCCAGGCAAAAGTTAGAGACATTGGAAAAAAAAGAATATTTGCATCCCGCTAGATTGAGTACCTCACCCTGGGGCAATCTAGGCAAAAATTAGGGATTTGGCAAGTAACTGCATCCTGACAAGACTTTCTGTTCCGCAGCTGTCTTTTCGTCGGAAATTCTCGATTCATCGTCGACTGAAGCTTCGAATACATCGAGATTCAAATTGGTAGAGAAAGGATCATTATGTTCAATGTAGCCCTCTTCCAATATATATCACTGATTTCAAATTTGTACAGATCTATGGAGTCTTGCCATTTGCAGGCTACCATTCCATCAAATCAATTTGAGCTTTTTATCCAATTATTTGCACTCTTATTTGTTTCAATTCAACAAATGTTTTGCATGTTTTAATTGATAAAATGTCATTGTTTTCAACAAATAAATTTTTTCAAATTGCTGTTTTAAACAAAGTGAACATTCACAATGATGAAAGGATACTTAAGAATTTCTCAGTGCTCTCCCAAGGGTGGCATGATTTCCAACAGGTAAGACATTTGTTCATATTCCTGGCATGGTTGTATCCTCTTTATCCTGCTTTATTGTTGGGTTGTTCCCCAAGCAGAGTTGTTGTTATGGGTTATTCCCCAAGCAAAGTGCTTGTTGAAGATTTCATTTTCTTCTCCAGCAGTATTCTCTCCCAGCATGGGTGTTTTCCTTTGGGTAGATTCGGTAGTTGGTGGTTTGAAACCCCGGTACCCCGTCACTCTCTCCAGTGCAGTCGCCAACGGAGTTGTTGTTTATCTCCTCAGCATGGTTGCTTTCTTTTTGAAGATTCAGTGGTTGGTGGATTGATATCCCGGTACTTTGCCACTTTCCTCAGCATTGTCAGAGCGGAGTTGTTGCTATCTCCCCATCAGAGCGTCTAGCCTTCAGCAGAGTAGTGATTATTTTCCTCCTCAGCAGTTGTTGATTTGTTTTTGGAAGGTGTAGCATTCAGTGGTTGATCCCCCAGCTCTCCTCCATATCCCCAGTGGGTCCCTCAGTGGATTCCCTAGCCGTCAGTAGATTTGTGGTTTGGTAAATTGTATTTATGCAAAATCCCCAAAAGAGTTGGTATCCCCAACAGAGTCAGGATTGCATCTGTGATGATCTCCTCAGAGTCTTTGCCAGAGCTGGTATCCTCGACAGAGTTGCTTTTGTGGTAGTTTCTGCTTATTAAAATCTTTGTTTCCCCAGTAGGGTCAGTTGGTGGTCTAGCATCCAGAGATTGGGTTGATTTCCTGATTGCTTTTGATCCTCAGTATAGTGGCTTGTTGCAGAATCTACTTGTGTGATCTGTTTTTCCTTCAGTGGGTGTATTCCCGATGGGGTGGCTATTTATTTCTCCCCAGGTAGAGTTGCTTGTATAGTAGATTCTACATGGATGATCTGTTCTCCCTCAGTGGGTTGTTCCCCAGCGGAGTTGTGTGGAGTTTCCTTCATGGCTGTTCTCGCTTGTGCAATGAACTCTTGTTTCTCAGTTGATTCTGGGAATCTCCCTGCAGATATCTCGGGATTTCTCATTTCCCAAACAGATTTGTCTTTGTGGCTGTTTATGCCTGTTGTGACTTTCTGTACTCCAGTTGGGTTGATTGTTGATCCATCACTCAGAGATTTTGTGATTTCCTGATATCTCTGATCTTTTGCTTCCCCTCAGATCTTTGCTTTTCAGCATATGGATCTCCAGCAGATTGGCTTTCCAGTTGGTTGTTTTCCCCTGGAAGTATAGTACGGGGCGTTTGATTCCTGGACCTATTTGTGTTAGATATGTCTGTTTTGTTAGCATTCATCAAACATAAATTACGCATATTCATGCATACTCATAAACATTCAGATATTCATGTTGCATTTTTCGCCATATATCTCTTGTTTGTTGTCTCCTGCTATGGGTGATATAGATCTCCAATAGATCTCCTCCAAGCAGATGTCGGGTGTCTAATCTCTCAATATAGAGTCCGCCCCATAAGCAGAAAGTGTCTGTCTTTCCTTCTGCAGTTCCCCACCGAGATATATCCTCGTGGATGACGGTTTCTTCCGTTTCCTCCCAACACATATATTGGGATGGATGTTCCTATTGAGATATATCCTCATTAGGACGTGTCTTGATTCAGTTTGTCTTTTCGGTTTGATCCCGAATTGGCTATTTGTCAACTGTTTCTTGTGCTTCCCTGTGGAGTAAATGAATAATTTGCCCAGTAACCGACATTAATTCTTTTATCCCCAGCGGAATCTTTTTGGGCCTCTACCCTCATACCGGTAGTTGTAAGTCCTATGTTCCCTCTTCTTGGTGGAATTTGTGGTTATATACCTTTTATTCCTCAGCAAGAGTTGATTGGTTTTCTACCCAATATTCGGTAGTCGTAAATCCTAGTTTTTCTGCTCTTCAGCAGTTTGTGGTTTGTTATAAACCCTATTTTGTTTCCCGTGCGGAATTGTGATTCTTTCATTCCCATGCGGAGTTGGGGTCTTCTACCCCGTATTCGGTAGATGTAAACCCTAATTCTTTTTATCCTTATCAGAGTTGTTGGCTACTACCCAGTATTCGATAGTTGTAAGTCCTATCTCTTTTCCCCTAGCAGTGGTAACCCTTGTGGTTCAGTCTGGTTGATGGTGGATTTTGTGGTCTTCTACCCAGTATTCGATAGTTGTAAATCCTATGTTGTTGTGGCTTTTATTCCCAACGGAGTCTGTGCTTTTTGTGGATAATTGCCGGATGCTAGCAACCTTATCCCCAACCATTATTTTGGTATTCTACCCCGTTTTCGGTAGTTGTAAACCCTAATTTCTCCCCTTTGCAGAGTTAACCTTGTTGTTCATGTAAGAACAAAAATTGTTCTACAACAGATTCCTTGATTTTGATGATAACAAAGGATGAAACCAAAAATGGCACCCTAACGAAAAGTTTCTAAGTGTGCAGGGTTCTAAAGAAAGAAGGAAGAAATCTGATGATGTCATCAGATACAGAACCAGATCAGAAGCATATTATCATATGATCAGAAGCATCTGAAGTGGAAACACGTTCAAGAAAGTCTAACTCTGAGCAAAATAGCAAAGTATCAGAAGCATCTGAACAAGAAGTAAGCTCTAGATGTTCTGACTCTGAACAACGCTATCTCTAACTTCCAGAAGTTATCAGCGCTATCTGAAGAAACTATCTGAACTCACAAGAGATTAACATCAGAAGCAAGATTCCAAGATTCTCCAGAAACACAAATACTCTGAGCATGGATTGCTAATCATGAAAGAGTAACGTTAAAATCAAGTAAAGATTTGCAAATGGTTTTCCTAATTAAGAAAGAGACGTTAATCTCCAATTTCAATAAAGAAGATACTACTTGTGGTAAGTAGTCATTTCAAGGAGAGAAAGTTATCCTGCAGAAGCTATTTAAGTGATGGCGTAAGTTCATTTTAATATCCACCAGTTTCAACTACTACTTCAACTGATATATAAAATGGGCTGCAATCAACTTTGAAGAATTAGCAAGCCAACAAGCCAAAATTATACTGAAACATCAACGCTCAAGAAAAACACTCTTGCTCTCTAAAGATCTTCACGAAGCTTTTGCTTATAACGTGAAAAACTCTTGTTCTTAATACTGTAATATTTGCTTTCTTAGAAGCACTCTAGATTACATAAATCTTTTATCTATTGTTTGTTTATTTCCTCAAGTGACTCTGTGAAGTCTGTATACTTGAGAGGACTAAGAGATCTTTCTCTTAGACGTTGTTTGTAATCTTTCAAGATTAGTGGATTAAGTCCTTGTTGAAGGCGAAATCACCTCGGCCGGGTGGACTGGAGTAGCTTTGTGTTATAAGCGAACCAGTATAAAATCCTTGTGTGATTTTCATTTTGAAAAAGCGCTTATTTTTCCAAACAATTCAAACCCCCCTTTCTTGTTTTTCTCACCTTCAATTGGTATCAGAGCTCCGGCTCTGTTATTGATTTTCTAATCAAACACTTAACAGTGTAGAGAGATCCAGTACGAGAAAAACCATGGCCCACTCAAATGAAAGAGATAGTTACAATGCTAAGCCTCCTGTTTTTGATGGAGAGAAATTTGATTACTGGAAAGATAGAATCGAAAGTTTCTTTCTTGGTTATGACGCTGACCTCTGGGACATTGTCACAGATGGATACACACCTCCAGTCTCAGAAAATGGAGCTGAAGTTCCCAGAAATAAGATGTCAGAAGATCAGAAACGTATCTTCAAAAATCACCACAAGGCCAGAACAATACTTCTAAATGCTATATCATACAACGAATATGAAAAGACCACCAACAGAGAGACAGCCAAAGATATACTTGACTCTCTGAAGATGACTCATGAAGGAAACTCCCAAGTCAAAGAGACGAAGGCTCTGGCGCTTATCCAGAAATATGAAGCCTTCAAAATGGAAGATGACGAAGCTATAGAGGCTATGTTTTCTAGATTCCAAACTCTTATTGCAGGTCTCAAGGTGCTAGACAAAGGATACACAACTGCAGATCATGTTAAGAAGATAGTCAGAAGTCTGCCAAAGAAATGGAGACCTATGGTTACTGCTCTGAAGCTGTCAAAGGATCTGAACAATATCAGCCTTGAAGAACTTGTCAGTTCTCTCAGAAGCCATGAGATAGAACTAGAGGAAGATGAGCCTCAGAAAAAGAACAAGTCCGTAGCGCTAAAGTCCAGATCTGAAAGACGGAAACCTGACAGAACCAAAGCTCTCCAGGCAGAAACTGAAGATACTGACGACTCTGAACCAGAAGACTCTGATGATGAAGAAGAGTTGTCCCTACTAACCAGAAGAGTTAAGCATCTCTGGAAAAAGAGGAACAACAACTTCAGAAGACCAAGACCCAGAGGGGATCGATCAGAGTCAACTTCAAAAGGTAAAGCTAACAAAGATATTACTTGTTATGAATGTAAAGAAACAGGTCATTACAGAAATGAATGCCCCAAGCTAAAGAAGGACAACTCTAGAAAAGAAAGCTTCAAGAAAAATACCTTCAGGACAAAGAAAGGACTGATGGCTACCTGGGATAATAGTGAATCTGGATCATCAGAATCTGACTCTGATGAACAGGCCAACGTGGCACTTATGGCTACCACATCCAGGAGTAGCTCAGATGAAGAATCTGAAGAGGTATTTTCTGAACTTTCTCGATCTGATCTGAATCATGCTTGTCAGAAACTCTTAGCTCATATCAGAAATTAAAACAAAAGTTTAAAAACATAAAAGGCTGTCTTAAAGCAAAATTTGAAGAATGTAGTGAACTTGAGATGACAATTCTAGCACAAGAAGATACAATCAGATTATTAACATTAGAAAAAGATGGAGCAAAAAGAAAAAGCTTAGAATTAGAAGAAGTGTTGTCTCAAGTACCACAAACTTCAAATAAAATAATTTATAAATACGAAGAAGCCTTTCAAGAATTTCTGAAAAATGGGATAGATAGGAGTATTATGGCATCCATGATTTATGGAGTCAGTCAGAACAATAAAAAGGGAATTGGGTATGATCCTAAGGAAGATAAAACTTCTACCAGTAACCAACTTAAATCTCCCTCTTCATATCACTATACACACACACAAGAACAAAAAATTAAGAATGCTAGAAAACCCAAAGTTATGAGAAACTCTGGGAAGACTAATCAAAGAGGACCCAAGAGATTCTGGGTACCAAAAGATAAGATTGTGTATGTTTCAGATATCCTATGCAGCAAAGTCCAGACACCAGTCATGGTACCTGGACTCTGGATGCTCGCGACACATGACGGGAAGAAAGTCTATGTTCCAAAGCCTGGAACTTAAAGACGCTGGATTCGTAGGCTTCGGAGGAGATCAGAAAGGAAGGATCCGAGGCTCCGGAACTATTGGTAATGGTACTCTTCCCTCTATATCTGATGTTCTTTATGTAGAAGGATTAATGCATAACTTGTTATCCATAAGTCAATTAAGTGATAACGGTTATGATGTAATCTTCAATCAAAAAACATGTAAAGCCATTAATCAGAACGATGGCTCTGTCCTTTTCACAGGCAAGAGGAAAAACAACATTTACAAAATAAATCTTTCTGATTTAAAAGATCAAAATGTTAAATGTCTAATGTCAGTTCACGAAGAGCAATGGGTATGGCATAGACGCTTGGGCCACATTAGCATGAGGAAACTTTCTCAGCTAACTAAACTCGAGTCAGTCAGAGGCCTACCTAAACTGAAGTTTTCTTCAGATGCTCTGTGTGAAGCTTGTCAGAAAGGAAAATTTTCAAAAACATCTTTTAAAAAGAAAAATGTTGTTTCTACCTCTAAGCCTCTGGAACTTCTTCACATTGACTTATTTGGTCCTGTGAAAACAGCATCAGTTAATGGAAAGAAGTATGGACTAGTCATTGTTGATGATTACAGTCGCTGGACATGGGTAAAATTCCTAAAGCACAAGAGTGAGTCTCACTCTGTATTCACTAGTTTCTGTTCCAAAGTGCAAAAAGAATTTGACTCTAAAATTATTAGAGTCAGAAGTGATCATGGTGGAGAATTTGAAAACAAAGATTTTGAAGAATTATTTGATTCTAATGGAATATCCCATGATTTCTCCTGCCCTAGAACTCCACAACAAAATGGAGTTGTAGAGAGGAAGAATAGGACACTCCAAGAGATGGCCAGAACCATGATCAATGAAACTAATGTAGCAAAGCACTTTTGGGCAGAAGCTGTAAATACAGCGTGTTACATTCAGAATAGAATCTCTATAAGACCTATTCTAGAAAAGACTCCCTATGAACTGTGTAAAGGAAGAAAACCAAACATTTCATATTTTCATCCTTTTGGATGTTCTTGCTTTATATTAAAAACTAAAGAACATCTGAACAAGTTTGATTCCAAAGCACAGAAAGGTATTATGTTAGGATACTCAGAACGCTCTAAAGGCTACAGAGTATACAACACAGAAACCAAAATTGTGGAAGAATCAATTCATGTCAGATTTGATGATAAGCTTGACCCTGAAAAGTCAAAGCTAGTTGAAAAGTTTGCAGATTTGGAAATCACTTTTGTAGAATCTGATAAAACTCCAGAAGCAACTGTCACTCAGAACTCTGAAGAAATTAAATCTCCAGAAATCCCAAAGAAAGTTAAAAGTCGTATCAATGTATCTGAAGATTTGATTCTGGGAAACAAGAACGAACCTGTCAGAACCAGATCTACCTTCAGGACTTCTGAAGATACTCCTCTGGGACTAGTGTCTCTGATTGAGCCTATGTCCTGTGATGAAGCACTTCAAGATAACGACTGGGTTTCAGCCATGCAAGAAGAATTAGATCAATTCTCAAAGAATGATGTCTGGGATCTCGTTCCTAAACCCAGAGGCACTCATGTCATTGGAACCAGATGGGTTTTCAGAAACAAGCTGAACGAGAAAGGAGAAGTTGTTAGAAACAAAGATCGACTGGTAGCTCAAGGTTACAGTCAACAAGAAGGTATTGACTATAATGAAACCTTTGCTCCAGTCGCGAGGTTAGAATCTATTCGTCTTCTTGTATCTTTTGCTATTAATCACTCTATCAAATTATACCAAATGGATGTCAAGAGTGCATTCCTTAATGGTTATATTTCAGAAGAAGTGTATGTCAACCAACCTCCAGGTTTTGAAAATTCAAACTTTCCAGAACATGTTTTTAAACTTAAAAAATCTTTATATGGACTTAAACAAGCTCCCAGAGCTTGGTATGAACGTTTAAGCAATTTTCTTCTGGAACAAAATTTTATCAGAGGGAAAGTTGATTCTACATTCTTCTGTAAAAACCTTAATAATAATCTCATGATATGCCAGATTTACGTTGATGATATTATTTTTGGTTCTGCTAATATCTCTGTTTGCCAAGAATTTTCTAAGTTAATGCAGGCAGAATTTGAAATGAGTTTAATGCAAGAACTAAAGTTCTTTCTGGGAATTCAAATTAATCAAACTCCAGAAGTCACGTACGTTCATCAAAGCAAGTACATTAAAGACGTTCTGAAGAAGTTTGACATGACTGAATGCAACTCTGCAAAAACTCCCATGCACCCAACTTGCATTCTTGAAAAGGAAGAGGTAAGCAACAAGGTTTGTCAGAAGCTCTATCGAGGTATGATAGGCTCTCTTCTCTATCTGACTGCTACTCGTCCTGATATTCTCTTTAGTGTCTGTCTTTGTGCCAGATTCCAATCAGATCCTAGAGAATCTCATTTAACAGCAGTTAAGAGAATTCTTAAGTATCTGAAAGGAACTCCTAACCTGGGCCTGATGTATGAGAAAACATCAGAGTATAGACTCTCGGGTTACTGTGATGCAGATTATGCAGGAGATAGAATAGAACGAAAAAGCACTTCTGGAAATTGCCAGCTTCTGGGAAACAATCTGATATCCTGGGCTAGCAAAAGACAATCAACAATTGCTCTATCAACTGCAGAAGCAGAATATATCTCAGCATCACTGTGCACAACTCAGATGCTCTAGATGAAGCATCAGTTAGAAGATCTGCAAATCTTTGAGAGTAACATTCCTATCTTTTGTGATAATACTGCTGCTATTTGTTTAAGTAAGAATCCCATTCTACATTCCAGAGCCAAACACATTGAAATAAAACATCATTTTATCAGAGACTATGTTCAGAAAGGGATAGTAACATTGAAGTTCATTGATACAGAACATCAATGGGCAGATATCTTTACTAAGCCTCTAGCTGAAGATAGATTTCTTTTTATCTTAGAACATCTGAACATTAAAAATTGCCCTGAGTGAAGTATGGCTCTGAAAATGTAAAATGAGACTCTGATAAAAACAAATATACTTCTGCCTCTGACTCTGATACTTCTACCAGTTAAGAAGATATCTGAGTTAGAAATCTCCAGGAACCAATCTTTTGGTATTCCTGAAGATCAGATACATCAACACGTGGAGCACTAAGCGTCTAACCCTAGAACTTCTAGACAGCTGTCAAAAGAAATTCAAAGGACAGACGTTTGAAATCTCCTTGAGCAGTGTGCGTACTGTTGGGATTAGACATTCATTAATTAGCTGTAATCATTTTTCCCCCAAGCGTGCAATCTTGAGCTCTGTACTAACGCAATTTGATGTGTCGTTTTGCATGTGTTTTACTTAGAGTATATAAACACTTTTCTCACATTTCACACACTTACCACTCTCACTCACTCTAAAACCCTAAACCTCTCTGAAGCATTCTCTGCAAACTCTCAATCTTCATCTTCTTCTTCACCATGGACGCTCAACAACAAGAAGTGTTTAACTTTTCTCAACAAATGGAATCAAGCTCAACTGCTCAAACTTCAAGCATTCCAACTCCAACGGTTACAAGCGTCTCTATCACCCCTGTTTACAAAGAACCCCATGTTCTTGACCGTGAACGCCATATTAACCTATCAACCCCTTTTGAAGGATTGGAAGTGTTGTGTGAAACACTAGTAGATTTCGACAACTTGAAGAGAAATGACGTTGATCTTACTCAAGAACATCGTCAACAAGGGTGGGAAAACTACTTCCAAAGGCTTTATGGTCCTGTTTACCCACTTCTCATCAAGGAGTTCTGGAGATTTGCAGATGCAGATGACCATTTCATCGTCTCCTATGTTCTGGGGGTAAAGATTGTAATTACTGAAGGGTCAATTGCCTCTTTACTGAACATGGAAAGAGCTGGAGGAAAAAAGATTTACAACATCCCTCCTAGGTCAAAGCGCATTACTGATGTAATAAATCCAACCATCTTCAAACCCAACACTGGAGGAAATCCTTCAAAGAACAAAGAGCTGCATCAGAACCTCAGAGTGTGGCTGAAGATCATTCTGGGAACTATTCACCACCGTCCAGCCTCTAACTCCTCTGACTACATCAATGCAGATCAGAAATGCATTCTGTATTGCATTCAGAAGGGTGTGAAGATCTGCCTCCCTGCTCTCCGTTTCAGATACCTCAGAGATTCTGTCAAGGAAACCAGAAATAACATGAATCCCAGATCCTACATCCCTCTGGGAAGATTGCTATCTGACGTTTTCATCGAGAATGGACTGGTAGATCATCTGGAAAAGACCAAACTGATGGATGATCTGGCAATAGATATTGGGAAGCCTCTGAATGCCAGAAATCTCAAGAGTATGGGAATAATCAAGAAGATTCAAGTCAAACCCACTCTGGACACATCCTGGGATTCTTTGAAAGATCAAAGGAAGATGTCTCATGGTCTTGCCAGGTTCTTCAAGAATGAACCCAGAGATGATATTGCTATCTATCTTCAGCGTCTGCTGGATGAAGGTGTTGACATCTCTGACTTCAGCCTCGACGACTGTCTGGATTCAGAAGAAGACTTTGTCAGATACAAGAGAGGTCTCTCTGAGAAGAAGATAGCATCTCAGGCAAAGAAGGCAAGAATTGAAGAATCTTCTGGAAGCAGATCTCCAGCTCCTCTGAAAATTTCTACTGGTACGTTTGTTTCTCCTCTTACCTCTGTACCTCCGATGGTTTCCTCTACCCCTTCCTCTAATCCTCTCCCAACACCACCTATTTTTACAACCTCTGAAATCCCACCTTCAACCACCAGAACCTCACAACCTTCACCAGTTTTAAATATCACCCGTACATTCATACCTCCCTCTGAACCTAAACAAATAAACCAAAGCACTTCCTCCTCTTCATCTTCCACAGCCCCAGAATCACCACCATATCTCAACATTTCCTCTGACCCAGAACTCTCAGACCCTAACTCTCCAACCCTAGCCCAAATTTATGCTCTAAACCATGCTTCACAACAACCAACAGAACCTGAAATAACTTCACCACCACAACAAACAACCACCATCCCTTCTGAAAACCAACCTTCTGAAGACCAACCCTCTGACCTCCACACCTCTGATATCAACCCACCAAACACCTTTGCTGCACCTGAATCAGAAACTGAAACTGAACCTTTAGACTTAAACCCTCTTTACGCTTCACCCCAAAGATCTGAACCTGAAGCAGAATCTGAACCTCTCACATTAAATCTCAGCCCTCCAACATCTTCACCCCAAACCTCTGAACCAAACCTTTCTGTACCTACCCTTGAGGAAGCCATCATGCTGGTAGCAGGGGCTTCAGTACAAAAGGTCAAGTCTCTGACCACTAACTCTGAAGTCAGTGATGATCCTGAATCTGTAAGGACACACTGGAACAGAGTCATTGGCTGAATGACCTCTGAGGCCTTTAGACTGAAGAACATCTTTGAACAAGTCAGAAATGGCTACATCAGAGATGCTGAGGCAAGACTCCAGGAAAGACTTGCCAGGGAAGCTGCTGAAGAAGCCAGAAGGCTAGAGGAAGAGAGACTTGCGCGAGAAGCTGAAGAAGCAAGAAGACTTGAAGAAGAAAAAGCAAGGGAAGCTGAAATCCTAAGGATTAAGGAAGCTGAAGCTAAGGCTCTGGCGGATGCAGAAGCACAAGCTGCTGCTGAAGCTGAAGCACAGCAGGCTCTGACTCTGGGAGAGTCCTCTTCTGTTATCCCTATGGTTCTTCAGACTCTGAAAGAGCTTAAGCAAGATCAGAATGAACTCCGGGCCAGAATGGACAAGCAAGATACTGTCAACGACAACATCCAGAACATGCTTGCTATGTTGCTTCAGAGAATGCCTCCGCCTCCGAACCCTTAGGCACTTAGGATTTATTTTGCTTGCCTGTTGTTTTATTTTCTCTGAATCTGATGTTTTCTAGTTCTTGTTGCTTTTGTGCTTTTATCTGAATACAGTTTTTCTCTTAATTTATTTATTTTTTGCTATGTCTTTTTGATTCTGACAAAAAAGGGGGAGAAGTCATTAATAGCTCTGATGAAAATATTGTCTAATACCTTAAGCATTCTGCAACATATTTTTCTTAAAAATAAATTTATCTAACCTGGACTTAAGAAATTGCAGAAGGTATCAAGAAACCTCTTTACTTAGAAGCTCTGGTAAGAACTTCTGAACTCCCTAGCACTATCTCAGGGGGAGCTTCTGTCTATCTGATCTGATATTATTCATGTTTCATCTGCTAATTAAGTTTGTTTTGTCATCATCAAAAAGGGGGAGATTGTAAGAACAAAAATTGTTCTACAACAGATTCCTTGATTTTGATGATAACAAAGGATGAAACCAAAAATGGCACCCTAACGAAAAGTTTCTAAGTGTGCAGGGTTCTAAAGAAAGAAGGAAGAAATCTGATGATGTCATCAGATACAGAACCAGATCAGAAGCATATTATCATATGATCAGAAGCATCTGAAGTGGAAACACGTTCAAGAAAGTCTAACTCTGAGCAAAACAACAAAGTATCAGAAGCATCTGAACAAGAAGTAAGCTCTAGATGTTCTGACTCTGAACAACGCTATCTCTAACTTCCAGAAGTTATCAGCGCTATCTGAAGAAACTATCTGAACTCACAAGAGATTAACATCAGAAACAAGATTCCAAGATTCTCCAGAAACACAAATACTCTGAGCATGGATTGCTAATCATGAAAGAGTAACGTTAAAGTCAAGTAAAGATTTGCAAATGGTTTTCCTAATTAAGAAAGAGACGTTAATCTCCAATTTCAATAAAGAAGATACTACTTGTGGTAAGTAGTCATTTCAAGGAGAGAAAGTTATCCTGCAGAAGCTATTTAAGTGATGGCGTAAATTCATTTTAGTATCCACCAGTTTCAACTACTACTTCAACTGATATATAAAATGGGCTGCAATCAACTTTGAAGAATTAGCAAGCCAACAAGCCAAAATTATACTGAAACATCAACGCTCAAGAAAAACACTCTTGCTCTCTAAAGATCTTCACGAAGCTTTTGCTTATAACGTGAAAAACTCTTGTTCTTAATACTGTAATATTTGCTTTCTTAGAAGCACTCTAGATTACATAAATCTTTTATCTATTGTTTGTTTATTTCCTCAAGTGACTCTGTGAAGTCTGTATACTTGAGAGGACTAAGAGATCTTTCTCTTAGACGTTGTTTATAATCTTTCAAGATTAGTGGATTAAGTCCTTGTTGAAGGCGAAATCACCTCGGCCGGGTGGACTGGAGTAGCTTTGTGTTATAAGCGAACCAGTATAAAATCCTTATGTGATTTTCATTTTGAAAAAGCGCTTATTTTTCCAAATAATTCAAACCCCCCTTTCTTGTTTTTCTCACCTTCAGTTCATCCTAACCGATGATGGTTACTCTTTGTGGTTATCTTCATTCAATATTCAATGTTGATATTCCTCCCTTGCTTCTGGATAATTGCCGGTTGCTAGCAATTGTATCCCCAGCAAATCTTCTTCTGGATAATTGTCGTTTGCCTGCAATTTTATCCCCTTTGAAGTCGCCAGCAAGTCCTTGCGGATAATTGCTATTTATGCAATTCATCCCCAGCGGGTCTTCTTTCATTTACCCGTTTGCTTGGTAGTGTTTGTTGCTCCCTTTGATTGGTCATCATTATATACCTAGTTTGGTATCCCGATGCCTTTCTTTTCGGTCGATTTATTCTTTGTTAACCCAGCAACCGGTTGTGGATAATCTTCCATGCGAGTATGTTATCCACGTTCTGACGGTAATGGATAATATATCTCATGCACTCTTCGGTCGAAGCCTGTTGTGTTTCCTCAGTCGAGTAAGATTCGTTATTCCTTTGTGGAATCAAATATTCTTTGTCTCTTGGATAATTGCCGGATGCTTGCAATTTATCCCTGGTGAGTTGTCTTTCGTTTACCCTGTTGTTGTGGTATCGATTGTCTCTCTTTTCGGTAGACCACCTATTATATACCCAGTAACCGGTATCTCTGGTGTCTCTTCCTTTTTGAGTGTATTATTCACGTTCTGACGGTAATGAATAATATATCTCTTTCTCTCTTTGGTTGGAATCCTTTGTTGATCTTCCCTAGTAGAGTAAGATTCGTATTCTTTGTAGAATCGAATATCCATCCTTTAACAAGTTTGTGTTTTGGATGATGAGTGTTTCGACATATATACCAATTCACGTTTTCGGTAGGTCACCTATTATATACCCAGTAACCGGTATCCCTAGTGTTTCCTTCCATGCGAGTATATTATCTACGTTCTGACAGTAATAGATAATATATCTCATGCGAGTAGTCTATCCATGTCCTGACGGTAATGGATATTATATCTCATGCGCTCTTTGGGTTTGTGTCCCCAATTGAGTAAGATTCGTTTTCCTGTTGTGGAGTCAGATTTTCCTGAGTAGATGTACCTTTTTCAGGTCTTTCTCAGATGTTTGGTTGATTGATATCTCTCACCCTTATACCGGTCTTAGATATTCATTCTTCCTGAGTTTGTTACCCTTATATCGGTAACACCTCATTTTTTGTTGCTTCTCCAGGAGAGTCTCTTTGTTAGACCTTCTCCGGTGGAGTTTCCTGTGGTGATTTTTACCCTTTTTGCTGTATTGGCGTTTTCCCCAATATATGCAATTTTTCCCCAGCAGGGAGGTTCTTTGTGAATCTTTTCCTTGGTCCGAGTCCGGATTTTTATCCGAAGTATCCTTTATGGATAGTTTGAGTCAGCTTGTGTCTTTCCAATGGATGTGTCTTCCTTTGGAAATCTTCTTTTCCCTGTTTGAGTCCTTCACTTCCTAGTGAGGTCTCTAATCCAGTCGTGCTTTGTTCACGCCGTGTCAGTTTACCCTAATTCAGAGTCGTGACCTGCTCACGCATTCTTTTTCTTGTTTTATCCCCATGAGAGTCCTGTTAGAGTCTCTGTTTCTGGTGAGTGTATTACTCCGATGGATCGTCTTTTCTTCTTTGTGGATCATTATTCCCCACAGAGTTTGTCTTTACATGCATACATCTGCATCATGAGGTCTCTTAGGGACCAAAATTTGTCTCATTACTGTTATTTAAGCCCATTCTACCGTGTCGAGACGAAGATTTCTAAACTTCACTTCTCCGGCTAGAATGACCTTAAATAGGGGCATCTGTAAGACCCCAATTTTGTCCCTAAGATCCCTCATGGCATCATATCATATCATATCATTGCCTCAAGGATCATTGTGCACCTTGCCTCCTTCCCTGTGGGTGGGTTATCTTTTGAGAGTGATTCTTGATCACCAAGCATGTTTTGCATTTGTATATCATTGCTTTTCATTTGTTTACTAACCAAAAGTACAAAAATATGTCATCTAACCCTTGTCTTGCAGATGAAGCAATCAACAGTCAAAGCAGTCAAAGGCAGTCATTGAGTAGGAGATGGTGGCCATTCTTGAGAATTTGGGCACCATAATCATTCACAAGAGTTCATATGAGTTGTGATATCATTTTGAATCAAAATCTCAAGTGGTAGAGGCTTGAATCTCATCAAGGCATTCTTCAGTCAACTGAAACCCTAGCCAGTCAACTGCCCAGTCAACTGTGATTTTGTAGGTGGGAAGTGATGGGAAATACTTCACTCATGTTCAAACAAGTCTCATTTGACATTTCAAACATCAACATTGAAGGAAATAAAGTCAGGTCAAAACTTTCCAAAAATAGAAAGTGACCTATAATTCAAATTTGCCAAAAATGGAAAGGTTTTCTCCTCAAGATTACATGACCAAAAATGCTTCAAATGAAATTTTGTTGAACATTAAAGTTGTATATATTTCTCTCCCATTTCCAAAAAGTCCAAGATCATCAATTTCTCGTTTGTGGTTGAAGAGATATGATCAAAACATGGCCAAGTGTGGATTGAACTTCAAAAGTGCATAACTTTCAAACCATAGCTCCAAATCATGTGGCTCTTTTTGCTAAATTCTTGTCATGACCTGTAATTTCATAATCTTGCATAACATTGCATCAATTCCCATTTCATGAACATTTGCAAAATCTTGATTTTTTGGAGGGAAATTTCACAATTTAAATTTGGTAATTCATTTGGATATTTTGCAATTACCAATGATTTTAAAATGTCATTTTAAGTGAAATTAACATAAATTCATGCACTGTTCATGCACCATGCTCATGCATAAGGGTGAATTGAAAATTTGTCCAAACACCTCAAACTTTGCTAATTTCAATTACCATTTGTTAATCTTAATTAAGCATGACTAATTAGGAGTATATAACCTCAAACCCTAACAGAAAATGCTAACCACACTTCACAAATTTCAGATCTACAATTTTTCTCTCATTTTCTTCAAGCAACTTGCATAATCCTTGCCTAGTTCATCATCTAGCATAATCACTGAGCAACATTCAAGCAAGAACCACTTGAATTCGTGCAAAATTTGGAAGCATACATGAAGCTTGAACAACAATGGTGAAATCTTAAATCCGTGGATTCAAAGCCAATTGAACATGAAGACCTCATCCAATCCACTACACAAGCTTGCTAGAAGAAGATCTAAGCACTACAAGGCCTGGAACACACGAATTTGAAAGCTGCTCTCCAAGAGGTACATTAGTTGCTTAAGTTCACTTTGAACTTGCTTTTGCTTGGTTGCTTAACCACTTAGGTATAACCTCTCTTCTTCATGTAGTCTGGAAGACCTGGCCTGTTATATGGTCAGGCACCTGTCTGAAGTCCTCCTTAAGAGGCAATGCTTGTGATTGTTTACTCTTTGTGCCAAGCAGGAAAAGTCCTTTGATAAGGCAATTGGTAGATAAAAGATATGTGTAGTCCATCTCCTACTATTCAGTGTGTCATCCCTTTGCTCACATTACATGTTGATGCATTATGGATATTAACCCAAGATCTATAGAGTCATTCACTTGTGGAGAGAGTTCCAACTTTCTGAACTCCCACACCTTCTATTATTCAAAGCTCTCCCAGGCCAGGGATAAGAGCTATGAGGCACACCCCTCATCTCCATTTCATCTGCTTCACCTTAACCCTCAATGTTAAGGTTAAGAGCACACCTTACCCCATTCCAGTTGACTTTAAAGTCTAACCTTGCTTGAGCCTAATTGCTTGTATATAGTGTGTGCTAACTGAATTGATTGTTTTGCTTATTTGATTCATCTGTGCATAGTTGCTTGAATGTGTCTTAGTGCATTTATCATCATCATTTGTATATCATTTCATAAACTTTGCTTTATAGCATTTTTTGCTTTGTCCATGGAGGAGACAAGCATAAGTCCATTACTTGGCAGTTGTTTCAATGATATGGTGTGAGACTAGTATAAGTCCATTGATTGGCATCTGGTATCATTTTGTTTGGTTTTAGGAGATTGGTGTAAATCCATTGATTGGTATCCGGTATCCACCTTTGTTTGTGAGACTAGTATAAGTCCATTGATTGGCATCTAGTATCATTTTGTTTGGTTTTAGGAGATTGGTATAAATCCATTGATTGGTATCCGGTATCCACCTTTGTCTGTGAGATTGGTATAAGTCCATTGATTGGCATCCGGTATCACCTTGCTTTGCATTTGCTTACTTGCTTTGTTGCCTTATTCCAAAGGACACACTTGAATCATCTTCCATATGATTTCAAGAGGTGAACATCTAAGAAGTTTTACTTCCTCACCCTCCCATTTTTGTGTGTGTTTCTTTAAACTCCCTTTTCACATGCTAATTCAAAAAACTTTGACAAATATTGTGCAAACATTCTTATCTCTTGTCAAATTAGAAACCTAGGCTTTAGGCCTTTGATTTTTCAAACTCCATTTCATAATACATCTTTGAATTGAATCCTAATCATACTTTGACCCTCTTTTGTGAATAAATCCTAATTGATTAATCCAACTCATTCAATTGTTTTGTGGCTTTGTCCATTCTTGATAAGTTTTCATACATTAGCCATAGGTTTGATTTATCCTAGTTGGTTGATGTTAACCTCACCTTGGTCCTTAGTGATTGAATTGTAAGACTTCCTTGCTTATTATAGGGTTAACCCCTCACTAGCAAGTTGAAGTTGTTCTCACATGGTGGACTCGTTGTTTGTATAAGGTTGAGTTTTCTCCCGTGGATAACGAAAGACCTTAGGGCTTTTGTTTTAAAATGAACCCACTTATATTTTGGAACGGGTTACGTAGGCAACGGGTTCATCCGTTCAAACACAAAAACAATAAAAATTGTATATTCTTTTCTCATCCCTTCCATCATGTTTGCACAATATGTCATAAACAAATAAAACTTTTTATACAACAAGTGTGAAAAGGGCTCCCTAGGAGTACCTAGGACGTTTTGGGTGCCTAACACCTTCCCATTGCGTAATTAACCCCTTACCCAGATTCTCTGATTTTTTTCATTAGTTTTCTATGTGTAAAACTTCTTAGGCTTTTGTTCGCTTTTTAGCCATTCCTTTGGATAAATAAAAGTGCGGTGGCGACTCGATTCCTTGTATGCTTTGCTTTTGATTTAATCAATAAATCATAAAGTGACGAATACACCGCTACAGGAGGAAACTGAAATAATAATCGCCCATGAGGTAATAACTCAGTGGGGAAGGAGAAAAAATAAACTTTTTCTGCTTAAAGGGGACGACACTCTACACTTGAAGAAGGACAGACACACCAAATCTGCGTGGGGAAATAATATCATTAAAGCAGGGGATCAAAAGAAAGTTCAATGTGATAAAAATGCACAATGAAATATCTGAACTTGTGTTTTATGCATGTACATGCATGAATATGTACATGATTATGATGACAAACGAGCACAAAAGATACAAATGTCGGGGATTTGAATCATCACAACTACATACTCAGCTAATCTCAACAAGATGGAAACACCAAATGGAAAACCTGGTAGGGATGAAAATAAATCGCTGAGGATATAAATCCTAACTCAAAATAATATTCAAATCAACTATGGTTGGGAAAAGGCATGGAAAACATGCGTCCAACCTAAAGTACTACGAAAAATGAGGGATCTGATGAGGATCCTTATCAGAGCAACAAGTCATCACTGGAGGGAATTTTAAGTCAACACCATGTCAAATAGGAGACAACCCTGCAGGGGACACCAATAATACTTCTCAGAACCAAATACTTCCTAAAGGAAGAAGTCTTCTTTCAGAAGATGGAATTCCGTCGGGGTCTCAAGTCATAATAAGAGGTAAAAGAACTGAGTGGGGAGAACCAGACGATCTACTGGAGATTCTATCCAAAAGCATCTCTATGGGACTTCACTTGGAGGATATAACAATCTTCTAGGACAAATCAAAGGCCACCCGAGGATACAAAGATCAGCAAAAACTTTCTCAGAAGGAAAGTAATAGTCGTCAGATTCTTCTCGGAGATTGAGAAATAAACCAATTCCAAGGTACCAGAATATCAACCGGATATGTAGACTCATGTAGGGGAGAACCTGTCACGACTGTGCAACAACCAAATAAAGGGTTTGGAGATCTGGAGACCAAATAAAGGTTTCAGGATAATCCAAGGTTGATTCACCGATGCAAAAACAAGAAAGTCTCAGTTGGGGAAAGATGAATTGCATAGGGAATAACACATCAACTCCTCCGGTGACGAAAACCCATCAATCATGTCAGGGATGAACAACAAACTGTTGTGGAGGTAAAGTCACCAAACCACTGTTCGGGGGAGACCAACAATGCTTCTCACATCGAGACTTACCGTCCTTGAGATTCCTGTTGACATTCCTTTTTTTGTAATTGATCATTCTTAAAGTAAATGCCTTATTATTATAATAAAAATGATTAGTCATTGATTTATTTATTTCAAAATTATCATCATAAAAATTCAATTTTAAAACAGAAACAAATAAGAATACGAAATAATTGGATAAAAACTCAACTTTATTTATTAGAATTGTAGTCCGCAAATGGAGGGACTCCATGGATCTTTACAAAGTTTTAAAATGGTAATTTACATGGAAAAAGGATACATTGGATATAATGACATCTACTTTTCCTGCCAACTTCGAAATCCATTGTGCTTGTCTTTGGTTGAGAATGACGAATAAGAACCAAATGACTGCTCAAAACTGCTTCAAAGATCAAGACCATCTGAATGCAGTTACTTGCCATAATCCCTAATTTTTGCCTAAATTTCCCCAGGGTGGGGTACTCAATCTACCGAGATGAATTTTTTGTTTTATGTCTCTAACTTTTGCATGGATCTCCCTTCCGGGTTTTCATCCATCGAGATGCTCATTTTTTCCTAAGCTGACCTTTTAGGTTTTCAACTTAGCGAGTTGTTCTTTTCTTTTTTAGGCAAAGTATTTCTTGACTGCATCGACATTCACAAGACGCATGAACTCTTCACCATCCATAGTTGTAAGAATCAAAGCATCGTCTGAAAAGCCTCTCTTAACAACATATGGGCCTTCATAATTAGAAGTCCATTTGCCCCTAGCATCAGGTTTGAAAGATAGAATCTTCATGAGCCCGAGGTCACCTTCTCTAAACACACGAGGTTTGAACTTCTTATCAAAAGCTTTCTTCATTCTCTGCTGATATAACTGACCATGACACATGGAAGTCAATCTCTTTTCTTCAATCAAGTTCAGTTGATCATATTTGGTCTGACACCATTCATCTTCTATGAACTTGGCTTCCATCAATACACGCAAAGATGGGATCTCGACCTCCACGGGGAGCATAAGTTCCATGCCATAAACAAGATAGAAAGGGGTTGCCCCTGTTAAAGTGCGTATGGATGTACGGTACGCATGAAAAGTAAATGGGAGCATCTCATGCCAATCTTTGTATGTTATAACCATCTTCTGAATGATCTTCTTAATGTTCTTGTATGCAGCTTCAACAACCCCATTCATCTTAGGTATGTAGGGAGAAGAATTATGATATGCAATCTTGAAGTCTTTGCAAAGAGCTTCCACCATATAACTATTCAAGTTTCATCCGTTATCAGTAATGATCTTACTTGGCATATAATTTGATTCTTGATAAATCGGACCACAACCTGCTTGGTCACATTTTTATACAATGCCTCTTCAACCCACTTTGTGAAGTAATCAATAGCCATCAGAATGAAACAATGTCCTTTTGAAGCTTTGGGCTCAATCATGCCAATCATATCAATTCCCCACATGGAGAAGGGCCACGGGGAGGAAATGACATTCAACAGTTTCGGAGGAACATGAATCTTATTTGCATAAGTTTGACACTTGTGGCATTTCTTCACAAACTTGCAATAGTCAGATTCCATTGTCAGCCAATAGTAACCCGCTCTCAACATCTTCTTTGCCATAACATGTCCATTGGAATAAGTACCAAAGGAACCTTCATGAACTTCAAACATAAACAAGTGTGCCTCGTGTCTATCCATGCGTTTGAGCAAAACCATATCGAAATTTCTCTTATAAAACACATCACCATTGAGGGCGAAGTTACCAGCTAATCTTCTCAAAGTCTTCTTATCTTTCAAAGATGCCCTACACGGGTAAATCTGACTTTGGAGGGAACATTTGATATCATAATACTGCGGCTTTTCATCTTTGACCTATTTAACAACAAACACATGAGTCGGCCTATCAAGACGCATCACAGTTAAATTGGGAACCTCATTCCAGAATTTCACCATAATCATCGAAGCTAAAGTTGCAAGAGCATCTGTCATCCGGTTTTCATCTCGGGGGATATGATAAAACTCAACTTTTGTAAAGAAAATTGAAATTCTCCTTGCATAACCTCTATACGGTATCAAACCGGGTTGATTCGTCTCCCATTCACCTTTGATCTGATTCATAACCAAAGCTGAATCTCCATAGACGTCTAGATATTTGATTCTGAGATCAATGGCTTCTTCAAGCCCCATGACGCAAGCTTCATATCAGCCATATTATTTGTACATTTGAAGGTCAATCTAGCTGTAAATGGAGAATGAGTGCCATGAGGAGTAATAATCAATGCCTCAATGCCATTACCATACGAATTAACAGCTCCATCAAATACCATGCCCCAATGGGAACCAGGCTCTGGCCCTTCTTCAAGCAATGTTTCATCGCAATCTTCCATCTTCAAGTACAAAATCTCTTCGTCAGGAAAATCGTATTGCACTGACTGATAATCTTAGATAGGTTGATAAGCCAAATGGTTAGCCAAGACACTATATTTAATATCTTTTTGAGATCGGTATTCAATATCATACTCAGATAACAACATCTGCCAATAGGTGATCCTCCTAGTTAAAGCAGGCTTCTCAAAAATTTATTTGATTGGATTCATTTTGTATCAACCAAATAGTATAATTCAACATATGCTGGAGCAAACGCTTAGCAGCCTAAGCCAATGCGCAACATGTTTTCTTAAGCATAGAATATTAAGTCTCACAGTCGATGAACTTCTTACTGAGGTAGTAAATTGCATATTCTTTCCTCCCAGATTCGTCTTGCTGATCTAGAACATAGCCCATACTCTCATAAAGCACAGTCAAATACATGATCAACGGTCTTCCTTCCACAGGCGGAGACAAAATCAGAGGCTTAAGAAAATATTCTTTGATGCTGTCAAAAGCTTTATGGAAATCTTCATTCCAATCACAAGACTGATCTTTCTGAAGGAGCTTGAATATAGGCGCACATGTGGTAGTCATATACGATATAAATATTGAGATATAGTTCAAGCGGTCGAGAAAACCTCTGACTTGCTTATCGGTTTTGGGTGCAAGCATCTCTTGTATTACTTTGACCTTGGCAGGATCAACTTTAATACCCTTCTTGCTGACAATAAAGCCCAACAACATACCAGAACGAACACCAAAAGTACACTTATTGGGGTTCAAGTGGAATTTATATTTCCTCAAACGCTAGAATAACTTCAATATATGCTTAACATGCTCTTCTTCATCTCTTGATTTAGAAATCATATCGTCAACATATACCTTACCTCTTTATGTATCATATCATGAAAAAGAGTGGCATAGCTCTCTGGTATGTCGCACCTTCACTCTTTAGACCGAAAGGCATCACATTATAATAGAATGTTCCCCAAGGTGTAATAAACATGGTCTTCTTCATATGTTCGGGTGCCATCTTGATCTGATTATAATCGGAAAACACGTCCATAAACAAAAATACTTTGAATTTAGTTGTATTGTCTACTAACATATCAATGTGTGGTAGAGGAATATCATGTTTCGGAATAGATTTATTCAAATCTCTATAATCAACAGACATTCAAACTTTTCCATCCTTCTTAGGAACAGGCACAATATTGGCCATCCATTGCCGATATCCGGAGGTAATAAATATAAGGATTTTTCTTAAAACAATAAAAAAAATACTCTGAATGGTGCATAACAACAGGAGCATCAACAACAACCAGTTGTTGCAGGTCTGGACGTGTGTTACAAAGTTGGTACATACTTCATCTTCATCATTGTCTTATATAATTGCAGCTGAATGCTGATCATCCTTATGAATGAACCCTCCACTGTGGAAAACTTCTTGCATAGCCTTGATATTGGCGTTGAATGTCCCTTGCTGAAATCCCATCCCTGCTCTATTCTTGTTCTCAATGACTTCCACAACGCGACCCCATCTGTTGGTGCTACCAGCCTAAACAACCTCTTTGGCATCCTTCAGAGAAGACATGGGTGACCCAGTCGTCTTCAATTCGTCAGCAATTGTCAAAGCTTGGAACGGTGTTCCAACTTCTTCCTCAGCATCTACATAGGTGAAGGATAACAAATGGCTTACTAACAACAATTTCTCTCTAACAACAATGACAAGAATGTTGTTCTTAACAAACTTCAACTTCTGATGTAGGGTAGACGTCACAGCGCCAGCTTCGTGGATCCACGGCCTTCCCAATAAACAGCTGTAGGCCGGGTGAATATCCATTACTTGAAAAGTAATTTGAAAATCACTCGGACCTATCTTAACCGAAAGGTATACTTCTCCATTGACAGTTTTTCGAGAACCGTCAAACGCTTTAACCACTACACCATTATACCTCATTGAGGCGCCTTGATAAGACAACCTTGCCAAAGTAGACTTGGGAGACACATTGAATGATGAACCAATATCCTCCAAAACACTGGACAGAGCGTCCTTCTCGCAGTTCATTGAAATGTGAAGCGTCAAGTTGTGATTTCTGCCTTCCTCCGAAAGTTCTTCATCACAAAAGCTCAAGTTGTTACAAGAAGTAATGTTAGCAACAATGTGGTCAAACTGATCCATAGTAACATCATGCTCTATGTAGGCTTGTTCTAGTACTCTCTGCAAAGCCTCCCTGTGTGCCTCAAAATTCATCAATAATGACAGCACATAAATCTTTGACAGTATTTGAAGCAATTGATCCACAACATTGAATTCACTTCTTTTAATCAGGCGCAACACCTCATCATCATTGTTAGTCTTCAATCTGCTGGATTCACCAGACTGACAAGTTGGAGCACTAATTATATCAACTGCAGGAACTTCTGCCTTCTTACCCACAAAAACCTCTTCCACAACTTTAGGAAATACTGGGCTGAACACATGACCACTACGGGTCATCTTCACTACATCTGTGATACTCACCACTAAATCTGCACCTGAAAGAGGAACCTTTTGACCATTCTTAATCATGGTGGCATTAGACTTGTATGGCACAGCTTTATCAGATGAATAGGCGTTGGGGCCCGCTAACCGTATAATCAACAGCGATACTGATCTATTTTCTTTCTTACTGTTGCTATCAAATTGAATAACTACCCACTCAGGGGTCTTGAACACTGGTATGATGACATTCACATCATTTCCCATATACCTTGATTGTTGAGCCTGAATAACATTCTCATCCATCAACCTTTGAATTTCCCTCTTAATAATTACACACCCTCGAGGGTTAACACTACAAATAACACAACTATCATGGTCATGTTCACAATGGCTTACTAGACACAAGTCTATGTGAATCTCCACCAAGGACCTACGGATACGACAGACATCAAAGACCCAGAAATTCCCAAGACAGTCGTCTACCATGTTCACATAAGTGTTGTAATAAGTAGGCAACGAGTTGCTTTAACATTTGGCACTCTGTCTTCAAAGGACACCATACTATTTTTGACCAACTTCTGAACCTCGAACTTCAAGGGATAATAGTTTTCAGTATCATGAGCAGGAGCTCCCTGGTGAAAAGCACAATGTAGGTCAGGTTTGAACCACCATGGCAACAATTCAGGAATTTTTGGAGGATTCCTTGGTTGGATAAGATTTTTGACTACCAAGGAAGCGTATAATTATGCATATGTCATAGGAATAGGGTCAAAAGATACCTTCTTCCTCTCAAAGTTCTGCTGATGATTTTTGTTGTTGTAATTGGTACGTTGTTGCGGTTGTTGTTGATGTTGTTGCTGAATATGAACTTATTGATTTGTTGAATTGTTGGTAAAAATGGGAATTACTGATGATACTTGATGTTGATGTTGACGGGACTGGGAATTCTTCCTCACACGAGGCTTCCTTTGCCTCCCTGTTGATACTGCATTAGTTTCTCCTTCCTTCTTTTTGGAGAATCTACCACCATACTTCTTGCTCGCTGACGCTTCATCTTTGGATAATCGTCCCTCTCAGACTCCTTCTTCCAATCTCATCCCCATGTTCACCATCTCGGTGAAATCATTTGGGGCACTTGCGATCATACGTTCATAGTAAAATGAACTTAGCATCTTCAATAATATCATAGTCATTTATTTCTCCTCTAGAGGGGGACTAATCTGAGTAGCTAACTCCCTCCACCTTTGAGCATATTCTTTGAATTTCTCTTTGTCCTTCTGAGACATTGAGCTCAACTGATCCCGATCAGGAGCCATATCAATATTGTACTTGTATTTATTGGCAAAGGCCTCACCCAAGTCATTAAAAGTACATATACTGTAACTATCCAAGCCCATGTACCATCTAAGTGCAACACCTGTCAGACTATCTTGGATGTAGTGAATAAGCAGATGATTGTTGTCGGTCTGACTAGACATCTTTCTAGCATACATGACAAGATGACTCATAGGACAAGTATTCCCCTTATATTGTTCAAAGTCTAGGACCTTGAACTTCACTGGAATCTTGACATTTGGAACTAAACACAGCTCAACAACACTTCTACCAAATAAATCCTTTCCTCTTAGGATCTTCAATTCCTTGCGCAACTCAAGAAATTGATCCTTCATCTCGTCCATCTTCTCATAAATGTCAGGACCTTTAGAAGGCTCAGAATGGTAAATGGCTTCCTCGACACGAGGAAGAGTATGCAAAATATGAGGAGGCACAGACAGGACCGGGCTAGATGCCGGCAGAGAAGCAAATGTTGGAGCGTACCATTCAGGCACAAAATTTGGTGGCATTCTGCACGGGAACCCAGCAGGCATGGCAGGTGCAGACTGGCTAACTACCATAGACATAGATGATGAAGAAATTTCTAAAAAAGGTACATGCTGTAAGACCCCAATTTTGACCCTAATATCCCTCATGATTATCTCATCATATGCATTGGCATTGGGATCACACCTTGGCATCCTCCTTACCCCTCATCCATTGGGTTTGCATTGGGAGAGACCAACAAGCACATTTGATTGTATCATACTTCATTTTTCTTGGTTTACTAACCAAAATACCAAAAATATGTCAATGTATAGTTTGTTGCTTTTGTAGGTAGTGTGTATGCTCACCCATACTCTATGAAGCTCATATCTAGGGTTTACGACCCTCAATGCAAGGAGAATAATCAAGAAATGGTTCACATTGACTCTAAGTATAATATATGGACCCCCATGATCTTCACATGTTGTTTTAATCAAGAAATCATCAAGAGTTTGTAGTTTGTTTGCCTTGGAAACCCTAATTCATCTAGGTATCTTGTGTGACTTCTTCAACAAGTTTCTACAACAATTGTTCAAATATTTCAAGGGATACTTCATATTTCATCATCTTATGCATATGTGATACTCCATGAGTCCCAAAAGTCAAGATAATGTCAATCTAGCAAGATGGTTCATGATGGTTGACCAAAGAAAGTCAACTTGTCAAAATTGGGGTTCCCTAGACCCCATCTCCTACACTTTTTGTCATATGAAAATGATTCGAAAAACACAATTACTATAAATGACATTCCAAACAACTTTCATGTTGAAGTTTAGAGCTAGTTTTTCTTGGAAAGTCATTTTTTATGGTGAAAGATTATAGGTCATTTTGTCTGAACCCTAGTTTTGAGGTCAACTTCCCAAGACCATAACTTAATCAATTTTTAGGATATGAAATCCATTAAAATTGCATGATCAATTTCAAGATTTATAATTCAACTTTTATGTTTGTAGGAAGTTCGAATTCAACTTGCAAATGCATGTGCCAAGAGGAAACATTATAGGTCATTTTGGGCCAATACCATTGAACAAGTGATTTTCTCAACTTCTAAAATGCATAACTCCTTCATGCCAAATCTAAATGAGGTCAAATTTGTGACCAAATTTAAGTGGTTTGAAATAGCTACAACTATGGTGAAGGAACTTTTCTCATTTGAAGTCCATATAAAAAGTTATTCAAGGTGGAAGAAATGAACATTTGACTTGGGACTTAGAAAATTTTCAAATATGTTTGAATTCCCAAACTTCCACCTCAATATTCATCATGATCCAAGCATCAAATGAAAAAGTATTCAACATGAAAGTTGTTTCCCTTGACCTGAAATTTTCAAAAAGTCCAAGATCATCTCATTTGGCCAAAGTATGAAGGACTTGCGCATGTGTGTATGTTAAAGGACCATTTGGATGTTTTCCACTCCCACTTTTCATACACATTTGCATGGCCTTCCAACATGAATTAAGCATGATGCACACTCATTTTTGGATCAGAACACATCATTTCATGGGCCTAGCACACGCCCATGCAACCATGCAAAGGGAATTTTGAAATTTTGCCAAAATTGGAAGTGTGTGGAAATCAATATCCTTGGCTATAAATAAGACCCTCTTGGCTCAGAATGAAGGACCTCATTCCCAAGCTTTGAATATGCAACCCCAAACCCTCACCATTGAAGGATAAACTTAAGGATTTTTTTTGAAAATCGAGTTTCAATTCTCCATCTGTTTTGAGATTGAAACTCCAAGAGTCCACACCTTTCCTTGATCTATTTCACCTCCATTAAGCATCTGAAGCAAGGCCAACCATAATTGAAAGCAAGATCGTGCCTATCTAAAGCTCCATTGAAGGTGAACTTTTAGAATTTTCATCTCTTCGATTCTCCCTCAATTCTTCACCATTCTTGTTGATTTTTGCTTTGAGGTCAAATCGAAGCAACCCAGTTCATGATCCTCAAAATTCAAATCCCTGTCTCTTTTTATATACTTGGAATTGGACAAAATTGAGGCCAGATTCGTGCACCTGAGCATTTTTCCTTCAAATTAGTGTATTCACTTTTCAGTTTTCATAAGGTTTGAGTTGGACCAGTCTGGCGGTCCTCACTGTAGAAGATGACCGAAGCTAGGGCTCTGGTGATGCGCTGGATCAATCCAGGCCTGCAGCGTGTTCGACTCGTGTGCATGTGGAACGCGCGTTTCTAGCCATCTGATCTGCCACCTCAATTAATGAGGGAGATCAAATGGCTCTTTTTTTTCTATTTATTTCATTTAGTCCCTTATTTTTGATTAATTCATATTAATTTCATTTTTAATCCAAAAAATATGGGGCTTTCATCAATTTTTTAAAAATATTTTCCTCTTTCATTTTCAGAATTTAAATTATTTTTTGAATTAATTTTGATATTTTTCATGATTTAATAGTTTTAAGCATATTTTTAATTGTTTAAAAATACTTCTGACTTTTCAAAAATTATGAATTTTTTTGTCTAAGGTCCTTTGACCTCGTGCGACCTAGGATAAATCTTTTGGCCATTTATTTGGTGTTTTGAAGAGGTTTTAGGTTTTTGGTCAAACATAATTTAATTTAAATGCATTTTAATTTTATTTTTAATTGATTAATTGTGTAGAAATTATGTTGAGCTATTTTTATTGACTTGTGAAGTTTGACTAAGTGTTTGGGCCTTGGTCTAGATTGATTTTACTTTTGTTGGATTAAAATAATTGGATTTAGGGGATTGATGAAATGTACATTTCATCTCCCAAAATGAATGAATGATTTTAATTTGATAAAATTCCTACCATGACCAATTTGTTTTGATCTCATCTCCCCTCCCTCTTCATCTTCAATCCCATTCTATACCATCCCTTTCATTGACCAATGAAGTCTCAATATCCTAAGGCTAATTGGTTCATCAATAACTTTATGTTAGATGAACCAATACAAGTATGAATGAGATTAGGTCCATCCTTTGATCATTTTCTTTTTTTGTGTGGTATGTTTTAGGAGTATGGTTCATTATACCATATCTCTAACATGTATTAACACCAAAAAAATTGTTGCCCGGCCTTAGATAGTTGTGACTACATAAGTCCAATTACAATTGCTTAACATAACACTAAAGTTTGACCCAAACGCATATCATTCTAGTAAGTGAGATTGTAAATCTCCCCCCTTTCATGGTATTATGTGGAAAGTTGGTCTTTTTCCTTCCTTTAGAAGATTTCTTGGTTCAAGGATCCATGATTGTGAATAGAGGGTTGAGTGTTCTCCAAAGAATGACTTAATCAATTGAAAAGTAAAACATCACTAACATCTAATCAACTAACATTTGACTAAGTTTTATTAATCTTGCTTTTTATTTTCAAGTCATTTACTTTACGCAATTTAATTTCAAGCCATTTACCATTTCATTTGTCATTTATATATCATTTAACTTTTTATGTTTATGCCATTTTCACTTTCCTCACTAGAGTCACATATTGTGATTGTATATATTTGTTTGTATATTTAGTTTTTGTTTGTGGTCTTAGGACCTTAAAATACTTAATAAACAACAAAAAACCCTAAATAAATGTTTGTGTGGACTGTTGGATTTGATCTGAGCTTTGGACTTAGAATTATGCAACATTCCCTATGCAAAAGGACTTTGCCAATGCCAACATTTCTGAAACCAAGTTATTGTGAGTTGAGCTTCCATTTGATGCAAGTATGGGGATCCACATGAATTCATATACTACATGGCCTTGATGCAAATGTTACTTTGAACCTGTATCTAATGTCTTATTCTGAGCCAATCAAGGAGTAGTTCATCTGATGCATGGGAAGATTAAGACGAAGACTATGAATTTGCTTGCTTGGATGTGGCTATCTTTATTTGATGCCTTGCTCTCCATCTTGCTACTTCTCTATTGATATTGCTTGATTCTAAAGTCCAAAGGAAAAGTGGGTTTCTATATGACATTCTTGTCTATTGGATTGCACCCCATTGGTCAGATCTTTTCAACTCTTAACTTTTTAAATTTTTGCTTAGGATTAGTCTCTTCATCTCCTCCCATTCTCTTAAATTTCAAAATCTCTCCCCTCTTTTAAAAAATATTCTTTGCTTGTGATTTCTAAACTTAGACTTTATTTCAAATTAGAAACTTTGGCCTTATGCCATTGCATTTATAAACTCTTTTCTTAAATCAAACTTGTAAATGAATCTAACCATATTGACTTAAAATTTCAAAAGACAAAAAGAACTAACACTCATTCAAATTCGTTTAGGCCATTTGTGCCTATTTTAAACTTAAATTTTTGTTTAAAGCAATTCACTCACTTTGAAATTGATACCACGAACTACGAGGTTTTGATCCCTCATTATTAAGTTGGTACGTAGGCACAAGTCCGAAGGTCTTATCAAACACAAAAATATAATTAACGAATTCTTTTCTCATCCCCACACTCTATTTATTGCAATCATATTTTATACCAAAAATACATACACACATAAAACAGGGCTCCGTAGGAGTACCTAGGATACTTTGGGTGCTAACACCTTCCCTTTGTGTAACCAACCCCCTTACCTCTAATCTCTGGCATTTTATTAGTTTTGATTTAAAAACTTCTTATCTCTGGGTTTTGTTCGTACTTTTCCCTTTTCCTTTGGAAACAATAAAAGCGCGGAAACTGTTAACCTAACTTGACCTATTTAGGATGTAGTGCGGAAACTGTTCAAGTGTAGACTTGATAATAGTTGTTACATGATACTACACTCAGAAGAGTTTCTCTTAAGAATATTATGGGTTGATGAGTCAGTCATCCTAACCTATAATATCCAAAAGATGGAATTAAGACTTTGGGAACTTTTTAGAACATGATCTACATGTTTTTATCCTTAGTACACTCCTTTGGGATGGTTCTTAACCTGACTCAATGCTCGTGACTCACAACAAACCCTTGATTCATGGTTGATCCAATCAAGTCTTGTCAATATCAATGGAACTTGGGTGTTGATAAGGTGAAAACCGTAATCCACCAAAATGGATGATTGATCTTGACAATGACTTGATTCATCCATTGACATTTGTTTGTTTGCCTTTTGTGTGATCCCTTATTTGTAATTGTTGCGTTGCATTCATGCATTCATGCGCATCATGACATACATCACACGAAAAAATAATTACAAGGAACTGAGGTTTTATTTGCAAATATTTTCAGACCATGGATGATGGACGAAGGAACACTAAGATGTACAGTTTCAGATATCCCGACTTAAAAGAGTTAAGGAAGTTATCATCTTTTGTATTAGATCCCTTTGACTTTAAGCAACGTCATGGGAAGCTTTTATCTGTGTTATCTACTGATATGGTTGAAGGACTCTTGAGTGTATTGGTTCAGTTTTATGACCCTCTCTATCGTTGCTTCACTTTTCTCGATTACCAGTTGATGCCTACATTGGAGGAATATGCCCATCTCTTGGGAATACATGTTTATGATAAGGTGCCATTTAGTGGATTGGAGGAGATTCCCATACCTCATATTATAGCTGAAGCTCTTCATCTGAAGAAGTCTGAGATTAAGGCTCATTGGGTGAAGAAAGGAGGAATGTTTGGGGTAACTTCTAAGTTTCTCATTGGTAAAGCCACTGCTTTTTCTCAAGTCGGTAGTGTGGACGCTTTTGAAGCCATCTTTGTGTTGCTCATCTATGGCTTGGCTTTGTTCCCTAACAATGATAGTTTTGTTGATGTTAACGCCATTAGAATCTTCTTGATTGGGAATGATGTGCCTACATTATTAGGTGATATGTACTTCTCTTTGCATTTGAGGAATTCTAAAGGTGGTGTAACTATTGTGTGTTGTGTTTCTCTTCTGTATAAGTGGTTTATTTCGCACTTGCCTTAGACGTCTGCTTTTGTGGAGAACAGATAATGTCTATGGTGGTCTTAGAGATTTATGTATCTCACTAATGATGATATAGTTTGGTATGATTCTACATTTAGTAGCTTGGATATTATTGACAGTTATGGTGAATTCTCTAATGTGCCTTTCATTGGTACATAAGGAGGAATCAACTACAACCCTGCTTTGCCTCGTCGTCAACTTGGGTTCAACATGAGAGACAAAGCTAATAACACTCAGTTAGAAGGCCTTTTCTATCAAGAGGGTAAATATCCCCAAAATTTGAAGCAGAAGATGATACATGTTTGACATATTGTGCATAGGAAAGAAAGATCCGAGCTTGGGTCGTGCAATTATGTAGCTTTGGAAGCTTACACTACTTGGGTGAAGAAGAGAGCTTTAGAGGTGAAGATTCCATATGCCTGTGAAAGACCTATGTCTATGGTTGTGGTTGACCCATTAACTCTCCCTAACCAAGATGTAGAGGATTTAGAAGACGCATTCGCCAAGATGAAGCAGGAGAAGGATATGTGGGAAGAGCGGTTCCATGCTTTGAGCCGAAAGCATGAGGAGTTGCAGCTTGAGTCAAAGGATAAAGATGTGCTTATTGAACTTCTTGAAGACCGAGCAGTGAAGAAGCAGAGAGAACCAGAGGGTCCATCTTCCTCTAGTATGCCTCAGTCTTTCGGTGCTTGGAAGAAGATTGTTGACCAGCTTGTCCTTGAGAAGGCTCAGATGAATACTTATTTTGAGTCTGAGATCCGACGCATCCGAAGGAAGTATGCGCCTGTAGCCAGATCATCTAACACCGTTGCTAAGGGACCCTTAGAATGATTAGTTTCCTTTTCTCTTGTACTAGTACTTTGGTTTCTGAAATTGTACTCAGTGTAATCCTTCTAAAATTATATGAATAAAAAGATATTTTATGGTCAATCAAATTGTTATTATTGTTATTATATATTTGCAAATAAAGTAGCATGTTCCTCGAAAATAAAAACAAACAAGCATTGCATTTCATGCATCATTTGCATAACAGGTTTTCCTCTGCCAAATGTCTTATCGGTTATTCTTCTGTGCTTCTGCCAAGCTGACTCACCGAGACAACACTCGCACCAATCAACCAAGATTTATGGAGCACTTAGAGCAAGAGAGCCAAGAATTGAAGGATGAGATTTCTCGCCTAACTGCTATGATGGAGTTTGTTCTAGCTGCCCAAAATCAGTCTTCTCCAACTCCCGCAAATCCTCCTACTCAGAGGACTATTATCTCAGAGGTTGCTACCTCAACTGTTCCTATTGCTTCTACTCAATCTGGTCCAACTATACCTGCTGGATTCTGGTGGGGGATGTGTAGCGGTAAATTCATGATCATCAAGCTATGGATAAGCTAGACATCAATAAAACCAGAGTCGCCACCATGCTTTAATTGTTCCCAAGGGAAAAGGGAAAAAGTACGAACAAAACCCGAAAGTAAGAAGTTTTCAAATCAAAACTAATAAAATGTCAGAGATTATAGGTAAGGGGGTTGGTTACACAAAGGGAAGGTATTAGCACCCAAAGTGTCCTACGTACGCCGAGGGAACCCTTTTTGTATGCATATGTATTTGGTACAAAAATGATGTTTACGAACAAATAAAATGGGGGGATGAGAGAAGAATTCATTAATTATATTTTTGTGTTTGACAAGACCTTCAGACTTGTGCCTACGTACCAACATAAAAATGAGGGATCAAAACCTCGTAGTTCGTGATACAAATTTCAAAGTGGATGCATTGCTTTTAACAAAGATTAAGTTTGAAAGGCACAAAGGCCCAAAAATGGTTTGAATGAGTTAGTTATTTTTTGGCTTTTTGAAAGTTTAAGTCAAGTATAATTATATCTATTTACAATTTTGATTAAGAAAAGGAAGTTTGAAAATTCAATGGCATAAGGCCAAAGTTTCTATCTTTTGCAAAGTGGTCAACATTTAGAACAAAACTAGTTCAAACAAAGAAAATTTTAAAAAAAGAGAGGGAGAGATTTTGAAATTAAAGAAATGGGGAGGAGATGAAGAGACTAATCCTATGTACAAAATTAAAAGGTAAGGGTTGAAAAGATCTGACCAATGGGTAGCAATCCAATAGACAAGAATATCAATAGAAACCCAAATTCCCTTGGACATTTAGAATCAAGCAACACATAAATGCACAATCATATCAATCTTGAAGAGAAAGGCATCAAATAAAGATAGCCACATCCAAGCTTAGCCACTCCATGATCTTCTTTAAGATATCCCATGTAACAGATGAATTTATAAGTCAGAGGTTCAAAATAACAGCTTCACAATGATCGTGTTGCAAATGAACTCAAAGGGATCTTCAAAGATGTATGAGATAAAATTTCAAATTGCGAGCACTTGGTTTCATAGAAAGTTAGCATTAGTCAAGTCCTTTAGCATAGGAATGTTGCCTAAACTCTAAGTCCATTTGTCCAAGATCAAGTCAACAGTCCACACAAAAGTTTTTTTAGGATTTTTGTTGTTATTATGTACATTAATGGTCAAAGACCACACAAACAAACAAAGTATACACAAAATGGAATGTATCACATAATATGGTCCAAGTGGACAAAGTGAAAATTGCATTAACATAAACAATTAGAATGATATGAATAATGGCAAATGAATAAAGACTAAAATTAAATGGCATTAAAATAAATGGCTTGAAATTAAATGTTAGTTGTTAATGAGTTAGAAGTTAGTATTGTTTTGCTTTTGCTTTTCATTTTTAAGTTATTCTTTGGAGAACACTCAACTCACTTATCACAAGCATGGATTCTTGAGCCAAGACATCTTCCAAAGGAAGGAAAAAAGGCCAAGTTTCCACACAATACCATGAAAGAGGGGAAACTTACAATCTCACTAGCTAGAATGTTATGCCTTTTGTGTTACAAATTTAGCGCTATGTTAAGCAATCGTAATTGGACTTATGTAAAAGTCACAACTATTTGAGGTCGGGCAATAGAATTTTGGTGTTAATGCATGTTAGAGACATAATATAATGGACTATTCTCATGAATTATACTACACAAAAAAAGAATATGCAAAAGAGGTGGCCTAATCTCATCCATACTTATGTTGATTTTTCAATCCACTAGCCTTAGGACTTTGAGATATCATAGGCCAAATGAGATGACTGCATAAAGAACGGGAATGAGATGAAGAGGGAGAGGGATGGATCAAAACTCAAATTCGTCAAAGGAGGACTTTTACCAAATTAATATCATCCATTCATTTTGAGAGATGGAATGTACATTCCATGAATCCCCTAAATCCAATTATATTAACTTGACAAAGTCAAATCAACCTTGACCAAGGCCCAACAATAAGAGTCAAACTCAAATAAGTCATCACAATTGGTCAACACAATTAATTGGCATTTGTTCAAACTAAAATGACTAAAATAATACATTTAAATTAAATATGGTTTGTCAAATTCCTAAAACCTGATCTAAACACCAAATAAATGGGCATGAGATTTATCATAGGTCAAACAAGGTTAAAGGACCTTGGAGAAAAAATTTCATAATTTTTAAAGACTTAAAAGTATTTTTAAACAATTATAAACAAACACAAAATCAATTAAATCATGAAAGATATTAATAATGATCCAAAAAAATAATTTTAATTCAAAATATAAAAGAGGAAATTGTTTGAAATTTTTTAGTGAAACTCTCATATTTTTTGGATCAATATTAAAATTAATATGAATTAATGAAAATAAAAGGAATAAAAGAAAAATAAAAAAATATCAAAAAAACGTGAGCCACTTGATCTCTCTCATTAATTGAGGTGGCAGATCAAGTGGCCTAAAACGCGCTTTCCACCAAACACACGAGTCAGCACGCTGCAGGGATGGTAATCACAATGAGCGCTCAGGATTAAAACAAATTGATTGGATCCTATGGCTGGGAGACGTGCCAACGCACCGCCGGAGCTGTAACTCCGGTCTTCTTTTCCGGTGGACGTCACCGGACTAGTCCACCCTCAACCATCACCAAAATAAAAAAGGAGGACATGATCTGAAAGAAAAAATGGCGTAGAGCACGAATCTGGCCTTAATTTCAACTAACTCCAAATATATTAAAAGATATGCGGAGTTGAATTTTGAGGTGTGTCAACTGAGTTGCTTCGATTTGATCTCTAAGCAACTCAATCTTCTTGCCTACATTGGTAGGAATTCAAACAACCAAAGATCCAAGAGAATTGAGTAGAATTGAGTGAGAATCGAAGAGATGAAGTTTTCTGAAAATTACCTTCAGTGTTATGCCGAACTAGATGTTGCTTGCTTCAAACACGATCTGATCACACTTGAGAAGCTAGCAGGAAGTCATTGGAGAGGTTGCAAGGTTGTGGATCCTGGAGTTCTTAAATCTCCAACAGTTGAGATTCAAACTCAAATTTCAAATTGAAATTTCTAAGGTTTTCCTTTAGAATGAGAGGGTTTGAATTGGGAGGCAAAGCTGGCGCGCAAGGTCTGGTTCAAATGAGCTCATAAGCCTTCTATTTATATCATAAGGGAAGGATATTTGCACACTTCAAAATCTGTCCAAAATTGGCAATGTGAATGGCACGAATGCATGGGCATGTACAGGCCCATGAAGCAATTAATTAAGGTCCAAAATGATTCATGTTGAAGTCTGAATGAAGCTTGAATGGCAAGGAAATGTGAACTGAAGTTTGTACATTTGATTCTTTCCAATGATGCAGCCCTGTTAAAGCCATGCGCAGACCTAACAATCTTCATCCAAAATGCATGAACTTGGGTTCTTTGGAAACCTTGGATCAAAGGGAACAAGTTTGATGTTCAACACTTTTTCATTTGGAGCTTGGAACATGGAGAATTTTGAGGTGGATGTTTGGAAATTTCAACATGTTGAAAAATTTACTAAGTGTCAAGCTATATACTTCAATATTCCACCTTGCTTAACTTTTTATGTGAACTTCAAATGAGAAAAGTGTCTTCATCAAAGTTGTAGCTATTCCAAATACATTCAAAAAGGTCACCAATTTCATGTCATTTGGATTTAGAATGATAGAGTTATGCATTTTTGTAGTTTGGAAAAATCACTTGTTCAATGGTATAGGTCAAAAATGACCTATAATGTTTCCTCATATCACATGCTCAAAAATGTTGAATTAGCTCTCACTCCAAACATAAACATTAAAGTAGACATCTTGAATTTAATTGTGCAACTTGGAAATCTTTCATCTCATAAAAATTGAGCAAGTTATGGCCTTGGGAAGTTGACTTTCAAATTAGGGTTTAGACAAAATGACCTATAATGTTTCAACATTGAAAATGATTTTCCATGCCAAACTAGCTCCAGGTATCAACATTAAAGTTGTTTGTAATGTCATTTAGAGTAACGTTTCTCTTGGAATCATTTTCATATGGTGAAAATTGTAGGAGATAGGGTCTAGGGAGACCCAGTTTTGATTAGATGAATTCATCTGGCCAACCACCACCAACCAAATTGATAACCTTCAATTCTCTTGTCTTTTTAGGCCCATGGTAGATCATATATGAATAATATGAGGAATTTTGGAGTTTCCCTTGAGAAATTTGATCGATTAGTGAGATAGCTTGTGGGAGAAGTTACTCAAGATACCCAGTCAAATTAGGGTTTCCAAGGCAAATCACTTCCAAACTCTTGAAGAAAACCTGATCAATATATCATGTAGGAATCAATGGAACTCATATGATGCTCATAACCATTCTTGGATAAATTCATGGTTGTGCTCTTTGTCATGAGGGTCTTAAACCCTAGATATGAACTTGATAAATCAATGGGATCATGCCTTACCTACAAAAGAGTTAGGCAAATGCAAAGACATATTTTTGGTCTTTTGGTTAGTAAATTCTAATTGAGGAGGCGAAGGTTAAAATCTTCAGGTCGACTCAGTAGAATGGGCTTAAATAACAACGTATAGAAACAAACTTTGGTCCCTAAGAGACCTCATGATGCTTATGATATGAATGCAAAAATTAATGCCCTATGGGGAAATATTTCCACAAAGGAAAAGAAATCAAAGAGACTGAAAGTCTGCAGGAGTACAATGTATTCCGTAAGGAAAACTCACTGGGGAGACAGAGGCTCTGGGGGATAAAGGAGTTATGCGTAGGCCAGGCTACGACTTAAAACTACTGGGGGACTTGAGGAATTCTATACAAAAATGGAAAAGACTCAGCCGGGGAACGACAACATCTGCAGGGGATACTAGTAAGTCAGGATAAAACTGAAGTACTTGAATCATGCAGGAAAAGCGATTTCACTAAGGAAACACGCACTCAACTCGATTGGGGAAGAAATAAACTTCAACACATGAGGAGCAGAAATCTATTATCTACTACCTGCTATTGGGTGAGGAGATAATAAATATCTGACAGAGAGGACATCCATCATCGGTTAGGATGAACATATCAAGGATGACTCACTGAGAATTTCCAGGAGAGAGTATTCATTACCGGTTACTGGGTAAGAATAGCCTTGCTGGGGAAAACTGCAGAAAATAGGATATACAACTACCAGTTACTAGGAAGAAGACCAAAGGTGAGAATATATGTCATTGGTTAGGATGAACATATCAAGGATAGGCTCAACTGGGAAGAAAATCTATCATCGGTTACGATGAACATATCAAGGATAGACTTGCCTGGGACTGTCAAGGAGGATATCCGTCATCGGTCAGGATGAACATATCAAGGATATACCAACTGAACAACAAGGTAGGAATTACATCTATCGAATGCTGGATAGAAGACCATCAAAGAGAAAATTCGTCACCGGTTAGGATGAACATATCAAGGAAAGACTCTATGAGGGGAGAAAATAGGAATTACATCTATCAGTTACTGGATAAGATACCATGAGAGAGTATCCGTCACTGGTTAAAGTGAACATATCAAGGCTAGACTCTGCGGGAGAAAGTAGGGTTTACAACTATCAGTTACTTGGTAGAATACCATAAAGAGAAGGAAACCCGTCATCGGTTAGGAGGAACATTTCAAGGATTAACTCTCTGGGGAACAAAATAGGGATTACAACTACCGTTTTACTGGGTAGAATACCAAGGATGAGAATATCTGTCATCGGTTAGGATGAACATATTAAGGATAGACTCAGGCAGGGGAAAGAAAGATATTCGTCATCGGTTAGGATGAACATATCAAGGATATACTTCCTGGGGAATCAGAAAAAAATGGATCCACCGGGGATTCCACTGCTGGGAAAACTGGAATACTTTTGCCAGGTATTGGGCAAGAAGTAACAAACTGCCAACTAAGAAGAATATTACCAGTTACTGGGTAACAAACTCTTAGAAGACTCAAAGCATCTATCTAGGCATGATCTAGAAAGAAACAATCAATCAAGACTCAACCCAATAAAGATATAACTCAAGGGGAGTGATTCCATCCAGATAATCAACTAGGGAGGAAACTGAAGTAATAACCATCCACGAGGAAACAACTCATTGGGGAAGACGAGAACGGTTAAAGTCTTTCTGCCTAAGGGGCTGACACTCTACAATTGAGGGAGGACAAACACTGAGGTTCATATGGGGATAAAGTACCACCATAATAGTGAATGAGAATCTCAAACCAACAAGTCAATCAGATATGATGATGCAAATATGCAACTATGAAATTATATGAATCTATATGTATATGTATATATATGATGGTTATGCGGACAAAACGATCACAAAGGATACAAAGGTGTCGCAAAGAATTTGAATCATCGGTACAATCCTCGGTCAATCCACAAAAGAGGGAGAGAACTACCGGAGAACAGAGAGATCAACAACCCAAAAGCTCAAATCTAACTGAGGAAGAAGGAGATTTGCTAAGGAGAGGAAACATTATCAAGTCTGCAGGGAGTTTTAGGTCAACGCCATATCAAATGGGAGATAACCGTGCAGAGGATAAACACATAATAGCTGCTCAGAAACAAGGAGGAAACTCTGACTAGGAGCGAGTTGGGTGATGACTGGTGGAGAAACCAATGCGGTCTATTGGGGAAGAACATCTTACTCTGCTGAAGATCAACCCTGCTGAAGAAGCACGAACTCCTTTGGGGAACACATAAACTTTGCCGCAGAAATAACACGTCGCAAGGTACTAAATCAACCAACTCAGCTAGGGAAAAGAATCGGAACTCAGCTAAGGAACAAACACTTTGTAGGGGAACCGGATTAACACAAACAACTAGGGATACACGAAGGGTTAACTTCTTGGGGAACCTCTGATGTTTAGAACTTAAGGACTTGCTTCTCTTTGAAGTGCTATTGATACTTCCTTTTAATTGCTTTGAAAATTCCTTATTTTTATATGTTTTAAGAAAAATGATTTTGATTAAAAAAAAATAATTTCCAAGATGATCATAATAAAATTTAAATTATTGGCTGAAGTAAATAAGAGTAGAAACATTTGGACAAAAACTCATCTTTATTTAATGGGATGGTAGTCTGTAAATGACAAGACTCCATAGATTTTTACAAAGTTGAAAATGGTAATTTACATGGAAAGGGGTTACATTGAATACAAATGATCCTTAATCCTTCTACCAACTCTTGATATCCACTGTGCTCTTGACTGCTATTGGGATGATGAATCAACGTCAACCCTTGTGCTCAACAAAGGTCTTTCCAAAACTAGACGATCAGCAGACTACAGTTACTTGCCATAATCCCTAATTTTTGCATAAGTTGCCCCAAGGTGGGGTACTTAACTTATCGGGAAATTCTTTCTGTTTTTATGTCTCTAATTTTTTCCTGGATCGCCCTTTCGGGTTTTCAATCCACCGAGACGCTCTTTTTTGCCTAAGCCGCCCTTTTGGGTTTTCAACTTAGCGAGCCGCTCTTTTCTTTTTTAGGTGAAGTATTTCTTGACTACATATGTGTTCACGGGACGGGTGAACTCTTCCCCATCCATAGTTGTAAGAATCAAAGCACCACCCGAAAAGGCTCTCTTAATAACATATGGGCCTTCATAATTAGGAGTCCATTTTCCCCTAGAATCTGGTTTGAACGACAGGATCTTCTTGAGCACAAGGTCACCTTCTCTAAACACACGAGGTCTGACCTTCTTATCAAAAGCTTTCTTCAGTCTCTGCTGATATAACTGACCATGACAAATGGCAGTCAATCTTTTCTCCTTAATCAAATTCAGCTGGTCATACCTGGTCTGACACCATTCAGCCTCAGTCAACTTGGCTTCCAGGGGCACACGCAATGAAGGAATCTCAACCTCTACGGGGAGCACTGTTTCCATACCATATATAAGAGAAAAAGGGGTTGCCCCTGTTGAAGTGCGTATGGATGTACGATACCCGTGCAAAGCAAATGGGAGCATCTCATGCCAATCCTTATGCGCAACAACATCTTCTGAATAATCTTCTTGATGTTCTTATTCGCAGCTTCAACAACCCCATTCATCTTGGGTCTGTAGGGAGAAGAATTATGGTGTGCAATCTTGAAGTCTTTGCAAAGAGATTCCACCATATTATTATTCAAGTTCGATCCATTATCAGTAATGATCTTGCTTGGCACACCATAACGACATATGATCTGATTCTTGATAAACCTTACAACAACTTGCTTGGTTACATTTGCATACGATGCCGCTTCGACCCACTTTGTGAAGTAGTCAATTGCCACTAAAATGAAACGATGTCCATTCGAAGCTTTGGGCTCAATCATCCCAATCATATTAATTCCCCACATGGAGAAGGGCCATGGGGAAGAAATAACATTCAATAGTGTCGGAGGAACATGAATCTTATCAGTATATATTTGACACTTGTGGCACTTCTTCACAAACTTGCAACAATCAGATTTCCATTGTCAACCAATAGTAACCTGCTCGCAACATCTTCTTTGCCATTGTATGTCCATTAGAATGATTACCAAAGGAACCTTCATGCACTTCATTCATCAACGAGTCTGCTTCGTGTCTATCCACGCATCTGAGCAAAACCATGTCGAAGTTTCTGTTGTATAGTATATCACCAGTCAAGTAGAAATTACAAGCTAACCTTTAAAAATCTTCTTATCTTTCAAAGATGCCCCAGACGGGTAAATTTGACTTTGGAGGAAACATTTGATGTCATAATCCCATGGCTTCTCGTCTCTGACTTCTTCAATAGCGAACACATGAGCTGGTCTATCAAGAAGCATCACCGACAAATTGGGAACCTCATTCCAATACTTCACTACAATCATTGACACCAACGTTGCAAGAGCATCTTCCACCCGGTTCTCATTTCGAGAAATATGATGAAACTCAACTTTTGTAAAGAAAGTTGAAATCCTCCTCGCATAATCTTTATACAGTACCAAACCAGGTTGATTTGTCTCCCAATCACCTTTGATCTAATTCACAACCAAAGCGGAATCTCCGAAGACATCTAAATACTTGATTCTGAGATTCATGGCCTCTTCCAGCCCCATAACGCAAGCTTCATATTATGCCATGTTGTTGTTGGTGTAAGCCCTAGAGGCCAATAATTTTGGTACTTGTATCGAATTATTTATTAATAATAAGAGGCTTTTTCTTTATTATGTTTGTTTAATAAAGTCCCTAGAATAGCTAGCCCGTTTAATGTATCGAGTATGACTTAATCATGAGATCACATTAAACATAAGGACACTATTCTTAAAATATCCGTAGTCGAGCTTTATCATGAAGTGGGATAACATTAAAGCATGAAGACTATTATGCTTATAGATTGATGATCACATCTCATGGATCATGGATAAGGAGTTATCATGTCTTAAACATAGGTATGAATATTAAGAGTAATATTTATACTGGATTGACCCGCTATGAGAATACTATATAGAATGTTATGCAAAGTGTCATAAGTTATTCTCATGGAGATAATGGTGTATACCACCCTTCGACCTGAAACCACTATGGACCCTAGATGTAGAGTCGAGTGCCTTATTGCTGATCAAAAATTGTCCGTAACTGGATGACCATAAAGACAGTTGATGGGTACTCCACGAAGCATGCTAAGGGACAAGAGTGACCTAGATGGAATTTGCCCATCCTGCGTAACAGGATAAATGTCTATAGGCCTAATTATGAATTGGGCAAGGATGACACGGTCTATGCCTTGTGTTCAATATAGACATAAGGGCAAAAGGGTAATTATACACATAAGTATTATCACAGAAGGATTTGTCAGATCACATGACATTTTCGTGTCTTGGGTAGCAGTGATATGTTGCTAGATACCGCTCACTATTTATTATGTTAAATGCGTGATTTAACATAATTGCCAATGCCGCAAAAACCTATAGGGTCACACACAAAGAACGGATTGATGAGAGATAGAATAACTAAGGAACATCTTAAGGTACGGTGCACTTAAGTGAATTGTAGAACATCGTAAGGTACGGTGTACTTAAGTAGAATACGAAATATGGTAAGGTACCACGCGCTTAAGTGATTTTGGCATATTATAAGATATGGGCCACATACACTTAAGTGGGCTTTTTAGCTTATAGCCCACACAAGTGGTTCTATAAATAGAACCCTTGTGCAGAAGCATTAGGTAAGTTGCAATTTTGTTTCTCTCTCTCTCTCTCTCACTCAAAGCCTTCATTCGTAGCAGCTAGCATTGAGATTGAAGGAATCCGTTCGTGTGGACTGAGTAGAGGCGTAGTCATTGTTCAACGTTCGTGATTGCTCCGTAGATCTGCATCAAAGGTTACAATCGCCACAAGAGGTACGATTCTATCACTGATCATGCCCATTCGTAAGGATCATTAAAGGAGAAATTTTAAATTCCGCTGCGTTTTGGATCGCCCTTCTCCTTCAGTTGTTTGTACACTTGAAAGTCAATCTAGCTGTAAATGGTAAATGCGTGCCTTGAGGAGTAATAATCACTGCCCCAATGCCATTACCATACTGGTTAACAACTCCATCAAATACCATGCCCCAACGGGAACCAGGTTCTGGCCCTTCTTCAAGCAATGGCTCATCACAATCTTTCATTTTCAAGTACAAAATCTCTTCATCAAGAAAATCATACTGCAATGACTAGTAATCTTCAATCGCTTGGTGTGCCAAATTATCCGCCAAGAAACTACCTTTGATCGCTTTCTGAGATCGGTATTCGATATCATACTCTGATAACAACATCTGCCAACGGGAAATTATCCCAGTTAAAGCAGGCTTCTCAAATATATATTTGATCGGATCCATTTTGGATATCAACCAAGTGGTATGATTCAACATATACTGGCGCAGACGCTTAGTAGCCAAAGCCAATGCGCAACAAGTTTTCTCAAGCATATAATACCGAGTCTTACAGTCGGTGAACTTCTTACTGAGGTAGTAAATTGCAAATTCCTTCTTTACAGTCTCATCTTGCTGACCAAGAACACAACCCATACTATCATCAAGCATAGTCAAATACATGATCAACGGTCTTCCTTCAATAGGCGGAGACAAAATCGAAGGTTCAAGCAGATATTCCTTGATACTATCTGTAGCACCTCAAATTTGCACCTCTCATTTTGTACATACATTTTTATTTTAGGTCATTAACATTGCATTTCATTTGCATAAGTCCATCACCAGTCATCAGGCAAGACTAGTCAGGAGATTTAGTTGTGCAAGCAAGCAAGTGCATTTTCTATGGAATCAAAGCCCTAGGGTTGGTACAATGAGTTCATGTGACCCAAGGATCATTTTGAAGTGGTTTGGCCAGGCATTGAAGGCTCAAAGCTCATCAGTCAATGATCAGTTCATCTGAAACCCTAGGAAGTCAACAGAAGTCAACTATCAATTCAACCATGGATTTGGAGGTGGGAGATGGTTAGAGAGGCCTCATTCATGTCCATACAAGTCTCATTTGACATTTCAAACATCAACAGTGAAGGATTTGAGGTCCGATCAAAACTTTCCAAAAATAGTAAGTGACTTGTAATTTGAAATTACCAAAAATGGAAAGGTTTTCAACTCCAGATTACATCATCAAGCAAGCTTCAAATGGAATTTTGTCCAATAGAAAGTTGAATATCTTTCTCTCCCATTTCCAAAAAGTCCAAGATCATGAATTTCTCATGTATGGTTGAGGAGATATGGATCAATCTTGGCCAAGTGTGACTTGAACTTCAAACATGCACAACTTTCAAACCAAATGTCCAAATGGAGTGGTTCTTTTTGCAACATTCATATTTTGACCTCTACTATCCAAACCATACATCACTTGCCATGCATTCTCATCACATAATTTTTTGGAAAATCACTTGATTGTGGAGGGAAAAATTATAGTTTGAATTTGGTTCATTATTTGATCATTCTAGCATGACCATTGGCTTCCAAATGACATGTTGAGTGAAATTCACATGCCACACGTGCACTGTTCCATTGGTTTTTCCATGCATAAGGTGAAATGCTAAATTTGCACTTACACTCTCATTTCCCTAATTACAATTGCCATGGCTTAAGTGTGATTAAGAACATGATTAGGAGGGAGTATAAAGGACAAATCATAACTGTTTCTGCATAATCACAATCACAATTCAGATCTAGATCCAAGTTTCACAAATTTTTCTCTCAAAAATTTCTCTCAATTTCTTCACATAGCATCCATTTCTCTTGATCCATTCATCATCTGGAAGAGTTATTGAGTAGATTTGCAGCAAGAATCAAGAGAATCCATGCAGTTTTGCTCATGCTCGAAGCTTGCATTCAACCATGGTGAAATCTGATTTTGCAAGGATCGAGCACGATTAAGCTTCAATTCTCCTTCCAAACACCTTCACAAGCACTTTGGAAGATCTGTTGAGCTTTTCCAAGACCTGAATCAAGCTATTCCAATTTTGTTTTCTCCAAGAGGTCAGAAATCGAATTCCTCCACTCTTAAATTGATTATGATGTTGTTGTTCATCTTCCAATGCTGATCAAACTGAGCTTTGTTTCATGAATTTCCATGCATTATTGTGTTAGATATGATGGATTAAATTTTTGATGATGAAACTTGTTTGATTCGACTTGTTCATGTTAGGGAGAATTAGATTAAACTAGGCATTGATCCTTGATGTATGTTGGAAGATGAACACATTGATATGCTTACTTTTGAAAACTGAGAAAAATGTTCTTGAAGTCTGATGAACATGATGAACATGATGAAGCTGGTGAAAATATTTTCCAGAAATAGGTTTTGATCCGTTCCAAGGAGTAATCCGCGTCCTGCATGTGTTTATGAGAAACTAGCGTGTGATTGGTCCATTCCAGTAGCCATGCAAGCGCCTGATTGGCTGTGACTTGCCAGCGCATAAGTGAAACGACCGTGTTTCACATGCGTGCGCTTGGCTTTTGAAATTGGCCTCTCTTCGATTCCTGGCCATGACCTTTTTTCAAATGCCTTGCACATTATTTGGTTTTCCCTCCATTACATTCATACATGCTTCACTTACATTTTTTTATTTCTTCTTTCACTTTCAAAATTCATAACTGACTGAATAATGATCCAAAAAATCTGGAAATTTTTGCATTAGATCACATTTTGTGTCTAGTTTTTTTTTATTATTTTTCCAGAAATTGTGCCTGGATGGAAAATGATTTGGCCTAGGGTTTGTGTGCATGTATCATATTTTGTACCTTTCTTGCCATATCTCTTGTGAAATGATGGTTGTTTATCTAATGCCTATGAAATTTTACATGCTTAAACTAGACTCATAGCAGGACATTTTGGTGTTGAGTTTGCATTTTTATCATTTGTGGTTGCTGACATATGATCTTGTGAATATGGGTGTGACAATGTGTGTCACACCTTTGCTTGCTCAATTTGATTAATTTCTTTGCCATGCCAAATAAATTCTAATGGATGTGATTTTTTGTATGATGCTTCTTGTGGATGCTGTTAATGCTCTTGAATTGTGTAGGAATTTTTGGAATCATTTCTGATTTGTTTGAGATTTTTCATTCTGGATGGCCATTTGTGCACTTTTGAATAGTCTTGAATTTCATTGATTTGTGAAATGCTTGTGCTTTATCATATGGATGTGAAATTTTGCAAATTGTTTCTAGACATGTTGAAGTTTGTTTTGGCTTTGGATTGAAGTGTTTACCTTATTTCAATTCTGTTTTAGGCTTGTGCTAAGTTGATGTACCCTTTGGTGTCTCATTTGAGCTTATTTTTCTTACCTTGACTTGATCAATTTAATTATCATGCCTAATCATATCCAATTGCCCTAAATTTTTGTGTGTTGATCATGTTGTGTGTTCTGTTTAACCATGAATTTTGTTGAGATTAATTGAATCATTTTTGAATTAATGTGCATTTGTTCATTCTGTTGCTTCAATGTGCTTTCAACTTGCATACCTTGCCATTACTGGTTTATGAATTGAATTTGGTGAATGCTATTGACAAGAGACCTTTTGGATTGTGTTTTTAATTGATTGAGGTTGATTCATGTTGAATTTCATGTTCTGTTTTGAATTTTTTCTCCCTCTTTGACCCTAGGCCTTGACCTAGTGGTTTGCCTCTCATGTTTGAGCTTTGTTTTCAAGTTAAGATGCACATGGCCATAATGGGATTGATTCACTTGCTTGAGTTGAATAATTGGTTGATGTTGACTAATCTTGAGTTGTTTTTTAGGTGGATTTTAGCTCATTTAAGTTGAGCTTGTGGCTTGCATCTTGTTGCATTGCTTGCCTGTCTGTTTGACTGTTAATGTTGCCTGTTTGGTTTATTTGAGTTGTATACTGATTTAGTTGGATTTTTTCAGGTACATTAGTTGCTTAAGTTCATTTTGAACTTGCTTTTGCTTTGCTTGGTTGCTTAACCATTTGAGGTATAACTCACTGACTTCATGTAGTCTGGAAGACCTGTCCTGTTACTTGGGCAGGCACCTGTCTGAAGTCCTCCCTAAGAGGCAATGCTTGCGTTTGTTTATTTTTGTGCCAGGAAGGAAAAGACCTATATGAGGTAATTGGCAGATAAAAGAGATGCGCAGTCCATCTCCTGCTACTCAGTGTGTCATCCACTTTGCTCACACACCTTGTGTTGATGCATTGTGGATATTAACCCAAGATCTATGTTGTGTCAGTCATATGTGGATAGAAGAGTTCCCACTTTCTGAACTCCCACACCTTCTATTTGAGTCAAGCTCTCCCAGGCCAGGGATAAAAGCTGTGAGGTCCTACACTCACTTCCCATTTCATCTGCTTCACCCTAACTCTCAATGTTAGGGTTAAGAGCTAATTATACCCGATTCCAGTTGGCTTGTGTTTCACAGCCTAACCTTGTGTGAGCCCACTTTGTTTATATATAGTGTGTGCTATTTGTGTGTATGTTTGCTTTGCTTGTGCTGTTTAGGATAACTTGCTCCCTGTGCAAGTTAGATAGAAACTTCAACCTAGGACCATGGTGAATTTACATGATAACTATTAGGCTCGAGTTAGTCTCCCTTATAGTATGTCATTTCCCAGTCTCTGGTTAGGTTAGAAGTTCTTTCCCTGCGTAGGGGAACTACGTCGCCCTGATCCTCATACCAGATGAGGTACGTAGGCAGGAGATGAGCTGATCTCTCCTGGCGCCCTTTTTCTTTTTCAAACCCTTTGTGTTTGTTGGAGTCTGACGTAAGTCCAGCGATTGGCAGTTGGTTTCCTGCGTGTGTTAGTTGGTTCGGAGTCTGATGTAAGTCCAGCGATTGGCATTCGGTTTCTAGGTTTGCCTGTTTATGTGGAGTCTGACGTAAGTCCAACGATTGGCAGTCGGTTTCCGGTGTGGTTTTGTTTGGCGTGCGTTAGCCGAGCTACGAGTGCTCTTATTCTTCTCTAGTCAGAGAAGATACGTATGCATAGGATGCGACATCCTAGCGAGCAGGTTTCCCCCGTCCCGAACTACGTTGACTCTAATGTCTGTGCCTGACAGACTACGTAGGCCTAGGATGCGATATCCTGCCGAGTTAGTCTCTTTTGTTTTCTGTGTCTCTTTTCAGCCAATGTTTGATGTTTGTGAGCAGTGTTTAGCAACCTTTATCCTTCCTTTTGTCCGTGGATCCCGTCGAGTACGACGGATGCGTAGGGGTGCTAATACCTTCCCTTCGCATAACCGACTCCCGATCCCATCTTTCTCTGGTTGCGAGACCATGTCTTTTCCAGGTTTACTTCGAGCGTTTCCTTTCCCTCTTTTGGGATAAATAACGCACGGTGGCGGCTCTGTTGTTTCGTTTTCCCGCCGGTTTTTCGCGTAATGTGACAGCTGGCGACTCTGCTGGGGACAAGAGAAGTTGACCTCTTGCTGGTCCATCTTCCCTAAGCGAGTCTCTCCTAGAGCTCTCTAGGATAGGGTTTGGTTGCTTTCGCTGTTTCATTTATTGCATTCATTTATTTAATGTTTGCATTTATGTTTGCACTTATGTTTGCATTCATCATATGTTTCATCTGTGCTGGCTGGCTGTCCGTTTCTCTCTGTTGGGGTGGGAATTACATGAGGTAAAAGGCCCAATACCCAGGCCATGAGTGAACTCTAGGACACCTAGGAATAGAGTGATTCATGGGAAGCGGGTGGTATTGCGCCACTTAGCGGAACATTGATATCACGAGCAGTTCAGACTCTGATGGGGTATCGTCGTTACATATTTCTGGTGTGTATATGATGATATTCTATGAAAGGGTTATTTATGCTGCGTTTCTCTCGACCTTACCCTGGCCTAGATGACACCCGTGAGTGGGGAGGGATTGAATCATTTGCAGGTACTGATGGCGACTATGGTTCAGATGGACTTATGGGTACTTACTTCTGACACGCCGGAATTCTGTCCGTGATATTTATCGGAGGGTTCCGTTTATTTCGGATCCCTGGGCTGAATTTGAGGGCACTTGTTCAGAGGATCTTGTGACTACCTGTCCAGAGATTGTCCTGTGATGATAGTGATATAACCTCCGGTTCCGTTTATTTCGGAACTCCCCAAGTTGGATGTATGGTTACATGGGCCTTCAGATGACTATGACTGGTCCAGAGACTTGATGGGGCTTCAGATGATTTGGAAGATGGCACAGTGACCTGCCTGCATGCATTTGCATCATTCCCATTTCGCATTCATCTGCATTTATCCCATGTCTATCCGTACTCAGGGTCCATTTTTGATTGAGATTCTGGTCGAGAGACATCCGGATGTCAGAATGTTGTTGTTGAAATATTATCCGTCTCAATGAAGCTAGAATCAAAGGACATGCCTCATACGGATAGACATTGCATGTGTGAGTCATATTAACCTGTTTGCTGTTTTGTAGGTGTCTAACCAGTGCGCATGGCTCTTCCGTTCAGATATCTCAGACTAATGGATCCGCCCAATGCCGACATTCTCGAATTGAAAGAGATGATGAGGGAGTTGTTCAGTGTTGTGCAAGGGCTTGCCTTGGGGCAGAAAACAATTGCTGAAAGGTTGGAGAGGATTGAAAGCTGGATGATAAAGAAGAAAGTTCAGGGAAAGGATCCGTCGTCCGCAGTAAAAAACCCCTCTGGCACTGTAGTAAAGAAGCCCTCTGGAAACGGTCAGCTCGAGAAGGAGGTCGAGCCAGGTGGTGTGCAGGCCTGAAAGGAGCACGGTAAGGATCGGTACCACCCTTATGCTGCCACTGTAACCACTCCTGTTGGTAATCGACCTGTCCAACAGCAACAACCGCTACCTCAACAGAAGGCGCAGAAAGCTAAGAGCCGAGTGAAGAAGGGTTCGGATCGTCAGTTTGATAAGCCACCCGTGACTTATACCCTTCTGTTCAAAAGGTTGAAGGATCTTGGGTTAGTTCGGTCGAGGATATTGATTCCTGTAGAACCGCATCTGAGGCCTGCGAACTACGATGAGAATGCCAGGTGCGAGTTCCATTCTGGGGCACCCGGACATAACATTGAGGGTTGTAGAGCTTTTAAGCATGTCGTCCAGGACATGGTGGATTCTAAGGCCATCAGTTTGGCGCCAACACTGAATGTTAACCCTAACCCCGTGCCAGGTCCCGTGGGGGTGAAAGTGGTGTCAAAAGACAAGAGAGGAGCAGATGTGCCTGAGGGGAATCAGTTAAAAACTTCAGTGTCCGTGGTCCCGAAACATCTGATGAAGGATGGAGGATTCCCTATTGTTGATAATTGTTGTGCGATCGTCGCCACAAATGGGTGTGTAGCGATGGGGGAAACGATCCAGAGAATGATGGAAGTAGAAATAGACGGTGAAAAATTTGAAACACCGAGTCAGGCAGTTGAAACCGTCAAGGTGGAGAATGCCATTCTTGCTGGGATAGAGAAGAAGCTGTCCATTTCTTCTTACAAACAAGCCATGGAAGTGGTGAAGAACGGAGAAGCCCTCGGCTGGGGAAAGATCATAGACATTATGGTGAAAGCGGATATGTTCGGGATTGGCTATCAGCCAGACCAAGACTCGTCTATACAAAACAGAGGACGTCGTCCACCGTACACCTTCGTCAGTGCCGGAATGCTGGATCCAGGTCATGCCTGTGCAGTGGGTGAGGAGATTGACAGTGACCGCGAGCTAGAGTTGTAGATAAAATCGTGCGTACCAGGGAACTGGAAGGCCTCAAAGATCATCATTGTCACTCATCCTGAAGTGTAGTATTTCTGTTTTTCAATTTTGTTTGCATGAAAGCCATACGTTTTGCCCGAAACGTAATGGTCCATTGTAAGGGCCATCTCATGTGTTTCATTGTGCAACATTTTGCATCAGTAATAAATGGATGTTTTTTGTGATTAAAAGCGGTGTTCCCTGTCTTTCATTTATTTTTGCAGTTTAAAAAATAAAAATGGCAATGTTTATTTTCATTTTTCTTTCCTTTTGATTCGTCTTGTTCCGACCTCAAAAGTGACTATTCTCCTGATCTCATTGATAACAATTCGGTTACACCTCTGTATGACTTCGACAATCCGATCTATCATGCCGAAGAATAAGGCCAAGAAGATTGTGATCTGCTGGAATTAGCTAGGTTGTTAAGACAAGAGGAGAAGGTGATTCAACCGCACGAGGAGCGACTCAAGATTGATATTCCAGGCACCGCCGAGGTCAGAAAGAAAGTGAAAATTGGGGCCGCTTCAGAGGCGAGTCGAGGGCAGAACGGTAGCCCTGTTGAAAGAGCATGTGGATACCTTCGCCTGGTCGTGTCAGGATATGCCAGGGTCGGATACCTATGTCGTTGTGCACAAGCTACCATTGAGAGAAGATTGTCCTCTAGAGAAGCAGAACGCCGGTGCCACGTATCAGAGTGACTTTGTTTCATGATATGATTCATCGTGGAATCAAATGCTATGTTGATGACATGATAGCAAAGTCCCAAGCAGAAGAGGGGCATCTGGTGGATCTGGTCAAGTTGTTTGACCGGATCAAGACAACTCAGACTGAGGTTGAGTCCGAATCAGTGCACTTGTGGAGTGCTGTCCGGTAAACTGCTGAGGTTTATTGTGAACGAAAGAGGAATCGAGGTCGATCCTGCTAAAAAAAAGAAAAATAAAGAAAAGAAAAAGAAAAGAAAAAAAGCAATACAAAGAAACGCCTGAACCGAGAACAAACAAAAAAAAGCTGTTGAAAAAAAGAGAGATCAAACGGTCAGGTGGATAATGATTGCCAAGGGGCATTGAAAGATAAAAGAATAAGTTGCAGGAACCTCTGATTCTGATGCCTCTCATGGAAGGAACAATTGTTAATCTGGTACTTGACAGCCCTCGAGGGATCTATGAGGTGTGTACTGGGGCGCCATGACGAGTCTGGTCGAAAAGAGCATGCAATTTACCTTAGCAAAAAGTTTATCGACTGTGAAATAATACATTCACTGCTCGAGAAGACTTGCTGTACTTTGGCATAAGCTGCTCGCCGACTGAGACAGTATATGCTGGTTCATACCACTTTGTGGATTTCCAAAATGGATCCGATCAAGTATGTGTTTGAAAAGCTAGCATTGACCGGACGGGTTGCGAGATGGTAAAAAAGTGAGTTTGACTGATTTGTGATATACGGTACACCTCTCAGAAAGCAATCGAGGGGAGTGTATTGTCCGATTACATCGCCCCGCAACCCATTGAGGATTATCAACCAAGGAAGTTTGAGTTCCCTGATGAGGACATCTCGAGGTGCTCAAATCGAAAGATTCTGAGGAACCGATCCCGGAGGAGGGGCCTGACCCTGAATCCGAACGAATTCTGATGTCTGATGGGGGAAGGTTAATATGGATGTGTTAGTGCCGTGTTGGTTACGCCGAAAAGATCCCACATTCCTTTTGTTGCCCGGATAACATTGGAATGCACCAACAATGGTGGCTGAGTACGAAGTTTGTATCCAGGGTATCGATCTTCGGTGCGTACGTCTACTGGGGCAACGCCGCGCTCGCTCGTGTATGGGATAGAAGTGGTATTACCTACTGAAGTCTGGATCCCATTGTGGAGAGTCCTGAGGGATGAGAAATTAGAGAAGGCTGAGTGGATAAGGACTCGGTATGACGCGTTGAGCCTGACTAAGGAAAAGAGGCTGGCAGTTACTTGTCATGGGGCAGTTGTACCCAGTGAATGAAGCGTGTTGTTGACCGAAAAATGCGACCTCGTGCGTATCATGTGTGAGACGTGTAATACCCCAAAATTTACCCTTCATTTTTCCTGGAAGCATACGCTTTACACCTCATGCATGCATTCATTTTTAGGTCATTTAACATTAGATACATTGCATTTCATCATGTCAATCAGAATTAGATCCAAGAAACTTAAAAAAAAAACGAAAAAAAAAATAATAATTAATTAATTAAATAAATAAATAAAATATAACAAATTTATTTTTTGGACTTGGGTCTCCCTCATTTGAGCCCACTACCCACGGAAATCAGTCTATAAATACTGAAGTTTCAGTAGAGGAAAACACACTTGGAGTTACACTGGGAGAAACCCTGAGGAAAAAGATAGTGAGAGAAGAACTAACAGAGTTTAGAGCAGCCTCCAAACCCTGAAGGGAACTCAACTGCACAGAATCACCTCTGCCTCACATAAACCCTAAAGATTGTTTTGTAAACCTCACGGGTGCAACTCAATTTCAATCAAGCTCTCCAATCAGGTTTGCCCTATATCCATCATCTTTATGCCTTTAATTTTTTTGCTCTAAATGTATGAGGTATTATGGTTGAATTTGATACCCTTTTGATGCATGTGTTTGACAAGAGGTTTAGGCCTCCTACCCTTGGTTGCTTTTTGTGAGCTTTTTGTGAATTTTGATGGAATTATTCATGTGGTTACATTTTGATTTAGGGGCAACTCTTGGTTACCCTATTTTGTTTCTCTAACCTGTTTGTTGAGTTTTTTTTGTGAGGGCTCACATGACGTTTGCAGGGATAACTTGCGTGGTTTCCCACTTTATTTGTGGGATACCCCCTGGAGGTTCATTCTGATTACCTGTACTAACCCACTTTCTTTGATGATGTTAGCTTGGAAGGATCTCAGGGTTTATCGTTCATTTAATTGCTGTTACTTCGGATCTTTATCCGTGTGGTACTTTTACATTTTTCCCGCATTTTACTGCTTTCCTAGCTGGAAGACCTCGATAGGAGGCAATGTTTTTGTGTTTACTTTATGCAGGTTCCTTTGTCCAGGGTTAAGAGCTATGAGGTCTTATCCTCATTACCCTTTTGCATGCGCGTTCCTACAATGCAAACAAACCCTTCATTGATTTTTCTTCTCCATAACACACGTTTACTCCTTCTACTACAGGCGAGTAAGTATCCAAAGGTCGAGCATCCGGTAGATTGCGTAGTAACGTTGTTCGTCCAAAACCCAATCCATAACCCCGTAGTTAGCCGAACTACGGCTTGCTCTGATTCTCATTCCAGATGAGATACGTAGGCATAAGACGCGATGTCATAGAGAGCACACATCCCCCCAACCCATAGGTAAGCCGAGCTACGAAGACTTTGATTCTCATATTCAGATGAGATACGTATGCAGTCGATGCGACATCCGCGCGAGTCATTGCTCTTAACCTTTTTAGTAAATAAACACATTAGGTAAACCCACACCCTTTAGACAAAAACCACAAAAGTGGATCCCGTAGAGTACTATGGATGCGTAGGGGTGCTAATACCTTCCCTTCGCATAACCGACTCCCGAACCCAAGATTTGGTTGCGAGACCCCGTCTTGTCCTTTCCTTTTTCAGGTTTACTTCGAGCGTTTCCTTTCCCTCCTTTGGGATGAATAACGCACGGTGGCGACTCTTCTGTCATTTTCTTTCGCCGGTTGTTTTTTTCGCGCACTGTATTTTTCAGGTTGCGACAGCTGGCGACTCCACTGGGGATAACTAAGAAGTTAACCTCTTGCTGGTCCATCTTCCCTAAGCGAGTCCCTCCTAGCTTTTGTGATTTCTTGTTCATTGGGTGTTCATGCTTTTGTACATTTATTTACTTATTTGCTTGCATTCATCTGCTGTATCTGTTGGAGCTGTTGTTTGTTTGTTGGGATGGGATGTTCTACGAGAGATAAGCCCATTACCCAGGCTTGAGTGCACACACAGGTTTTAGAGTGGATGATCATGAGGCTTGCGTGGCATGTTGCTACGTTAAGTCGTTCGTGAGGAACCACACCCAGACGAGGTTTCTTTTGGATATATTATGTCCTACGGATGTTCCGTAACGACATGATGTTCCTTTAGAAATCGTCGACTCTGGTGACCATTTCCCGAGAACTCAGTCGAGGCCTCTCCTCCGAGACGTTATTATGTTAGCTCTGGTGGGCGCATTCTCGCTGATCAATCCGAGGATCCCGAGACTGGGAACTTGCTTTAGGATGTCCTGTTGAGGGGAGTCAGTGGAGGTCTTTTATCCCGTAATAATGCCAAACCTTCAGTGGTAAACGTATTATTCGCGATTGAAGGGCTGAAGTTGACGAACTTCTGTTCTTAGAACCTACCAGTGAGGGGCGGGCTAAATTCAGGAAACCTTAACCTCTAACCAACCCGGTTTTCTGGAGCAGAGCTTTGATCTTGTATTATATTCCTCAGTGGTTTTCTCTTCAGATAGTGTAACCCAACAGATGTTCAAGCAGATACAGCAATCCTGATTGACATACCACTGCATTGCATTCACATCATCACATCATTTGCATTCATATCATTTAACACATGTTTATCCATTTCAAAGGGGTTTACATCTTCTTCTTGATTCCAGTCGGAGTTTTTCTGGTTCTCTTAAGATGGATCTTGGCAGAAAGAGACTTGTCGCCTACAAGTTTTCGGTGGTCTTTCTGGGGCCCATCCAACAGTTGATGCAGTTAATGGATCCTGGTTCTCTAGAAGGATTCCGAGAGGATTACGGTCTGATTCTAAGTTTCGTCACGGTTCTTTCCAAAGATCAACATGACGCTCTATTCACACTGCTACAGTTCTATGACCCTCCATTGAGGTGTTTCACATTCCCGGATTATATCTTGGTCCCTACTTTGGAGGAGATTGCCAGTTTTCTCAGAGTTCCTATCAGGTCACAGTTATTGTTCTACAGTTCTGAGTTTCTGCCCGATCTCAGCATGGTTGCTTCAGCCACATATTTGGAGGAATCAGTCTGGAAGGCTAATATGTGTCAGAAGGGAGAAGTTAGTGGTTTTCATCTGAGTTTCTTACTGGGAGAAGCAAAGAAGAAGCTGGAAGACGATAACCAGAGGGGTTTCAATGCTGTGTTGGCTCTTTGCATGTATGGGATTGTTTTGTTCCCTAATGTCGCCAAATTTGTGGACATGGACGCAATACGCCTCTTCGTATTGAGAAATCCAGTACCGACCTTGCTAGGAGATTTCTTTTATTTAGTGCACCACAGAAATAAGAATAGAAAAGGGGGATTGTTGAATTGTTGTGTGCCTTTGTTTTATAGGTGGTTCAGTTCTCACCTACCCAAATCAGGAGTGTTCGTTAATGTCAAGGACTCGTTGAGTTGGTCAAAGAGATTGATGGGGTTGAGAGTTGAAGATATTCCTTGGTGGTCCGACCGGAGCTTGCTTCAGGCAGATATTATTCATAGTTGTGGGAACTTCCCAAATGTTCCGTTGGTAGGAAGAAGAGGAGGAATCAACTATAATCCTTCTCTAGCAGTTAGACAGTTTGGATATGCTTTAAGAACCCCGCCTTTGGAAAAGGATGTGGAAGAATCTCTGTTTTTCCATTCTTCGCCTGATTTGACGGTATCCCGTAAGGCAGCTGAGGCCTGGCTCAAGGTGATTAAGAGAGGAAGAACCGTCCTTGGAAAAGGAGATTGTAGAACTTACCCTCGGTATGAAGAGTGGCTTCAAGGAAGAGTCGAAGAGTTTGGTCTGTCGTTCCCTATTGAAGAACCTTTGTATCCACCTACTCCTGAGCAGTCAACAATGGTGAGCCGAGAGGAGCACGACAAGTTGAAGAGTGCCATGGAGGGACTTCAAACCAAGAACTCAGAGTTAAGTGAGAAGTTGCAAGACTGTATGCGTCAATTCCAGGAGGCAGAATATCCGAAGGGGGAAGCCGTCAGAGTGCAAAAGGAAGCAGAGAGGAGATTTGCTGTGGAGGCGGACTTCTTCAGGAAGACAGACGAAGCCTTGAGATCATCCAGTTCTGAGTTGAGGCGAGTCAAGCAGCAGTTAGTAGATGCTCATGGTAAATTAGCTGGGTGGCAGGAGCAATGGGATGCATTTTCAACTTCTCGGAAGGCAAAGGAGGAGGAGACAGTAGCCGAACTGACTGGTCAGATAGAGAAATTGACGACTTTGCTGAAGGGGAAGAACAATGAGCTTCTGTGCGCCCGTTCTACTAATGGCTACATCATAGATCAACTCCATGAGGCTCGAGGACAGATTGAAGAACTCAAGGTGTTGGCAGGTTTGAAGAAATCCAAACTTGAAGAGGTATTCGGAGAAGATGATGGGAATTACTACAGAGAGCACATAAACGAACTGGATGGGATCATTCACAAGAGGAATCTGCTTATCCGGCATTTGACAGAATCTCCAGATCATCCCGACACGGTGGCATTACTGGATGAAGTGAGGAGCAATCCTTATGGGTTGTATACAGGAGGCTGATCCCTGGTTTATGTTCCTCCCTTTACTTTTTGTTTTGTTGCTGTGTAGTGATAATCCACAGGCTTCTTGTGGGGATCCTCTTTTGATGTACTTTTGGCTAAGGCCCCTTTCCTGGAACTCATTTGTATGTTGGTTTCCCTTTGTTGCATCTTGATCTCAGAAGTTTATCCATGCCTCAGTCTTCTTGCACTATTCGCCTGATGTGAGACTGGAATCAAGGGGGTAGAATACCTTTTGGATTTGATAAACATGGCATTGCATTTACATATTCATTGTCATATCTTGCATAACAGGTACAGCTGCAGTGTTCTCATATTGTTTGGTGTCCCACCCGAAGGAATCAACAGAGAGCGATGGAGAGCCTACAAGCAGAGCTCGCGGAGATGAAGATTCACATGAATCAATTCATGGATTTGGTTCAAGGGGTGGCTCAAGGACAGCAGGAGCTTAGATTGTTGGTGCAGAGGGATCCCCCTATTACTCAACCGGAGACGTTGGTTGATCCTCCAGCTGGAGAGGCTAATGGTCCCAATGGACCGGGGCCTATCCCGATCCCGCATGTCAACCTAGATCAACAACCCATTCAGGATGGTCAGGAAGATCAGTTCCCCTTGCTTCAGGAAGACTTTGGCATGGACCCCATGTTTAGAAGATTGGAAGAGAGGTTGAAAGCAGTGGAAGGACAGAATGTTCTGGGAGTAGATGTTGCTGACTTGGGGCTGGTCCCATGTGTGAGAGTGCCACCGAAATTCAAGGTCCCGATATTTGACAAATACCATGGCAGCTCTTGCCCCAAAACTCACGTGCAAGCATATTTCCATAAAATGGTTGCATACTCTGATGACGAGAAGCTACTTATGTACTTCTTCCAGGATAGCCTAGCTGGGGCATCCTTGGAATGGTATATGAGGCTGGACAGAGCCCACATCCGTTGCTGGAGGGATTTGGCAGAGGCTTTCGTGAAGCAGTATCAGTATAATGCAGACATGGCTCCGGACAGAACTCAACTTCAGAATCTGTCTCTTAAAATCAATGAGTGCTTCAGGGAATACATTCAACGCTGGAGGGATACAGTTTCCCGTGTTCATCCTCCTATGTTGGAAAAGGAAATGACCAACATGTTCATGAATACGCTGCCTGGACCTTATCTGGAGCGTCTGGTGGGGTGCAATGCTTCCAATTTTGCTGATGTAGTCTCTACCGGAGAAAGGGTGGAGAATTATCTAAAGACCTATAAGAGCCAGAGTGGAGGTGGATCCTCATCAGGGGTGAAGAAGTCGTTCATTCAGGGACAGAAGAGGAGAGAAGGGGATGCAAGTGCCATATCTTCTTATCAGAACAGGGATAACCGGAGGAATAATTTTCAGAATTATCATCAGCAACCGTATGTTGCGGCTGTGACCATTCCAGCTGCAGCGCCACTACAACAACAAAAATCACAACGTCAACCAGCTCAGTATCAACAGCAGCAGCAACCGGGTAACAGACCCGCTTATCAACAGAGGCAAAGGATGATGGACCGGCGTTTCGACACCCTTCCAATGTCGTACGCTCAGTTGCTTTCTAGTCTTCAACAACTACAACTTGTGCAACTGCGCACTCTGGCTCCTCCTATTGGTAGACTTCCGGTGGGTTACGACGCCAACGCTAGGTGTAGCTTCCACTCTGGGGCACCTGGCCACAATATTGAGAACTGCAAAGCTTTTAAGCACGTAGTTCAAGACCTCATAGATTCAAAGGCCATCGACCTTGCACCGACTCCGAATGTCGTTAACAATCCCATGCCCCAGCATGGTGGTGCGAACGTTAACATGATAGAGGGAAAAGCCAAGTCCATTAAGGATGTGTTGAAGTTGAAGACTCCATTGTTGGATATCAAAGGATGCTTGCTGAAGGCCGATGTTTTCCCCGGTTGTGGGAAGGGTTGTTTGGATTGTGCCACTCAGAGTGGAGGTTGTTTGAAGCTACAGCAGGGTATCCAGGCCTTGCTCGACAAAGGTATCCTCCAGGTTGAAGATTTGTCTGTCCAAGAGTCTGTGAAAGAGGTTAAAGTGGGTGCCTCTATCTCATCCTTTAAGCAGGCACGGGCCGTGGTGGATTCAGGTGTTGCTCCCGGTTGGGGGCGTCTGTTGGAATTACCAGTGAAAGAAGATAAGTTCGGGATTGGGTATCAGCCAGTTTTGACTTCTACAACACTTCAGGGGCCGATCACTTTCTCCAGTGCTGGCATCATTCAGTATGGTCAAGTCTCTGCAGTCAACGAAGAAGATGGGGATAGTGATTGTGATATTGACAACTGGGTGCGTCCGAGGATCCCGGGTGAAGTCATCAACAATTGGTCTTCTGAAGAGATTATCCAAGTCACTCTTCTTGAAGAGTAATTTTCTTTGTTTATTCATGCATATCCAAGTCTTACGTTCCGCCCAGGGCGTAATGACTCATTGTAGGGCCCGTCTATGTGACACTTGCATTTTTATCATAAATAAAGGACGTATTTTTGCATTCAAATATTTTGTTCCCTGTCTTTCTATTTTTGCAGTTTTTCAAAATAAAAAAAATGGCAATGTTTTGTTTAGTTTTCACTTCTTGTTCACACTCATAAGCACATACCATCACTCATGCAGATGCACATCACCGGATCCTATTAATAACGTTTCTGCTACGGCTCGTTTCGACTTTGAAAATCCAATCTTTCAAGCTGAAGAAGAGGGTGATGAAGACTGTGAACTCCCTGAAGAGCTTACCAGGTTATTAAAACAAGAGGAAAGGGTTATTCAACCGCATCAAGAGTCTGTTGAAGTGATTAATCTCGGCACCGAGGATGCCAAGAGAGAAATCAAGATAGGGGCTGCTTTAGAAGACAATGTGAAGAAGGGGTTGATTGAATTGCTGCAAGAATACGTTGACATCTTCTCCTGGTCTTATCAGGACATGCCTGGGCTGGACACAGACATCGTGGTACACCGCTTGCCTCTCAAAGAAGGTTGTCCTCCGGTCAAGCAGAAGCTCAGAAGAACAAGACCAGAGATGGCTGTCAAGATAAAGGAAGAAGTGCAAAAGCAGTTGGATGCAGGGTTTCTAGCAGTCACCAATTATCCGCCATGGGTTGCAAACATCGTCCCAGTACCTAAGAAGGATGGAAAGGTACGGATGTGTGTCGACTACCGGGATCTGAACAGAGCTAGCCCTAAAGATGATTTCCCATTACCTCACATCGACGTTTTGGTGGATAATACAGCTCAGTTCTTGGTATTCTCCTTCATGGATGACTTTTCTGGCTATAACCAAATCAAGATGGCACCAGAAGACATGGAAAAGACAACTTTCATAACCCCATGGGGCACCTTCTGCTACAAGGTGATGCCGTTTGGTCTGAAAAATGCCGGAGCAACATATCAACGAGCTATGGTAACTCTGTTCCATGATATGATTCATCATGAAATCGAGGTTTATGTGGATGATATGATTGCCAAATCTCAGACAGAAGAGGAACATTTGGTGAATCTGCAGAAACTGTTTGAGCGTTTGAGGAAATTCAAACTGAGACTTAATCCGAACAAGTGCACTTTCGGGGTGAGATCGGGAAAATTGCTGGGTTTTATCATTAGCGGAAAAGGGATTGAGGTGGATCCCGACAAAGTAAAAGCGATACAGGAAATGCCAGAGCCAAGAACAGAGAAGCAAGTCCGTAGTTTCTTAGGGAGGTTGAACTACATTGCAAGGTTCATCTGTCACCTAACAACCACGTGTGAGCCAAATTTCAAATTGCTGAAGAAAGATCAGGCTATCAGGTGGAATGAAGATTGTCAAAGGGCTTTCGAGAAGATAAAAGAGTATCTACAGAAACCTCTGATCCTTATACCTCCAGTTCCTGGGAGACCTCTGATAATGTACCTATCAGTGACTGAGAACTCGATGGGGTGTGTATTGGGACAGCATGACGAGTCTGGTCGAAAAGAGCATGCCATATACTACCTTAGCAAAAAGTTTACCGATTGTGAAGTCAAATATTCGCAGCTTGAGAAAACTTGTTGTGCTTTGGCCTGGGCTGCTCGCCGACTGAGGCAGTATATGTTGAACCATACTACCTTGTTGATTTCTAAGATGGATCCAGTGAAATACATATTCGAGAAGCCAGCTCTCACCGGAAGGGTTACTCGTTGGCAAATGGTACTAACAGAGTACGATATCCAGTATACATCCCAGAAAGCCATCAAAGGTAGTATTCTGTCAGACTACCTTGCCGAGCAGCCGATTGATGATTATGAGCCGATGAAGTTTGAATTCCCTGATGAAGACATCATGTTCCTCAAGATGAAAGACTGTGAAGAGCCAGTTGTTGAGGAGGGACCTGATCCAAACGAAAAGTGGACTTTGTTGTTTGATGGGGCTGTCAATGCTAGAGGAAGTGGAATTGGTGCTGTCATTACAACTCCGAAAGGTGCCCAAATACCTTTCACCGCTCGTTTGACTTTTGAGTGCACAAATAATGAAGCTGAGTACGAGGATCGATGTGATGCGCCTTGACAGGGCCGCATATGTGTTTGCTGCTGAACTGGTAGTCGATGACAAGCCCTGGTATCATGATATCAAGTGCTTTCTGAAGAATCAAGAGTACCCTGCAAGGGTATCCAACAACGACAGAAAGACTTTGAGAAGATTGGCAGGAAGTTTCTTCTTGAACAAAGACAATGTGTTGTATAAGAGGAACTTCGACATGGTTTTGCTCAGATGCGTGGACAGACACGAGGCGGACATGTTAATGCAGGAAGTTCATGAAGGTTCCTTCGGTACTCATGCCGGCGGACATGCAATGGCTAAGAAATTGTTGAGAGCGGGTTATTATTGGATGACCATGGAATCAGATTGTTTCAAGTATGCTCGGAAGTGTCATAAATGCCAAATTTATGCTGATAAGGTGCATGTACCGCCGAATCCTCTGAATGTGATGTCTTCGCCTTGGCCGTTTGCTATGTGGGGCATTGACATGATTGGAAAGATTGAACCGACTGCTTCCAATGGGCATCGCTTCATCCTTGTTGCCATCGACTATTTCACCAAGTGGGTCGAAGCAGCGTCATTCGCGAATGTCACCAGACATGTGGTTGCCCGTTTCATCAAGAAAGAAATCATTTGTCGCTATGGGATTCCCGAAAGAATCATTACTGATAATGGTTCTAATCTCAACAACAAAATGATGAAGGAGTAATGTCAGAACTTCAACATTCAGCATCACAATTCTTCCCCTTACCTCCCTAAGATGAATGGCGCTGTTGAGGCGGCAAATAAGAACATAAAGAAGATTGTGCAGAAGATGGTCGTCACGTACAGAGATTGGCATGAGATGCTACCCTTCCCCTTGCATGGGTACCGTACTTCAGTACGTACGTCGATTGGGGAAACCCCTTACTCCCTGGTGTATGGTATGGAAGCAGTCCTACCTGTTGAAGTGGAGATTCCTTCTCTAAGAGTCCTGTTGGATGTCAAGTTAGATGAAGCCGAATGGATTCGGACAAGGTTCAATGAGTTGAGTCTTATCGAAGAGAAGCGGATGGCAGCCATTTGTCATGGGCAGTTGTATCAGAGTCGGATAAAGAGAGCCTTTGATCAGAAAGTGCATCCTCGTTGTTTCCAAGTCGGAGATTTAGTGTTGAAAAGGATCCTTTCTCCTCAGACAGATCACAGGGGCAAGTGGACTCCTAACTATGACGGACCGTATATTGTCACCAAGGTTTTTGATGGTGGGGCCTTAATGCTTGCAACTATGGATGGTGAAAACTTCACTTCCCCTGTGAACTCAGACGCAGTTAAAAAATACTTCGCATAAAATAGACCCGATGGACAGTAAAAAGAATAGTCCAGGCAAAAATGGGCATCCCGACGAACCAAGAAAATGAAAAGGTTCGGGCAAAAGTTAGGGATTAAAAATGAAAAAATCGTACACCCGGTAAGTTGAAAACCTGAAAAGGCAACTTAGGCAAAAATGGGTATCCCGGTGGATTGAAAACCCGAAAAGGGCGATCCAGGCAAAAGTTAGGGATTAAGCGAATGACTGCGTTCTGAGTTAGTTCTGAATCTCATCTCATGTCGATGACTGGAAATTTTCGAAAGGTAGGAAACAGTCCAATCACCTTTTCAGAAGGCTGATCATCTGGAGGATCTTGAAGATGGGCAAGTCATAGCAGAATTGGAACCCAATAGAAATCCATTTCACATTGCCATTAGATTAATTTCTGTTTTTATCTTTTGTGCGATTACCTCTTTCCAGGGATTGCTTCCTGATGTAAATGCCTATTCAGAGGCCATTCAATCAATAAAATCATGTTATTCAGTATATCTCTGTTTTCATTTTACTGTTTTGTTTGCAAAAATGACGTCCGAATTTTTGATAAACATTGCATCATGACACATAAGGGCTTTACAGGTACATGCTTAATAAACATTTAAAATTGTTGTAAATTTTAAGTGCTTTGGATCGTCTATTCAGAACAGATACCCTCGGGGCATTTCCTTAAAATCCCCTGGAGATGATCGTGAATATCTTCCCCAATGAAGTCGCCAACAGACGAATTTGGTGTCTTATCCCTGCAGAGCTGATCAGAGTGTTGGATTCTTCAATCCCCAGCAGGTTCTCACCATTGTACTTCCCCAAGCGGTTGTTTCAGAATATACACTCCCCAGTAGAGTTGACAGTGCCAGATTGTATACCCCCAGCGGAGTTGACAGTGCCAGACTGTATCCTCCCAGCAGAAGTGGCTGCTCCTTAGAGTTCGAGGCCAGATCGATAATCCCAATGCCAGATCCATGGTTTCTTTCCTTGATGCAGAACCTCGGTACCGTATCAGTGTTTGCTTCCCTTGCTGAGTCATCTCTCGCAGATCGTGGTTGCCAGAACCACTATCACTTTCCCCAACAGCAGGTTTTCAGTGTCGTTCTCTCCCCAGTCAGAATCTCGGTATTTCGTCATTGCTAGAACACCGTGTGGCGGGTCATTTCCCCACAGAATTCTTTACGCTGTGCATCTCCAACAGCCTTGCCAGGGTCCAGAAGATGGTGATCATTTCCCCAGTAGATCCCCTTACCTCAGCTTGGCATTCTACCTAGCATTTCGCATCCCTGCATGTAGAATCATATTGCATTGCATCCTCCCAAATCGCGTAGCATTTCCATTTTCATGGAGCATTACGCCATTGAAAGATTCAAACATACGTATGTAAGCATAAAACATTCTCGGTATCCCAAGTGATATGCTAGAAGTTGTTTCCAGTACTCAGACTGAAGATTGTTCATGACCCACCTTGGTTATCCCCAGCAAGTGTCATTGGCCCATGCGCCGCCTCTATTATCATTCCCTATTTCTGCCAATGCTGACAGGCATGAAGTTTTCCGGTATCCAGACCGAAGTGGCATTCAGGCCAGGTTTCCGGTATCCAGACCGAAGTGGCGTTCAGGCCAGTTTCTAGTATTCAGACCGAAGTGGCGTTCAGGCCAGTTTTCCGGTATCTAGACCGAAGTGGCATAATGTGGACATGGCGGCAGATAGAGACCAACTAAGGTCTATGTCTCAAAAGGACAAAGAGACATTCAAAGAGTACGCCCAGAGATGGAGAGGGCTTGCTACTCAGATTAATCCGACGTTGGAAGAAAAGGAGATGACCAAGATTTTCCTAAAGACCCTGAGTTCATTTTATTACGAACAAATGATTGTCAGTGCCCCTAGTGACTTTACCGAGATAGTAAACATGGGGATGAGGTTAGAGGAAGGAGTCCGAGAAGGACGTTTGTCTAAAGAAGAGGTGTCATCAAACAAGAAATATGGAAGTAGTTTCGCCAGAAAGAAGGAAGGGGAAACTAATACAGTATCTGTAGGGAGGCAGAGGAGGCCTCATGGCAAAAGAAATCTGCAACCGTGTCAGCATCATCATCAGTTTTCATCAGTTATTACAGTATTTTCAAACAATTCAAAAAGTCAATCAATGCCAGTTCAACAACAACGTCAACTACAGCCACAACAAAGAACCAACAACTACAACAACAACAACAATAGTCAACAACAACAAAATTTCGAGAGGAAGAAGGTCTCTTTTGACCCTATTCCTATGTCATACGCCAAACTCTACCCATCTTTGGTTCGCAAGAACCTACTCCAGCCAAGGAATTTGCCTCAAATTCCAGAACCACTTCCATGGTGGTATAAGCCCGAACTCCGATGTGCCTTTCATCAAGGAGCTCCTGGCCATGATATCGAGAACTGTTACCTGTTGAAGTATGAGGTCCAGAAACTAGTGAAGAGTGGGATGGTGTCCTTTGAGGATCGTGCGCCGAATTTAAAAGATAATTTGTTTCCCTCTTATGGTAATTCCTCTGTCAATATAGTAGATGGTTATCCAAAAAAAATCTGAGTCTTCGATGTGTGATGTATTCGTCGGTCCTTGGTGGAGATGCATAGGACCCTGTGTACCATCAGTGATTGTGAGCACGACCATGATTGTTGTGCAATTTGCAGTGTCAACCCTCGTGGGTGTTTGATTGTCAAGAGAGATATCCAGAAGTTGATGGATGAGAATGTAATCCAGATTTAATAGTCTAGGGATATAGATGATGTGAATGTGATTGTTCCAGTGTTCAAGACCCCTAAGCGGGAAGTAATTGAGTTTGATAGTAGTAGCAGCAACTACAACAGATTGGTATCACCGTTAGTGATACGGTTAGCAGGCCCCGTCCCGTATGCATCCGATAGAGTTGTTCCGTATCAGTATAATTCTACCATGGTGGAGAATGTTCAAGAGGTTCTGTTGCCTACGACCAATTCTGTTGTGAGTATTGCAGATATCACGAAGGTGACCCGTAGCGGTCGTGTTTTCGGTCTCGTTTTCCTGAAAGAAGTGATTGAAGATGTTTCAGTTGGTAAGAAGGTTGATGTACATGCAGTAAACCCAGTTAGTGCTCCAATGTGTCAGTCTGGTGAATCTAGCAAATTGAAGCCTAACGATGATGATGAGGTACTGAGAATAATCAAGAAAAGTGAATTTAATATGGTGGAGCAGTTGCTCCAAACTCCTTCGAAGATTTCAGTGTTGTCTCTACTAATGAATTCTGAAGGGCACAGAGAAGCATTGCAAAGAGTGTTGGAGCAAGCCTACGTAGAGCATGATGTGACCGTGGATCAGTTTGACCATATTGTGGCTAACATTACTTCCTGCAACAACTTGTGCTTTTGTGATGAAGAACTTCCCGAGGAAGGCAGAAATCATAATCTGGCACTACATATATCGATGAATTGCAAGGAGGATGCACTGTCAAATGTGCTAGTTGATAACGATTGTTCTTCGAATGTACTCCACAAATTAACTTTGTCCAGATTATCCTACCAAGGCGCCCCGATGAGATACAGTGGCGTGATCGTCAAGGCTTTGGATGGTTCTCACAAGACTGTTACAGGAGAAGTGGATCTTCTAGTGAAGATAGGTCCGAGTGATTTTGAAATTACTTTTCAAGTAATGGATATCCACCCAGCCTATAACTGCTTGTTGGGAAGGCCATGGATCCATGAGGCTGGAGTTGTAACATCCACTCTGCATCAGAAATTGAAATTTGTGAAGAATGGCAAGCTTGTCATTGTTGGTGGAGAGAAAGCGATGTTGGTGAGCCATCTGTCATCCTTTTCATATGTTGAAGTTGAAGAGGAGTTTGGAACTCCGTTACCAGCTCTATCTATTGATGAAGTTAAGAAAATTGGGGCACACATGTCTTCTTGTAAAGACGCGCAGAAAATTATTGAAGATGGCAGTACAGATCAGTGGGGCCGTATGGTAGAAGTCGTCGAGAACAAGAACAAAGCCGGATTGGGATTCCATCGAGGGTCGTCTAATGTCAAAGCTGAAGAAGTGCAACTGAGTTTTCGTAGCGGAGGGTTCATCCATGGTAATGAACAACACTCAGCTGTTGTGATCGAGGGCGATGAAGATGAAGACTGCAACAACTTTGTGATGCATTGCAAGGCTTGCAACAACTGGGTTGTTGTTGAAGTTCCTGTTATTGTTCATCATTCTAAGTAATTTTCTTTTTCATTATTTTAGAAAATCCTTCTCCTATTCCTAAGGGTGAAGTGAACATTGTTGGGCATTTTTCAAATTATCATCAATAAAATGCAATTATATTCATCCACATCTATGATGTTTTATTTTTTACTTTTTCCTTTTCTGAAATTGGTAATCACAAAAAACATAAATAAATAATAATTGTCCATCTGCATAATATTTGGTCACAATTCATTTCTCTAAAATCAAAATATCAAATCATTAAGGAGGTTGGTTTCTAAACCCATTGAATACAATGATCCTACTCCTTCTCCAAACTCTGATTTCCCTGTGTTTGAGGCTGAGGAAGAGATTAATGAAGAAGTATCTGATGAACTATCTCATCTACTTGAGCATGAGGAAAAAGCTATCCAGCCATTTGAATAGCAGATTAAGCTAGTCAACTTGGGTTCCGAGGATGATGTGAAGGAAGTCAAGATTGGGTTGCAATTGTGTACAGAGGTTAAGAATGGGTTGATTGATCTTCTCCGAGAGTATTCAGATGTGTTTGCTTGGTCCTATCAAGACATGCCTGGGCTGGATTCTGAGATTGTGGAGCATAGATTGTCGTTGAAGCCAGAATGCCTGCTAGTCAAGCAGAAATTGAGGAGGACTCACCCTGATATGGCAGTGAAGATCAAAGAAGAAGTGCAAAAGCAGATCAATGCGGGTTTCCTTGTTACCGCTGAGTATCCACAATGGGTAGCCAATATCGTGCCTGTTCCGAAGAAGGATGGAAAAGTCCGTATGTGTGTTGATTATAGAGATTTGAACAAAGTTAGTCTGAAAGATAATTTCCCTCTGCCACACATTGATATGTTGGTAGACAATACAGCTAAATTCAAAATCTTTTCATTTATGGATGGATTTTCCGGTTATTATCAGATCAAGGTGGCACCCGAAGATATGGAGAAGACCACATTCATTACACCCTGGGAACATTCTTTTATAGAGTGATACCTTTCGGTTTAAAGAATGCTGGTGCAACATACCAGAGAGCTATGACCACTTTTTTTCATGATATGATTGCTAAATCCAGTGAAGAAGAAAAACATGTCGAGCATTTGTTGAAGTTATTCCAGTGTTTGAGTAAGTATAAACTCCGCTTGAATCCCAATAAGTGTACATTTGGTGTTTGTTCTGGTAAGTTGTTGGGCTTTATCGTCAGCGAGAAAGGTATTGAAGTTAATCCTGCCAAGGTTAAACTAATACAAGGGATGTCTGCACCCAAAACTGAGAAGCATGTCAGACGTTTTCTCGGCCGCTTGAGTTATATCTCAAGATTCATTTTGCATATGACTGCCACATGTGCGCCTATACTCAAGCTTCTTCGGAAAGATCAGTCTTGTGATTGGACCGAGGATTGCCATAAAGCTTTTGACAGTATCAAAGAGTTTCTGCTTGAACCTCTGATTCTGTCTCCTCCTGTTGAAGGAAGACCTTTGATCATGTATTTGATTGTGCTTGATGAAAGTATGGGTTGTGTTCTTGGTCAGCAAGATGAGACTGGAAAGAAAGAATATGATATTTACTACCTCAGTAAGAAGTTCACCGACTGTGAGGATTGCCCGTTAGCAGATGTTGTTATCCGACTATGACATTGAATACCGATCTCAAAAAGCAATTAAAGGTAGTGTCTTGGCTAACCATTTGACCCACCAACCGGTTGAAGACTATTAGTTAGTGCAGTATGATTTTCCCGATGAAGAGATCTTGTACTTGAAAATGAAAGATTGTGATGAACCATTACTTGAAGAAGGGCCAGAACCTGGTTCCCGTTGGGGCATTGTATTTGATGGAGATGTTAATCAGTACAGTAACGGCATTGGGGCAGTGATTATTACTCCTCAAGGAACTCATTTTCCGTTTACAGCTAGATCGACTTTCAAGTGTACAAATCATATGGCTGAGTATGAAGCTTGCATTATAGGGATTAAAGAGGCCATTGATCTCAGAATCAAGTATTTGGACGTCTATGGAGATTTAGCTTTGGTTGTGAATTAAATCAAAGGTGAATGGGAGACGAATCTACCCGGTTTGATACCATATAGAGATTATGCGAGTAGGATTTCGACTTTATTTAAAAAGGTTGAATTTCATCATATTCCTCGAGATGAAAATCGAATGGCGTATGCTCTTGCAATGTTGGATTCAATAATTATGGTGAAGTTTTGGAATGAAGTTCCCAATTTGACTGTGATGCGTCTTGATAGGCCAGCTCATGTGTTTGCTGTTGAAGAAGTCAAAGATGAAAAGCTATGGTATTTTGATATCAAGTGTTTTCTCCGAAGTCATATTTACCCGTCTGGGGAATCTTTGAAAGATAATAAGACTTTGAAGAGATTAGCTGGCAACTTCTACCTAAATGGTTATGTGTTGTACAAGAGAAACTTCGATATGGTTCTGCTCAGATGCGTGGATAGACACGAAGCAGACTTATTGATGATTGAAGTCCATGAAGGTTCCTTTGGTACTCATTCCATTGGACATGTGATGGCTAAATAGATGTTGAGAGAAGCTTACTATTGGCTGACACTGGAATCTGATTGTTGCAAGTTTGTAAAGAGATGCCACAAGTGTCAATTTTACACAGATAAGATTCATGTTCCTCTGACACTGTTGAATGTCATTTCCTCTCCATGACCCTTCTCCATGTGGGGAATTGATATGATTGGTATGATTGAGCCTAAAGCTTCAAATGGGCACCATTTTATTCTGGTGGCTATTGACTACTTCATAAAGTGGGTTGAAGCGGCATCGTATGCAAATGTAACTAAGCAAGTTGTTGTGAGGTTTATCAAGAATCATATTATATACCGGTATCGTGTTCCAAGTAAGATCATTACTGATAATGGATCTAGCTTGAATAATAATATAGTGGAATGTCTTTGTAAAGACTTCAAGATTGCACATCATAATTCCTCTCCTTACAGACCTAAGATGAATGGGGCTATTGAAGCTGCAAATAAGAACATTAAGAAGATCATTCAGAAGATGGTTGTGACGTATAAAGATTGGCATGAGATGCTTCCGTTTGCTTTGCACGGGTACCGTACATCCATCCGCACTTCAACAAGGGCAACCCCTTTCCTACTTGTTTATGGTATGGAAGTCGTGCTCCCAATAGAGGTTGAGATCCTATCATTACGTGTTTTGATGGAAACCAAGTTGACTGAAGTTGAAAGGTGTCAGACCAGGTATGATCAATTGAATTTGATTGAAGAAAAGAGATTGACTGCCATGTGTCATGGTCAGTTATATCAGCAAATAGTGAGGAAAGCTTTTGATAAGAAGGTCAGGTATCGTGTGTTTCGAGAAGGTGACCTTGTGCTCAAGAAGATTCTAAATGGACTCCTAATTATGAAGGCCAATATATTGTAAAGAGAGCCTTTTCAAGCGGTGCTTTGATTCTTACAACTATGGATGGTGAAGAGTTCACTTGTCTTGTGAATGCTGATGCAGTCAAGAAATACTTCGCCTAAAAAGAAAAGAACAACTCGCTAAGTTGAAAACCCGAAAGGGAGGATTAGGCAAAAATAAGTGTCTTGGTGCATTGAAAACCCGAAAGCGAGATCTAGGCAAAAGTTAGTGACACAAAACATAAAATTTATCCCGATAAATTGAGTACCCCATAGTGACGCAGATTTCGTGTGTCTGCCCTCCCTCAATTGTAGAGTGTCAGCCCCTTAAGTATAAAGAATTTAACCTTTCTCATTCCCCGCTGAGTTATTTCCTCATGGATGATTATTATTTCAGTTTCCTCCCTAGTCGATTATCTGGATGGAATCACTCCCTTTGAGTTATATCCTCACCGGGTCGAGTCTTTGATTGACTGTTTCTTTCTAGCTCTTACCTAGATAGATGCTTTTGGTCCCCTGAGAGTCTATTATCTAGTAACTGGTAATACTCTTCTCAGTTTGAGAGTACCTTACTCTTACCGAATACTCGGTAACAGTAATCCATTTCCTCCTGATTTTCCCTAGAGACTTGTTTTATGTCTCCCTAGGTAGTCTATCCTTGATATGTTCATCTTAATCGATGATGGATATTCTTTCCTTTTGAGTTTATCCTTGATATGTTCATCCTAACCGATGACGGATATTCTCTTTGTGGTTTTTTACCCAGTAAAAGGGTAGTTGTAATCCCTATTTTCGATTCCCTAGAGGGTTAATCCTTGATATGTTCATCTTAACTGGTGACGGGTTTCCTCCTCTTTACGGTCTTTTGCCCAGTAATCGGTAGTTGTAAAAGCCCGCTTTCTCCTTTACTGAGTCTATCCTTGATATGTTCATCTTGACCGGTGACGGATATTCTCTTTTTTTTTGGTATTCTATCCAATAACGGATAGATATAATTCCTATTTCTCCCATCTGAGTCTATCCTTGATATGTTCATCCTAACCGGTGACAGATATTCTCTTTTTGATGTTATATCCAGTAACTGATAGATGTAATTCCTACTTTTCCCTGACAGTCTATCCTTGAATTCTTCATCTTAACTGATGATGAATATTCTTTCCTTTGAGCTTATCCTTGATATGTTCACTTTAACCAGTGACGGATATTCTCTCTCTTTGGTCTTCTGCCCAGTAACCGATAGCTGCAAATCCTATTTGGATTTTCCCCAGCAGGTTGTTCTTACCCAGTAACCGATAATGGATACATCTCATGTTGCCCTCAGCGAGTCATCCTTGATATGTTTACCCTAACCGGTAACGGATGTCCTCTCTGTCAAATTATATTATCTCCTTACCCAGTAACCGGTAATTGATAATATATTTCTATTACTCCTGTGTTGAAGTTTGTTTTCTTCCTAGTTGAGTTTGAGTGCGTATTTCCTCTGCGAAATCGCCTTTTTCCTATTTGGTTCAAGTATTTTAGTTTTGTTCTGATTTACCCGTTTCCTCTGTAGATTTTCTTCTTCCCCGGCTGAGTCCTTCCATGGATTTATTTTCATGGAATCCCTCATGTTCCCCCCAATAGTTTTAAGTTGTAGCCTGGCCTACGCGCAACTTTTTATCCCTAGAGTCTCTGTCTCCCCAGTGAGTTTCCCTCGTGGAATGCATTATGCTCCTGGAGACTTTCAGTCTCTCCGGATTCTTTTCCTTTGTGGCAACATTTTCCCCACAGAGATTATTTTTAACTTTTCATATCATATGCATCATGAGGTCTCTTAGGGACAAAATTTGTTTCTATTGTTGTTATTTAAGTCCATTCTACTGAGTCTATACGAAGATATTAACCTTCACCTCCTCAGCTAGAACGTCCTTAAATAGGGGCAGTTGTAAGACCCCAATTTTGACCCTAAGATCCCTCATGACTATCTCATCATATGCATTGGCATTGGGATCACACCTTGGCATCCTCCTTATCTCTCATCCATTAGGTTTGTATTGGGAGAGATCACCAAGAACATTTGATTGTATCATACTTCATTTTTCTTTGTTTACTAACCAAAATACCAAAAATATGTCAATGTATAGTTTGTTGCTTTTGTAGGTAGTGTGTATGCTCACCCATGCTCTATCAAGCTCATATCTAGGGTTTAAGACCCTCAATGCAAGGAGCACAATCAAGAAATGGTTCACATTGACTCTAAGTATCATATATGGATCCCCATGATCTTCACATGTTGTTTTGATCAAGAAATCATCAAGAGTTTGGAGTTTGTTTTCCTCAGAAACCCTAATCCATCTGGGTATCTTGTGTGACTTCTTCCATAAGTTTCTTCAACAATTGATTCCCAAAAGTCTAGAGAATGTCAAGCTAGCAATATGGTTCATGGTGGTTGACCAGAGAAAGTCAACTAGTCAAAACTGGGGTTCCCTAGACCCAATCTCCTACACTTTTTATCATATGAAAATGATCCTAAGAGAAAAGTTACTCTAACTGACATTCCAAACAACGTTCATGTTTAATTCTAGAGCTAGTTTTGCTTGGAAAGTCATTTTTTATGGTGAACAATTATAGGTCATTTTGTTTGAACCCTAGTTTGGGGGTCAACTTCCCAAGACCATAACTTGCTCAATGTTTATGAGATGAAAGCCATTCAAATTCAATGATAAATTTCAAGATGTCTACTTCAACTTTGATGTTTGGAGGAAGTTCAAATTTAACTTGAAAATGCATGTGCCAAGAGGAAACATTATAGGTCATTTAGTGCCAATACCATTGAACAAGTGATTTTTCTCAACTTCTAAAATGCATAACTCCTTCATTCCAAATCTAAATAAGGTCACATTTGTGACCAAATTGAAGTGGTTTGAAAAAGCTACAAATTTGATGAAGTAAATTTTCTCATTTGAAGTCCATAGAAAAAGTTACTCAAGGTGGAAGAAGTGAACATTTGACTTGGGACTTAGAAAATTTTCAAATATGTTTGAATTCCCAAACTTACACCTCAAAATTCATCATGATCCAAGCTTCAAATGAAAACATGTTCAGCATAAAAGTTGTTTCCCTTGATCTCACCTTTTCAAAAAGTCCAAGATCATCTCATTTGACCAAACTATGAAGGACTTGCACATGGGTGTAAGTTAATGGACCATTTGGATGTTTTCCACTTCCACTTTTCATACACATTTGCATGGCCTTCAAACATGAATTCAGCATGATGCAAACTCATTTTTGGATCAGAACACATCATTTCATGGGCCAAGCACACGCCCATGCAACCATGCAAAGGGAATTTTGAAATTTTGCCAAAATTGGAAGTGTGTGGAAATCAATATCCTTGGCTATAAATAAGACCCTCTTGGCTCAGAATTAAAGACCTCATGCCCAAGCTTTGAACCTGCAACCCCAAAACCTCACCATTGAAGGATAAACTTGAGGATTTTCTTTGAAAATCGAGTTTCAATTCTCAATCTATTTTGAGATTGAAACTCCAAGAGTTCACACATTTCCTTGATCTATTTCACCTACATTAAGCATCTGAAGCAAGGCCGAGCATAATTGAAAGCAAGATCATGCCAATTTGAAGCTCCATTGAGGGTGAATTTTCATAATTTTCATCTCTTCGATTCTCCCTCAATTCTTCACCATTCTTGTTGATTTTTGGTTGTCTGAAGTCCTATCAATTTAGGAAAGAAGATTGAGTTGCTTTGAGGTCAAATCAAAGCAACTCAGTTCATGATCCTCAAAATTTAAATCCCTGTATCCTTTTATATACTTGGAATTGGACAAAATTGAGGCCAGATTCGTGCTCCGTATCATTTTTCCTTCAAATTAGTGTATTCACTTTTCATTTTTCATAAGGTTTGAGTTGGACCAGTCCGACGGTCCTTACCGGAGAAGATGACCGGAGCTAGGGCTCTGGTGGTACACTGGATCAATCCAGGCCATCTGATTTATTTGAATTGTTTTAATCTCATGCGTCCAAACAGATTACCATGCACGTAGCGCGTTTGACTCGTGTGCATGTGGAACGCGCGTTTCTAGCCATCTGATTTGCCACCTCAATTAATGAGGGAGATCAGATGGTTCTCTTTTTTTTTATTTTCTGTTTATTTCATTTAATCCCTTATTTTTGATTAATTCATATTAATTTCATTTTTAATCTAAAAAATATGGGACTTTCACCAAAAAAAATCTAATATTTTCCTCTTTCATTTTATGAATTAAAATTATTTTTTGGATTAATTTTGGTTGTTTTCATGATTTATTTGTTTTTGTGCATATTTTTAATTGTTTAAAAATACTTCTCACTTTTCAAAAATTATGAAATTTTTTGTTTAAGGTTCTTTGACCTTGTTTGACCTAGGATAAATCTCTTGGCCATTTATTTGGTGTTTTGAAGAGGTTTTAGGTTATTGATCAAACATAATTTAATTAAATGCATTTTAATTTGATTTTTAATTGATTAATTGTGTAGAAATTATGTTGAGCTATTTTTATTGACTTGTGAAGTTTGTCTATGTGTTTGGGCCTTGCTCAAGGTTGATTTGACTTTTGTTGGATTAAAATCATTGGATTCAGGGGATTGATGAAATGTACATTTCATCTCCCAAAATGAATGAATGATTTTAATTTCATAAAATTCGTCCCATGACCAACTTGTGTTGATCTCATCTCTCCTTCATCTTCATCTTCAATCCCATTTTATCTCATCCCTTTCATTGACCAATGAAGTCTCCATATCCTAAGGCTAATTGGTTCATCAATAACTTTATGTTAGATGAAACAATATAAGTATGGATGAGATTAGGTCCATCCTTTGATCATTTTCTTTTTGTGTGTGGTATGTTTTAGGAGTATGGTTCATTATACCATATCTCTAACATGCATTAACACTAAATGTTACTTTGAACCTGTGCCTAATGCCTTATTCTGAGCTAATCAAGGAGTAGTTCATCTGATGCATGGGAAGATTAAGAAGAAGACTGTGAAGTTGTTGCTTGGATGTGGCTATCTTTATTTGATACCTTGCTCTTTATCTTGTTACTTGTTTGTTGATATTGCTTGATTCTAAAGACCAAAGGAAAAGTGGGTTTCTATATGACATTCTTGTCTATTGGATAACATCCAATTGGTCAGATCTTTTCAACTCTTAACTTTTAAATTTTTGCTTAGGATTAGTCTCTTCATCTCCTCCCATTCTCTTAAATTTCAAAATCTCTCCCCTCTTTTAAAAAATCTGCTTTGCTTGTGATTTCTAAACTTAGACTTTATTGCAAATTAGAAACTTTGTCCTTATGACATTGCAATTTTAAACTCTTTTCTTAAATCAAACTTGTAAATGAATCTAACCATATTGACTTAAAATTTCAAAAGACAAAAAGAACTAACACTCATTCAAATTCTTTTAGGCCCTTTGTGCCTCTTTTAAACTTAAAATTTTGTGAAAAGTAATTCACTCACTTTAAAATTGATACCACAAACTACGAGGTTTTGATCCCGAATTTTTATGTTGGTACGTAGGCACAAGTCTAAAGGTCTTGTCAAAGATAGAAATATAATTAACGAATTCTTTTCTCATCCTGTAAGACCCCAATTTTGACACTAAGATCCCTCATGCTATTCTCATCATATGCATTAGCATTGGGATCACACCTTGGCATCCTCCTTACCCCTCTTTCATTGGGTATGCATTATGAGAGATCACCAAGCACCATTTGATTGTATCATACTTCATTTTTCTTTGTTTACTAACCAAAATACCAAAAATATGTCATTGTATAGTTTAACTCTTTTGTAGGTAGTGCACATGCTCACATATGCTCTATCAAGTTCATATCTAGGGTTTAAGACCCTCATTGCAAAGAGCTCAGTCAAGAATTAATTTACTATGGCTCTAAGAAATCATCAAGAGTTTGGAGTAGGTTTGCCTTGGAAACCCTCATTCATCTAGGTATCTTATGTGACTTATTCAACAAGTTTCTTCAATAATTGATCAAATATTTCAAGGTATACTTCACATCTCATCATCGTATGCATATATGATCCTCCATGAGTCCCAAAAGTCAAGAGAATATCAAGATAGCAAGTTGGATCGTGGTAGTTGACCAGAGAAAGTCAACTGATCAAAATTGGGGTTCCCTATACGCTATATCCTACAAGTTTTGTCATATAAAAATGATTCCAAGATAAACTTTACTCTAAATGACATTCCAAACAACTTTAATGTTGGGGTCAAGAGCTAGTTTTGCTTGGAAAGTCATTTTTTATGGTGAGAGATTATAGGCCATTTTGTCTAAACCCTAATTTGAAGGTCAACTTCCCAAGACCATAACTTGCTCAATTTTTATGATATGAAAGCCATTCAAGTTTCATAATCCAATTCAATATGTCTACTTAAACTTTGATGTTTGGAGCAAGTGCAAAGTTAACTTTTAAATGCATGTGATATGAGGAGACATTATAGGTCATTTTGGGCCAATACCATCGAACAAGTGATTTTCCTCAACTTCTAAAATGCATAAATCCTTCATGATAAATCCAAATGAGGTCAACTTTGTTACCAATTTGAAGGAGTTTGAGAGAGCCACAACTTTGATGAAGGAACGTTTCTCATTTTAACCCATAGAAAAAGTTATCCAAGGTGGAAGAAGTGAAGATATGGGTTGATACTTAGATTTTTTTTTTGATATGTTTGATTTTCCAAACTTCCATCTCAAGATTCATCATGATCCAAACTTCAAATGAAAAAGTGTTCAACATGAAAGTTGTTCCTCTTGATCGAACCTTTCCTAAAAGTCCAAATTCATCTCATTTGGATAAAGAATGAATGACTTGCACATGGCTTAAAGTTGAAGGAATATTTGGATGATTTGAAGTTCCATTTCTCACACATGATTGCATGGCCTTCCCACATGACTTCAGCATTTCTTACACTCATTTTTGGACCTGGATGCATCATTTCATGGGCCTATCACATGCCCATGCATCCATGCATAGGTGATTTGCGTTTTTCTTTAATTTTTGAAGAGGTGTGCAATTATCAATGAACTTGGCTATAAATAGAAGCCCTCTCACTCAGAATTGAGGACCCTTGCGCGCTAGCTTTGAAGCTACAACCCTTAACCTCCATATTCAAAGGATAAGCTTGGTGATTTTCATTGAAAATCGAGTTTGAAATCTCCCACTGTTTTGAGATTCAAACTCCAAGAGTCCTTCTTCTTCCTTGATGAAATGTACATTTCATCTCCCAAAATGAATGAATGATTTTAATTTGATAAAAGTCCTCCCATGACCAATTTGTGTTTGTCTCATTACCCCTGCCTCTTCATCTCCAATCCCTTTCTATCCCATTCGTTTCTTGACCTATGATATCTCTACATCCTAAGGCTAGTTGATTGCAAAATCAACATAAGTATGGATGAGATTATGTCCACCCTTTTGCCATTTTCTTTTATGTATGGTATGTTTTAGAAGTATGGTTCATAATACCATATCACTAACATGCATTAACACTAAAATTTCTATTGCCCTGCCTCAAATAGTTGTGACTTCTACATAAGTCCAATTATGATTGCTTAACATATCGCTAAAATTTGACCCAAAAGCATAGCATCCTAGTAAGTGAGATTGTAAGTCTCCCACCTTTCATGGTATTGTGTGGAAACTTGGCCTTTTTTCCTTCCTTTGGGAGATGTTTTGGTTCAAGGATCCATGCTTGTGAATAGAGGGTTGAGTGTTCTCCAAAGAATGACTTAAACAATTGAAAAGCAAAAGCAATACTAACTTCTAATCAACTAACATTTGACTAACTTTTAATTTCAAGTCATTTACTTTATGCACTTTAAATTCAAGTCTTTATCATTTGCCATTATTCATACCATTTAACTTGTTTATTTTAATGCCCATTTCACTTTGCTCACTTGAGCCATATCTTGTGATTATATTGTGATTGTATATAGTTGTTTGTGTATTTTGTTTGTGTTTGTGGTCTTTTGACATTAAAGTACATAATAACAACAAAAACCCTAAACAATATTTGTGTGGAATGTTGGACTTGGTCTGAGACATTGGATTTAGGATTAGGCAACATTCCCTATGCAAAAGGACTTGGCCAATTCCAACTTTTCTGAAGCCGTCCATTGTGAATTGGACTTTCATCTAAAGCAAGTATTGAGATCCCTTTGGAGTTCATCTACTACATGGCCTTGATGAAGTTGTTACTTTGAACCTGTGTCTAATGCCTTATACTGAGCCATTCAAGGAGTATGTCATCTGATACATTGGAGGTTATGAAGAAGATCGTGGAGTTGTTAAGCTTGGATATGGCTATATTTATTTGATGTTGTGCTCTTCCTCTTGCTATTTGTGTATTGATATTACTTTATTCTAAAGTCCATGGGAAAGTTGGGTTTCTATATGACATTCTTGTCTATTGGATTGCATCCCATTGGTCAGATATTTTCAACTCTTAACTCTTAATTTTTTCTTAGGATTAGTCTCTTCATCTCCTCATACTTCTTTAATTTCAAATCTCTCCCTCCTTTTAAAAATTCTTTGATTTTGATTTCTAAACCTTGACCTTTATTGCAAATTAGAAACTTTGGCATTATGCCATTGCATTTTCAAACTTCTTTTTCCTTAATCGAATTTGTAAATGAACTTAATCATATTGACTTAAAATTTCAAAAGACAAAAAGAACTAACACTCATTCAAACCCCTATAGGCCTTTTGTGCCTTTGTTAAATTTAAAATTTTGTTAAAAGCAATTCACTCACTTTGAAATTGTTACCACGAACTACGAGGTTTTGATCCCTCATTTTATGTTGATACGTAGGCAAAAGTCCGAAGGTCTTGTCAAACACATGTACACACAAAAAGGGCTCCCTAGGAGTACCTAGGACACTTTGGGTGTTAACACATTCCCTCTGTGTAACCAACCCCTTACCTGTAATCTCTGGCATTTTATTAGTTTTGATTTGAAAACTTCTTATCTTTGTTTTTTGTTCGTACTTTTCCCTTTTCCCTTGGAAACAATAAGAGCGCAGTGGCGACTCTGGTTTTACCGACGTCAAGCTTATCCATAGCTTGATGGTCATGAATTTACCGCTACATAAATTAAGTGGCGACTCTGCTAGGGAGTAATCTCAAGTGGGTTTAGCCTACTTTTTGTGTGTATATAATTGTGTATTTGATGTATGTATATTTGTTTGTGTGATATAATTTGCTTGTTGTGCTTGGTGATCTAGGAGTGGTGAGATAAGTTCTAACCCGAACTTGAGTGCAATTAAGATAGGAGGATGGTATAGTCGTGTTCGACTTGTGTGGAGTAATCCTTAACAAGTTGGCTTGAGACCCATCTACTCAGTGGAGACCCTTTTGGAGCTATGAATGTCACACAAGTTATTTGTGGTTAGGAATTACTTTCTTTGATTTTGGGTCCGAGAAGCTGAGGACCGTAGAACATTTAACCCATCTTGGCCTATTTAGGACGTAGTGCAGAGAATGTTCAGGTGTAGACTTGATAACAGTTGTTACGCGATACTACACTCAAACGAGTTTCTCTTGAGAATATTATGGGTTGATGAGTCAGTCATTCTAACCTATAATATGCGATAGATGGAATTAAGACTCTGGGAACTTTTTAGAACATGATTTACAGATTTTTTATTCTTAGTACACTCCTTTGGGGTGGTTCTTAACCTGACTCCATGCTCGTGACTCACAACAAGCCCTTGATTCTTGGTTGATCCAATCAAGTCTTGTCAATGTCAATGGAACTTGGGTGTTGATAAGGTGAAAACCATAATTCACCAAAATGGATGATTGATCTTGACAATGACTTGATTCATCCCTTGACCTTTGCTTGCCTTGTGTGTGATCCCTTATTTGTGATTGTTGCATTCATACATTCATGCGCATCATAACATTCATCACACGAAAAATAACTTCAAGGAACTGAGGTTTTATTTGAAAATATTTTCAGACCATGGATTGTGGACGAAGGAACACCAAGAAGTACAGTTTCAGATGTCTTGATTTGAAATAGTTAAGGAAGCTATCATCTTTTGTATTAAATCCCTTGGACTTCAAACAAAGTCATGGGAAACTTCTATCTGTGTTATCTGCTGATGTGGTCGAAGGACTCTTGAGTGTATTGGTTCAGTTTTATGACCCTCTCTACGGTTGCTTCACTTTTCCAGATTATCAGCTTGTGCCTAGGTTAGAGGAGTATGCCCATCTCTTGGGAATCCCCGTTTCCAACAAAGTTCCTTTTAGTAGATTGGAAGAGATTCCCAGATCTCATCTTATAGCTGAAGCTCTTCATCTGAAGAAGTCTGACATTGAGGCTCATTGGGTGAAGAAAGGAGGAATGTTTGGGTTCACTTCTGAGTTCCTCATCAAGGAAGTTACTGCCTTTTCTCAAGTCGATAGTGTGGATGCTTTTGAAGATATCTTTGTGTTGCTCATCTATGGGTTGACTTTGTTCCCTAACATTGACGGTTTTGTTAATGTTAACGCCATTAGAATCTTCTTGATTGGGAATCCGGTGCCTACTTTTTTCGGTGATATGTATTTCTCTTTGCATCTAAGGAATTCTAAAGGTGGTGGAACGATTGTATGTTGTATTCCTCTTTTGTACAAGTGGTTTATTTTGCACTTGTCTCAGACGTCTACTTTTGTGGAGAACAAACAATGTCTAAGGTGGTCTCAAAGACTTATGTCTCTCACTAATGGTGATATAGTTTGGTATGATTCTTCATTGAGTAGCTTGGATATTATTAATTGTTGTGGTAAATTCTCTAATGTGCCTCTCATTGGTACACAAGGAGGAATCAACTACAACCCTGCTTTGGCTCGTCGTCAACTTGGGTTCCCCTTGAGAGACAAACCTAATAACACTCAGTTAGAAGGTCTTTTCTATCAAGAGGGTAAAGATTCCCAACATTTGAAGCAGAAGATGGTACATGCTCGGCATAATGTGCATAGGAAAGGAAGACCTGAGCTTGGTCTGTGCAACTGTGTAGCTTTGGAAGCTTACACTCTTTGGGTGAAGAAGAGAGTTTTGGAGTTGAAGATGCCTTATGCTTGTGAGAGACATATGTCTATGGTTGTGGCTGAGCCAACTCTCCCTAACCAAGATGTAGAAGAGTTGGAAGACGCACTCGCCAAGATGAAGCAAGAGAAGGATATGTGGGAAGAGTGATTACATGCTTTGAGTAGAAAGAATGAGGAGTTACAGCTTGAGTCTAAGGAAAAGGATGCACTTATTGAGCTTCTTGAAGATCGAGTAGTGAAGAGACAGAGAGAGCCAGAGGGTCCATCTTCCTCTAGTATGCCTTAGCCTTCCGTTGCTCGGAAGAATTTTTTGACCAGCTTGCCCTTGAGAAGGCTCAAATGAAGACCTCTTTTTAGTCTGAGATTTGACGCATCCGAAGGCAGTACGCGCCTGCCGCCAGATCAGCTGACACTGTTGTTAGGGGATCCTTAGGATGACTAGTTTCCTTTTCTCTTGTATTTTTATTTTTGGTTTCTGAAATTGTACTCAGTGTAATCCTTCCAAATTATATAAATGAAAGAGATTTTTATGATTAATCAAATTGTTACAATTATTATTATATATTTCCAAATAAAATAGTATGTTCCTTGAAAATAAAAACAATCAAAGCATTGCATTTCATGCATCATTTGCATAGCAGGTTTTCTTCCTCCAGATGTCTTATTGGTTATTCGTTTGTGCTTCAGCCAAGCTGACTCATCAATACAATACTCGCGCCAATGATCCGAGAATCATGGAGCACTTAGAGTAAAGGAACAGAGAACTAAAGGACGAGATTGCCCGTTTGACTTCCATGATGGAGTCAGTGTTAGCCGCTCAAAGTCAATCTTCTCCAACAGCTGCAACTTCTCCTCCTCAGAGGACTGTCATTTCAGAGGTTGTTACTTCAACCGTGCCTACCACTCAGTTTGCTCCTTCCATGCCTGTCGGATTCCCATAGGGAATGCCCCCCAACTTTGTGCCTGAAGGTTTTGCACATACATTTTCTTCCATGCCGGCATCTAGTCCGGTCATGTTCGTTCCTCCTCCAGTTGCTCACACGATGCCTCGTGTTGAAGATACCATCTATCATTCTGACCCGTCTGAGGGTCCGGATGTTTATGAGAAAATGGACGAGATGAAAGACCAATTCCTTGAGCTGCGAAAGGAGTTGAAGACCTTGAGGGGAAAAGATTTGTTCGGTAAGAGCGTTGCGGAACTCTGCTTGGTTCCCAATGTCAAAATCCCGATGAAGTTTAAAGTCCCTGACTTTGAAAAGTATAAGGGAAATACATGTCCACTCAGCCATCTTGCCTTGTATGCTAGAAAGATGTCGACGTAAGCTCTGAGGTGGTACATGGGTTTGGATAGTGCGAGTGTTCGCACGTTCAATGATTTGGGTGAAGCATTTATTAACACAATACAAGTATATTGTGGATATGGTGTCGGATAGGGACCAGTTGAGGTCAATGTCTCAAAAGGACAAAGAGACGTTTAAGGAATATGCCCAGTGATGGAGAGAGCTAGCCGCTCAGACTACCCCTCCATTGGAAGAAAAGGAGATGACCAAGATTTTTCTCAAGACCCTGTGCTCATTTTACTATGAGCGAATGATTACTAGTGCCCCCGGTGATTTTACCAAAATGGTAAACATGGGGATGAGATTAGAAGAAGGTGTCCGTGAGGGACGTTTATCTAAGGAAGAGGTATCTTCAAGAAAGAGGTATGGTAACAGTTTCGCTAAGAAGAAAGAAGCTGAAGCCAATGCAATGTCAGTTGGGAGGCAGAAGAGGCCTTATATCAGAAGAAGCCCGCAACCCCGTCAACATCATCATCAAGTATCATCTGTTATTCTAGTATTTTCCAATAATCAATCAGTACCAATTCAGCAACAACGTCAACAATAGCCACAACAAAGAACAAACAACACCAACAACACCGACACCAACACTAATAATCAACAACAACAGAACTTTGAGAGGAAGGAGGTCTCTTTCGACCCGATTCCTATGTCATATGCTGAATTATACCCATCTTTAGTTCTCAAGAACCTTCTTCAACCAAGGAATCCGCCGCAAATTCCAGAACCACTTCCATGGTGGTATAAGCCAGAGCTTCATTGTGCCTTTCACCAAGGGGTTCCTGGCCATGATATTGAGAATTGCTACCCACTGAAGTACGAGGTCCAAAAGCTCGTGAAGAGTGGGATGATCTCCTTTGAGGACTGTGCGCCTAATGTTAAAGCTAACACATTGCCTGCTCATGGTAATTCCTCTGTCAGCATGGTAGATGGTTGTCCGGAAAATTTCCGAGTATTTGACGTGCGACGTATTCGTCGATCTTGGGTTGAGATGCATAAAACCATGTGTGTTATTACTGATTGTGAGCATGATCGCGACAGTTCTGCAGTCTGTAGTATGAACCCCCCAAGGGTGTTCGGTTGTCAAGAGAGATATCCAGAGGTTGATGGACGAGAATGTGATTCAGATTCAACAATCTAGGGGCATAGATGATGTCAATGTGATAGTACCAGTGTTCAAGAAACCATAGAGGATGGTAATCCAGTTTGATAGCAGCAGAAGTAACTATGTCATCAATAGATCGGTATCACCGTTGGTAATACGGTTAGCGGGTCCAGTCCCGTATGTATCCGATAAAGCTATTCCGTATCAGTATAATGCGACTATGTTAGAGAATGGTCAAGAGGTTCCATTGCATACGACCATTCCTGTTGTGAGCATTGTTGATGTTACGAAGGTGACCCGTAGTGGTCGTGTTTTTGGGCCTGTATTACCGAAGGATGTAGAGGGTGTCATTAAGAAGGAAGATGTGCCTGTGATGAATTCGGTTAGCGCTCCAAGATGTCATTCTGGTGAGTCCAATAGTTTGAAGCCTAATGATGATGATGAGGTACTCCGTTTGATAAAGAAAAGTGAATTTAATATGGTGGAGCAGCTGCTCTAAACTCCTCCCAAGATTTCAGTGTTATCTCTGCTCATGAACTCTGAAGCGCAAAGAGAAGCATTACAAAAGGTATTGGAGCGAGCTTATGTGGAACATGATGTAACAGTGGATCAATTTGATCATATTGTGGCTAACACCACTTCCTGCAACAACTTGATCTTTTGTGATGAAGAACTTCCTGAGGACGGCAAAAATCACAACTTAGCGTTGTGCATATTGATGAACTGCAAGGAGGAAGCGTTGTTAAATGTATTGGTTGATATCGGTTCTTCATTGAATGTACTCCCAAAGTCAACTCTTTCCAAATTATCATACCAAGGAGCTTCGATGAGATAGAGTGGCATGATCGTCAAAGCTTTTGATCATTCTCGCTAAACTGTTATAGGAGAAGTGGATCTTATAGTGAAGATAGGTCCGAGTGATTTCCGAATTACTTTCCAAGTAATGGATATCCACCCGGCCTATAGCTTCTTGTTCGGAAGGCCATGGATACATGAGGCTGGAGATGTGACATCCACTCTACATCAAAAGTTGAAATTTGTGAAAAATGGTAAGCTTGTTATTGTCAGTGGAGAGAAGGCTCTGTTGGTGAGCCACCTGTCATCTTTCTGATATGTTGAAGCTGAGGATGAGATTGGAACTCCGTTCCAAGCTCTATCTATTACTGAAAGAAAGAGAGTTGGGGAACCCATGTCCTCTTTTAAAGACACGCAGAAAGTTGTTGAAGACGGTGATTCTGATCAGTGGGGCCGGATGGTAGAGGTCACCGAGAACAAGAGCAGAGCTGGTTTGGGATTTCAGCAAGGGTCCTCAGTTGAAGATGTGAAACCTAGTTTCCGTAGCTGAGGGTTCATTCATGGTAATGAACAACACTGAGTTGCCGTGATCGAGGGAGATGAAGATGAAGACTGCGCCAATTTTGTGACACATGGAAAAGCTTGCAACAATTGGACCATTGTCGATGTTCCTATTATTGTTCATCATTCTAAGTAATTGCTTTTATTGTTTTTGAAAATCCTTCTCATATGCCTAAGGGATAAGTGAACATTGTTTGACATCTTTTAATTTGATCATTAATAAAATGCAATTCTATTCATCCACATCTATGATGTTTTATTTTACTTTTTGCCTTTCTAGAAATGGTAATCACAAAAAACATAAATAAATAATGATTGTCCATCTGCATAATATTTGGTCGCAATTCACTTATCTAAAATCAAAATATCAAATCATTATGCAGGTTGGTTTCTAAACCCATTGAATATAATGATCCTACTCCTTCTCCAAACTTTGAATTCCCTATGTTTGAGGATGAGGAAGAAAGTGATGAAGAAGTGTCTGATGAATTGTCTCGTCTACTTGAGCACGAGGAAAAAGCCATTCATCCGTTTGAAGAGCAGATTGAGTTAGTCAACTTGGGTTCCAAGGATGATGTAAATGAAGTCAAGATTGGATCTCAACTGTGTCCAGAGGTTAAGAAGGGGTTGGTTGATCTTTTCCGAGAGTATTGAGATGTGTTTGCTTGGTCATATCAAGATATGCCTGGTTTGGATTCTAAGATTGTGGAGCATAGATTATCGTTGAATCCAGAATGCCTGCCAGTCAAGAAGAAGCTTAGAAGAACTCATCCTGATATGGAAGTAAAGATCAAAGTAGAAGTGAAGAAGAAAATTGATGCTGGTTTCCTTGTTACTGTTGAGTATCCGCAATGGGTGGCCAACATTGTGCCTGTTCCGAAGAAAGATGGAAAAGTCCGCATGTGCGTCAATTATAGAGATTTGAACAAAGCTAGTCTGAAAGATGATTTCCCTCTGCCACACATTGATATGTTGGTAGACAACACAGCTAAATTTAAAGTCTTTTCGTTTATGGATGGATTTTATGGATATAATCAGATTAAAATGGCACTCGAGGATATGGAGAAGACCATATTCATTACACCCTGGGGAACATTCTTTTATAGAGTGATGCCTTTCGATTTAAAGAATTCTGGTGCAATGACCACTCTTTTTCATGATATAATGCATAAGGAGATCGAAGTCTATGTTGATGATATGATTGCTAAATCCAGTGATGAAGAAGAATATGTTGAGCATTTGTTGAAGCTATTCCAACGTTTGAGGAAGTATAAACTCCGCTTGAATCCCAATAAATGTACATTTGGTGTTCGTTCTGGTAAGTTGTTGGGCTTTATTGTCAGTTAGAAGGGTATTGAAGTTGATCCTGCCAAGGTCAAAGCAATACAAGAGATGCTTGCGCCCAAAACTGAGAAGCAAGTCAGAGGTTTTATCGGCCGCTTGAGTTATATCTCAAGATTCATTTCGCATATGACTGCCACATGTGCACCTATATTCAAGCTTCTTCGGAAAGATCAGTCTTGCGATTGGACCAAAGATTGCCAGAAAGCTTTTGACAGTATCAAGGAGTATTTGCTTGAGCCTCCGATCATGTCCCCTCTTGTTGAAGGAAGACCATTGATCATGTATTTGACTGTGCTTGAAGAAAGTATGGGTTGTGTTCTAGGTCAGCAAGATGAAATCGGAAAGAAAGAATATGCTATTTACTACCTCAGTAAGAAGTACACCGACTGTGAGACTCGGTATTTTATGTTGGAAAAGACTTGTTACGCATTGGCTTGGGCTGCTAAGCGTCTGCGTCAGTGTATGTTGAATCATACCACTTGGTTGATATCCAAAATGGATCCAATCAAGTATATTTTTGAGAAACCTGCTTTAACTGGGAGGATTTCCCGTTGGCAGATGTTGTTATCAGAGTATGATATTGAATACTGATCTCAAAAAGCGATCATAGGTAGTATCTTTGCTGACCATTTGGCTCACTAACCAATTGAATATCACTAGTCAGTGCAGTATGACTTTCCTGATGAAGAAATTTTGTACTTGAAAATGAAAGATTATGATGAACCATTGCTTGAAGAAGGGCCAGAACCTAGTTCCCGTTGGGGCAGTGATTATTACTCCTCAAGGCACTCATTTTCCATTTACAGCTAGATTGACTTTCATGTGTACAAACAATATGGCTGAGTATGAAGCTTGCATTATGGGGCTTGAAGAGGCCATTGATCTCAGAATCAAGTATTTAGACGTCTATGGAGATTCAACTTTGGTTATGAATCAAATCAAAGGTGAATGGGAGACGAATCAACCCGGTCTGATACCATATAGAGACTATGCCAGGAGGATTTCAACTTTCTTTACAAAGGTTGAATTTCATCATATCCCTCGAGATGAAAACCAGATGGCACATGATCTTACAATGTTGGCTTCAATGATTATGGTAAAGTATTGGAATGAGGTTCCCAATTTGACTGTGATGCGTCTTGATAGGCCAGCTCATGTGTTTACTATTGAAGATATCAAAGATGAGAAGTTGTGGTATTTTGATATCAAATGTTTCCTTCAATGTCAGATTTACCCGCCTGGGGCATCTTTGAAAGATAAGAAGTCTTTGAGAAGATTAGTTGGCAACATCTACCTGAATTTAACCTTTCTCATTCCCCACTGAGTTACTTCCTCGTGGATGATTCTTATTTCAGTTTCCTCCTCAGTTGATTGTTCGGGTGGAACCACTCCCCTTGAGCTATATCCTCATTGGGTTGAGTCTTTGATTGACCGTTTCTTTCTAGATCTTACCTAGATATATGCTTTTGGTGCCCTGAGAATTTATTACCCAATAACTGATAATATTCTTCTCAATTTGCAAGTATTTCACTTTTCGCCCAATACCCGGCAAAAGTACCCCTTTTCTCCCCAGCGGATTCGTTTCTCACGTTTTCCCAGGAAGTTTATCCTTGATATGTTCATCTTAACCGATGACGGATATTCTCTTTTTGGTATTCTACCCAGTAAAAGGTAGTTGTAATCCATATTTTGTTCCCCAGAGAGTTAATCCTTGATATGTTCATCCTAACCGGTGATAGGTTTCCTTCTCTTTGCGGTCTTCTGCCCAGTAACCAGTAGTTGTAAATCTTGTTTTCCCTCAGAGTTTATCCTTGATATGTACATCCTAACCGATGACGGATATTCTCTTTCCTGGTTTTCTATCCAGTATCCGGTAGATATAATTCCTACTTTTTCAGGCGGTTTATCCTTGATATGTTCATCTTAACCGGTGACGGATATCCTTCCTAATGTCCCCAGGTGAGTTTATCCTTGATATTTTCATCTTAATCGATGACAGATATTCTTCCCCTTTGAGTTTATCCTTGATATGTTCACTTTAATTAGTGATGTATATTCTCTTCCTTTGTGGTCTTCTTCCCAGTAACCGGTAGTTGTAATTCCTATTTGGCTTTTCTCTAGCAGATTATTCTTACCCAGTAACTGGTAATGAATACACCTCATGTTTCCCTCAATGAGTCATCCTTGATATGTTTACCCTAACCGGTAACGGATGTCCTCTCTATCAGATTATGTTATTACCCTTACCTAGTAACCAGTAGTGGATAATATATTTTTGTTCCTCCTATGTTGAAGATTATTTTCTTCCCTAGTTGAGTTCAAGTGCATATTTCCTCTATGAGATAGCCATTTTCCTGTTTGGTTCGAGTATTTTAGCTTTGTTTTGATTTACCTGTTTCCCTTGCAGATGTTCCTTTTATCCCCGACTGAGTCTTTCCATAGATTTATTATCGTGGAATCCCTCGAGTCCCCCAACAGTATTTTAAGTCGTAGCCTGGCCTACGCACAACTTTTTATTCCCCAGAGTCTCTGTCTCCCTAGTGAGTTTTTCCTTATGGAACTCATTATACTCCTGGGGACTTTCGATCTCTCCGAATTCTTTTCCTTTGTGCCAACATTTTCCCCATAGAGATTATTTTAACATTCATATCATATGCATCATGAGGTCTCTTAGGGACCAAAATTTGTTTCTATACGTTGTTATTTAAGTCCATCCTACTAGGTCGATGCGAAGATTTTAACCTTCATCTCCTCAGCTAGAACATCCTTAAATAGGGGCAGATGTAAGACCTCAATTTTGACCCTAATATCCCTCATGTTATTCTCATCATATGCATTAGCATTGGGATCACACCTTGGCATCCTCCTTACCCCTCTTTCATTGGGTTTGCATTGGGAGAGATCACCAAGCACCATTTGATTGTATCATACTTCATTTTTCTTTGTTTACTAACCAAAATACCAAAAATATGTCATTGTACAGTTTAAGTCTTTTGTAGGTAGTGCACATGCTCACCTATGCTCTATCAAGTTCATATCTAGGTTTTAAGACCCTCATTGCAAGGAGCTCAATCAAGAATTAGTTTACTATGACTCTAAGTATCATTTATTAATCCACATGATCTTCACATGTTATTTTGACCAAGAAATCATCAAGAGTTTAGAGTAGGTTTGCCTTGGAAACCCTCATTCATCTAGGTATCTTATGTGACTTCTTCAACATGTTTCTTCAGCAATTGATCAAATATTTCAAGGTATACTTCACATCTCATCATCTTATGCATATATGATCCTCCATGAGTCCCAAAAGTCAAGAGAATATCAATATAGCAAGTTGGATCATGGTGGTTGACCAGAGAAAGTCAACTGATCAAAACTGGGGTTCCCTAGACCCTATCTCCTACAATATTTGTCATATGAAAATGATTCTAATATAAAAGTTACTCTAAATGACATTACAAAAAACTTTCATGTTGGGTTCAAGAGCTAATTTTTTCTTGGAAAGTCACTCTTTATGGTGAAAGATTATAGGTCATTTTGTCTAAACCCTAATTTAAAGGCCAACTTCCCAAGACCATAACTTGCTCAAATTTCATGATATGAAATCCATTCAAGTTGCATAATCAAATTAAATATGTCTACTTCAACTTTTATGTTTTAAGGACGTGCAAATTCAACTTTTAAAGGCATGTGATATGAGGAGACAGTATAGGTTATTTTGGGCCAATACCATTGAACAAGTGATTTTCGTCAACTTCTAAAATACATAATTGCTTCATGATAAATCTAAATGAGGTCAAGTTTGTGACCCAGTTAAAGTACTTTGAGAGAGCTACAACTTTGATGAAGGAACTTTTCTCATTTGAAGCCCATAGAAAAAGTTATCGAAGGTGGAAGAAGTGAACATATGGCTTGATACTTAGAATTTTTTTGATATGTTTGATTTTCCAAACTTCCACCTCAAAGTTCATCATTATCCAAGCTTTAAATGAAAAAGTGTTCAACATGAAAGTTGTTCCTCTTGATCTAATCTTTCCAAAAAGTCCAAATTCATCTCATTTGGACAAAGAATGAATAACTTGCGCATGGCTTAAACTTGTAGGACCATTTGGAAGATTTGAAGTTCCATTTCTCACACATGATTGCATGGTCTTTCCACATGACTTCAGCATTGCTTACACTCATTTTTGGACCTGAATGCATCATTACATGGGCCTATCACACGCACATGCATCCATGCAAAGGTGACTTGATTTTTTTTTGAATTTTTTAAGAGGTGTGCAATTATCAATGACCTTGGCTATAAATAGAAACCCTCTCACTCAGAATTGGGGACCCTTGCGCGCCAGCTTTGAAGCTACAACCCTAAACCTCCACATTCAAAGGATAAGCTTGGTGATATTCATTGAAAATCGAGTTTGAAATCTCCCACTGTTTTGAGATTCAAACTCCAAGAGTCCTTCTTCTTTCGTGATCCATTTCCACTCCATCAAGCATCCAAAGCAAGGCCAAGCACAATTGAGAGCAAGATCGCATCCATCTGAACCTGCAATGAAGGTGAATTTTTGAATTTTTCATCTCTTCGATTCTCACTCAATTCTCCATTATTCTTGTTGATTTTTGGTTGTCTGAAGTCCTACCAATGTAGAAAACAAGATTGAGTTGCTTAGAGGTCAAATCGAAGCAACTCAGATCATGATCCTCAAAATTCAACTCCCTGTATCTTTCTATATACTTAGAGTTAGGTGAAATTGAGGCCGGATTCGAGCTCCTGGGCATTTTTACTTTAACTTCATGTCCTCCTTTTTTATTTTGGTGATGGTTGAAGGTGGACCAGTCCGGTGAGGTCCATCGGAGAAGAAGACCGGAGCTCTGGCTCCGGCGATCCATTGGCGTGTCTCAGACCACATGATCCTTCTATTTTGTTTTAATCTTGAGCGTCCAAATTGATTACCACGCGTGTGGAACATTGACTAAGATTCACCATGGAACGCGCGCTCTGATCCACTTGATTTGCCACCTCATTTAATGAGGGAGATTAAGTGGTCCACGTTTTTAGCATTTTCTGATTTTTATTTTATTTGACTTATTTTCGTTAATTCATATTAATTTTAATACTGATCCAAAAAATATGGGACTTTCACCAAAAAAATTCAAATATTTTTCTCTTTCATTTTCTGAATTAAAATTATTTTTTGGATCAATATTAATATTTTTCATGATTTAATTGTTTTTATGGATATTTTTAATTATTTAAAAATACTTTTGAGTTTTCAAAAATAATGAAATTTTTTCTCAAGGGTCCTTCGACCTTGTTTGACCTATGATAAATCTCTTGGCCATTTATTTAGTGTTTTGAAGAGGTTTTAGGATTTTGATAAACCATATTTTAATTTAATGCATTTTTAATTGATTTTTAATTGTTTAATTGTAAATAAATTGTGTTGAGCCATTTTTATTGACTTGTTGAGTTTGACTTTTGTTGTTGGGCCTTGGTTAAGGTTGATTTGACTTTGTGTTTGTCTTATTTCCCCTCCCTCTTCATCTCCAATCCCTTTCTATCCCATTCGTTTCTTGACCTATGATATCTCTACATCCTAAGGCTAGTTGATTGCAAAATCAACATAAGTATGGATGAGATTAGGTCTACCCTTTTGCCATTTTCTTTTAAGTATGGTATGTTTAGGAGTATGGTTCATAATACCATATCTCTAACATGCACTAACACTAAAATTTCTATTGTCCGACCTCAAATAGTTGTGACTTCTACATAAGTCCAATTACAATTGCTTCACATAGCGCTAAATTTTGACCCAAAAGCATAACATTCTAGTAAGTGAGATTGTAAGTATCCCCCATTTCATGGTATTATGTGGAAACTTTGCCTTTTTTCCTTTATTTGGAAGATGTCTTGTTTCAAGGATCCATGCTTGTGAATAGAGGGTTGAGTGTTCTCTAAAGAATGACTTAAACAATTGAAAAACAAAAGCAATATTGACTTCTAATCAACTAACATTTGACTAACTTTTAATTTCAAGTCATTTACTTTATGCACTTTAAATTCAAGTCTTTATCATTTGCCATTATTCATACCATTTAACTTGGTTACTTTAATGTCATTTTCACTTTGCTCACTTGAGCTATATCTTGTGATTATATTGTGATTGTATATACTTGTTTGTGTATTTTGTTTGTGTTTGTGGTATTTTGACCTTAATGTACATAATAATAACAAAAACCCTAAAAAAATGTTTGTGTGGACTATTGGACTTGATCTAAGACATTGGACTTAGGATTAGGCAACATTCCCTATGCAAAAGGACTTGGCCAATTCCAACTTTTCTGAAGCCATTTATTGTGAATTGAACTTTCATCTGAAGCAAGTATTAAGATCCCTTTTGAGTTCATTTGCTACATGGCCTTGATGAAGTTGTTACTTTGAACCTGTGTCTAATGCCTCATTCTGAGCCATCCAAGGAGTATGTCATCTGATACATGGGAGGTTTTGAAGAAGATCATGGAGTTTCTAAGCTTGTATGTGGCTATATTTATTTGATGCCTTGCTCTTCCTCTTTCTATGTGTGTATTGATATTGCTTGATTCTAAAGTCTAAGGGAAAATTGGGTTTCTATATGACATTCTTGTCTATTGGATTGCATCCCATTGGTAAGATCTTTTCAACTCTTAACTCTTAATTTTTGCTTAGGATTAGTCTCTTCATCTCCTCCCACTTCTTTAATTTCAAATCTCTCTCTCCTTTTAAAACTTCTTTGATTGTGATTTCTAGACCTTGACCTTTATTGCAAATTAGAAACTTTGGCCTTATGCCATTGCATTTTCAAACTTGTTTTTCCTTAATCAAATTTGTAAATGAACTTAATCATATTGACTTAAAATTTCAAAAGATAAAAAGAACTAACACTCATTCAAACCCCTTTAGGCTTTTTGTGCCTTTGTTAAATTTAAAATTTTGTTAAAAACAATTCACTCACTTTAAAATTGTTACCACGAACTACGAGGTTTTGATCCCTCATTTTATGTTGGTAGGTAGGCACAGGTCCGAAGGTCTTGTTAAACACAAAAATATAATTAATTAATTCTTTTCTCATCCCTACACTTTATTTATTGCAAACATCATTTTATACCAAAACACATGTACACATAAAAAGGGCTCCCTAAGAGTACCTATGACACTTTGGATGCTAACACCTTCCCTCTGTGTAACCAACCCCCTTACTTGTAATCTCTGGTATTTTATTAGTTTTGATTTGAAAACATCTTATCTTTGAGTTTCGTTCGTACTTTTCCCTTTTCCCTTGGAAAGAATAAGAGCGCGGTGGCGACTCTAGTTTTACTGACGTCAAGCTTATCCATAACTTGATGGTCATGAATTTACCGCTACACATCCACATACTCTATTTATTGCAAACATCTTTTATTCCAAAAACACATACACATATAAAAAAGGGTTCCCTATGAGTACCTAGGACACTTTGGGTGCTCACACATTCCCTCTGTGTAACCAACCCCCTTACCTGCAATCTCTGGCATTTTATTAGTTTTGATTTGAAAACTTCTTATCTTTGGGTTTTGTTCGTACTTTTCCCTTTTTCCTTTGGAAACAATAAAAGCGCAGTGGCGACTCTGGTTTTATTGATGTTAAGTTTATCCATAGCTTAATGGTCATGAATTTATTGCTACACTTGTCAAAATATGTTGTGCTTTAGGCGGACGGTGTCCTTATTAGTTAAATTGTAAAGATCAAAATCTGAAAGTACAAATAAGACCATCCAAAACTCTGTTGAAATCAAAGTCCATAATAGTTACAAAAGTTTATGGGGCATCCATCCTCTATTGTTGAGTACAAAGTTAGCCCCCAATTATAATGGATAAAAGAGTCACCCTTCATTGAAGGTCTTTGGAGAAAAAAAAATTCCACCAACCACAATGTCTTCGATCGTCCTTCATAATCTACACTTTAATATCAATGTTATTTTCATTTTTCTTTTATCATAATTTTTTTTTTTTTTAATATTTAAACACAAGACTAAGCATTCTACTAAATATACCAAATCCTATAAAAACTTTAAGCCCAAAAAAAAAATTATTTAAACAATAACAATAATTGAGGATGCCTCATTTAAAAACTAAACAGATTTTACTTTTAAATCCAAACAATTTTCCTTCTTACAACTCAAACGATTTACTTATAAATTATAAGAGTCTGAAAACTATTTACCAATTAAGATTCCATATTTCATAATTCTTCTACTTTCCAATTTTTTCTTTCATTCTTGTTGATTATATTTGGGTTCTATATATGTTCTATACAAATTCAAAATTAGATTTCTTGATTGAGAAATTAAAATAAGCCTCTTAATATGATCATAAACAATAAGAAAAATAATGGTAATTTTTTTTCATAAAACCAAAGAAAGATCACAATAATGTTACATAATCCGATTGAAAATCCATGTAAAGTAAGGAATCAATGTGTTACATATTATTATGAATCATAATTTAATACAAAACAACAATATTGCAATTTCATTGTTCATAAATTTAAAAAACAAATCCAAAAACAAGAGCAACAAAGGAAGCAATTATTGTTGGCACAAAGAGAGTTGTAGCATCAGATGTAGGACTTGGAGCTGGTGCTTCTACAGCTGAAACAGTTGATGTTGCCATCATCATAACCACCACCATAGCGATAAAGAATTGATTTATCTTTGATGCCTCCATTTCTGAATTTAATTTGATACTTTCTTAATTTCTTTTGTGAAAAGAAATTGAGAAAGCTGGTATTAAAATAAGGAATGATAGTGGGTGGATATGAAAGGTATGTGTTTGTGACTTTATATAGATGTTGCAAGAGAGGAAAAGATTAAAATAGACATATATTTTAGGAATGCTAGACTGTCTCAACTATTTATTTTTGAGGATTCTAATTATGCCAATTGGCTTCATGCTTTTGAATGGAAGAGAGAAAGAGAAGAGAAATAAATTTGGGTGGTTTATAGAAAAAGTTGTTGTGGTTAATTATTGTTGAGAAAATAGCTATTTTAATTTGTGGATATGTGAGATGTTACTATTTTTTGTTATTGTATTTATTAAAATTATTAATATATTTATAGATATTTGTAGATATCTCTTTTATTAATTATTTGAGCTATTGAATTTATTTTAAATGACTAATTTAGTCACCAATACATTTTTTTTATGATTAATTTGATTAATAAAACTTTGAAAAAAAATATTAAAATTTGTTTGAAATGTTGATACACTTAAAATATTATAATGATAAAAATGTCAAAGATTAAAATATATGTTTTCTGCTCTTCATTCAAAATTCGAAAGACTATTAATGGTTAATATGGATATTTTCAATAAAAACACAAGTTCACAAAGATTTGTACTGTTGCAAAACTTATGTAAAGGTAGTTGAAACGACGATTCCAAATTGTGACACTTGTGATATATAGCTCTAGACAGTCATTTTAATTGACACATGCCCTATTCTTTTGTAGTGAGGCTTGACTTACTTATTGTATTCTCTGAATCTTTTATGTTTTGAACTTTTAATTCTAGTTAAAGTCATTAGTTAATCTTCATCTAAAGAGTCCAAGTCCACAATAGGGGATTTCTTTATCGATTGCAAATTATCTTCAATCATCACAGAAGAGATTTTCAATAATTCAAAGTTAGTTATCCACCTTGTAGTGGATTATGGTGGTCCACTCACTACAAGAAATAAAATATTTGACAAGAAATTTTTTACAACGACTATCATTTTACTGATAATAACATGCATAAAATAATAACTAATTTAAGTTGTTTTAATAAGTTATATTTTTCTCGATAATCTCATTATCGTTGAGAAAAGTGACTTATCGCAACAATAATTTGTTTTGCTAGAAATAATACGACTTTTTAATATGCATATTACAACAACTAATATAAGTTGTTGTAAAAATATTTTGTCTATTTAAAATATTGCATTATTGTTGGTGAAATGACTTATCCCCAGCTACAACTATTATTGTTGAAAATAGTGCATTTTTTAAATGCATATTGAAATTTTGTTCTCCCTTTGAAAAGATGTCAAACATGATGTTCTAGATAATGTGTATGACATGATAGATATAGTAAAAATTAAATAACAAATAAAGTAAAATGAACATAAGGAAATGGTAACTAGTTTTTGCAATAACTCCTACGTCTGCATGCAGGGCGTTAATCTAAGAAAAAAAAAATTCATTCTTAATAATGAAAGTATAATTGATCTTAGATGAACTCTTCTAGTTAAAATCCTTTTTTCTTAATATTGCCCATGATTTTCTTTTTAGGACCCCCTAAACATGAGACCCCTCTCATTTTCTCTCAATAATTATTCCTAATGTTGGAAAGATTACAAAGGTTGGAATGATGGAATAATTACAACTTAATAAACCAAACTCTTTTCCTTCACATAAGAATGATCAAATGAATAGAGTTTTATAATATGAACCACATGAAAAACAAAAAGACTCAATAAACACAAAATGCCTTGTTAATATCTTAAAGTTCAAGTCTTATGATATGGAGTGGAACTCCTTAAATAGAAAAATAAAACAACTGAAGCTTAAGATTAGGGTTTGGAAACCTTGCGACTGAAGTAAACTCCCAATAGCGTAATTTCAATATATGATTTAATTTAATTTTCAATCTATCTTAAAATAAATCTCAATCACTGATTTTGTCTTGATCAGTGATCGTTTTTAGGAATTATTTCCTAATTCTAAAAAGCGCATAATAACATAGACAAATAAGGAAACAAATTTGGCGCTTCATTATGGATTGGCACAACAATTTCTGGTGCAGAATGTTCCATAATGTGTGGGATATCTAACAACACATCTTTGCGACCTGTTGAGCGCATAGAGACCATATGTCTCAACAACATGTCATGACATCTTGCATAACATGTTGACTGTAAAAATTGGTCAATCACTTGTAACAACAATCTTCCCCTTTGAGCAATTTTAAGGCAGATACACCATGCAATATGTGAAACCAAAAGGCTAGAATAATTTTCATGACATATCATGATAGTGTAGAGAAAAAAAAAACAAAAAATGGTTAGATCTATAAACTACCATGCTAGCATAAAACTAACACCAGATTTATCAGAAAAAGTCTTGCATACATATTTGCCTCATCATATATGTTGTTTCCCACTATTTGCCTCAAATTGGGCAAAGGGCCAAACGTATCCAATCAAAAGAACCAATAATATCTCAGGTGGGGCAGAAATCCAAAAAACAACAAAAATAAAAAATAGGACCAGTAGAGGGAACCATTATCCTGCCCTTAGGGCTATTAATCAAACAACATAATAACCCAAGTCGGGGCACAAAAGATAATTAAATCATAAAAAATTAATCTTCATAACCAAATGACCTTTCATCAGAACCACTATCGCTAACAACATCACCAACATGACTTCCAACCTATTTCTTACTGTCATATCCATCTTAGCAGGTTACATTGTGGTAGCACCAACACCTTTTGGCACCATCATTTAAATCAGTTCATCCACTTTGAAGTGGATTCCACAATAACCTCTTATAGAGACTTTGACACTTGCATTAAATCCAACAATACATTGCTTATGGAAGTGTCAAACATTAGGGGGACTTCAGGGAGGTCACCCTCATTCGTCAGATCAAAGTGAATGTTGGGCAAGGATATCTTTTAAACATGTGTCATAGCAAACAGGTGGTAAGTAAAGGTTAAAGGACTAGCACTAACACCTTCAACATCTTCATTACTAATAAAGTCAGTTCGTTGACTAATGAGAATCCCAGAAATAAGAGTAGGAAAACCAATAGGTGGCTTGACAACTTATGACTCAGCTTGCTTAAGTACCTTGTCAAAAACATATGCACTAAAATCAAGTGTAACACTAGTGCCTATCTGATAGACAAGTTTAGCCAAAGAATTTGTAATACTTGAGTTGTGGATTGTTGGAGCCCAGTTTATAACACCAATCCTATTTAGGAAGGTATACTTCACACTCATATCAGCAGTGGGGAGTAGTCCTTTACTAGGCCAATCTCCATATGTTCCTCCTGTAATTTCTTGAGCAATAGTCTTCATAGTAGGTACCTTATCAGTAGTTATTAGTTTTCATAAACCCTAATATTCATTAATGATAGTAAGAGAAAAAGTAATGCAGCAACCACGAACATGGACTTTCCTATTGTCTTTGCTTCCAACTTTGTTTGAGTCTTTGGGGGATATTCACAATGAATTCCTTTACTAGATGAGGATAGAAATAACTTAGACTAGAGAAAATTTTCATCACCTAAGTATCTTGCAGCAGTTCAATGATCTCTTCACACTTCAGAGCCTTTTCAGATAGCTCTCTTTTAGGGGAAATTCTCCTATGGTAGACATATTTCCATTTTAAAACAATTTTCTCAAAGTGGAAAGAAACTTTGTCCATTGGATCAAGGAGGACATCAACAAGGATATTATTTCTTACAACAATTTTCCTATTTTTCTTCATATAACTCACCATAAAATCATTTAAGATGTCATCAACATCTTCTTCCACAACCTCCACAGTATGAGCAACATTCCTCTTATAAGAAACCTTCTTCTTGACTATAGACTTATTAGCAACAACATACCCTTTTTCTTTTTAACCTCCTTCGGTGATTCTATGGTGAGAGGACCTCTGACCAGACCATCGTCCTTCCCTCCAAGAACAACACCCTTAATCTTGACGTCATGCACATTGTTCACATGTTTGGGTAAGACAATATTGGACTTTTTCGTCGACTTCTTCTCCTTTCCAGAGGTGTTGGTTCCTTTTCTGGTTCCAACCATGATTTGAAGGTAATGTAAACACAAGAAAATGGGGGTTTGAATTGAGTTTCTAGAATGAAAAGCTTTTGCAACCCAAAATGACAAGGAGAAAACTTAGAACAAAAATAATGAACACAATCATTTTTATCCTAGTTCCCTGTTAACTAAGCTACCTTTAATCCACCCTCCGAGGTGATATTTCCTTATCACAAGGAATTAATCAACTATAGCCAAACTTAATTACAACCATAAAGACTAATTGTCAATGTTTTCTTCAGTAATTCGGACTATACCTTAGTCACTCAAGGAAATACAATCATAATGATTGAAATACAAAGCGCGTTATAAGATACTTCTAAGAAAGCAAATTATACAAATGAATTACAAAGAATTTCACACAATATTTTCTATGAAGTGTATGCACAAATTTTCCTTATGTGTTTGTTTTTCTTTCTCTCAAAATATTCACAGTATGCAATGTTCACGTAGATAATATTCTCTTAGTGTTGGCACTGTTCCATTATTCCAAGACTCCTTTATATAGGTGATGAAAAGATCCATTGGAGGGCACAAATGTAGTTGTATCCTTGCATAACGGTTTATGAAAATAGGAGACACAATGGTATAATAGTACAATCCTTTTCCCACAAAATCACTGTAGTGGAAAGAATATTGATCATGTATTGCATACTATTTCATCACGTAAAATGTTTTTATCATATCTTCAATTATTCAGGGGCTTCAGATAGAGAGATGATGAAGCATGCATAGAATAAGAATCAGAGTTTGTATGAGAGAGTCTTTAGAAACTTGGTCTTCAATGTCATGATCTGGTTCACCAGAACCTAGTCTTCAGAGTCTAGTGACATAGTTCATCAGATTTATTGAGCACAAGACTTCAGAGCGGGACATTGTCAGAGCCTTCTCTTGTCAGAGTTATAAAGGTTTAGATGAGCTACGTTTATAATAGTTGAGTATAGTAATACATAGCTTGATTATCTTGTAGAACATACATCTCAGAGTCAGAGTGCACTAGGTTCAGAATTTGATGACGTCACACATCACTTCTTCAGAGTTAGAACTTGTATCTAATATCTGCACACTTAAAAAACCATTAGGGTACAAAATTGTTCTTTATGAATCTATGTATTGTCATCATCAAAACCTAAGGCTAGATGCAGAACCAAATCTTGTTCTTACAATCTCCCATTTTTTCATGATGACAAAACCATATATTTTGATGAACAAATTTTACTTGGTTTAATCATATAAAAACATATCAGAGTGTGGTTCGTAAGCTCCCTCTGAGTTTTATATTATCAAAAATATTTTTCAACTTAAATCTTCAGAGTTAGGTTTGTAAGCTCCCCATGAGTTTAAGACTCAAAATAATTTTAATACATAAAACATTTCAATTAGTATGAAAGTAATAACTTCCCTATACGAGAAAGCATGATTGAAATTTCCTCTGATTTAAGATTCCTTGAAACCATGTATCAAAATCTATTGTATTAGAAAGTCTGGCTATCAAGAATATGTCTTGTATCAGAGTCTGGTTAAACTTTTATGCTTGGTTTAATTAGAGCTTGTTGGATCCTATTCCTTGTATCAGAGCTTAGTTAGAAAATGGCTTGTATCAGAGCTTGGTTCAAATCCATATCTATGTTTCTTCTTTTTGGATAGCTTGGTTAATTATGAAGCTAAAATCTGGATAGCCCGATTAACTAAACTTCTAGATAGCCTGGTTAACTAAAAAATTCTTCTTAGTAACATTGGTGAACTTTATCAAAGTTCGTAGATTATTTAGTTACCAGAGTAAAATGTCAAAAAGAAATATCAGAGTCAGAGTTAAATGTTTTGGATTCGAAGGGAAATAAGTATATCAAAATTGTATCTACTCTTCTCCCCCTTTGTCATCAATAAAAAAGATAAATAAAATAAAATAGACAAAGGAAATTTCATTCAAATTAAAAAGATAAAGATACAGAAACATTAATCAGAAACAAAAAGCAACAAACAAACAAAAATTTTGGTTTTAGGTTGGGGATGGTGGTTGTAGCGGTAAATTCATGATCATCAAGCTATGGATAAGCTAAACATCAATAAAACCAGAGTCGCCATTGCGCTTTTATTGTTTCCAAGGGAAAAGGGAAAAAGTACGAACAAAATCCGAAAGTAAGAAGTTTTCAAATCAAAACTAATAAAATGTCAGAGATTACAGGTAAGAGGGTTGGTTAGACAGAGGGAAGGTATTAGCACCCAAAGTGTCATAGGTACTCCTAGGGAGCCCTTTTTGTGTGCATATGTATTTGGTACAAAAATGATGTTTACGAACAAATAGAATGGGGGGATGAGAAAAGAATTCATTAATTATATTTTTATGTTTGACAAGACCTTAGGACTTGTGCCTACATACCAACATAAAAATGAGGGATCAAAACCTCGTAGTTCGTGATACAAATTTCAAAGTGGATGCATTGCTTTTAACAAAGATTAAGTTTGAAAGGCACAAAGGCCCAAAAATGGTTTGAATTAGTTAGTTCTTTTTTGGATTTTTGAAAGTTTAAGTCAAGTATAATTAGATATATTTACAAGTTTGATTAAGAAAAAGAAGTTTGAAAATTCAATGGCATCAGGCCAAAGTTTCTATCTTTTGCAAAGTGGTCAACGTTTAGAATAAAACTAGTTCAAACAAAGAATTTTTTTTAAAAAAGAGGGAGAGATTTTGAAATTAAAGAAATGGGGAGGAGGTGAAGAGACTAATCCTATGTACAAAATTAAAAGTTAAGGGTTGAAAAGATCTGACCAATGGGTAGCAATCCAATAGACAAGAATGTCAATAGAAACCCAAATTCCCTTGGACATTTAGAATCAAGCAACACACAAATGCACAATTATATCAATCTTGAAGAGCAAGGAATCAAATAAAGATAGCAACATCCAAGATTAGCCACCCCATGATCTTCTTCAAGATAGCCCATGTAACAGATGAATTTACAAGTCACGAGTTCAAAATAACAGCTTCACAATGATCATGTTGCAGATGAACTCAAAGGGATCTTCAAAGATGTATCAGATGAAATTTCAAATTGCAAGCACTTGGTTTCATAGAAAGTTGGCATTGGCCAAGTCCTTTAGCATATGAATGTTACCTAAATTCTAAGTCCATTTGTCCAAGATCAAGTCAACAGTCCACACAAAAGTTTTTTAGGATTTTTGTTGTTATTATGTACATTAATGGTCAAAGACCACACAAATAAAGAATGTATACACAAAATGGAATGTATCACATAATATGGTCCAAATGGACAAGGTGAAAATTGCATTAACACAAACAATTAGAATGATATGAATAATGGCAAATGAATAAAGACTAAAATTAAATGGCATTAAAATAAATGGCTTGAACTTAAGTGTTAGTTGTTAATGAGTTAGAAGTTAGTATTTTTTTTGCTTTTTCTTTTCATTTTTAAGTCATTCTTTGGAGAACACTCAACCCAATTCTCACAAGCATGGATCCTTGAGCCAAGACATCTTCCAAAGGAAGGAAAAAAGGCCAAGTTTCCACACAATACTATGAAAGAGGGGAGACTTACAATCTCACTAACTAGAATGCTATTCCTTTTGTGTCACAAATTTAGCGTTATGTTAAGCAATCGTAATTGGACTTATGTAGAAGTCACAACTATTTGAGGTCGGGCAATAGAATTTTGGTGTTAATGCATGTTAGAGACATAGTATAATGTACTATGCTCATGAAACATACCACACACAAAAAGAATATGCAAAAGAGGTGTCCTAATCTCATCCATTCTTATGTTGATTTTTCAATCAACTAGCTTTAGGACTTTGAGATATCATATGCCAAATGAGATGAATGCATAAAGAATGGGAATGAGATGAAGAGGGAGGGGGATGGATCAAAACTCAAATTGATCAAAGGAGGACTTTTACCAAATTAATATCGTCCATTCAATTTGGGAGATGGAATGTACATTCCATGAATCCCCTAAATCCAATGATATTAACTTGACAAAGTCAAATCAACCTTGACCAAGGCCCAACAACAAGAGTCAAACTCAAATAAGTCATCACAATTGGTCAACACAACTAATTGGCATTTGTTCAAATTAAAAAGACTAAAATAATACATTTAAATTAAATATGGTTTGTCAAATTCCTAAAACCTCATCAAAACACCAAAGAAATGGCCATAAGATTTATCATAGGTCAAACAAGGTCAAAGGACCTTGGAGAAAAAATTTCAGAATTTTTAAAGACTTCAAAGTATTTTTAAACAGTTAAAAACAAACATAAAATCAATTAAATCATGAAAAATATTAATAATGATCCAAAAAATAATTTTAATTCAAAATATGAACGAGGCATAAAATGATGACCAATCAAAGGGAGTAACAACATTACCAGCAAAAGGGTAAATGAAAGAATCACTGGGGATTAATTGCAAGCATCCGGCAATTATCCGCAAAAGCTGGGAATACATTGATAAACAATCAATGATCCGGGGAACAAATCACTAGCAAACGGTGAAAAGACCCACTGGCGACTTCAAAAGGATAACATTGCAAGCATCCGGCAATGATCCAGAAGACTGCTGGGAATACAAATGCTTACTCAAGAGCAACTACCCAAGGCAGGGAGGAATATCAACATCGAATATTGAATGAAGATAACCACAAAGGGGATTAGGGTTTACATCTACCGAATACGGGGCAGAAGACCAAAAATCTAGCTGAGGAAACAAGGGGTTTAACAATAGCGACTACTGGGTAAGAAACCAAAGACTCAGCTGAGGATAAAATTGCTAGCAACCGGCAATTATCCACACGCATCATAAGATACCACTCCGCTGGAGAGACAAATCACAGCGACATAGGATTTACAACTACCGAATACGGGGTAGAAGACCACAAACTCCACTGGGGATACAAATCACCACCGGGAACAGAACTCTGTTAGGGGTAAAACCACAACAACAGAAGATCCACCATCAGCCAGACCGAACCACAAAGGTTACCACTGCTAGGGGAAAAGAGATAGGACTCACAACTACCGAATACGGGGTAGAAGCCCAACTCTGCGTGGGGATAGAATAAATCACGAATCCGCACGAGAAACCCAAAATGAGGTTTATAACAGACCACAAACTCTGTTGGAGAGTAGGGAATTAGGATTTACGACTACCGACTATCAGGTAGAAAACCAACAACTCTGGCTGGGGACTAAAAGGTATATAACCACAAGTTCTGCCAAGAAAGCCAAGAGAATAGGACTTACAACTACCGGTATAAGGGTAGAGGCCAAAATCGACTCTTGCGGAGGAATGAAAGGTATATAACCACAAATTCCGCCAAGAGGACAAGGAACAATAGGACTTACAACTACCGGTATAAGGGTAGAGGCCCAAAACTCCGCTGGGGATAAAAATCACCACAGGGAAGCACAATGAACAGACGACAAATGTCAATTCAGGAAAGATCCGAAAAGACAGACTGAATCAAGACACGTCCTAACGAGGATATAACTCAAATAGGAACCTCCATCCCAATATATATGTTGGGAGGGAGACAGAAGAAACCGTCATCCACGAGGGAATATCTCAGTGGGGAACTGCAGAAGGACAGACAGACACTTTCTGCTTATGGGCTGACTCTATATGGAGAGATTAAACACCCGACATCTGCTTAGGAAGATCTATAACGATCTATATCACCATAGCAGGGAACAACAAACAAAGGATATATGGAAAAAATGCAACATGAATATCTGAATGTTTTATGAATATGCATGAATATGCGTGGTTTATGTTTGATGAATGCTGACAAAACAGACATATCTAACACAACATGTCCAGGAATCAAACGTCCGGTATTATACTTCCAGGGGAAAACCAACTGGAAAGCCAATTCTGCCGGAGATCCACATGCTATAAAGCAAAGATCTGCGGGTACCGCTGGGAAGCAGAAGCAAAAGAATCAGGGATATCTGGAGAATACCAAATCTCTGAGCAATGGATCAGCGATCACCCCAACTAGGGCACAGAAAGTCACAACAGGAAAAACAGCCACCAAGACGAATCTGTCGGGGAACAAGAGAATCTCAAAGTCCTGCAGGGGATCCTAGCAAACACTGCTATGGAAACGGATCCAACATACCTCCATCGGGGAGCAACCCACTGAGGGAGCAAAGGTCACCCGGATAGAGTTTGGCTGCACAAGCAACTCTACTGGGGATATCATCAACTACTCTCTTGGGGAACAACCCACCGAGGAAGGAAAGCACCAAACAAGTAGATTCTGCAACAAACCACTCTACTCGGGGCGAACACGCATCTGACGGATCACATCAGCAGATTCTGCAACAAAATCCGCTCTACTAAGGATCGAAAACTAATCAGGAAACCAATACCATCTCCGGATGACAGAGCTATCAACCGACCATACGGGGATTGAAGGAGGTTCAACAGGCAATACTGCCACAACAACCGCTCTGCAGACAAATGCTGGAGAAAGGCGGATGAAAATACCGGGATATCAACCCAATCAACCACGGAGTAGGAAAATAAATCCTGCTCTGCTGAGGAGATCAACCATTCTGATAGAGCGAAAGTAAACAACTCCGCTCGCGACTGCGCTGGGGAGGAGTGACAACAACTCTGCTCGCGACTTGGATGGGGATATCAATAACTGCTCTACTCGTGACTGTGCCGAGGAGACAAATAAAGTCTGGGCATAGCGACCCACTGGAGGAAATGACAGGGCACCAGGATGACAAACCATCGATCGCCGAATCTTCCACAAGGAAAACACCCATGCTGGGGAAAACTGCTGCTGGAGAACATTGACTCTTCAACAACACCCTGCTTGGGGAACAACCCCACCAACAACTCGGCTTGCAATTATGCTGGCAGATCACTTGGGGAGAAATACGGGATATGGGGATATCAACCCACTAACCACAAATTCTCTGAACGACTGAGCAATCAAGCCGGGGAGAGACTACTGCTGGAGAATAGACTGAGTCTTCAATACACCATTCTGCTTCGGGGAGCCAAAATCCACAGAAGCTCTGCTTAGGGAACAACCCCAACAACCAAATCCGGAGAAGAAGGATACAAACCAAACCAGGAGTATGAACAAATGTCTTACCTGTTGGAAACCATGCCACCCTTGGGAGAGCACTGAGAAATTCTTTGAGTATCCTTTTATCATTGTGAATGTTCACTTTGTTTAAAACAATAATCTTTGAAAAATTTTGTTTTTAAAACAATGATATTTTTTCAATTAAAACATGCAAAACATTTGTTGAATTGAAACAAATAAGAGTGCAAATAATTGGATAAAAGCTCAAATTTACTTGATGGAATGGTAGCCTGTAAATGGCAAGACTCCATAGATCTGTACAAATTTGAAATCAGTGATATATATTGGAAGAGGGCTACATTGAACATAATGATCCTTTCTCTACCAATTTGAATCTCGATGTATTCGAAGCTTCAGTCGACGATGAATCGAGAACTTTCTGACGAGAAGACAGCTGGTGACCAGAAAGTCTTGTCCGGATGCAGTTACTTGCCTGATCCCTAATTCTTGCCTAGATTGCCCCAGAGTGAGGTACTCAATCTAGCGGGATGCAAATGTGCTTTTTTATCAAGTCTCTAACTTTTGCCTGGATCACCCATGCGGGTTCTCCATCGAGACGCTCATTTTTGCCTAAGCCGCCCTTTCGGGTTTTCAACTTAGCGAGCTATTATGTTTTTTTCATTTGCATATACTCTTTTTTTTTAGGCAAAGTATTTCTTGACTGCATCTGAATTCACAGGACGAGGGAAATCCTCCCCATCCATTGTTGTAAGCATCAAAGCTCCGCCTGAAAAGGCTCTCTTAACAACATATGGACCCTCGTAGTTTGGAGTCCACTTGCCCCTGGAATCGGGCACGAAAGACAAAACTTTCTTGAGCACGAGGTCACCTTCTCTGAACACACGAGGCTTGACCTTCTTATCGAATGCTTTCTTCATTTTATGCTGATATAACTGACCATGACACATGGCAGTTAATCTCTTCTCTTTAATCAAATTCAGTTGGTCATAACGACTCTGAATCCATTCAGCATCAGTCAACTAGGGACTTGAGGGTATCATTCTTTTATTTTTCTATTTGAAAAAATTTTCCTGATTTTTCATTGCATTTTGATTTTTCACCCTCTTCTCTCTTTCTTTTTTTTTTCTTTTTTTTTTTTTTTTTTTTTTACATTACATTTGTAATGCCCCAGTCTGACTGTTGCTGGATTCTTGAGACGCAACTGAATGATCTGCTTTGCATTACTCAAGTGCTCGGGAAATCTCATCAGGAATCCCCTTCAACATCATCTTCCTCTGCCTCGAATACAAGGAATTCAAATTTGGGAGATGGCGTTGGATCATTATGTTCAATGGGTTTAGAAATCCCTGCATAATGATTCTGGATAACGAAAAGCTTTTGAATTTAAACAATCAAATCATTTATGCAGATGAAAAAGTTGTTTTCTGTTTTTCAGGGTTTTTTGTGATCACTGATTTCATGCAAAGCGAAAAGTGAAAACAAATGGAAAAACAAATGTTTAACAATGCATTAATTGAATGAAAACATCATTGTATATATGAGCCAAACAATGTCATCACTTCTCCTTTTGGCATGGGAGAAGGGTTTTAAACAAAGTGAGCATATTTACTCTGATCTGTGGATAACTGTAGGAACATCCACAGCGACCCAATTGTGGCAGACACCACCAGGAATAACAAAATTGCTCATATCCTTTGTATCTTCTTCAATGATAGCAGCAGCTTCCTCTTCAACAGACTGATCATCATGGATGAATCCTCCACTTGTGAACAGACCGTGCTCATTATATGCCCCGGAACAATAGCCAATGCCAGCCCGGGACTTGTTGACCAGGAATAAATCCATCAACAGTACTTGGTCTGGCAAATTCCTCCTCGAGTTCACAACTCTCTTGCTCAAGATGATCCATCAATCTCGAAGAATCGACTCTGGTACAATACCGGCGACGTGCGTCTCCAAAATAAATGAAGATCGCAGGGTCAGACCACAGGACGGGAGACCGGAACAAAACACTCGCTTATGCACATGATGCATGAAGTGTTTATGCATATGCTTGTTTTTTATTTCAAAGGAACTCGAGGGTTTTATTTGCAAACTTTGAAATATTTAAGCATTTTGATCATATATGAGAATATCTCATAAGATACATCAGGTGAAAAAATTTTCCCGGTTTTTCCATGTTTGAAATTTTTTGCAAATAAACTCCTTTGAGTTCCTTGAAAATTTTCTTATTATCTGATGATATGGATGCGGATGAATGCATGAATGTATGAATGCAACAATCACACTCAAGGATCAAGCAAAGCACACCAAACAAAGGTCGTGGGAAAGCTCATTGTATCCCTAATATCAATCATCCATTTTGGTAGATTTAGGTTTTACACCTTATCGACACCCAAGTTCCATTGATATTAACGGTACATGAACCGGCTCAAACATCCTTAATATCAACCAGCCGCTTTGGTGGATTTTAGGTTTTACACCTGATCCGGGATCCATTGATATTAACGATGTTTGAACGACTCAACCACGAATCACGGGTTTGCTGAGAGTCACGAGCATGGAGTCTCGGTTAAGAACCACCCAAAGGGAGTGTACTAGGGTTTAAACCTGCCAGACATGTTCTATCAGAGGTTCCCATAATCATCGTTCCATCTTTCGAATATTATCGGAGGAACGAATACTCGTATTCCAAAAATATTCTCAAGAGAAACTCTTATGAGTGTAGTATCGCGTAACAATCGCATCAGAACTTACATCTGAACGACCTCCGCACTACGTCCTAAAAATAGGCCAAGATGGGTTTGGTAAACTAAGGTCCTTGGCTTCTAAGGCACATGATTGAAAGAATAATGCCTAACCACAAATAACTTGTGTGACATTATCAATCCAACATGACCTCCACCAAGTGAATGGACTCGCAAGTCAACTGGCTAAGGAATACTCCACACCAATCGACAAGACTATGCCATTCTCCTATCCTAGAGTGCACTCGAGTTCGGGTATAGAACTCATCTCACAGAGATCACCAAAGCAAACAGCATTTGTATATCAAGCAATTCAAACATTACAATCAATACAGTTATCCCAAATTGTACAAAAATATGTCAAATAACACATAAACAATTATCATACAACAAGGGTGAAAAGTAGGCAATACCACCAAGGAATCAATTTATTCCCCAGCAGAGTCGCCACTTTTCTGTAGCGGTGTATTCGTCGCTATATGATCTATCAATTAAATCATAAGCAAAGCATACAATGAACATAGAGTCGCCACCGCACTTTTATTTATCCTAAGGACTGGTTAAAAAGCGAACAAAAACCTAAGAAGTTTTACACGTAGAAAACTAATGAAAAAGATCAGAGATCGGGGTAAGGGGTAAATTACGCAATGGGAAGGTGTTAGGCACCCATCACGTCCTAGGTACTCCTAGGGAGCCCTTTTCACACTTGTTGTATAAAAAATGCTTATCTGTTTATGACATATTGTGCAAACATGACTGGGATGATGAGAAAAGAATGTACAAATTAATTATTTTTGTGTTCGAACGGATGAACCCGTTGCCTACGTACCTTCCATCAAAGGTAAGGATCAAAACGCCGTAGTTCGGCTAAAAGATTTCCAAAACATTTGTGAGTTCATTTTTAAACAATAGCACTAAGGCTTTACGTTATCCACGGGAGAAAACTCAACCTTATGAAACAACACGTCCACCATGTGAGAAGAGCTTCCACTCGCTAGTGAGGGGTTAACCCTATAATAAGCGAGGAAGACTTACAATTCAATCAACTAAGGACAAATAGGTGAGGTTAACATCAACCAACTAGGATAAATCAAGCCTATGGCTAATGTATGAAAACTTAACAAGCATGGACAAAGCCACAAAATCATTTGAATGAGTGAAGTTAATTGATTTGGGGTTATTTACAAAAGTGTAGTCAAAGTATGATTAGAGTCAATTCAAAGAAGTATTTACAAAAATGAGGTTTGGAAAATCATGGACTTAAGGTCCAAGTTTCTAATTTGGAAAGAAGGTGAGAATGTTTGCACAACATATATATACAAGTTTTGAAACATGTGTGAAAAGTTTAGGACACAATGGGGTGAATGGAATAGAAGAGTGAATGTAAAACTTCTTAGGAGGGTCCACCTCTTGAAATCATATAGAAGATGATTCAAGTGGGTCCTTAGGAATAGGCTACAAATGAGCAAATAATATGAACATGGTAACAGATGAAAGTCAATAAAAGCGGATACTGGATGCCACTCAATGGTCTTATACCTGTCTCCTAAAACAAGTAAGGATATCAGAAGCCACTCTATGAACTTACACTAATCTCCATCAGAATAAAACAAAAAACAAAAACAGGGAAATCAACTGCCAATCCATCTGGACTTATGTTAACCTCCACTGTATGATCCTAGGAATACAAATGCCACATCACAGGGACTTACAATGAATCCTCACATACAACAACAATGCTCAAACAAAGAGCAAAGAAGATATGAGTGACCAATGAGGTCTTACACTCTATCTCTTCCATGTCATAGGAACAAAAGCCAATCAATATGGACTTACAATTGTCCTCAATGGGAAAACATCAATGTCACAAGGACAAAAGAAGTGATCATGCACTGATGGCAAACAAAGATGATAAATGCACAACGGCATTCAATGATAGTAAATGCACAATGGCAATCAATGATAGTAAATGCGCAATGGCAATCAAGTAATCATGTATAAATGAGTCAAGTAATCAATCACATAAATTCAAGTAGCACACACTATAACCATTCAATGAGGCTCAATCAAAGGGTTTGACTATGAAAGTCCACTGTAAGGAATAAGTGTCGCTCTTAACCTTGCCATTGAGGGGCTAAGGTGAAGCAGATGAAAGGGTATGAGGGGTGTGCCTCATTGCTTCTATCTCTTCCGAGAGAGCATGTAAATATAAGAATGTGGGGGAGTTCAGAAAGATGGAACTCTTTCCCCAATTGGACTCGATAGATCTTGGGTTTGGATCTCAATGCTACAACCATGTAATGGGAGCAAGGAGAAGACTCACAGAATAGTGGGAGATAGGCTACTTATCTCTTTGATCCACCAATTGCCTCAAATGAGGACTTTTCCTGCTTGGGACAAACATAAACAAACACAAACAATGCCTCTTAAGGAGGACTTCAGACAGTTTGCCCGGCCAAATAACAGGCCGGGTCTCCAGACTACATGAAGAAGAAGGTGCTATACCTCAATGCCAATTGCTTATAAGTAAAGCAATGCAAGTTCTTAAGAGAACTGAGCAACTAAGGGTACCTGAAATCAGTCCAATATGATCAGCATCCCAACATAAACAAAACAACAACAATAAGAATCAATCAATAATCAAACAATGATGTACATAGCACCAAGTCCATGTGAACCAAGCACCCTACAACACAAACAAATTAGTATACAATGATCAAAGTAAACAACTCAATTATGAATCAACCTCCTTAAGGCATTAGCTTTTTAACCTGAAAAGTCAAAGTCAAGCTCAAACATAAGTAACAAGACCACTAGGCCAAGCCTAGGGTCCAAAGGAGGGAAAAAACTTAAAACAGCAAGTAAAACATGATCAAAGTCAACATTAATCCCATATAAAGATAATCCAATTGGTCTCATGTCTAAACCATACACCAAATTAATTTCATGTACAATCTAAGTCAAACTAGGTAAGTAAGAACCACATATGCACAAACAGAATAATTTCAATTAAACCCAAACCAAAGCAACTCAATAAATCTCACAAAAATTCATGTCTAACCAGAACCTATTCAGTGAGCTACATATCAATTTTCATGCAATTTGGACTAGTGGAACCATGGGAATTAAATCAACATGTTAAGACATGCAAAAACACAATCAAAATAGGTCACAACATGTACACTAACTTCAATCAAATGGTAAACAGTGACATTAAATGGGAAATGAGTAGGACCAAAGCCAAATGAAATCTACACATGTTAGAAAGCACTCCATAAATTTTCATAATCATAGGATAAGGGATGAGCATTTTATGATACATGTACATTTTGTTACACATAAAACAAGCCAAAATTGCTAAACAGCAATCAAAAATCCAAATCAAATGGAAAATAGATCAATTAAATCCACAAAAATTCATGTTGAAAGTTAACAGGTACATTGTATCTCATGCAAAAAATCAGGGCCATTGGCCTAAGGGAAGCATAAAAAAATAATTGGTGAACTCAGCATAGCATAGTGTGACACATATTGTCACACTTAAAAAGAATAATTCATATCTAACAATCCAGAGATCCAAAAATCACAAATGATATACCAAAATCTCCAGAAATGTGTTAAGAATCATCATATGAAATTTCATTAATTTTGGATAATTTATGAGTATTTGGTGATTAAAATGGTGAAACATACAATTTATGCACACATGTCAAAAATCAATAAGCCATTCTAAAATTTTACCAGGCACAACTTACACTACTATGCCTAAAAAAACGTAGACAAAATTTGAAAACTAACAAAAAAAATCCCACCTAATTTGGACTAATATTGAATTTTATATGAATTTTTTAAGATTGGTTAATTTATGTAATAATTATTTAATTGGTTTATACGAATTAATTAAGTGCCAATGGCGTTTTCGTAAATACCAAAACGCATGTGCAGCCTCATTTATTGCGTGTCACGTGTTGATTGGCCGGAATAGGTGGGAAACAAGAATTTTGAAGTGGCAAGCGCAAGTACAGGATTGAACACGGTAATTTCCAGAATTTGTGAGCTTCTTCGTCGTGTTCATGCGTTCATCAATGCCAGCTACGGTTACGAACTTTTTTGCACGAAAATACACGAGCCATATACCGTTGGAACCGGTGTTCAACATAGATCATGAATATGCTAACGAAATCGTCCATAAGTTAACGCACAAAAAGATTCGATCAAAAGAAGTTTTGACGTACAAACTTAAATTCATGATATCTCGATGATTACTCGATGAAATTACGCGATTCAAACGGCAAAATGTTCTACATTCAACGCACTACAAGATTCATGCAACAATTGCAACAATTAGAAGGTTCGAAAATCTCACCTTCTTGAAGCACAGTGTGAAATCCTTGCGTATTTTGATCCAATTCACGAAAACAGATGTAGTAGATTGATTATGGAGGTGATTGATGGTGAAAATTCAGCTCACAAGTGCTTGAATCCAAAGAAAATTGCGGCTGCCATGGAAGAACTCAAGCTTCCAACAATGGAGTTCTTGTGCGAATCTTGCTTTAAATGCCAAAAACAGAACTCTACCGATGCCTGCAAATGAAGATTATACCAAAAACAAGCACAAACAATGGTGAATTATGGATGAAATGGTGAAAAAATGCTTATGTGAAATTGTGAAAAATGGAGAAAAAGTGAGAGAATTTGGAGATTTTTTGGATGAATCTGAAAATTGTGATTATTGATTGAGTTTCTGTTATAATTAAGTTTATATACTAATGCCTAATCCAACTCATAATCATGCTTAAGCCAAAAATGATAATTAGTGAAATATGCACATGTAATGCAATTTGGCATTTTTGCCTTTGGAGAGTTAGAAGCAATGTAACAGTGATTTTTCACTTTGGACAAGTCACAATTTGCATTTAGAAGCTATTGGAATTGGTCCCATGCCAAAATTCCAAATATTTTGAAAGTTGGACCATTTTGCCCTTGGTCTTTAATTAGTGCACTTGAAAAATGGCCTTTTTATGTGAATGCTTTTGGCGAAATGTGATGATGGATTATGAAAGTACATATCAAATGTGGTTTGCTCAAAGAAGAACCATCCAATTTGGCCATTCCATGTGAGAGTTATGCCACTTTGAATTCGGGCATTTTCTGAAATTGATTTGACCATATCTTGCCAACCATACATGGGAATTGAGTGTTCTTGGACTTTTTGGAATTGTGAGAACAAGATCTTCAACTTTCATGTTGGACAAAATTTCATTTGAAGCTTGTATGATGAAGTAATTTTGGGGAGAAAAACTTTCCATTTTTTGCAGGTGAGAATTACAGGTCATTTCCATTTTGGGAAACTTTTTGTCTGACTTCAAATCCTTCAACCTTGATCTTTGAAATGCCAAATGAGACTTGTATGGACATGAATGAGGTCTTTCTAACCATCTCACACCTTCCAATCCCTGATTAAATGCACAGTTGACCACAGTTGACTTTTGTTGACTTTTCTAGGGTTTTGGATGACTGGGCCATGTTCTGATGAATTCCAAACCTCTTTCACATGGGATCTTGGTTCCAAATGATATCACAAGTTATATGAACTCTTTATGAATGATCATGGTGTCCAAATTCTTCAAGAATGGCCACCATCTATTGCTCAGGGCCTGATTTGACTGTTTGACTGATGATTGCTTCAGCTGCAAGAAACAAGGTTAGATGACAATATTTTTATACTTTTGGTTAGTGAACATATGAAAAGCAATGATATACAAATGCAATACATGCTTGGTGATCAAGAATCACACTCACAAGATATCCCATCCATTAGGAGGGCAGCTAGGGTATGCAGTGATCCTTGAGGCCATGATATGATATGATATGGGCCATGAGGGATCTTAGGGCCAAAATTGGGGTCTTACAGTCGGGCAATAGAATTTTGGTGTTAATGCATGTTAGAGACATAGTATAATGTACAATGCTCATGAAACATACCACACACAAAAAGAATATGCAAAAGAGGTGTCCTAATCTCATCCATTCTTATGTTGATTTTTCAATCAACTAGCTTTAGGACTTTGAGATATCATATGCCAAATGAGATGAATGCATAAAGAATGGGAATGAGATGAAGAGGGAGAGGGATGGATCAAAACTCAAATTGATCAAAGGAGGACTTTTACCAAATTAATATCGTCCATTCAATTTGGGAATGGAATGTACATTCCATGAATCCCCTAAATCCAATGATATTAACTTGACAAAGTCAAATCAACCTTGACCAAGGCCCAACAACAAGAGTCAAACTCAAATAAGTCATCACAATTGGTCAACACAACTAATTGGCATTTGTTCAAATTAAAAAGACTAAAATAATACATTTAAATTAAATATGGTTTGTCAAATTCCTAAAACCTCATCAAAACACCAAAGAAATGGCCATAAGATTTATCATAGGTCAAACAAGGTCAAAGGACCTTGGAGAAAAAATTTCAGAATTTTTAAAGACTTCAAAGTATTTTTAAACAGTTAAAAACAAACATAAAATCAATTAAATCATGAAAAATATTAATAATGATCCAAAAAATAATTTTAATTCAAAATATGAATGAGGAAATTATTTGAAATTTTTTGGTGAAACTCTCATATCTTTTGGATCAATATTAAAATTAATATGAATTAATGAAAATAAAAGGAATAAAGGAAAATCTGAAAATATCAAAAAAAACGTGAGCCACTTGATCTCTCTCATTAATTGAGGTGGCAGAATAAGTGGCCTGAAACGTGCGTTCCACCAAACACACGAGTCAGCACGCTGCAGGGATGGTAATCACAATGAGCGCTTAGGATTAAAACAAATTGATTGGATCCTATGGCTGGGAGACGTGCCAACGCACCACCGGAGTTGTAACTCCGGTCTTCTTCTCCGATGGACCTCACCGGACTGGTCCACCCTCAACCATCACCAAAATAAAAAAGGAGGACATGATCTGAAAGAAAAAATAGCGTAGAGCACGAATCTGACCTCGATTTCAACTATCTCTAAATATATAAAAAGATATGAGGAGTTGAATTTTGAGGTGTGTCAACTGATTTGCTTTGATTTGACCTCTAAGCAACTCAATCTTCTTGCCTACATTGGTAGGACTTCAGACAACCAAAGATCCAAGAGAACTGAGTAGAATTGAGTGAGAATCGAAGAGATGAAAGTTTTTGAAAATTACCTTCAATGTTATGCAGAACTTGATGTTGCTTGCTTCAAACATGATCTGATCACACTTGAGAAGCTAGCAGAAAGTGATTGGAGAGGTTGCAAGGTTGTGGATTCTGGAGTTCTTGAATCTCCAACAGTTGAGATTCAAACTCAAATTTCAAATTGAAACTCCTCAGGTTTTCCTATAGAATGAGTGGGTTTGAATTAGGGGGAAAAGTTGGCACGCCAGGTCTGGTTCAAATGAGCTCATAAGCCTTCTATTTATAGCCAAAGGGAATGACATTTGCACACTTCAAAATCTGTCCAAAATTGGCAATGTGAATGGCACGGGTCCATGGGTATGTGCCCATGATGCAATGCATTAAGGTCCAAAATGATTCATGTTGAAGTCTAAATGAAGCTTGAATGGCAAGGCAATGTGAATTGAAGTTTGTACATTTGATTTTTTCCAATGATGCAGCCCTGTTAAAGCCATGCGCAGACCTAGCAATCTTCATCCAAAATGCATGAACTTGGGTTCTTTAGAAAGCTTGGGTCACGGGGAACAAGTTTTATGTTCAACACTTTTTCATTTGGAGCTTGGAACATGGAAAATTTTGAGGGGGAAGTTTGGAAATTTCAACATGTTGAAAAATTTACTAAGTGTCAAGCTATATACTTCAATATTCCACCTTGCTTAACTTTTTATGTGAACTTCAAATGAGAAAAGTGTCTTCATAAAAGTTGTATATATTTCAAAGACCTTAAAAATGGTCACAAATTTAATGTCATTTGGATTTATAATGATAGAGTTATGCATTTTTGAAGTTTGGCAAAATCACTTGTTGAATGGTATAGGTCAAAAATGACCTATAATGTTTCCTCATATCACATGCTCAAAAAAGTTGAATTATCTCTCACTCCAAACATAAAAGTTGAAATAGACATCTTGAATTTGATTGTTCAACTTGGAAATCTTTCATCTCATAATAATTGAGCAAGTTATGGCCTTGGGAAGTTGACTTTCAAATTAGGGTTTAGACAAAATGACCTATAATGTTTCAACATAGAAAATGATTTTCCAAGAAAAACTAGCTCTAGGTCTCAACATGAAAGTTGTCTGGAATATCATTTAGAGTAACGTTTCTCTTGGAATCATTTTTATATGGTGAAAATTGTAGGAAATAGGGTCTAGGGAGACCCAGTTTTGATAAGATGAATTCATCTGGCCAACCACCATCAACCAACTTGCTAACCTTCAATTATCTTGTCATTTTAGGCCCATGATTGATCATATATGCATAATATAATGAATTTTGAAGTGTCCCTTAAGAAATTTGATCAATTGGTGAGATAGCTTGTGGGAGAAGTTACTCAAGATACCCAGTCAAACTAGGGTTTCCAAGGCAAATCACTTCCAAACTCTTGAAGAAAACTTGATCAATATATCATGTAGGAATCAATGGAACTCATATATGATGCTCATAACCATTCTTGGATCAATTCATGGTTGTGCTCTTTGTCATGAGGGTCTCAAACCCTAGATATGAACTTGATAAATCAATGGGATCATGCCTTACCTACAAAAGAGTTAGGAAAATGCAAAGACATATTTTTGGTATTTTAGTTAATAAAATGATAATATACGAGTATGATACAATCACATAGTGCTTGTTGATCTCTCCCAAAACAAACCCAATGAAAGAGGGGTAAGGAGGATGCCAAGTGTAATACCCCAAAATTTACCCCCCTCATTCATGCATTCATTTTTAGGTCATTTAACATTTCATATTGCATTTCATCATGTCAATCGGAATTAGATCCAAGAAGCTTGAATATCATCCAAGACACTTTGTGGGTCCTATCTGGATGATCAGTCAACACAAGGGAATGGCTTGAGATACTTCCAACATGTTCAAATGGGGTCTATTCATCAGTCAAAACGTTAATCTTGAAGGAGCAAAAGTTTGTTCATGAGTTGTCATGCTCGCTAGGCGAGCAGAATGGGTCGCCTAGCGAGTCCCAAGAAAAGCCACCAGAATCACCTACGCTCAGAGGAATTTCTTGAACTGTCATGCTCGCTAGGCGAAGCCCACGCATTTTGAAAAAAAAACGAAAAAAAAGAAAAAAAGAAGAAAGAAAAAAAAACAAAAAAGAAAAAAAGAAAAAAATAAATAAAATATAACAGAAAAATCTTGGACTTGGACCTCTCTCATTTGAGCCCACAAAGTCACAAAAATCAGGTTATAAATTCTAGACTTCCATCTCCCAAAAAACCCTGGGAAAAAGATAGTGAGAGAAGAGTTAACAGAGTTCAGAGCAACCTCCAGAGACTGAAAGGAACTCATCTGCAAAGAGCCAATTCCACCTCATATAAACCATGAGATTGTTCTGCAAACCCAACGGTGCAATTCAATTTCATTCGATCTCTCCAATCAGGTTTGCCCTATTTCCATTACTCTATGCTTTCAATTTGAATGCTCTGAATGTATGAGGTATTATCGTTAGGTTTTGCATGTGGGTACATGTTTTAGTATGTATGTCATGTCTTGATGTGTGGATCCTTGCCCCTGACTTTGAATTTTGATACCCTTTTGATGCATGTGTTTGACAAGAGGTTTAGGCCTCCTACACTTGGTTGCTTTTTGTGAGCTCTTTTTGTGAATTTTAATGGCATGATTCATTTGGTTACATTTTGATTTGGGGCAACTCTTGATTGCACCCCATCTTGTCACTCTAACCTGTTTGTTGAGTTTTTTTGTGAGGGCTCACATACTCTTGTAGGGATAGCTTGCTTGGTGTTCCACTTTATTTGTGGGATACCATTTGGAGATTTATTCTGATTACCTGTATTGACTTGCTTTCTTTGATGGTGCCAGCTCGAGAGATCTCTGGGTTTCTTACTTCTTTAGTTGTCATTACTTCGGATTTTTATCCGTGTGGTAGATCTCTTGATCCCTTTATCTTTCCCGCATTTTACCGCTTTCTTAGTTGGAACACCTCGATAGGAGGCAATGTTTTCTTTTGTTTGTTTACTTTTGTGTCCAAAGACCTCCCTAAAGAGGCAATTGACGGATAAAAGGGATTAGTAATCAATCCCCCATTATTCAGTGTGTCGTTCTTTAAGCTCGCACTACGTGTCGATGCTTCAGAGCAAAAGCCCAAGATCTTTTGTCCGGCCAGTTAGTGGAGAGGGTTCCACCTTTCTGAATCCCCACTTTTTGTCATGAGCTCACCCTGTCCAGGGTTAAGAGCTATGAGGTCTTATCCTCATTACCCTTTTGATCTGCTCACCCTGACGGTCAATGTCAGTGGTTAAGAGCCCATTTGATTACCCTTCCATGGCTTGTTTGTCGAGGTTGATATGATCCCTCTTGACTAAAGCCCTACCCATGTATGTTTGAGCCCCCTTGTTGGCGCGTTTACTTTATGCATGTTCGTTTTGTATGGTATGATCGTCTCCCCATTGGATTGCTAGGTTTCGTATAGCCTCTCGTTGCATGTCAATTAAGGTAGCACTGTTCCTTCGTCTAGGACTTCCTTTTTGCATAATCATTCCTAAAACACAAACAAACTCATTGATTTTTCTTCTCCTAAGAACACGTTAACTCCTTCTACTACAGGCGAGTAAGTCTCCAAAGGTCGAGCATCCGGTAGATTGCGTAGTAACGTCGTTCATCTAAAAAACACAACCCTTAACCCGTAGTTAGCCGAACTACGGCTTGCTCTGATTCTCATTCCAGATGAGATACGTAGGCATAAGAGGCGACGTCTTAGCGAGCACACTCCTCTTTAACCCATAGGTAGCCGAGCTACGAAGACTCTGATTCTCATATTCAGATGAGATGCGTATGCAGTGGATGCGACATCCATGCGAGTCATTTTCTTTTGACCCCTCTTTTAGTAAATAGTACATTAGATAAACCCACACCCTTTAGACAAGAACAACAAAAGTGGATCCCGTAGAGTACTACGGATGCGTAGGGGTGCTAATACCTTCCCTTCGCATAATCGGCTCCCGAACCCAAGATTTGGTTGCGAGACCTTGTCTTTTCCTTTCCTTTCTCCCAGGTTTACTTTGAGCGTTTCCTTTCCCTCCTTTGGGATAAATAACGCACGGTGGCGACTCTTCTGTCATTTTCTTTCTCGCCGGTTGTTTTTTCGCATCTCCTTTTTCAGGTTGCGACACCAAGGTATGATCCCAATGCTAATGCTTATGATGAAATTGCATGAGGGATCTTAGGGTTAAAACTGGGGTCTTATAGTAGTCTTGACAAAATCGCGTGAAGAAATCCTTTAATCTTCGTGTAGGTCTGAGCTTGTACCTTGAACATGTCTTCTTGTTTGTCCAGACGAGACCTAACATCTTCATTCTCTTGCTTCAATTCTTTTAAATTCTTCAATACAAGAGGAATGGATTCATATTCAGCAGGCTTTATTCCAGAAACAATTCCAATCTCATATTTAGGAGGAGGAGTAACTTTTGTTTCTTATTCAGCTTCTGGTGTAGGTGGAGGTTTTGGAGTGAACATATTCATAAGTGGCTCCATGATACCATAAAGCTATTCATGGAATATTTTTGGAGCAAACTTATTACACAATTATATCAGCTCCTAGGAATGAGACTTGATTTGTCTTCTGAATTCAGACTAGATAGCATCACACTCAGCGAGATTGACACAATTTGAGCAACCTTGCGCCAAAGAGTGTAGATGTTCATTTATTTAAGGTACAAACTATAACACTAGTGAAACTAGCAGAAATATATCTGAACGCATTGCACACTCGAACATACAACATAGTCTCCATTGAACTATATTTACTCCCAAAGGGAAGAGAAAACATCGATAAAACCTGGGGGAAGAGAAAAGGGGTAAGGAAATAGGTTATGTAAGGGGAAGTTATTAGCGTCCTTCACATTTGTTGTACTCAATGGGAACCGTTTTCATTGTTTTATGCTTGAATGTGTGTTATTATCTAAAGATTACTTGCGAAAGAATAAAGGGAAAAAGAAAGGAATATATAAAGTGCTCAGAGAGGATTAGGGTCCTCATGCCTACGTATCCTTATAGTGCAATGAGGAATTCAGAGCTCTGTAGTTCATAGAACCAATGGTGGGATATGAAAATAAGAGTGATAACAAGTATGGTTTGACCCAAAGGATAATATGGTTTGAACCCAAGAAGGGATGAAGTCTGAAATAGAGAGAAAAGGTGGCAAGAACCAATATGTGTATGTGTGTGTGTGTGTGTGTGTGTGTGTGTATGTGTTTGTGTGTATGTGTGTGTGTGTGAGGGGGACTAAGGCATGGTACGACTATAGGGAAGGGCCTAAAAGTAAGGGAGTTAAGTGTTCAACAATAAGCCAAACAACTCCCAAATCAAAGGCAGACACTGGATGAAGCTCAAAGAAATAATGTATTTGGCTCAAATAAAGAGTATATAACATAGAATGAATAAATGTAAAAGATATTGAATGTAGGTAGTGAATAGTGAATAATGGAAATGAAGGGCTGAGTAGAGAAATATTTAATATGGAAAGAATTGAAAGATTGGGTAAAACTGATAAAAGGGTATAATTTGGAACCAAAGGTAAAGGTATCGCTGGAACCCATAAAGGAGGTGGTATTTGAAAACTAAGAGTAAAGATGGAATGAACTAATATGTGGGGGGCCTGAGGCATGATACCACTATATTGAAAGGCCGAAAAACAAAGAGAATTAATTGTTTGGCAATAAGCCAAACAACTCTCAGTTCAAAGGTGGACAATTGTCCTAAAAGGGTATATATGAAATTCCAAAGGAATATGGTATTTTGTTCCAAAGAAGGACAATATGTCACTGAGGTGAGTGACTATGATTGAAGATAGATGATGGATCATGAAAGATCTGGGTAGTTCCATAAGGTTAGAGAAGGAGGAATAAATAGGAATGTGCTCGCCAAGGGTTCGAAGCCTTGTGCCTACGTATTCTCATTGTGCAATGAGAAATTCATAGCTATGTAGTTCATGGAACTAATGCAGAACAAGGACAAGATGAGATTTATAAAAGTGATGAAGAATATAATTTGCACTAAAAGACAATGGTAGCATGGGAACCCATAAAGGTAAAAGAACTTTGAACCAAAGAGTAAAGGTGGCATGAACCAATATGTGGGGGGCCTAAGGCATGGTACCACTTTATTGGAAGGGCCGAAAACAAAAAGAATTAAGTTTTTGCCGAAGATACAAACAAATCTTGCTTCACAAGATGGTGGCTGATAAATTTCCCTAAAAGGATATGTATGGGTCCCAAAGGAATATGGTGTTTGGTCCAAGGAAATAATATATCACTGTAAGGGAACGAATAATCTGAAACCAAAAGAAGATGGTGTATTGAATCCATGAAGGAATAAAATCTGAACCAAAGAGTAAACAAGAATAAACCAATATGTGGGAGGCCTAAGGCATGGTACCACTATATATGGTTGGGCCGAAAACAAAGAGAACTAAGTGTTTGCCGACAAGACAAATAACTCTTGGTTCATAAGATGGACATTGGAGTTTCCCTAAAAGGATATGCATGGAATCTAAAGGAATAAGGTATTTGGTTCCAAAGAGAAGATAGTAAATCACTGTTGAGGCCTAGTAATGATTGGAGAATGGGAAAGTCAGAGCTTCATAGTTCATAACTAAGACGGAACAAAGACAACAAGAGATTGCTAAGGAAAAAGAGATGATAATGTAATATGTAGAAGACTTGTTAGTCATTGGATATGAACCACACTAAAGTCTATGAGTAAAGGTGAATATGATGAGCAACTGGGTCATTCGTCCCGTACCCAAAGATATTCAGAATGAGTTAAGGAATTCTCCACTCTCACCCCTTATTTACTACTTAAGGCTCATGGCATGTGATTCTCATCATAACTTTCAAGTTGCCGAGGAAGAATCATTGATGTTCCTTATGATGAAGACTTGTCAATCATTTGATTCAAATTTCACTAAAGTCTATCAACAAAGCTGAATACCTTGAGAAACTAGGTCATTCGTCTCGTACCCAAGGATATCCTAGACAAGGATATGAATGCTCAACTCTCATCATTATTTGTTACTTAAGGATCATGGCATGCCATTCTCATCATGATTGACAAGCTCTTGAAGAAACACCATTGATGTGCCTTGCATAGTAGTCAACTGCTTGATTTGTTTGGAATGCCTTGATTGGTGTTGACTTTAAAGTCTTGAACTCTTGATCTTGAAATTGAATCCTGAGAACTTGGGCTCTTGAGGTCCAGTACAACTTGAACACAAGGGAGGACTTGCCCTATCAAGTGATCAAGGGTCTTTTTATCACTTGAATATGCTTGGGGAATTAAGCACAGTACAAAGTATTTAGTTGATCAAAGTGAACTTTGATCAACACTAATTAATGGGAAAATATCAGTTGAATTATGTATAAGAAATCCTAATGAATTAATCAGTTTAATTTAATGCTAATTGATTCTACACAAAATCCTAAACTAGGGCAACATGCCATGGTTAAGGTGCAAATCAACTAGAGAAATTAATATCGATGTTTACATGAGAAACAATGATTAAAAGGTCAATTAAATCTAAATGAACAAGATTAATTCTAATCAATTAAATCCCAAACAATCATTCTAAACACGAATTAAAATCTAAAACATGGAATAATTATGATCAAATCACATCATGTAAACAAAAAGTATCATGTATAGTTGACCATCTTAAACCTAAATTAAAACTAGGTTAAATCACATATTTTCTAATCACATTCCATAATCAACTAATCAAGAATTAACCTACATCAATTAATCATATTAAAACCTAATTAACTATCAATTAGTTTTTATATCAATCCATGACCAATTATCGAAAGAGAATAGAAAAAATTAAAAGAGAAAATTAGAATAAAATGTCAAAAGAAAACTCAAAGAGGGGGTAAAGGGTAGCAAAACAAGGTTCACAACAGAATCAATGCCAAGCCCATCCATGAGTCCAATCCCAATCAACTTGAAGGACATGGAGGAGTAATGGGAAACCTTGTGTTAATAGCAAAACAAACGGGCCTCAGGGGAGTATTGAAGCCTAATCCAGATTTTTGAGGGGGGAAGTAAGTCCATTGAAATGAGTGGAGAAGGCAATCAGCAGCCAATTCAATCACTAAACACGTCTTTCAAGTGTTTCTCATGGTCAAGCAATCACAGTTCAAACTCCAAATTTCCCTCCACCTGAATATTCCTTATCCACGCCAGAGGTCGCCTCCGGCGGCGGTGGAACCCTAACCTTTAAACCAAGCACATCATCTTTTTTATCTCCTCCCACTGAGTATACATATCATAACTAAATTCCCTAATTCCTCCTCAATCATCTGAATTATAACAGAAAGTGCATGAACCTTAGGTATCAATAAGAGAAATTAAATCATGAACTTATGGAATAAAAGCCCTAGAGGTTAGGGCTTTGATTCCTCTAACCAAACTCTACATCACTATAACAAAAACATAATAAAATAGTAAGGAAAAAGGCGACACTCACTACAGCAGACGCGAAGGTCACCAAAATCAGGTAAGTTCTTCAGAACCTTCTTCTTCGAATATCCTTATCCTTTAATCTTCTTCTTCCTTCCTTCCCTGTGATTGCGTATGAATCTTGAGATTGAGAAATCGTGAGAGTGAACTGTGGATTTGTAAGAGAGAAAGAGAGAGCTCAGAGTTAGACTGAGATTATGAAGAGTGTGACTAATGAATCCCTCCCGAGATTGTGAAGGTGGAATAACATTTATAGGAGGAGGGTTAACTGGAGGATCAAACTTTGATAAATCAAGCAGTTAGAAATGATCCAAAATTTGTTAGTAGTTAGGTCACATTGTTAGTTCAGTTACATGTTAGTTAGGATCGATTTAGTTAACTGAAAATGAACTGGTTTTGGCTGTTAGGTTAAAACACGATTTATGTTAGTGAAGTCTGAAATCGTTAAATGATATTCAATTAACTTAAATTTCTGTTAGATGGTTGAAACTTGGTGTTGCAATGTTGCTAGTCATAATCTTGCTCGTGCATGTGTGCTGTTGTGGTTTGAATGCAATTATGTTGCCATGAATTGTGTTGTGTATGTGAAATATAACCATGAGGTTAATTGTGAATGATTTTGCAGGTTGTGCATGATGTGAAAGGTTTGCTGCAGGATTTGGCTTGGAAATTACAGGTCCATAAGGCTTGAATTTGGTCTGGTCCAACTGGTTTGTGTTGCTGCAGGATGCTCAGAATTTGGGCTTGGAAAATGAAGTGCATTGCTTGGAATTGTGGAGTTTTCACATTGCTTTTTGTCATGGAGTTTGAATGTATTTGGACTTATTGTAATTGGTTTGAATTGGATGTAACCATGTATGTAGTTTATGCCATGAAGGATAAGGTATAGGCATGGTGATTGTATGTAATTTGGTCAAGTGATTTGTAAATATTACATATAATTTAGATCCATATTGTACTTTAAATGGTTGTTTGTAATTGATGTAATTGGAATTCGTAAAATGGTTTGAAATGTATTGAAGAGTTCTTTGGAAATTGAAATGGTAATGACTTGTAAATGGTTTTCGAATTTGGCATTTGAATGATACATGTTAATATAAACATGAAATTTGAACAAGGTTAATATGGAACAATGTTGAAATATGGTGTGGCTATAAAAGAGAAAAAGAATGGATTAATGGTTCAATGGATTAGGTGGGTTAACTTTGGTCAAAGTTGACCAAAAAGTCAACTGTTGACCAAAGAAAACCTTTGGTCAAAGTTATTATTTTTTTGTAATTTTCTTATGAAATGATGTAAATATGATTTTAATGTACATTTGTATAAATGGCTCTTTTTATTTCAAATGAAAAGAAAACTTTAAATTTCAAATAATATCTTTCCCACCAAAACCATGTTTGAAATGCCTTATATGAATCATGCTTTATGAATTTGAATGAAACATGTAACTTGAATGAATTGACTAACAATGCCATCAATGAATTAAGAATGAAATGAATCAAGAATGTGAATGAAGTCATGACCTATGAACACCATAATGGACCAATAACCAGTGGTTCATAGGTGCATCATGGACCAATGAATCCACCACAAGAAAATGGGTCAATGCATTATGAATTTGAGCCCAAGTATGCACCACGATCAATGAATCAAGAACAATATTTGATGAACAAAGCCCCCATAACCGTGTAATAAACCTTAGTCAAAAGATGGTTGATGGCCAAATGGTATGATGCAAGACAAAGTGATCTAATCCCCCCCTCAATGAATTAGGGTTTTAAACAAACAAAAGATCAATGTATAAGACACATGGTCATCAAATATTAGACACCCACAATTAGGATTTCATATGTAAACAAGGATCAATAGATAAGCCACAATGATGGGCCTCCCCAATTAGGGTTTCATGTTCAATCCAAAGCCACTAGACAGTCACATGAATAAGGATGATCAGACAAGCAACAATACTTCACAAATGATTTGAACCAAGAAACTAGGGTTTAAGTATAATGGATGTCATGATGCAATTCCATACCAAGACTTTAAACACCAAGAACTAGGGTTTCATACCTTAAATGCAACATCACAATCCCTAGGGCTTGATTCTCAAGAAAATTCTAGCTTTTGTTAGGTATAAATAGGAACAAACTTTGAATCTATGATGTATATTTAAGATGAATGCATGATACACATGTACTTAGCATGAATGTGCGTAGATGAACCACAATCCAAAAGTCAGATGCAAACTGAAAAGGGGAGGTAAAATTTTAGGGTATGACAACTGCCCCTATTTAATCATCTTAAACCTAAATCTGTGAACTGCGAAAACTTTTCATGGATTCGAGGTAGAAGAGGATTAAATACCAAAGTATCCGAAAATTTTCCTATTGATAATGGTTAAAATGTGATTACATATTTGGAAAATGGAACGGTAGGTTAACTTTTTTAGGTCCATCTGCTGGGGATTGGATTGAAACATTCTATGGGGAAATATATCAATCGCAAAGGAGAAATAGGATATGCATGCTACATGTAATGTATGCTTCACTTTTATGGTGTATGAATGCTTATATGGTCATATAGGTGATATTCAGAAGGACATGGTTTCTAGTGTAGGGTATACTTCGACTCATCACTGACCATACCAAAGAAATTGTATTATGAGAATGCTTAGTGTTACCACCACTACTGGGGATTTCATATGATCTTACTGGGGAAAACATGTATGATCTAATCGGGCAGTCATTAAGGCATTTCGAGGTATTAAGCAAAACTTGCAGGCTACTGATCCCCTTTAGGATTCTTTGAGTAATTAAAGCAATGCATAAAGTTTTCTTTTAATGTAGCTTTTATTATTCTCAATGTTTTATAGCATTATGTGATTAAAATAACCAGTTATTTTGCAAACAAAATGTGGGAGAAGTAAAACAATTGATAAAAAGAAATGAATTTTATTGATTATATAAAAAACTGTACATACAATATGTGTACAAGGATGCAAAAATCCTTAAAGAGGAAATTGCAGAAATTGAAAAAAATAAAGAAAATGGAAATGGGAAATATTTTTGTATTTTTCCATTGATTACAACATCGACTATTATCCACTGTAAGAGCTAGATCCCAACACTTCATTTTGGTTGATAATGATTGGATCAATCTTTTTCCGTCTGAGATCTAGCTGTAGTGAGATAGGCTCAAAGGTTACAATCAAATGCCTTTATCCCTAACTTTTTCCTGGACATTTTCTATTTGTTTTGTCCAACGGGATGCTCATTTTTGCCTAAGTCACCCTTTCTAGTTTTCAACTTAGTGAGTTTTACATTCTTTTATTTGGTCCCTAACATTTGCATGGACATTTCAGTTTTTTGGTCCATCGGGATACCCCTTTTTGCCTAGATTGTCCTTACGGATGTTAACCTAGTGGGTTTCCTATTCATCATTTTTTTAGGCATAATATTTTTTGACTATGTTGGAATTCACTGGTGATGGAAAATCTTCCTCATAGTGGCGTGGATCAGAGCTCCACATGAGAAAGCCTCCTTGACAACAAAAGGTCTTTTATAATTGGGAGTCCACCTGCCCCACGGATCCGAGTGTAAAACATAATATCTCTTGAGCACGAGTTCCCCTTCATGATACACACGAGGGATAACCTTCTTATCTAAATCTTGATTGAGGCGTCTCTGGTATAACTAACCATGGAAAATAGACGTCAAACGCTTCTCTTCAATTAGATTCAGCTGATCATATCGAGATTGAATTATTCAGCTTCGTGAAGGTTAGCCTCCATGATAACCCTAAGCGAAGGAATCTCAACCTCAATTGGGAAAACAACCTCCATCCCATACACCAATGAGAATGTATTTTCCCCAGTTGAAGTTCGAATCGAAGTCCTATAGCCATACAGAGTGAAGGGTAACATCTCATGCTAATCCTTGTAAGTTCTGACCATTTTATGGACATCTTTTTTATATTCTTATTCACTGATTCTATAGCGCCATTCATCTTGGGCCAATATGGTGAATCGTTGTGATGCTTGATCTTAAATTCTTGGCACAACTCACTCATCATTTTGTTATTGAGATTACTAGCATTATCAGTGATAATCTTGCTAGGAATACTGTAGCGACAAATTATCTCTTTCTTAACGAATCGAGTAACCACCTGTCGAGTGACATTAGGAAGAAGCTTTGACCCATTTAGTAAAGTAATCAATAGCAACTAGAATGAATCGACGATCGTTGGAAGCTTTCGGTTCTATCATCCCAATCATATCTATACCCCACATAGAGAAGTTCCATGGAGAAGTCAAAACATTCAATGGAGTTGGTGGCACATACATCTTGTCACCATATATCTTACATTTGTGACATCTTTTGACGGAGTTATAACAAGTGACCTCCATTGTTGTCCAGTAATAACCAGCTTGAAGGATCTTTTTGGCCATGGAAGGCCCTTTTGCATGTAAACCTTCATAAACTTCATGTATGAATTTTATGATTGTGCTTGCTTCATGTCTATCGACACATATGAGCAGCATAAAATCATAATTCCTTTTGTATCGCACTCCATCATTTAAGAAAAACTTGGAGCAAAGTCTTCCCGGAGCTTTCTTGTCAGTAATGGATATACCCCTGGGATATTCCTATTTTTCCAGATATGTCTTTATGTCATAGAACCAAGGTTTATCATCAGAATCCGCCTCGATAGCTGGACAATGTGTTGGTTCATCCATGTGGTCGAGATGGATAACATGTGCTTCATTCTTCCATTTAACCTTAAACATGGATGCCAACGTAGCTAGAGCATCGGCCAACTGATTTTCCTCCCTTGGAATATGATGAAAAAAGATTTCATCAAAGTAGGGAATCAACTTCATAATATGATCTTTGTAAGGAATGAATTTACTATTCCGAGTCTCCCAATCCCCTTTAACATGACTGATTACCATAGCAGAATCTTCGTACACTTCAAGAATTTTGATTCTTAAGCCAATGGTTGCCTATATACCATAGATGCATGCTTCATGTTTTGCCATATTATTAGTGAAGTCAAACCATAATCTAGAGGTAAATGGAAGGTGGAAGCCAATTGGATAAGTAGTGATTGCGCCTATTCCATAACCTCGAGCATTAGAAGCACTTTCGACCACGAGCGTCCATCGCGATCCTAGTTCGGGGGATTCTTCAGAGCCTGGAATAGTGTAGTCTCGGATAAATAGGATATCTTCACCTGGAAAGTCAAACCTCAATGGTTGATAACCCTCCACAGGTTGGTGAGCAAGATAGTCATACATAAACCTTTGGGTCACATACTAGATGTCGTACTCGGTTAACAACATTTTCCAACAAGAAATTATACCAGTGACAATAGGCTTTTCAAAAATATACTTTATTCGATCCATTTTTTATATCAATAAAGTAGTATGGCAAACCATGTATCCTCTCAGGCGTCGAGCAACCCAAGCCAAAACACAACAAGTCTTCTATAAGAGTGAGTATCTGATCTCACACTCAGTGAATTTCTTGCTCAGATAGTACATTGCATGTTCTTTTCTACATGTGTCATCATGTTGACCCAAAACGCAGCCCATAGATTCATCGAGTACCGTGAGATACATAATAAGAAGCCTACCAGGAATAGGTGGTATGAGGATTGGTGGTTCTTACAAATACTTTTGTATCTTGTCAAATGCCACTTGATAATCATTATCCCACACGAATGACTGATTTTTCCATAACAATTTGAAGATCGGTTCACAGGTAGATGTTAAATGAGATATGAAACGGGAGATGTAATTAAGCCGACAAAGGAAATCTCATACTTCTTTTTCTGTTCAGGGAGGTGACATATATTGGATTGCTCAAACTTTATCGAGATCAACCTTAATGCCCTTCTGACTTACTATGAAACCAAACAATTTACTAAATCGGACCCCAAAAATACACTTTGCTGGATTCAAATGCAACTTGAACTTTCGGAGCCTGGCAAATAATTTCCTCAAATGTTCTAAGTGATCATCATCAGTTCTGGACTTGGCAATTATATCGTCCAGATAAACCTTAATATATTTGTGAATCATGTCGTGGAAGAGGGTTACCATGGCATGTTGATATGTTGCCCCTGCATTCTTCAAACCAAAAGGCATGACTTTATAGCAGTAAGTTCTCCAAGGCGTGATGAAAGTTGTCTTCTCCATATCATCTATAGACATCTTTATTTGATTATACCCTGAGAAACCATCCATGAAGGAAAAGACGGAGAACTGAGCTGTATTATCAACCAAAACATCAATATGAGTCAAAGGAAAATCATCTTTTGGACTCGCTTTATTGAGGTCTCATTAATCCATAGACATCCTGACTTTCTCATCTTTCTTCGGAACTGGAACAATCTTGACGACCCATTGGGGATACTCATAAATAGCTAAAAAGCCAGCATTAAACTGCTTCTTAAACTCCTCTCTATTTTTAAGTGCCATGTCGGTTCTGGTCCTTTTGAGCTTCTGTTTGACTGGAGGACATTCAGGCTTGAGTGGTAAGTGATCTTGATAAGACCAAGAAAATACGTCAACATATTCATGAAGTAACTTAACCAACTCAGAGTGTACATGCTTGGTAAGGGATGCCCAAATCTTCACCTATTTTCTGTCTTCTTCAGAACCCAAGTTAATGACTTCCACTGGCTCTTTTATACGACTGAATCTCTTTCTCCTCGGGCTCAAGGAGCCTTGCTAGCTCAGCCGGTAATTCATAATCTTCCTCAATGTCATCTTCAGCTTGGTTGACTGGAAGTCCAGACTTGCAATTGACTCTTTCCGAGTTGTTATCAATGGATTTATTTGCTTTGCATGTTATGAGCTTATTTTAGTATGCTTTTTGAGAAAGTGGAAAAAGAAAAAGAAACTTTTTCCATTTCAATTTTTAGTGAAACAAGTAAAATAACTGAATGGAAAGGAGCAAAATTTTGAATGCAAAACACTTTCTTTATTTAATCACATAATTCTTTAAACAAGGAGGCCCTTACAAGCTATCCTTTTATCTTGGGCAAAGACAAGGGATTAAGAAAACAAAATGTATTAAGCTTTTTCCGAGTATACTATAGGAATCACAGAGGTTGTTCAACTGCTAAGTTTGAATCCCGAAGGGCATTTTCACACAAAATTGGGAGCTTCCTTTTTGCAGCAATTGGCATCTCCAACTATTACCATTGTGTGATCATTCTGGAAGCCTGCACTATTAAACCTGATGGGGTTGAACTTTTTCTTCTTCCTCGAACTTGCCTTGCATGTTGATGGACGATAACCAATACCAAATATGTCATGCTTCTCAGAGACATTGATCACCTGACCCCAACCAGATATATGACCCTTCTCAAGGGTTTCCTTTACGCTTCTTATTGAAGATAAAATCATTGTAAATGACTGGTCATGATTATATGTAGTAGAACTAACATCTTCAAACTCTAAACAATGGAGCGGAATCCCAACTATCCCCTCTTATGTCTCAACATATCTGAACGATGATAGATTGCTAACCAATAGGTTCTCTTCACTATAAATAATAACTAACTTGTCTTCAAACATGGATTTTAGCTTCTGATGCAGCGTAGAAGTCACTACCCCAGCAGCATGAATCCAAGGCCTACCCAACAAGCAACTGTAGGCTGGATTGATGTCCATAACCTAGAAAGTAATGGTGAATTGATGAGGCCCTAACACAAATAGGTAGATAATTCTCGCTAATGGCTTGTCTTATACAGCTATCAAAATTCCTAAGAATCAACGCAATAACACTCATCTAGGGTCCTTTGACCTGCAACTGACTCAATGTAGCTTTTCACATTAAAGAGAGGAGCCGGTTGTAGCGGTGTATTCATTACCTTTAGATTTATTGACTAAATCAAAAGCAAAGCATACAAAGATAGAGTCGCCACCGCACTTCTATTTATCCAAAGGAATGGCTAGAAAGCGAACAAAAGCCTAAGAAGTTTTACAAAGAAAACTAATAAAAGGGGTACAGAGATCTGGGTAAGGGGGTAATTATGCAAAGGGAAGGTGTTAGGCACCCAATGCATCCTAGGTACTCCTAGGGAACCCTTTTCACAACTTGTTGTAAAAAGTATTGTTTATGAAACATTTATTGTGCAAACATGAGGGAAGAGGTGAGAAAAGAATGTACAAGTTTATTATTTTTGTGTTTGGATGGACGAACCCATTGCCTACGTACCTTTACAGGATCAAAACCTCGTAGTTCGGCTAAAAGATTTCCAAAAGATGAGTGGATTGATTTTAAACAAAAGCCCTAAGGTCTTTCATTATCAAAGGGAGAACACACAACCTGAACCAATAATCCACCATGCGAGGATAGCTTCAACATACTAGTGAGGGGTTAACCCTATAATAAGTATGGAAGTCTTACAATCAACTCACTAAGGATGCGGTGAGATTCACATCAACCACTAAGATAATTCAGATCTATGGCTAATGCATGAAAACTTATCAAGAAGTGGACAAAAGTCACAAAACAATTGTGTGGGTTGAATTAACCAGTTTGAATTATTCACAAAGTGAGGTCAAAGTATGAATTAGAGTTCATTTACAATGAGTATTATGAAAAAGATGTTTGAAAATCAAAGGCATAAGGCCTAGGTTTCTAGTTTTGAAAACAGGTGAAAATGTTTGCACAAAAGTTTCTGGTTTGGTTAAAAATGCAAGTGGAGGTGGTAAGGAAACAAAAGGTGGGGATGAGGAGCAAAACTTCATTAGGAGTACCTCTCTTGAGATCATATGTAGATGATCCAAGTAAGTACCATCCTTTGGAATAAGCAACAAAGCAATAAGCAAATAAGCAGGTTCAAAAAGAACAAAGCTGGAAATGGAATGCCAATAAATGGTCTTACATCCAACTCCGAAATGAAATCAGAATAGGAAACAGATGGCCAATAAATGGTCTTATACCTGACTCCACCAAAAGAAACAAGATAGGAAACAGATGGCCAATCAATGGTCTTATACCTGACTCCACAGAAAGAAACAAGATAGGAAACGGAGTGCCAATAAATGGTCTTATATCCAGCTCCCCAAAAGGAACAGGAAACAGATAGCCAATCAATGGTCTTACATCTGACTCCTCAAACAAAGCAGATAACAAATGCAAAAATAATATGCACAACAATATGCAAAACAATATGCAAAACAATATGCAAAAGCAAACACAAGCAATCACATGAATCAATTAGCACACTCTATACACAATCAAGAGGCTCAATCAAAGTTGGGCTTTAGTCAAGGGGTCATATCAACCTCGGCAAACAAGCCAATACTGTTATGGGTGTTCAGACTCTTAACCACTGACATTGACCGTCAGGGTGAGCAGATGAAATGAGAGATGAGGATTAGACCTCATAGCTCTTAACCCTGGCCCGGGTGAGCTTGAATCAAAGAAGGTGTGGGAGTCCAGAATGAGGAACTCTACTCCACATGACTGACTCGATATACAATGATCTTGGGTGTTTATTCAAATGCATCAGCACGTAGTGCGAGCAAGATGAAAGACTCAACTGAATAGCAGGGGATTGATTGCAAATCCCTTCTATCTGCCAATTGCCTCTTCACTTAGGAGGACTTGAATTACATGGCACAAAAGTAAACAAACACAGTCATTGCCTCTTAAGGAGGACTTCAGCCAAATGCCTGCCAAACAGAAACGACAGGGCTTCCAGACTACATGGAGTTAGAGGAGTTTACCTAAGTGGTATACCAACCACAAGCAAAGCAAAGCAACTCAAGTAATGAGTTAAAGCTACTAATTTACCTGTAAGAAAATCAAACAAGTCAATATTCACATTCAGACAAACAATCAACAGACAAACAACAGTGGTTTCCAATATACACAATACAAGTCAACAACTCAAGTGAGTTAGCCACCCAAGGACCTACAACACAACAAAGGTTAGTAGACAAAGAATTTTGCATCTCAATGCATGAGATCAACATAAACCATTGGGACTAGGAGCTTGAACCTGAAATGCAAAACTCAAAAGATGAGTACAAACCACTAGCACCAAGGCTAGGGTCAAAGGCAAAGTAAAATGTCAAAACAGCAACCAATATTCAACATAAAGCTCATTTGATCAAGTGAGAACATGTCCTAAAAAGGACAAAGTCAAAAGCATCAAGCAAAGTCATTTCATGAGAAAGAAAGGGCAAAGGCAATTACAAAGCACACAATTGGTCATCAAGAATGAAAATTCCATATTAAAACACAAATGAATCAAACAATCCTGGAAATTTTTATGTGCATACAACATGTCAAATATAATCATCATGCCAAAAATTAGAATCAACAGAACTCAATTGACCTAGAAATGAAAATGCACAAGTATGACATCAAATTGTGTGACACACATTGTCACACCATACAATCATGTGTCTAAAACAGAGATGGAAATGATAAAAATACACAACCAAGCCTCAAAAATCATGCACCATGTTGGGAATCAGTGTGTAAAATTTCAAATCAATTGGCCAATGTATGAGCATTTCACAAAAGAATGAATGAAACATGTCACATTTGCATACATGTTTAAAGAAGCCAACACAATTAAAATTCAGAAATGATAAAATCATGAAATCAACATCTCAAAATAGTAGACATCCATATGAACATGTAGCAAAAAATTGGAAGTGACTTGGATTAAATTTCAAATTATTATTATTTTTGGAAGTTGGATGAAAATAATGAAATAAAATGAAGAACAAAACATATGAAAATATGGAGGGAAATGGAAAAGGTTGAAGTAAATTGAAAATATGCTGGAACGGAGGATCGAACTAGGTACAAAGAAAAAATGCGCTGGAAAAGAAATAAAAGTATAAAATGATGGAGCGGAGGATCGAAGGAGGTAATGGTCCAAAACGCTGCACTTCACTAATTGAAGTGGCAGCCTAGTCACCGAGTCAATGCGCATGTGGACAAGGTCTAAGAATCCTGGCCTATCATTTGGCCAACAGGCAGCCACGCGAGCGCCAGCAGGGACAAGAATTAAACAAACAAACGTCAAATGGAAGGATCGAACGCAGGACAGTGAAGTAACGGGCGCTTCTACAGTGAATTCAAAAGACTGAACCAGAAAACCCTAGCTACAGTGCATGCACGACGAGGTATGGTGGTTTCCACCGTCTTCTTCGTGAAGACGGCGGAGCTACAGTGTACGCTCAACATTTTTTTTGCAGAAAACAGCATGGCATACATCAAATGAAAGCTCTCAACACGTACATCACAAATCCAGCATCAATTAATCCTAACAGTCCATGAATAAGGAGAATCGAACAAAAACATTTTCACATCCAAAACTTTAAATCAACATTACTCAGTCAATTCTTCACCATTTCAAAAATTACTTATATCAGCATGCTCAGCAGTGAATGATCTACATAAACATGGCAAATAATGGAGAATTAAAAGCTTTGAATCCAAACCTTCTTGGAGAGCAGTCACTGAAATCAGCATGTTCAAGGCCTTGCAAGTGTGTAGATCCAATCCTGAGAGGATATTATGAAGCTTTATGCGTGAATTGAAGCTTGAGATGGCTTAGATCTAGCTCAGATTTCAACTTCCATCTTCATGTTCTTGAGCTTGCACAGCTTAATTCTGGCTCGAATTCTTCAATCAAGAGCTTGATCTGCACTCAATGATGATCAGAGAACAAGAATATCCAAAAAAATCAATGGCTTATGTGAAGAAAATTGAAGTTTCAATGTGTAATACCCCAAAATTTACCCTTCTTTTTTTTTCCAAAAAAAAAATTAAAATAAATAATTAAAATATAACAAATTATTTTGGACTTGGGTCTCCCTCATTCCAAGCCCACAAGTCCACGAAAATCAGCTATAAATATAAGAGTTTCAGTAGGGTTTCAGACACTTGGAAATTCCCTGAGAAATAGACTTGGAGTTCACGTGGAGTTTCAAACCTAGGAACTACTCTGCAGCAACCTTCGGGCAGCCCTGAGAAGTTCATTCCGCCTCACACAAACCCTAAACGTTGCTTCGCCAATCCGGCCTTGCCTTCCAATTTTAACAGGTCTCTCATCAGGTATGCCTCTGTTCCTATTACTCTATGCCTCGGGTTGAATACTGAATATATGAGGTAACCTCAGGCTTGGCCCACAGGGTTATATTTGTGTATGAATATGTGATTTATGCCTTGACTGTTTAACAATTTCGTTTATGAGGTGAATGCCATAGGATCTGGAGTCTTTAACATCGTGCAGGTACCAATGGGAAATCCAAATCCCGCAGGTGCTCGCTAGCCGCTTCGCTAGGCGAGCACGCAGCGAAGCTTCGCTAGGCGAAGCAGTCGCGAATGCGACAGTATCTGCTTTTATTCCGTTTTGTTCTAACCTGTTCTTTGTGTTGCCATGGCCTGGTTATCTTTTGATTTCATCCTGTTTGCCTAACCCCTTTTGTTGAGTTTTTGTGAGGGCTCACATATTCTCGCAGGGATACCCTCCGGAGGTTTATTCCGATTTCCCGTACTGATTGGTTTTCTTTGATGGCATCAGCTTGGGAGAATCTCAGGGTCACTTATCCTTTAATTGCTGTAACTTCGGATCTTGATCCGTGTGGTATTTTACTTCTTCCCTTTTATTTCTACTGTTTCTTAGCTGGAAGACCTCGATAGGAGGCAATGTTTGAGCCCCTTGGTGGCATTTTTTCTATTTCAAGATATATGTTTTGTGTGATGTGATTGTTTCCCCATAGGATGCGAGGCTTCGCATAGTCTCCCGTTTGCATGCCAATTTAGGTAGCACTGTTCCTCCGCCTAGGACTTCCTTTTTGCATGCGCGTTCCTACAACGCAAACAAAACCTAAAACCCAAAGCAACACGTTTACTCCTTCTACTACAGGCGAGTAAGTCTCCAAAGGTCGAGCATCCGGTAGATTGCGTAGTAACGTTGTTCACCCCGTAACATAATCCATAACCCCGTAGTTAGTCGAACTACGACTTGCTCTGATTCTCATTCCAGATGAGATACGTAGGCATAAGACGCGATGTCTTAGCGAGCACAATTACCCCCAACCCGTAGGTCAGCCGAGCTACGAAGACTCTGATTCTCATATTCAGATGAGATACGTATGCAGTGGATGCGACATCCGCGCGAGTCATTTCTCTTAACCTTTTTAGTAAATAGCACATTAGGCAAAACCACACCCTTTAAGCAGAAACCGCATAAGTGGATCCCGTAGAGTACTACGGATGCGTAGGGGTGCTAATACCTTCCCTTCGCATAACTGACTCCCGAACCCAAGATTTGGTTGCGAGACCTTGTCTTTTTCTTTCCTATTTTCAGGTTTACTTCGAGCGTTTCCTTTCCCTCCTTTGGGATAAATAACGCACGGTGGCGACTCTCCTGTCTTTTTTCTTTCGCCGGTTGTTTTTTCGCGCACTGTATTTTTTCAGGTTGCGACAGCTGGCGACTCTGCTGGGGACTTAAGAAGTTGACCTCTTGCTGGTCCATCTTCCCTAAGCGAGTCCCTCCTAGCTTTTGTGATTTTCTTGTTTAGTGGGTGTTCATGCTTTTGTATATTTTATTTACTTACTTACTTGCATTCATCTGCTGTATCTGTTGGAGCTGTTGTTTGTTTGTTGGGATGGGATGTTCTACGAGAGATAAGCCCATTACCCAGGCTTGAGTGTACACACAGGTTTTAGAGTGGATGATCATGAGGCTTGCGTGGCATGTTGCTACGTTAAGTCGTTCGTGAAGAACCACACCCAGACGAGGTTTCTCTTGGATATATTATGTCCTACGGATGTTCCGTAACGACATGATGTTCCTTTAGAAATTGTCGACTCTGGTGACCATTTCCCGAGAACTCAGTCGAGGCCTCTCCCCTGAGACGTGATTATGTTAGCTCTGGTGGGCGCATTCTCGCCGATCAACCCGAGGACCCCGAGACTGGGAACTTGCTTTAGGATGTCCTGTTGAGGGGAGTCAGTGGAGGTCTTTTATCCCGTAATAATGCCAAACCTTCAGTGGTAAACGTATTATTCGCGACTGACGGGCTGAAGTTGACGAACTTCTGTTCTTAGAACCTACCAGTGAGGGGCGGGCTAAATTCAGGAAACCTTAACCTCCAACCAACCCGGTTTTCTGGAGCAGAGCTTTGATCTTGTATTATATTCCTCAGTGGTTCTCTCTTCAGACAGTGCAACCTGACAGATGTTCAAGCAGATACAGCAATCCTGATTGACATGCCACTGCATTGCATTCACATCATCACATCATTTGCATTCATATCATTTAACACATGTTTATCCTTTTCAAGGAGGTTTAAATCTTCTTCTTGATTCTAGTCGGGGTTTTCTTCTTACACTGTTTATCAAATGTGAGACTGGAATCAAGGGGGTAGAATACTTTTGGAATTGATAAACATGTCATTGCATTTGCATAGTCATCCGCATGTCTTGCATAACAGGTACCGCCACAGTGTTCTCAGTTTGTTTGGTGTCCCACTAGCAGGATAGCTGACTCAGGCATTCACCGATACGGTACCCGGAGGAACCAACAGAGAGCAATGGAAGGTGTACAAGCAGAGCTCGCTGAGATGAGGGCCCGCATGACCCAATTCATGGATGTGGTTCAAGGGGTGGCTCAGGGACAACAAGAGCTCAGGCAGATAATACAGGGGAACCCCCCTGCTCAACCAGAGACAGTGACTGATCCTCCAGCTGGAGAGGTTAACGGACCCAGTGGACCAGGGCCTATCCCGATCCCGCACGCCAACCCCGGTCAACAGCCCGTTCATGATGATCAGGACGATCAGTTTCCCCCACTTCAGGAAGACTTTGGCATGGGTCATGGCGTAGACCCCATGTTCAGGAGATTGGAAGAGAGGTTGAAGGCAGTGGAAGGACAGAATCCTTTGGGAGTAGACGTTGCTGACTTAGGGCTGGTCCCAGGTGTGAGAGTGCCACCGAAATTCAAAGTCCCGGTCTTTGACAAGTACAAAGGCAACTCTTGCCCCAAGACTCACGTGCAAGCCTATTTCCGTAAAATGGTTGCATACTCTGATGACGAGAAGCTACTTATGTACTTCTTCCAGGACAGCCTAGCTGGGGCATCCTTGGAATGGTATATGAGGCTGGACAGAGCCCACATCCGTTGCTGGAGGGATTTGGCGGAGGCCTTCGTGAAGCAGTATCAGTATAATGCAGACATGGCTCCGGACAGAACTCAACTTCAGAATCTGTCTCTTAAAAGCAATGAGTGCTTCAGGGAATACGCTCAACGCTGGAGGGAGACAGCTTCCCGTGTTCAGCCCCCTATGTTGGAGAAAGAAATGGCCAACATGTTCATGAATACGTTGCCTGGACCTTATCTGGAGCGTCTGGTGGGTTGCAATGCTTCCAACTTTGCTGATGTGGTCTCTACCGGAGAGAGGGTGGAGAATTACCTGAAGACCTGCAAGATCCAAAGTGGAGGAGGATCTTCGTCAGGGGTAAAAAAGTCGTTCGTTGGAGGGCATAAGCAAAGAGAGGGGGGAGTGAATTCTTTGGCTTCCTATCAGAACAGAGGTGTTAGAAGGAATAATTTCCAGAATTATCATCAACAACCGTATGTTGCGGCTGTGACCATTCCAGCTGCAGTGCCACAACAACAACAACCACCGCAGCGTCAATTAGCTCAGTATCAACAGCAGCAACAACCGGGTAACAGACCCGCTTATCAACAGAGGCAAAGGATGATGGACCGGCATTTCGACACCCTTCCAATGTCGTACGCTCAGATGCTTTCTAGTCTTCAACAACTACAACTTGTGCAACTGCGCACTCTGGCTCCTCCTGTTGGTAGACTTCCGGTGGGTTATGACGCCAACTCTAGGTGTAGCTTCCACTCTGGGGCACCTGGCCACAATATTGAGAACTGCAAAGCTTTTAAGCACGTAGTTCAGGACCTCATAGATTCAAAGGCCATCGACCTTGCACCGGCTCCGAATGTCGTTAACAATCCCATGCCCCAGCATGGTGGTGCGAACGTTAACATGATAGAGGGAAAAGCCAAGTCCATTGAGGATGTGTTGAAGTTGAAGACTCCATTGTTGGATATCAAAGGATGCTTGCTGAAGGCCGATGTTTTCCCCGGTTGTGGGAAAGTTTGTTTGGATTGTGCTGCACAAGAGAAGGGTTGTTTGAAACTACAGCAGGGTATCCAGGCCTTGCTCGACAAGGGTATCCTCCAGGTTGAAGATTTGTCTGTCCGAGAGTCTATGGAAGGGGTTGAGGAAGAAGGGTTTGAAGGTGCTACTGAAGAGTTCTTAGATGTTGTTCCTGCTGATTCTGCAGTCCATGATGATGTATTTACTCTTTCCAATATGGTTGACTCTTTTGTATTTGAACTTGATTCCGATGTTTCGGATATTTATGCTCCAACAAATGAGGTTTCTGAGTACGACTGTGACATTGCAACTATAACTATTTTCTATCCAACTAATCAGATCAGTGTGCCAGAAGCGCAACCCGCGCCACCAGTGCGACGACCTACTATGACCATCACAACCCCTGGTCCTTTACCCTTCACCAGTGAAAGGGCCATTCCGTGGCATTATGGGGGGAGCGTGTATACGCACGATCATAAGGTGGAATGGCCACTAAAAGTAGAAGAGGGTCAGAAGCCTGAACTTGAAGGTCCCGCAGTGGATAATGTTGGTGGAATCTGGCGATTCACCAGGAGTGGTAGATTGCTCTCACCACCGGTTACCCAAGCTGATAATGCTGATGCTGTGGCGAAAACCAAAGGCAAGCAAGTCGTGAATGAGGGTACCTCTGCACCCCAAGATGGTTCTGAGCCCACTTTTGCAAAGGACGTGGACGAGTTTCTAAGAATCATAAAGAAAAGCGATTACAAGGTAGTCGATCAGTTGATTCAGACTCCGTCCAAGATATCCATTCTCTCACTCCTATTGTGTTCGGAGGCACACAGGGAGGCACTTCTGAAGGTTCTTAATGCTGCATATGTACCTCAGGAGATCTCAGTGAACCAACTAGAAGGGATCGTTGCCAATGTCCATACAAGCAACGGGTTGGGTTTTACTGATTCTGACTTAACACCAGCTGGACGCAATCATAACAAGGCTCTGCACATCTCATTGGAATGCAGAGACACCATGTTATCTCATGTTCTGGTGGATACAGGTTCCTCTCTCAATGTGCTACCCAAGAGGGCCCTGTCGAGGTTAGAAGTAGAGGGTTTGGTCTTGAAACCTTCAGATCTTATGGTGAGAGCCTTCGATGGTTCTAAGAGATCGGTGTTTGGAGAGGTGGAATTGCCAATTCTGATTGGATCACAAACCTTCAACACTGTCTTCTACGTGATGAATATCAGTCCTTCCTACAGTTGCCTGCTGGGTCGGCCTTGGATCCATAATGCTGGGGCAGTCTCTTCAACTCTACATCAGAAGGTTAAGTTTCCGGTCAACGGACGAATTATCACCGTCTGTGGTTAGGAGGACATCCTGGTCAGTAACCTGTCTACATTCAAGTATGTAGAGGTAGAAGGTGAAATTCATGAGACTCTGTGTCAGGCTTTTGAGTCAGTTCAAGTCAAGGATGCAACTCCGGTGGAAGAGGTTAAAGCGGGTGCCTCTATCTCATCCTTTAAGCAGGCACAGGCCGTGGTGGATTCAGGTGTTGCTCCCGGTTGGGGACGTCTGTTGGAATTACCAGTTAAGGAAGATAAGTTCGGGATTGGGTACCAGCCAGCTCTGACTTCTACAACTTCAACACTTCAGGGGCCGATCACTTTCTCCAGTGCTGGCATCATTCAGTATGGTCAAGTCTCTGCTGTCAACGAAGAAGATGGGGATAGTGACTGCGACATCGACAACTGGGTGCGTCCGAGGATCCTGGGTGAAGTCATCAACAATTGGTCTTCTGAAGAGATTATTCAAGTCACTCTTCTTGAAGAGTAATTTTCTTTGTTTATTCATGCATATCCAAGTCTTACGTTCCACCCAGGGCGTAACGACTCATTGTAGGGCCCGTCTATGTGACACTTGCATTTTTTTTATCATAAATAAAGGACGTCTTTTCACATTCAAATATTTCGTTCCTTGTCTTTCTATTTTTTGCAGTTTTTCAAAAAAAAAATAATAAAAAAAATAATAAAAAAAATGGCAATGTTTTGTTTAGTTTCCACATTTTTTTCACACTCATAAGCACATACCATCACTCATGCAGATGCACATCACCAGATCCTATTGATAACGGTTCTGCTATGACTCGCTTCGACTTTGAAAATCCAATCTTTCAAGCTGAAGAAGAGGATGATGAAGATTGTAAACTCCCTGAAGAACTTGCCAGGTTGTTGAAACAAGAGGAAAGGGTTATTCAACCGCATCAAGAGTTTGTTGAAGTGATTAATCTCGGCACCGAAGACGCCAAGAGAGAAATCAAAATAGGGGCTGCTTTGGAAGATAATGTGAAGAAAGGGCTGATTAAATTACTGCAAGAATACATTGACATCTTCGCCTGGTCTTATCAGGACATGCCTGGGCTGGACACAGACATCGTGGTACACCGCTTGCCTCTCAAAGAAGGTTGTCCTCCGGTCAAGCAGAAGCTCAGAAGAACAAGACCAGAGATGGCTGTCAAGATAAAGGAAGAAGTGCAAAAGCAGTTGGATGCAGGGTTTCTAGCAGTCACCAATTATCCGCCATGGGTTGCAAACATCGTCCCAGTACCTAAGAAGGATGGAAAGGTACGGATGTGTGTCGACTATCGGGATCTGAACAGAGCTAGCCCTAAAGATGATTTCCCAATACCTCACATCGACGTTTTGGTGGATAATACAGCTCAGTTCTCGGTATTCTCCTTCATGGATGGCTTTTCTGGCTATAACCAAATCAAGATGGCACCAGAAGACATGGAAAAGACAACTTTCATAACCCCGTGGGGCACCTTCTGCTACAAGGTGATGCCGTTTGGTCTGAAAAATGCCGGAGCAACATATCAACGAGCTATGGTAACTCTGTTCCATGATATGATTCATCATGAAATCGAGGTTTATGTGGATGATATGATTGCCAAATCTCAGACAGAAGAAGAACATTTGGTGAATTTGCAGAAATTGTTTGAGCGTTTGAGGAAATTCAAGCTGAGGCTTAATCCGAACAAGTGTACTTTCGGGGTGAGATCGGGAAAATTGCTGGGTTTTAATGTTAGCGGAAAAGGGATTGAGGTGGATCCTGACAATGTGAAAGCAATACAGGAAATGCCTGAGCCAAGAACAGAGAAGCAAGTCCGTAGTTTCTTAGGGAGGTTGAACTACATTGCAAGGTTCATCTCTCACCTAACAACCACGTGTGAGCCAATTTTCAAATTGCTGAGGAAAGATCAGGCTATCGGGTGGAATGAAGATTGTCAAAGGGCTTTTGAGAAGATAAAAGAGTATTTACAGAAACCTCCAATCCTTATACCTCCAGTTCCTGGGAGACCTCTGATAATGTACCTATCAATGACTGAGAACTCGATGGGGTGTGTATTGGGACAGCATGACGAGTCTGGTCGAAAAGAGCATGCCATATACTACCTTAGCAAAAAGTTTACCGACTGTGAAATCAAATATTCGCAGCTTGAGAAAACTTGCTGTGCTTTGGCCTGGGCTGCTCGCCGACTGAGGCAGTATATGTTGAACCATACTACCTTGTTGATTTCTAAGATGGATCCAGTGAAATACATATTCGAGAAGCCAGCTCTCACCGGAAGGGTCGCTCGTTGGCAAATGATTTTAACAGAGTATGATATTCAGTACACGTCGCAAAAAGCCATCAAAGGTAGTATTCTGTCAGACTACCTTGCCGAGCAGCCGATTGATGATTATGAGCCGATGAAGTTTGAATTCCCTGATGAAGACATCATGTTCCTCAAGATGAAGGACTGTGAAGAGCCAGTTGTTGGGGAGGGACCTGATCCGAACGAAAAATGGACTTTGTTGTTTGATGGGGCTGTCAATGCTAGAGGAAGTGGAATTGGTGCTGTCATTACAACTCCGAAAGGTGCCCACATACCTTTCACCGCTCGTTTGACTTTTGAGTGCACAACTAATGAAGCTGAGTACGAGGTCTGTATCTTGGGCATTGAGCGAGCCATTGATCTGAGAATCAAGACTCTGGACATCTTCGGAGATTCAGCTCTGGTGATTAATCAAGTGAATGGTGATTGGAATACTCTTCAGCCCACTCTGGTCCCCTATAGAGATTACACGAGAAGACTGTTGACTTTCTTCACAACGGTAAAATTGTATCATATACCTCGTGATGAGAATCAGATGGCAGACGCACTTGCTACTCTATCCTCCATGATCAAGGTAATTCGTTGGAACCATGCTCCCAGGATCGATGTGATGCGCCTTGACCGGGCCGCGTATGTGTTTGCTGCTGAACTGGTAGTCGATGACAAGCCCTGGTATCACGATATCAAGTGCTTTCTGAAGAATCAAGAGTACCCTGCAGGGGCATCCAACAATGACAGAAAGACTTTGAGAAGATTGGCAGGCAGTTTCTTCTTGAACAAAGACGATGTGTTGTATAAGAGGAACTTCGACATGGTTTTGCTCAGATGTGTGGACAGACACGAGGCGGACATGTTAATGCAGGAAGTTCATGAAGGTTCCTTCGGTACTCATGCCGGTGGACATGCAATGGCTAAGAAATTGTTGAAAGCGGGTTATTATTGGATGACCATGGAATCAGATTGTTTCAAGTATGCTCGGAAGTGTCATAAATGCCAGATTTATGCTGATAAGGTGCATGTACCGCCGAATCCTCTGAATGTGATGTCTTCGCCGTGGCCGTTTTCTATGTGGGGTATTGACATGATTGGAAAGATTGAGCCGACTGCTTCCAATGGGCATCGCTTCATCCTTGTTGCCATCGACTATTTCACCAAATGGGTCGAAGCAGCGTCATTTGCGAATGGCACCAGACATGTGGTTGCCCGTTTCATCAAGAAAGAAATTATTTGTCGCTATGGGATTCCCGAAAGAATCATTACTAATAATGGTTCTAATCTCAACAACAAAATGATGAAGGAGTTGTGTCAGAACTTCAACATTCAGCATCACAATTCTTCCCCTTACCGCCCTAAGATGAACGGCGCTGTTGAGGCGGCAAATAAGAACATAAAGAAGATTGTGCAGAAGATGGTCGTTACGTACAGAGATTGGCATGAGATGCTACCCTTCGCCTTGCATGGGTACCGCACTTCAGTACGTACATCGACAGGGGCAACCCCTTACTCCCTTGTGTATGGTATGGAAGCGGTCCTACCTGTTGAAGTGGAGATTCCTTCTCTAAGAGTCCTGTTGGATGTCAAGTTAGATGAAGCTGAATGGACTCGGACAAGGTTCAATGAGTTGAGTCTTATCGAAGAGAAGCGAATGGCAGCCATTTGTCATGGGCAGTTGTATCAGAGTCGGATGAAGAGAGCTTTTGATCAGAAGGTGCGTCCTCGTTGTTTCCAAGTCGGAGATTTAGTGTTGAAAAGGATCCTTCCTCCTCAGACAGATCACAGGGGCAAGTGGACTCCTAACTATGATGGACCGTATATTGTCACCAAGGTTTTTGATGGTGGGGCCTTAATGCTTGCAACTATGGAGGGTGAAGACTTCGCTTCCCCTGTGAACTCAGACGCAGTTAAAAAATACTTCGCATAAAATAGACCCGCTGGACAGTAAAAAGAATAGTCCAGGCAAAAATGGGCATCCCGACGAACCAAGAAAATGGAAAGGTTCGGGCAAAAATTAGGGATCAAAAATAAAAAAAAGATTGTACACCCGGTAAGTTGAAAACCTGAAAAGGCAACTTAGGCAAAAATGGGTATCCCGGTGGATCGAAAACCCGAAAAGGGCGATCCAGGCAAAAGTTAGGGATTAAGCGAATGACTGCGTTCTGAGTAGCTCTGAATCTCATCTCGTGCCAATGACTGTACGTAACGACCATCTTCTGCACAATCTTCTTTATGTTCTTATTTGCCGCCTCAACAGCGCCGTTCATCTTAGGGCGGTAAGGGGAAGAATTGTGATGCTGAATGTTGAAGTTCTGACGCAACTCCTTCATCATTTTGTTTTTGAGATTAGAACCATTATCAGTAATGATTCTTTCGGGAATCCCATAGCGAAAAATAATTTCTTTCTTGATGAAACGGGCAACCACATGTCTGGTGCCATTCGCAAATGACGCTGCTTCGACCCATTTGGTGAAATAGTCGATGGCAACAAGGATGAAGCGATGCCCATTGGAAGCAGTCGGCTCAATCTTTCCAATCATGTCAATACCCCACATAGAAAACGGCCACGGCGAAGACATCACATTCAGAGGATTCGGCGGTACATGCACCTTATCAGCATAAATCTGGCATTTATGACACTTCCGAGCATACTTGAAACAATCTGATTCCATGGTCATCCAATAATAACCCGCTCTCAACAATTTCTTAGCCATTGCATGTCCACCGGCATGAGTACCGAAGGAACCTTCATGAACTTCCTGCATTAACATGTCCGCCTCGTGTCTGTCCACACATCTGAGCAAAACCATGTCGAAGTTCCTCTTATACAACACATCGTCTTTGTTCAAGAAGAAACTGCCTGCCAATCTTCTCAAAGTCTTCCTGTCATTGTTGGATGCCCCTGCAGGGTACTCTTGATTCTTCAGAAAGCACTTGATATCGTGATACCAGGGCCTGTCATCGACTACCAGTTCAGCAGCAAACACATACGCAGCCCGGTCAAGGCGCATCACATCGATCCTGGGAGCATGGTTCCAACGAATTACCTTGATCATGGAGGATAGAGTAGCAAGTGCGTCTGCCATCTGATTCTCATCACGAGGTATATGATACAATTTTACCGTTGTGAAGAAAGTCAACAGTCTTCTCGTGTAATCTCTATAGGGGACCAGAGTGGGCTGGAGAGTATTCCAATCACCATTCACTTGATTAATCACCAGAGCTGAATCTCCGAAGATGTCCAGAGTCTTGATTCTCAGATCAATGGCTCGCTCAATGCCCAAGATACAGGCCTCGTACTCAGCTTCATTATTTGTGCACTCAAAAGTCAAACGAGCGGTGAAAGGTATGTGGGCACCTTTCGGAGTTGTAATGACAGCACCAATTCCACTTCCTCTAGCATTGACAGCCCCATCAAACAACAAAGTCCATTTTTCGTTCGGATCAGGTCCCTCCCCAACAACTGGCTCTTCACAGTCCTTCATCTTGAGGAACATGATGTCTTCATCAGGGAATTCAAACTTCATCGGCTCATAATCATCAATCGGCTGCTCGGCAAGGTAGTCTGACAGAATACTACCTTTGATGGCTTTTTGCGACGTGTACTGAATATCATACTCTGTTAAAATCATTTTCCAACGAGCGACCCTTCCGGTGAGAGCTGGCTTCTCGAATATGTATTTCACTGGATCCATCTTAGAAATCAACAAGGTAGTATGGTTCAACATATACTGCCTCAGTCGGCGAGCAGCCCAGGCCAAAGCACAACAAGTTTTCTCAAGCTGCGAATATTTGATTTCACAGTCGGTAAACTTTTTGCTAAGGTAGTATATGGCATGCTCTTTTCGACCAGACTCGTCATGCTGTCCCAATACACACCCCATCGAGTTCTCAGTCACTGATAGGTACATTATCAGAGGTCTCCCAGGAACTGGAGGTATAAGGATTGGAGGTTTCTGTAAATACTCTTTTATCTTCTCAAAAGCCCTTTGACAATCTTCATTCCACCCGATAGCCTGATCTTTCCTCAGCAATTTGAAAATTGGCTCACACGTGGTTGTTAGGTGAGAGATGAACCTTGCAATGTAGTTCAACCTCCCTAAGAAACTACGGACTTGCTTCTCTGTTCTTGGCTCAGGCATTTCCTGTATTGCTTTCACTTTGTCAGGATCCACCTCAATCCCTTTTCCGCTAACAATAAAACCCAGCAATTTTCCCGATCTCACCCCGAAAGTACACTTGTTCGGATTAAGCCTCAGCTTGAATTTCCTCAAACGCTCAAACAATTTCTGCAAATTCACCAAATGTTCTTCTTCTGTCTGAGATTTGGCAATCATATCATCCACATAAACCTCGATTTCATGATGAATCATATCATGGAACAGAGTTACCATAGCTCGTTGATATGTTGCTCCGGCATTTTTCAGACCAAACAGCATCACCTTGTAGCAGAAGGTGCCCCACGGGGTTATGAAAGTTGTCTTTTCCATGTCTTCTGGTGCCATCTTGATTTGGTTATAGCCAGAAAAGCCATCCATGAAGGAGAATACCGAGAACTGAGCTGTATTATCCACCAAAACGTCGATGTGAGGTAATGGGAAATCATCTTTAGGGCTAGCTCTGTTCAGATCCCGATAGTCGACACACATCCGTACCTTTCCATCCTTCTTAGGTACTGGGACGATGTTTGCAACCCATGGCGGATAATTGGTGACTGCTAGAAACCCTGCATCCAACTGCTTTTGCACTTCTTCCTTTATCTTGACAGCCATCTCTGGTCTTGTTCTTCTGAGCTTCTGCTTGACCGGAGGACAACCTTCTTTGAGAGGCAAGCGGTGTACCACGACGTCTGTGTCCAGCCCAGGCATGTCCTGATAAGACCAGGCGAAGATGTCAATGTATTCTTGCAGTAATTTAATCAGCCCTTTCTTCACATTATCTTCCAAAGCAGCCCCTATTTTGATTTCTCTCTTGGCGTCTTCGGTGCCGAGATTAATCACTTCAACAAACTCTTGATGCGGTTGAATAACCCTTTCCTCTTGTTTCAACAACCTGGCAAGTTCTTCAGGGAGTTTACAATCTTCATCATCCTCTTCTTCAGCTTGAAAGATTGGATTTTCAAAGTCGAAGCGAGTCATAGCAGAACCGTTATCAATAGGATTCGGTGATGTGCATCTGCATGAGTGATGGTATGTGCTTATGAGTGTGAAAAAAATGTGGAAACTAAACAAAACATTGCCATTTTTTTTATTATTTTTTTTATTATTTTTTTTTTGAAAAACTGCAAAAAATAGAAAGACAAGGAACGAAATATTTGAATGCGAAAAGACGTCCTTTATTTATGATAAAAAAAATGCAACTCGTTGTTTCCAAGTCGGAGATTTAGTGTTGAAAAGGATCCTTCCTCCTCAGACAGATCACAGGGGCAAGTGGACTCCTAACTATGATGGACCGTATATTGTCACCAAGGTTTTTGATGGTGGGGCCTTAATGCTTGCAACTATGGAGGGTGAAGACTTCGCTTCCCCTGTGAACTCAGACGCAGTTAAAAAATACTTCGCATAAAATAGACCCGCTGGACAGTAAAAAGAATAGTCCAGGCAAAAATGGGCATCCCGACGAACCAAGAAAATGGAAAGGTTCGGGCAAAATTTAGGGATCAAAAATAAAAAAAAGATTGTACACCCGGTAAGTTGAAAACCTGAAAAGGCAACTTAGGCAAAAATGGGTATCCCGGTGGATCGAAAACCCGAAAAGGGCGATCCAGGCAAAAGTTAGGGATTAAGCGAATGACTGCGTTCTGAGTAGCTCTGAATCTCATCTCGTGCCAATGACTGGAAATTTTTGAAGGATAGGAAACAGTCCAATCACTCTTTCAGAAAGCTGATCATCTGGAGGATCTTGAAGACGGGCAAGTCATAGCAGAATTGGAACCCAATAGAAATCCACTTCACATTGCCATTAGATTAATTTTTGTTTTATCTATTGTGCGATTACCTCTTTCCAGGGATTGCTTCTTAATGTAAATGCCTATTCAGAGGCCATTCAATCAATAAAATCATGTTATTCAGTATATCTCTGTTTTCATTTTCATTTTACTGTTTTGTTTGCGAAAATGACGTCCGAATTTTTGATAAACATTGCATCATGACACATAAGGGCTTTACAGGTACATGCTCAGTAAACATTTAAAATTGCTGTAAATTTTGAGTGCCTTGGATCGTCTATTCAGAACAGATACCCTCGGGGCATTTCTTTAAAATCCCCTTGCAGATGATCGTGAATATCTTCCCCAGAAGCCACCAACAGACTTCGGTGTCTTATCCCTGTAGAGCTAATTAGAGCGTTGGATTCTTCAATCCCCAGCAGGTGTTCACCACTGTACTTCCCCAAGCGTTTGTTTCAGGACATACACTCCCTAGTAGAGTTGACAGTGCCAGACTATATATCCCCAGCGGAGTTGACAGTGCCAGACTGTATCTTTCCAGCAGAAGTGGCTGCTCCTTAGAGTTCGATGCCAGATCGATAGTCCCAATGCCAGATCCATGGTTTCTTTCCTTGAAGCAGAACCTCGGTACCGTATCAGTGTTTGCTCCCCCTGCTGAGTCATCTCTCGCAAATCGTGGTTGCCAGAACCATTGTAGCTTTCCTCAGCAGCAGGCTTCCAATGCCATTCCTTCCCCGATCAGAGTCTCGGTATGGCCAGAACACCGCATGGCTAGTCGTCTCCCCACAGAATTCTTTGCGCTGTGCATCTCCAACAGCCTTGCCAGGGTCCAGAAGATGGTGATCATTTCCCCAGCAGATCCCCTTGCCTCGGCTTGGCATTCTACCCAGCATTTCGCATCCCTGCATGTAGAATCATATTGCATTGCATCCTTCCAAATCGCGTAGCATTTCCATTTTCATGGAGCATTACGCCATTGAAAAATTCAAACATATGCATGTAAACATAAAACATTCTCGGCATCCCAAGTGATAAGCTAGAAGTTGTTTCCAGTACTCAGACTGAAGATTGTTCATGACTTAACTTTGTGTCATTGGCCCAGGCGCCACCTCTATTATCATTCCCTATTTCTGCCGATGCTGACAGGCATGAAGTTTTCCGGTATCCAGAACGAAGTGGCGTTCAGGCCAGTTTTCCGGTATCCAGACCGAAGTGGCGTTCAAGCCAGTTTTCCGGTATCCAGACCGAAGTGGCGTTCAGGCCAGTTTTCCGGTATCCAGACCGAAGTGGCGTTCAGGCCAGTTTTCCGGTATCCAGACCGAAGTGGCGTTCAGGCCAGTTTTCCGGTATCCAGACCGAAGTGGCGTTCGTTCAGGCCAGTTTTCCGGTATCCAGACCGAAGTGGCGTTCAGGCCAGTTTTCCGGTATCCAGACCGTAGTGGCATTCAGGCCAGTTTTCCGGTATCCAGACCGAAGTGGCGTTCAGGCCAGTTTTCCGGTATCCAGACCGAAGTGGCGTTCAGGCCAGTGTTCCGATGTTCAGATCGAAGTCCTTTCCAGTATTCAGACTGATGAGCGACATTCCGGCCATGGTTATTTCTGTGTTACCATTTATTTTGGTATGCAAGTTAACATTCTTTATTCAGACTGACTCTCACCGTACCAGACGGATTCTTCTTTCAAGACCACCTCTTTGCCGATTCTGACAGACATTGTTACTTCATTTCACTTCAGTGCAAATTTTTGGGCTTTTATTGTATTCAATCCCTTGACACCTCGAAAGCACGGAAGCAGCTGTCATCTTCCTTCCGGGTCTCCAGTTGATTGAATAGGGGCAGCTGTAATACCCCAAAATTTACCCTTCTTTTTTTTTCCAAAAAAAAAATTAAAATAAATAATTAAAATATAACAAATTATTTTGGACTTGGGTCTCCCTCATTCCAAGCCCACAAGTCCACGAAAATCAGCTATAAATATAAGAGTTTCAGTAGGGTTTCAGACACTTGGAAATTCCTTGAGAAATAGACTTGGAGTTCACGTGGAGTTTCAAACCTAGGAACTACTCTGCAGCAACCTTCGGGCAGCCCTGAGAAGTTCATTCCGCCTCACGCAAACCCTAAACGTTGCTTCGCCAATCCGGCCTTGCCTTCCAATTTTAACAGGTCTCTCATCAGGTATGCCTCTGTTCCTATTACTCTATGCCTCGGGTTGAATACTGAATATATGAGGTAACCTCAGGCTTGGCCCACAGGGTTATATTTGTGTATGAATATGTGATTTATGCCTTGACTGTTTAACAATTTCGTTTATGAGGTGAATGCCATAGGATCTGGAATCTTTAACATCGTGCAGGTACCAATGGGAAATCCAAATCCCGCAGGTGCTCGCTAGCCGCTTCGCTAGGCGAGCACGCAGCGAAGCTTCGCTAGGCGAAGCAGTCGCGAATGCGACAGTATCTGCTTTTATTCCGTTTTGTTCTAACCTGTTCTTTGTGTTGCCATGGCCTGGTTATCTTTTGATTTCATCCTGTTTGCCTAACCCCTTTTGTTGAGTTTTTGTGAGGGCTCACATATTCTCGCAGGGATACCCTCCGGAGGTTTATTCCGATTTCCCGTACTGATTGGTTTTCTTTGATGGCATCAGCTTGGGAGAATCTCAGGGTCGCTTATCCTTTAATTGCTGTAACTTCGGATCTTGATCCGTGTGGTATTTTACTTCTTCCCTTTTATTTCTACTATTTCTTAGCTGGAAGACCTCGATAGGAGGCAATGTTTGAGCCCCTTGGTGGCATTTTTTCTATTTCAAGATATATGTTTTGTGTGATGTGATTGTTTCCCCATAGGATGCGAGGCTTCGCATAGTCTCCCGTTTGCATGCCAATTTAGGTAGCACTGTTCCTCCGCCTAGGACTTCCTTTTTGCATGCGCGTTCCTACAACGCAAACAAAACCTAAAACCCAAAGCAACACGTTTACTCCTTCTACTACAGGCGAGTAAGTCTCCAAAGGTCGAGCATCCGGTAGATTGCGTAGTAACATTGTTCACCCCGTAACATAATCCATAACCCCGTAGTTAGTCGAACTACGGCTTGCTCTGATTCTCATTCCAGATGAGATACGTAGGCATAAGACGCGATGTCTTAGCGAGCACAATTACCCCCAACCCGTAGGTCAGCCGAGCTACGAAGACTCTGATTCTCATATTCAGATGAGATACGTATGCAGTGGATGCGACATCCGTGCGAGTCATTTCTCTTAACCTTTTTAGTAAATAGCACATTAGGCAAAACCACACCCTTTAAGCAGAAACCGCATAAGTGGATCCCGTAGAGTACTACGGATGCGTACGGGTGCTAATACCTTCCCTTCGCATAACCGACTCCCGAACCCAAGATTTGGTTGCGAGACCTTGTCTTTTTCTTTCCTATTTTCAGGTTTACTTCGAGCGTTTCCTTTCCCTCCTTTGGGATAAATAACGCACGGTGGCGACTCTCCTGTCTTTTTTCTTTCGCCGGTTGTTTTTTCGCGCACTGTATTTTTTCAGGTTGCGACACAATGGAGAGCAAAAATGGAGGGAAAGAATTTTTTTGGATCTAGAATGTTCAAAAAACTGAAATTCTGTTAGGATTTGATTTATATATGGTCTCCCAATCACATCCAAATCAGAATTAGACATGATTTAATTATGATTAGTGAAAATGAGGTGCATGACCAAAATTGGAAAATGTAAGGTGCCATGCAAATTTGGACGTGAACAGTACCATATGAATGATCAAATTCACTTAGAATCACCTCATAAGCATAATGGCAATGGTATTTTGTTCATATGATGCACCAATTTTGAATTTGCAAATTTCGCTCCAAAATGTTCATGAATGAGCAAATGGTCATGTGATGAAATTTCATGCAATGTAATGATGGATTTGGAAATTATAGGTCATGAGAAGCATAATGCAAAAAGAGGCACTCAAATTGGAGTTTTGGATCAAAAGTTATGGCATTTTGAAGTTTCAAGCACACTTTGCAATGATTGGATCATATCTCCTCAACCATTCATCAGATGCTCATGATCTTGGACTTTTTGGAAATGGGAGAGAAAGATCTTCAACTTTCATGTTGGACAAAAATTCATTTGAAGCTTCTTTGATGTTGGAAAGTTAAGTTAAATTTGGTCCAAAAACATTCCATTTTTGGAAACTTGAAATTACAGGTCACTTTCCATTTTGGGAAACTTTTGACTTGACCTCAAAATCTTCAATGTAGATGTTTGACATGATGAATAGGTCTTGTTTGAACATGAATGGGACGAAGAAGTTCAATTCTCACACTCAAAGCCTCCAGTTGACTTTCAGTTGACTGGTATTTGTCCTTAGATGACCTAAAAATGTTCTGATGACTTTGGGCCTTTACCACTTGATGAATTTGCTCCAAAATGAACCCATAGCTCATATAAGCTCAAAATAATGATCAAATGATCCATATCTCAATGAAAACCTCATCTTTTGCCTATAGGATTCACTTGATGTGCCTTGACCTGTTGACTGCTTAAGCTGCAAGTAACAAAGGTTAATGACATATTTTTGTACATTTTGGTTAGTGATTAAAAGAAAAGCAATGATATACAAATGCAAACAATGCTTGGTGATCAAGAACCACTCTAAAAAAGATCCCACCCACAGGGAAGGAAGCAAGGTGTCCAATGATCCTTGAGGCTTATGCAATGCAATGCTATGATGCCATGAGGGATCTTAGGGTCAAAAATTGGGTCTTACACCGGTGTCAACTAAAACTCGAGATAGTAAGGTGTCTACACACATGACCGATATATTCAATTCTTTATTGTGGCCATTTCCCTCCAGAGGTAATTCAATTTCATTAAATCACAAATGCCTACTAGTAGTGATATTGGCAATCACGTTGTCAAATTGATCGACTGTGATATCTTGCATCACATGAGTAGTATTTAGGAATTTCAAAAATGCTTTCCGATGAGCCTCAGAACTCAATAGAAAAGACATAATTGAAATTTTGGAGGGAGTCTGACCCAGCTGGTAAACAATCTTGAAGTCACTCTTCTTTATCAGTTTAAGGAAATCTTGACCTTCATCAGCAATGACACTCTTCTTGTGACCTTCAAATTGTTCATCTTCATTCATCAATGCTCTACCTTTTGATGGTTTAGATTCTGCAACTTTATTAGGAATAACTTTTGTCGTAGCCAGAATAGTCGTCATAACTGGAGTAGTGGAAACATATGCCCCTGCATGTGGAGGAGGAACATGAAGAACCTTCTCTTTGTAAGGGACGTCTGTAGGTGATAGGGACACCCTAAGAGTGTATTTTAGAGGAAATACACAACAAATATAAGTCATGCCTCCAGTTCCGACTATATTGACAATCTCAGCATCAGCAAATTGGATTTCCTTTCCACCTACGACGTTGTTGTATCATACCTCCAAGGCACTGCCTTGGTGTCTTGATATGGAAACGAACCAGGAACATAAATATAGATAGGTTGAATCCTCTTGGGAGGAGCTTCAATCTTCTTATTTCTGTAGATGATGGTTATCGGCTCAATGGCAGAATTTCTTTAACCACTTTTGACCTAGAGAATTGCATAATCCCATGATTCATCAAATTCTGGACACAACCCTTCAAAACAACACAACCATCAGGATCAAAGTAAAAAACAACACAATTGTCATGAATACCCTCAAGAAAACTATGCTCCTTAAGTTTTTCCACAACCACTTCCATTGGAGTCTTCACATCAACAACCCCTTTGACTGATTCTATAATCTCTTCTTCAATAACTGTGCTGACCATTGGCCCATTATGATTAGGTAGAGGGTTCGTCTTTATCTTAGGTTTTTCTTCCGAAAAAGACAGAAACTTATGATCGATAAGCTCTTAAATCTTTTTTTCAGAGGCCAAAAATCCTCGGTTGAATGCGTAATATGCCCAACGTGGTAAGAACATGAGGCATTAAGGCTATGCTTAGGATGATGGGGAGGAATAGACGGTGGAATCTCCTTTGGTACGATAACACCCACTTGGACCAAATAATGCACCAACTGAGCGTACGATACATGAATCTTGTCATATAAAGGACGTCTTCCAAAATTACCACGATGATTCTGCCCCTGGCCTTTACCCCTATTACCTTCGGAAGTTTACCGAGTTTGAGTAGGTTGAGCATATGCAGGCTATTGATGTTGAGAATACAGAGCCTGAGAGGCTGTTGACTTTGATTCTGAGGTTGGTACTGAAAAGGTGGTTGTTGATACTAGGCAGCAACAATGTACAGATAAGGGTTATATGGCACATCATCCACAGGAATCTGAAACTAAGAGTGGACACTTGTTGTTACATCACTTGTCTCCCCTTCTTTATTTTTCCCAAAGCCCTCATGTGGCTTCTTAGCTGTTGCTTATTGAGGAATAATACCTTCAATCTTTTCTAACTTAACCCCATTCTCAAATCTTTCTCTAATGCCACTATATTAGTGAAATTGGATGACAAACTGCCAATCATTTTTTGAAAAAATAGACCCTGCAAGATACCCATGAATATATCAATTAGTTCATTTTCAGATAGTGTCAGCCTGACTCGAGAAGCCATCTCGCGCCACCTCTGCGCGTATTCTTTAAATGTTTCACTAGACTTCTAAGATTGATTATGCAATTGCAACCTAGTAGGCGCCATATCCAGGTTGTATTTATATTGTTTCAGAAAGGCTTTAGACAAGTCTCTCCATGATCTGATCTTAGTACGTTCCAAACTCATGTACCAGTTCAGGGAAGCCTCATATAGGCTATCCTGGAAATAATGTGTCAGCAAATCATCATTGCCTATGTAGGATGCCATTTTCCTACAATACATTGTTACATGAATCCGAGGACATCTTAAGCCCTTGTACTTTGGTAAGTCTGGTACGTTGAACTTTTGGGGAAGCATTACATTAGGAACCAAATACAGATCTTTGGCATCCATACCAAAAGCCGAGAAATGTTCTATAGCCCTGATTTTGTCATCCAGTAACTGATAATCCCCTAGCCTAGCCGGACTAGCATTCAGAATAACACCCTGACTGGCAGGTCGAAGAACATCTTGAGCATGCGCCTGAACAAGCACAGACTGAGGAGAAAACTGAGAAAACATCTGAGGTGGATATGTAAAACCAGGAGGGACAGTCTGAGCAGCTGGGTTCACAACCTGAGGGAACTTCCCTCAAGCTTAAGCATGGGGAGCAAAATGTACCCCTGACTACGCATATTGGATTGCACGATTGGTTGGTACATACGGCATCACAACAGCAGATGCCCCAGGATAGGTAGTAGGTATCCTAGAGTAGGTATTCTGAGCAACTTGGTACATATTATGGACTACAGGCTGAGCAGTATGGGAAGGAATCTGAAAATGGAGGCACGAGCCTCAATATTCAGTGTCATTGTTAGGATTTTCAACATTGATTGGCCTAGGAGTCTGATGAACCTGATCTTGAAGAGTCTCAGGGTTGCCAGCATCAACCATCTGAGGCAAATGAAGCATGGGCATGCCCCGGGGAAAAGCATAATTTCCAGCAGTAGAAAGGACAACAAAGGGTTGGTGTGGAATGAAGGTATTTCCATTGGTGAACTAAGAAGCAAAGTTGAGAGGTAAACCCCGAGGATAGGCAGCAACATGCCTATTGGAACCATCTTGGAAAATAGGTTGATTCACAGTTGGTTGAACCACGGTCCCGACTGAGGTCTCAATAGTAGTAACAACATCAACAACAGAGGTATTCATAATAGTAGCATTATTGAGGATAGAAGCAGTATTGGGATTAACAAAGGTTATAGCCTTCTACGCCTGAAGGTACTCCATTATGGCTTCCACGTAGCCTTCGAAGAGATCCATTTTTCCTTGGAATTGAGCCAAGGTTTCTTTGGCAGGAGCATTCTCATATTCGATATCAACCATGATTCTTGTTTTGTTAGCTCTAGTGTAGTATCTATGACGATTCGTCGTAATTTCCACGGAAAGATGATAAGGTAAGCATTTTGTTTTCCATAATCCAAAATAAGTAAATGCATGAATGCATGTATTTGTGCAAAATATTTTGATGTTAACATATATATTTTATTATAATGCTTTTTCGGGAAAAAATTCCAAGGAATCCTTGATTTTTTTAATTATCATGAGTAATCATAATGCATATAGATAGAGACAGTAGATGAATCAAACAACAAAAAATCTCTTTTTATTAAATATCCAGAGACAAAGTACAAATACAAATCATGAGTCTGCTCGATGGGCTACAACAAGCTCAACTTTAAGTATATCAAACACCACCCTACAAATAGAGAAAAATAGAAAACGGCCCAAGGGACACCAAGTGGAAACACTACAACAAAGGCTTTCCTTCAATAGTCCTGGAAGGTCTTCCATGGCATGGTCAACAAACTGGGTCAGGCGTGTATGCCTTTCCCTCCAAAACAGCGCATCCTTGAGAAGGTTATGCAATAGAGTGTGATCAGGCCCATTCAGGAGATCTCGTGTAAATGTCTCCTTCTAATCCAGGATACCTTGAAGGTGACCACTGTGCCTCTCCCAATGAACGGTCTCTTGCTTGAGAATATTAGTATCTTCCATACTTTTATGTGCTTGGCCCTTCAGCCCTCGAATCTCTTCAAACCTCTTGTCCAGGTCACTATGGAGTTAAGAAAGAGTAACTTCTAACTGCTTGACATGTCCTTGTTCTTATTTCAACCTCTTCTTACAAACCACCAATTGGTCTTGAAGTTTCTTGATTTGATATTTGTAGTTGATTTCTAGTTTGCTGGCTTGATATTGAGTTTCTGCTAATTACTTCTTCTTGGAATATAGACTAGCATAAGTTCCTTTCAGTGCTTCGCCTACCATCCTTCTCTTGTATAACTCAACTTGAACCTCGTTATCCGCTTGAAGTTCCCTTTCCCTCTTTTGATTCAGATTGAGCCTCAGATTCTCCTTCTCCAACGTAATCTTACCAAGGTTAGATCGAAGATCATTGTTCTCTTTCTCTAATTCCTTGATAATCTCCTTCAACTTTAAAGATATGATTAACAGCGAGTTCGGAAGGCTTGATGCTCATAGAAGGCTCTGGTGGAAACGGTATCAATATTTATTTAACCATATCCTTGACCCATCTAGTGTAAGCTTCCCTAGCTATGCAGTTCTTCTTATCCATTTCAGCTCTTCCTTGAGGACATATCTCTCTCCAAGCTTTGATAATCTTCTTGAGTAACTATGGATTATCAACCCCTTCGTACAAGACAAAATCTTCCACATGCTTGGAATCAGGTTTGTCCACCATCGGGTATCCCAACTAACACATTGCCAATCTCAGATTGTAGTTGATTCCACCTTTTGTACCTAAAAGGGGCACATCAGGGAAACTACCACAATTAAGGATGAGTTTAACATTGTCATGGCTTCTAGAGTACCAGGAAATATCTTCATCATTCAAGGACATGATCCTTTAAGACCACTTAAGATTGTCTTTATTCTCAATGAAAGGACCTTTGTTGGGTAGATGCAAAATAAACCATCTATATAGCAGAGGAATACATCACACAATGGTTCCCTTCTTCTAAGTTTCACATGAATAGAGTAGTAAGTATCAGTAAGAAGAGTGGGAACATGATTCTTGGTTAAAAAGATATGGACAACAACCATATCCATAAAGTCCTCCATATTGGGGAACAATATAATCCCATATATGATTAAATCTAGAGTAGCATTGAAAGCCATCCAACTTCTAGCGTCGGTAAAAGTAGTGGCCTTATCTACTAGAAACTTCGAGGAAAAACTATGAATTCCACCTTTAAGCTTGAGGTTAAGCTCCACTTCTTTCTTCTCTAGATGGAGGGCTTAAGCAATAATATGAGATTTAGGGGATCCTTAGTGCAGACAAAAGGAACTCGATTCTTAATCCCAATCCCTAAAATATGAGGTACTCTTCTAGAGCCGGTGCTAACTGTAATTCTTGAAAGGTAAAACATCTCAATGGAGGATCATAAAATTGCACAAGAGTGTGAACAGTTGTGGTGTTGGCTTCAGTATTGAGAATTCCTAGGAGATTACCATAGGTCTTCTTGAAGTTTTCTTTGTCTTCAAGAATTATACGTGCCCCTAGTCCCTTCAAAACTTTCAATTGCGGTTCCACAAACTTGTAACTATAAACACCTCTTCTTTCAGATGTCATACTTTATCCCGGATACTCAATCAACAACTAGGATCTTGGATTCCAGGATATGCATATGGAAAAATGATTTTACTATGATGTGATTGAAATTCTAGTTATCAGACTTTGGATGTCGCACGGGTTGTTATGACATCCAATTCTGCACAGACAGGAATTATGCAGAACTTAACAGTAAGTGCAGTAAATAACACAAGTAATTGTTTACCTAGTTCAGTCCAACATGACCTACATCTGGGGGCTACCAAGCCAGGGAGGAAATCCACTATTAGTAGTATCAATTCAAAGCTAAACTCACCCGTTTACAACTTATCACTTAATCCCTACCCAATGCAATTTCAATCTTAACCTAAGATCAGAGTTCCTACTCACTCCCCCTCAATCACCTCCGTAATTACTATCTTTAAACAATATTAAAGACAAGTTGAAGTCACACTTCAAACAACTCTTGATTGTGCTTCACAACTTTAATCAAGATACACAACACTCACGCTTAAAAGCTTTGAGCGACACAACACTTACAACTCAATGAACACCCTATGCCACATCTATCATCTACTTGATAATGGCTTGGCTTACAAGATACGTCTAATACAAGACTCACAAAAATACAGCAGTGAAGTATGATGGACACACAAAATCTTCACGCCTCAAAATCCCTGAAACTGAATGAAGGAACGCCTTCCTTTTATATTGCAGTACCCTGGGCTTTTGCACCTGTATTCTCCTGAATTTTAGGTCACGCGAGTTCCCATAAATTCAACATTTAGGTTACTAACAAATAGGCTATTTGTTAGGTTCATTGAATGTAGCTTGGTTGTTGATTTCCTGGATTTTCTTTCAGTTGTTGAATCCCTGAAGAATAGCCTGAGAAAAAGCTGAAACAGAAAACTGAACAACCTACAATATAGCATATGATGTCAGGCATGAATGTCACGACATTCAGCTTGACATCAAGGTCCATATGCTGAGTCTGTTTCTCCAGAAAACAGACTGTACAATTTTGCTGACCTGTACATGATCAAAAAGACCATACTACAGTAACAACTTACATTAATAAATGTCAAAGTGTCCAACTTAACATTTACACATTTGGCCTTCAGTTAGTTCTGTTATTCTCTTGAATAACAAACTAAGTTACATGCTGAAGTATAACAGAACACCACTCTGTCTAATGTTCAGTAGCTGCTGTCAATGAATGTCATAACATCCAGTTTGACATTCAGTCAGTAGGCCTTATGCCAGGTCTGGTCTTTCCTTGATAACCAGACTGGAAATAAATACTAAGTTCTAACAGAACACCAGTTGTTCTATTTCTTAGTATCTGTTGACAGGTATGAATGTCACAGCATCCAGTTTGACATTCAATAAATCCTGTGTTAGCTAGTCCTGCAGCAACTACATTATAGTCACACATACATGTCATGACATTGGTCAAGACATTAGTAACCAGCTAGTGTTTTACCATATAATGCAGCCAATTAAGCACCTACAAACTCCCCCTTTGGCAAATTTTTGGCTAAAACACTTTGATCCCCATAACAGAGTTCATGGCAGCGGAATCACACACCTAGCAGGAATTAATACTAGCTAATACACTCAGAGTGGCAGCACACTCACACATATGGAAGTTAAATAATAACTTCACACAGCAGCACACACATACGGAAGTTAAATCTAAACTTCAACACACAATCGCTGCAGGGGAGGAATCTGTCGTCATGAGAGTCTGCTGTAGAGACCCACTCTGTTTGTCAGGGGTTACTCCCCCTTTTTGTCAAAAATGTTGCCAAAGCCAACAACATAATCAGAGAATAACGACAGAGTTACAGACTTGGTTTTACTTCACAGTTTCAACCAAGTTACCATCCACTTGATCTTGCTTCACAGCTTTGATCAAGTAATCACCCACTTTTGCTTTACAGTAGGTACCACCATATCAGATGCCATGATTTTGTTTCTGACATCCAGAACCACTCCTGCATGAACAGCATCCTTGAACTCCTGCAGGTACATTGGCCTTCTCACAGTAGGGTGTCTCCTTACCCTCTTGTATCCACCCTTGTTGCAAGTAGCATAGCTATGATCTGTTGACCAATCATGGCCTAGTACAAATTGTTTAATAGGCAGAGATATTAAACAATTTATCCCAACCATCAGTGGTTGCTATAAGGTCTCAGAGAGACATATTCCTAGTTTGATCCTTAAGTTTTCAAACTGAGTAGCATCCAGAGCCTTTGTAAATATGTCAGCCAGTTGAAGATCCGTGGCTACATGTTCCAAAGTGATCACCTTGTCTTCCACCAGATCTCTGATGAAGTGGTGCCTAATGTCAATATGTTTGGTCCTGCTGTGTTGGATGGGATTCTTGGAGATATTGATGGCACTGAGATTATCACAGAACAATGTCATGACATTTTGAGTGACATTGTACTCAGTGAGCATCTGTTTCATCCAAACCAGTTGGGAACAACTGCTTCCAGCAGCTATGTATTCAGCCTCTGCAGTGGACAGAGAAACACAATTCTGCTTCTTGCTGAACCAAGATATGAGGTTGTCTCCTAAGAAGAAGCATCCACCTGATGTGCTTTTTCTGTCATCAGCACTCCCAGCCCAGTCAGCATCACAGTACCCAGATAGGACAGGCTCAGACCCATGTGAATACAGCATCCCATAGTCACAGGTCCCATTGATGTACTTGAGAATCCGTTTGACTTGATTCAAGTGGCTCACCTTAGGCTCTGCTTGATATCTGGCACACACTCCAACTGCATAAGAAATGTCAGGTCTACTTGCAGTTAGGTACAACAGACTACCTATCATGCTTCTATACAGGCATTGATCAATACTAGGCCCTCCATCATCTTTTGTCAACTTCAGATGAGTGGGAGCAGGAGTCCTCTTGTGCCTAGCATTATCCATACCAAACTTCTTAACTATGTTCTTGGCATACTTGCTTTGGGAGAGAAACATAGATTCCTCCATTTGGTTTACTTGCATTCCAAGGAAATAGGTCAGTTCTCCCACTAGACTCATTTCAAACTCAGACTGCATCTGGTGAACAAATTTTTGAACCATTTGTTCTGACATTCCACCAAAGACTATATCATCAACATAGATTTGAGCTATCATGATTTTTCCTTCTTCATCCTTCACAAACAAGGTTTTATCTATGCCACCCTTTCTGTAACCATTTGAGGTCAGAAATTCGGTTAACCTTTCATACCATGCTCTAGGTGCTTGTTTCAACCCATACAAGGCTTTCCTCAACTTGTATACATGCTCCGGTTGGTTAGGATCACAGAACCCTTTAGGTTGTTCCACATAGACTTCCTCATTCAGGTAGCCATTCAAGAATGCACTCTTCACATCCATTTGGAATAGCTTAAACTTCAGGATGCATGCTACCCCCAACAGCAATCTGATGGACTCAAGCCTAGCCACAGGAGCAAATGTCTCATCAAAATCTACCCCTTCAACTTGAGTGTATCCTTGAGCTACTAGTCTTGCTTTATTCCTAGTAATTACTCCTTTCTCATCAGATTTGTTTTTGTAGATCCACTTGGTACCAATGATGTTGGTCCCTTCAAGTCTTGGAACTAGCTCCTAGACTTCATTCCTTTTGAACTGCTCAAGTTCCTCTTGCATGGCAGTGATCCAGTATTCATCAGTCAGGGCTTCTTTCACATTCTTTGGTTCAACCTTGGATACAAAGCAGGAATTTGAGTTTATTCCTCTTGACCTGGTAGTTACACCACTGGTGGGATCCCCTATGATAAGATCCTTAGGGTGGTCTTTCTGAATTCTGATAGATGGCACTTTGGTGGTTGCATCTACTTCACATTCAGGAGGAGGTTCCTGTACTTCTTCAGACTTGACTGGACTTTCAGTTGAACTGTCAAGGAATGTTTCAACATCCTCCATGATATCGGTTCCTTCCTCTTTATCGTCCACAATGACATTTATGGATTCCATCAGGACATTGGTCCTGTAGTTGAACACTCTGTAGGCTCTGCTGTTAGTGGAGTATCCCAGAAATATACCTTCATCACTTTTGGGATCTAGCTTCCTTCTCTGTTCACGATCTGTGAGAATGTAGCATTTACTTCCAAAGATATGAAAGTACTTCACAGTGGGTTTTCTGCCTTTCCATATTTCATATAGAGTGGAGGAGGTTCCTTTTCTCAAGGTGACTCTGTTGTGAACATAGCATGCGGTATTCATTGCTTCAGCCCAGAAGTGCATGGGAAGCTTCTTTGCATGAATCATTGCTCTGGCAGATTCTTGAATAGTTCTATTTTTTCTTTCAACTATTCCATTCTGCTGAGGAGTTATAGGGGAGGAGAACTCATGACTTATTCCTTCAGACGAGCAAAACTCATCAAACTTGGAATTCTTGAACTCCGTACCATGATCACTTCTAATCCGGACCACACAACTGTCCTTTTCCCTTTGAAGTCTTATGCACAAATCTTTGAAGACATCAAATGTATCTGACTTCTCTCTGATGAAGCTTATCCACGTGTATCTGGAATGGTCATCCACCACCACGTATGCATATTTCTTCCCACCAAGACTTTCAACCTGCATAGGTCCCATTAGATCCATGTGCAACAGTTCCAGAACTTTGGAGGTTGTGGGAAGTCCTAGCTTCGGATGTGACATCTTGGTTTGCTTGCCCACCTGGCATTCTCCACAGACTCTTCCTTCATCAATCAGAAGCTTTGGAATTCCTCTAACTGCTTCCTTGGATATAATCTTCTTCATTCCCCGTAAGTGGAGATGTCCAAGACGTCTATGCCACAGCTTCACATCCTGTTCTTCCTTGGCTGAGGAGCATATTGTGGAAAAGTTAGAGACTTCAGGTTCCCACAGGTAGCAGTTATCTTTGGACCTGGTTCCTCTCATAACTTCCTGATTGTCACCATTTGTCACAATGCATAGCTCCTTAGTAAACTGAACATGAAACCCTTGATCACATAGCTGACTTATGCTGATGAGGTTTGCAGTTAGTCCTCTTACTAACAACACATTATTCAGTTTTGGCACTCCAGAACAGTCCAGTTTGCCCACACCTTTTATTTTTCCTTTGGCACCATCACCAAAGGTCACATAGCTGGTAGTGTGAGGTTGAATATCTACCAGTAGATTTTCCATACCAGTCATATGTCTTGAGCATCCACTGTCAAAGTACCAGTCTTCTCTGGTAGAAGCCCTTAGAGCAGTGTGTGCTATCCTAGCATACCATTGTTGCTTCTTAATGGGAACATACCGCTTATGTGTTTTATGCTTAGGCCTGACATGCAAGGCTTGGTTAGGGAAACCATGAATCCAGTAGCAGAAGGCTTTTATATGACCAAGCCTACCACAGTGATGACACCTCCACTCCTGGTATTTCCTCTTCTGATGATCATTCATCCTAGTTCCTCGATGTTGAGACATTGGCTTTGACTTCCGCTTGAACTTCTGAACTTTAGCCTTTGGGCATTTGTGTTCAGTTGAGGATCTTTTCCCAAATCCAAGGCCAAATTTGGTTCCTGACTGTTGTCCCACCTTTAGAATCTCTTCCAAGGTGTCAGTTCCCTTATTCATCATTCTGATGGAGTTAGTCATCTGATTCAGCTTGGAGGTCAGCAGGGTTATCTCACCATTTAGACCCTCTATGACAGACAGTTGCTTCTGTCTCTCATCTTCCAGTTCCTTGATGAGTTTCATTTGCTTTTCTCCTTGTGCACGCACTTCTACACTGGTGGAACACAACTTCTTATAGGCTGCAGCAAGTTCATCAAAGGTCAGTTCATCTGCACTTGAGTCATCTTCAGAGGCACAAACACTGGTTAGTGCAGTGACATGTTTGGCATATTCTCCTTCAGATTCACTTTCAGAGTCTCCTTCAGACCATGTGATAGCTAACCCTTTATTTTGCAATTTGAGGTAAGTAGGGCATTCAGCTCTGACGTGTCCATACCCTTCACAACCATGACACTGGATTCCCTTGCCGTGAATGAACTTCTCATCAGAAGTTGATCTTTTCTTAATGTCAGACGGGATGTTCTTGACATTGGGTCTACCTCTTTGATCAATCTTCTTCACGAACTTGTTGAACTGTCTCCCAAGCATGGCTAAGGCTTCTGATATACTTTCATTACCTCCAGTATATCCTGCTTCTGACTCCTCTTCAGCATTAAATACAAAAGCTATGCTTTTGTTCTTCTTCTCAGCATACTCACCCAAGCCCATTTCAAAGGTTTGGAGGGAACCAATGAGCTCATCCACCTTCATGTTGCAGATGTCCTGCGCCTCCTCTATGGCTGTGACCTTCATAGCAAATCTCTTAGGCAAGGACCTGAGAATCTTTCTTACAAGTTTCTCTTCAGCCATTTTCTCACCTAGTCCACCAGAGGTGTTTGCAATTTCAAGAATATTCATGTGAAAGTCATGAATAGTCTCATCCTCTTTCATCCTCAGATTTTCAAACTTGGTGGTCAGCATCTGAAGTTTGGACATCTTCACCTTGGAAGTACCTTCATGAGTTGCCTTGAGGGTATCCCAAACTTCCTTAGCTAGTTCACAGTGGTGTACCAGCCTGAAGATGTTCTTGCTGATTCCATTGAACAATGCATTCAAGGCCTTGGAATTTCCAAGAGCTAATGCCTCTTGCTACTTGTCCCACTCTTCTTCAGAAATCTGCACACTGACTCTATCTTCACCTGTCCTCATTGGATGTTCCCATCCTTTGTTGACAGCTCTCCAGACATTGCTGTCTAGAGACCTTAAGAAGGCTATCATACGAGGCTTCCAGTCATCATAATTAGAGCCATCCAACATGGGTGGTCTGTTTGAGTGTCCTAAATCCTTGTCCATGGTACTAGAAAGTAACTTCTGTAGATCTCACCCAGAAATTCACAGTCAGGGTGCCTGCTCTGATGCCAATTGAAATTCTAGTTATCAGACTTTGGATGTCACACGGGTTGTTATGACATCCAATTCTGCACAGACAGGAATTATACAGAACTTAACAGTAAGTGCAGTAAATAACACAAGTAATTGTTTACCCAGTTCAGTCCAACATGACCTACATCTGGGGGCTACCAAGCCAGGGAGGAAATCCACTATTAGTAGTATCAATTCAAAGCTAAACTCACCCGTTTACAACTTATCACTTAATCCCTACCCAATGCAATTTCAATCTTAACCTAAGATCAGAGTTCCTACTCACTCCCCCTCAATCACCTCAGTAATTACTATCTTTAAACAATATTAAAGACAAGTTGAAGTCACACTTCAAACAACTCTTGATTGTGCTTCACAACTTTAATCAAGATACACAGCACTCACGCTTAAAAGCTTTGAGCGACACAACACTTACAACTCAATGAAAACCCTATGCCACAGCTATCATCTACTTGATAATGGCTTGGCTTACAAGATACGTCTAATACAAGACTCACAAAAATACAGCAGTGAAGTATGATGGACACACAAAATCTTCACGCCTCAAAATCCCTGAAACTGAATGAAGGAACGCCTTCCTTTTATATTGCAGTACCCTGGGCTTTTGCACCTGTATTCTCCAGAATTTTAGGTCACACGAGTTCCCATAAATTCAACATTTAGGTTACTAACAAATAGGCTATTTGTTAGGTTCATTGAATGTAGCTTGGTTGTTGATTTCCTGGATTTTCTCTCAGTTGTTGAATCCCTGAAGAATAGCCTAAGAAAAAGCTGAAACAGAAAACTGAACAACCTACAATATAACATATGCTGTCAGGCATGAATGTCACGACATTCAGCTTGACATCAAGGTCCATATGCTGAGTCTGTTTCTCCAGAAAACAGACTGTACAATTTTGCTGACCTGTACATGATCAAAAAGACCATACTACAGTAACAGCTTACATTAATAAATGTCAAAGTGTCCAACTTAACATTTACACATTTGGCCTTCAGTTAGTTCTGTTATTCTCTTGAATAACAAACTAAGTTAAATGCTGAAGTATAACAGAACACCACTCTGTCTAATGTTCAGTAGCTGCTGTCAATGAATGTCATAACATCCAGTTTGACATTCAGTCAGTAGGCCTTATGCCAGGTCTGGTCTTTCCTTGATAACCAGACTGGAAATAAATACTAAGTTCTAACAGAACACCAGCTGTTCTATTTCTTAGTATCTGTTGACAGGTATGAATGTCACAGCATCCAGTTTGACATTCAATAAATCCTATGTTAGCTAGTCCTGCAGCAACTACATTATAGTCACACATACATGTCATGACATTGGTCAAGACATTAGTAACCAGCTAGTGTTTTACCATATAATGCAGCCAATTAAGCACCTACAGTGATGACAATGTATGATGGAATGATATGTATCAACATAGATCCAGAACTTTGCCATATTCTGGATAATCTGTACATTCTACTTGATGCAGGATCAAAGGTTCAACTTAGAATGAGAAACAGGGTATGTATAATCTATGGTTTACTGCAGAAAACCAATGTCCCCCTCACAGGTATGTACTATTCTCCAAAGTTGGTCCCTAAGAGGTCTCCCAGAGTCATCGACTCAAAATAAAAATTCCCTGCCGTAGCGAATTCTTGCATGACAGAAGTACTTCCAAGTGAATCTAGTCTGGGTATGGGTCTCGTGCCAACTCAACGCACGAAATGCAGGTCGACACGACTATCCACGAGTTTGTCTTGTGTGTATACTCAATCTCGGGTGTAGAGCTTCTCTCATGTAACATCACCCTAACCAAACAAAAGCAAATATACAAATATCCAGAATAATAGAGCGTACAAATGTAAAGCAGTAAAGAAAGCGATAAATAATATAAAATAAATCGAGTAAAGCATGAAGATAAACATCCAAATAAAACTAATAGAATAATAAAACTAGGCTCAAGTCCTTCTAGCAACTAGGTTACATATCCCCAGCAGAGTTTCAAATTGACGCTAGTGGAAATATATCTGAATGTATTGCACGCTCGAGCATACAACAAAGTCACCATCAAAGTTTATTTATTCCTGAAGGAAAGGGAAAACATCGATAAAACTCGGGGAAAAGAAAATAGGTAAGGAAGTCGGTTATGTAAGGGGAAGCTATCAGCATCCCTCACATCCGTTCTACTTAACGAGAACCATTTTGATTGTTCTATGCTTGAATGGGTGTTATTATTTAAAGACTAATCGTGAAAGAATAAAGAGAAAAAGAAAGAAATAAATAAAATGCTCGGAGAGGATTAGGGCCCTTATGCCTACACATCTTTATAGTGCAATAAGGAATTCAGAGCTCCGTAGTTCATATAACTAATGGTGGGAAATGAAAAGAAGAGTGCTAACGAGTATGGTTTGAATCCAAGAAAGGATGAAGTCTAAACTAGAGAGTAAAGGTGGCATTAACCAATATGTGAGGGGGGGGGGGGGGGGGGGGGCTATGGCATGGTACCACTATATAGAAGGGCCGAAAACAAAGGTAAGTAAATGTTTGCCAATAAGCCAAATAGCTCTCAGTTCAAAGGCAGACATTGGGTGAAGCTCAAAGAAATAGAATATTTAGCTCAAAGAAAGAGTATATCACATGGAATGAATAAATTTAGAAGATATTGAATATAGGTAGTGAATAGTGAATAATGGAAATGAATTGAGAAGTAGAGAAATAGTTAATGTGGAAATAATTGAAAGATTGGGTAAAAATGACAAAAGGGTATAGTTTGAAACCAAAGGTAAGGATATTATTGGAATCCATAATGGAAGTCGTATTTGAAACCTAAGAGTAAAGGTGGCATGAACTAATATGTGGGGGGCCTGAGGCATGGCACCACTATATGTAAGGGACGAAAACAAAGAGAATTAAATGTTTGCCAATAAGCCAAACAACTCTTGGTTCAAAGGTGGACAATTGTCCTAAAAGGGTATATATGGAATTCCAAAGGAATATGGTATTTGGTTCCAAAGAAAGACATTATGCCACTTAGGTGAATAACTATGATTGAAGATAGATGATGGATCATGAAAGATCTGGGTGGTGCCATAAGGTAGGAAAAAGAGGAATAAATAGGAATAAATGAGAAAGTCAGAGTCCCGTAGTTCATGGAACTAATGCGGAACAAGGACAACATGAGATTCGTAAAAGTGATAAAGAATATAACTTGCACCAAAAGACAATGGTATCATGGGAAACCATAGAGGTAAATGAACTTTGAACCAAAGAATAAAGGTAACATGAAACAATATGTGAGGGGCCTAATGCATGGTACATCTATATTGGAAGGGCCGAAAACAAAGAGAATTAAGTGTTAGCCGACGAGATAAACAACTCTTGGTTCATAAGTTGGGTGATGGTAAATTTACTTAAAAGGATATGTATGGGACCCAAAGGAATATGGTGTTTTATCCAAGGAAACAATATATCATTGTAAGGGAATAGACGATCTGGAACCAAAAGAAGATGGTGTATTGAATCCATGAAGGAATAAACTATGAACCGAACAGTAGACATGCATAAACCATTATATGGGGGTGGGGGGGGGGGGGCTAAGGCATGGTACCACTATATATGGTTGGGCCAAAAACAAAGAGAATTAAGTGTTTGCCGACGAGCCAAACAACTCTTGGTTCACAAGATGGACATTGGAATTGCACTAAAAGGATATGCATGGAATCCAAAGGGATAAGGTACTTGGTTCCAAAGAGAAGCTAATAAATCAATGACGAGGCATGGTAATGACTGAAGAATGGGAAAGAATAATTAAATGTGCTCGCCAAGGGTTTGAAGCCTTGTGCCTACGTATTCCCATCGTGCAATGAGAAAGTCAGAGCTCCGTAGTTCAAAACTAAGACAGAACAAAGACAACAAGATATTTCTAAGGAAAGAGAGATGATAATGAAATATGTAGAAAACGTAGCAGTCATTGGATATGAACCACACTAAAGTCGATGAGTAAAGGTGAATACGATGAGCAACTGGGTCATTCGTCTCATACCCAAAGATATTCAAAATGAGTTAAGGCATTCTCCACTCCCACTCCTCTATTACTATTTAAGGCTCATGGCATGTGATTCTCATCATAACTTTCAAGCTGCTGAGGAAGAATCCTTGTTGTTCCTTATGATGAAGACTTGTCAATCATTTGATCGAATTGCACTAAAGTCTTTGAACAAAGGCAAATACCTAGAGAAACTGTGTCATTCATCCCGTACCCAAGGATATCATAGACAAGGATTAGAATGTTCCACTCTCATCATTCTTTGTTACTTAAGGCTCATAGCGTTCCATTCTCATCATGATTGACAAACTCTTGAAGAAACACTTTTGATGTGCCTTGTATAGTAGTCCCCCACTTGATTTGTCTAGGAATCCTTGACTAGTATTGACTTTGAAGTCTTGAACTCTTGATCTTGAATCGAAATCCGGAGATCTTGGGCTCCTGAGGTCCAATACATCTTGAACACAAGGGAGGACTTTCCCTATCAAGTGATCAAGGGTATTTTGATCAGTTGAGTAGGCTTGGGGAATTGAGCACAGTGCAAAGGATTTGGTTAATCAAAGTGAACTTTGATCAACACTAATTAATGGGAAGATCAGTTGAATAATGTACAAGAAATCCTAATGAATTGATCAGTTTAACTTAATGCTAATTGATTCTACACAAAATCCTAAACTAATGGAACATGCCATGGTTAATGTGCAAATCAATTAGAGAAATCAATACCGATGTTTACATGAGAAACAATGATTAAAAGGTCAATTAAACCTAAACGAACAAGATTAATTATAATCATTTAAATCCTGATCAATAATTCTAAACATGAATTAAAATCTAAAACATGGAAGAATTAAGATCAAATCACATCATGTAAATAACAATTATCATGTATAGTTAACAAGCTTAAACCTAACCTAAAACTATGTTATATCACATATTTTCTAATCATTTTCCACAATCAACTAATCAAGAATTAACCTACATCAATTAATTCTAAATCAATTAATCATGTTAAAACCTAATTAACTATCAATTAGTATATATATCAATTCATGACCAATTATTGAAAGAGAATAACAAAAATTAAAAGAGAAAAATTTGGAATAAAATGTAAAAAGAAAACTCAAACAGAGTGGTAAATGGTAGAAAAATAAGGTGCGGAGCAGAATTGGCGCCAGTCCCATCCATGAGCCCAAGCCAATCATCTTGGAAGACATTAAGGCGTAATGGGAAACTTGGTGTGAATAGAAAAAAAAACGAGCCTTAGAGGAGTATTGGAGCCGAATCCGGATTTATGAGGGGGAAGTAACTCTAATTCAATGAGTGGAGAAGGCATTCAGCAATCAATTCAATCACTAGACATGTCTTTCACGTGTTTCTCGTGGTCAAACAATCATAGATTAAACTCCAAATTTCCCTCCACCTGAACACTCCTCAGTCGCGCCGGAGGTCGCCTTCGGCGGCGACAGAACCCTAACCTCTAAACCAAGCACATCATCTTCCTCTCCTCCCACTAAGTACATATATTATAACCAAATTCCCTAATTCCTCCTAAATCATTTGAATCGTAACAGAGAGTGCATGAACCCTAGGTATCAATAAGAGAAATTAAATCACGAACTTCTGGAATCAAATCCCTAGAGGTTAGGGATTAGATTCCCCTAACCAAACTCTACATCAATGTAACAAGAAATGAAGCAAAACCGTTAGGAAAGGGACGAAACTCACCTGAGAAGACGCGGAGGTCAACGAAATCAGGTAAGTTCTCCGAACCTTCTTCTTCGAATCTTCTTCTCCTTTAATTTTATTCTTCTTCCTTCCTTCTCTGTGATTGCGTATGAATCTTGAGATTGAGAAATAGTGAGAGTGACCTATCGATTTGTGAGAGAGAAAGAGAGAGCTCAGAGTTGGATTGAGATTGTGAAGAGTGTGACTAATGAATCCCTCCCGAGATTGTGAAGGTGGAATAACATTGATGGAATTAGAATTCATAAAATGGTTTGAAACATATTGAAGACTTATTTGGACATTGAAATGGTAATGACTTGTAAATGGTTTTGGAATTTGGCATTTGAATGGTACATGTTAATATGAACATGAAATTTTAACAAGGTTAACATGGAACAATATTGAAATATGGTGTGTCTAGAAAAGAGAAAAATAACGGATTAATGGTTCAATGGATTAGGTGGGTTGACTTTGGTCAGAGTTTACCAAAAAGTCAACTATTGACAAAAGTCAACCTCTGGTCAAAGTTATTATTTTTTTGTAATTTTCTTATGAAATGATGTAAATATGATTTTAATGTACATTTGTATTAATGGCTCTTTTTATTTCAAATGAAAAGAAAACTTTGAATTTCAAATAACATCTTTCCCACCAAAACCATGTTTGAAATTCCTTATATGAATCATGCTTTATGAGTTTGAATGAAACATGTAACTTGAGTGAATGGACTAACAATGCCATCAATGAATTAAGAGTGAAATGAATCGAGAATGTGAATGAAGCCATGACCTATGAACACGATAATGGACCTAGAACCAATGGATCATAGGTGAATCATGGACCAATGAATCCACCACAAGAAAATGGATAAATGCATTATGAATTTGAGCCCAAGTATGCACCATGAGCAATGAATCAAGAACAACATTGGATGAACAAATTTCCCATAACCATGTAACAAAACCCTAGTCAAAAGATGGTTGATGGCCCGATGGTATGATGTAAGATAAAGTGATCTAATCCCCCCTCTCAATGAATTATGGTTTTAAACAAACATAGGATCAATGTATAAGACACATGGTCACCAAATGTTAGACACCCACAATCATGTGTAAACAAGTATCAATAGATAAGCCACAATGATGAGCCTCACCAATTATAGTTTCATGTTCAATCCAAATTTACTAGACAATCCACATGAACAGGGATGATTCGACAAGCAACAATGCTTCACAAATGATAGAACCAAGAAACTAGGGTTTAGGTATAATGGATATGATGACGCAATTCCATACCAAGACTTCAAACACTAAGAACTAGGGTTTCATACATTGAATGCAACATCACAATCCCTAGGGCTTGATTCTCAAGCAAACCTTAGCTTTTGTTAGGTATAAATAGCCACATACTTTGAATCTATGATGTATGTTTAAGATGAATGCATGATACACATGTACTTAACATTAATGTGTGCAGATGAACCATAATCCAAAAGTCATATGCAAACTGAAAAGGGGAGGGAAAATTTAGGGGTATGATAACTAGTTTATCTACATTCTCAAGTATGGGTCCAGGTTCAGGTTCAGGTTTAGTTTCAAGTTCAGGTTCATGTTCAAGTTGATGTTCAGGTTCAATTTCAAATGAGATTGTAATAGTCTTATCTGAAGAGTTAGTAGTCTTGGGGTAATTGTTTTGGATATGTTCCATGAAGGTGTCAATGACAGGGTCATATATGACATTTGGTTGATGAGGTGGTGTTAGTGATGAATCTGGAAAGGTACGAATTTCAGGAATAATAACGTTAAAGGATGTATGAATGGAATGGATAGTATCAAAAGGGGGATTTTCAGGTTGTATTGGTTATGAACGGATTGGTTCAGAAATTAGTGGTTGTGTAGGTTTAGATTGTTTATTAGTGGTTGCATGAGTCGGTTATTCAGGTGGTGTATCATTGAGAAGTTCATATGGTGTATTCTCACGTTGTGATTGAATTTGTGAGAGGAGTGTTTTTGGAATTTATGGTTGTTCAGAGACGTTGGTTTCAGATTGTTTAAATGGTTTGACTAGTTCAGATATAGATGGTTGGTTTTATTTAGGGTTAGATATGGTTCTAAAAGGTACATATACATAAGGACTTGGTGGGTTAGGTTGAAGAGGAGTGAATGAAGATGAAATAGAATTAACAGTATGATTAGAAGACAAATAGGTCTCAGTTATAGGAGACTTACCAGATGGTTGATTTTGAGAAGGAGATACTTCAGCTTGCTTAGTAGTCTCAGAGCCTACACCTTCTACTTCCGGTAACGTTCTCGGAGGCCTTTTCATAACACCAGTTGTCTTGGCCACCTTGGCTGGAGAGTTAACCGTTCCAGAAGGTCCAACACTCATCTTCTTAGATTTCCTTTTTCTTTTGAGATAAAGAACATCAGAAGGATGTTTTGGAATTTCATCAAAGGAATAAGCTACAAGTGTGATACTTGTGGCTAATCAATCATCAATGTATGATTCTAGGATTTATGGGGATCCTCCTTGGTAAAATTGGATAATCATCAACAGGTATCCTTTGGGAGGCTACTATATTACTATCCATAATTTTTGAAGGATCAATAATTGTAGATATCAAAGACATATTCTTCAGATTTATTCCATTGAAGACTTTTCCTACACCTATGTCTACCTCATTTGTCAAATTTAGCTCTATCCAGTCTCTACCAGCTGTTTTCAAAAAGCACATCAGAAATGAGTCTTCCTAGAGTAACCCACTTTCTGGCTTTATGACCACAATTTCTTGTCTCCTTAACCAACTCTCTCATTTTTTGAAGGTAGGTTCATCTTGATTCCATAAGATATGTAGAACATCATATACTTCTTACCAATTTTGATATAATCTGAGGAATTAGTTGAAGGTCAGTGATGCACCTAACCCAGAAGAATCTTAAACCACACTCTAAGATGGTTGTGCAAATTCTTTGCATTTGATGAATTCTTTCCATCTTGAAATATCACAACAGTGATTTCCTTCAGCTTTTCTATTTTAGAAGACATATCAAAACATATTTTTCTAGAGCCATCGTGATTGAGAAGCTTTGCAATGGACTTCTTAGAAATACATATTTTGTGCCCCCAAAACATATGAAGAAACTTGAAGATTTGAAGCATCAGCATGAATCCAAAATTGTTTAACTAGTTCAGGATAAACTGGTCCTTTAAAGTGATCTATGAACTCCTACCATCCATGGGTTTTAACACTGTCAGTGAGGTCGAAACCATTTGCCTTTAGATTGTCAAAATCCATAATTATTTCACACAAAACTTCCAACTCAGTGACCGGAGTAAAAATAGTAATCTCTTAAAGACCTTCTTTTTGTTGTTAATGTTGTTGAGACGATTCTTGTTATTGAGTTTGAGTATCTTGTTGTTCATGTTGCTATTGTTGTGAAGCTTGTTGTTGTTGAGAATCTGTCATGGTGAAGAAAAGGGTTTTAGGGTTGCAGAGAATTTGGTTGAAAGAGAGAAAGTGTGGGATAATGAGTAGCGTTGGTGTATGAATAGTGAGTGAAGTGGGTTTATAAATAGGTTTTGCAATGATGACAAAATCTTGAATAGTGCAAAAATATGACCTAGGGGAGCGTAGAGAGATTTTAAATATTTCCAAGAAATCTCTTCTCCAAATGTGTCACTCAACTGTTAGAGCATTTTAATTTAAGACATGTGTATTTAATATGAATCACAAACTTAGGGTTGATTGACAACTGGTTAATATAGCACCTCTTTAGAATCCAGAAGGCAGAACTTTTTACAAAGAGGTTTTGAGTGGACAGTTTTGATACAAGAAACCTTGACACTTTAGAAGACTCACCGTTCAGAGCCAAAAATCTCAGAGTCTCATTTAATCATTATGAGAAATTAAACAATCTAAGATATACATCTTTTTCATTCTGGACATAGGTCCATTTTCAAATTCTTTAGAATGAAAACAAATATATCCTCAACAAGGGGTTTTGTGAAGATATTAGCCCATTTATGGCCTGTATCAATAAATATTAAATATTAAATTCCCTTCTGAACCTAGTCTCATAAAAAGTGATGTTTAATCTCAATATGGTTAGGTCTAGAATGTAAAATGGGATTCTTAGATAAAAAAATAGCTTATGTATTATCACAAAGAATAAGAACGTTACTCTCATATATCTAAAAATCTTCTAACTGGATTTTTATCCAGAGGATCTAAGTGTTGCATCCAGATGCTATAATATATTCAACTTCAGTTGTTGATCGTGCAGTTGTTGATTGTCTCTTGTTGGACCATGAGATCAAGTTGTCTCCCAGAAACGAATAGCTTATAGAAGTGTTTTTTTCTTTCTAGTCTATCTCCAGCATACTCAGCATCATAGTAACCTAATAGCTTATACTCTTTTGATTTTCTATAAAACAAGCCAAGGTTAGTAGTACCTTTCAGATACATGAAGATCCTCTTAAAAACTATTAAGTGGGACTCTCTAGGATCTGATTGGAAGCAAGCACATAAACAGACACTAATTAAAATTTCAGGTCTAGAAGTAATTAAGTATAAGAGAGAAACTATCATACCTTTTTACATCTTTTGTTCTACCTTATTACTTACCTTAACCTTCGTCAGAATATAAATAGATGTGTTGGACTTTTAGCTAGCTTGCAATCTGACATGTCAAACTTGTTCATAAGTTCTTTGGTATATTTGTTATGATGTATATATGTTCCTTCTGAAATTTGATTTATTTGGACAACCAAAAGGAACTTGAGTTCTCCCATCAAACACATCTCAAACTCTGCATGCATTGACTTAACAAACTCCTTGCACAAGGTAGCATTAGCAGAACCAAATATCATATCATCCATATTAATTTGAACAACTAGAATATATTTTTTGAATATCTTACCGAACAGAGCAATATTAAACATTCCTCTGGTAAAATCATTTTCTAAAATAAAATTACTTAGTCTTTCATACCATGCCCTAGGAGCTTGTTTCAGCCATAGAAAGATTTCTTAAGTTTATGATGTGAAGTTTTCCTTCTCTTTGATTCTTTCCGCAAATGCACGAAATGTATCGAGGTAATATAGAAGGTTGTCAAACCCACAGAGAACAATAGTCAATCGTATCGCTATCTATTGTTTCTATATAAATCTAAGGCTTATCGATTTTTGTTTGAGAAAGGGAATAAAATTAAAGTCTGTTTATGAAAACAATTAAAAGCGAGACATGAATGTAATTTCCAATCAATCCTCTAGAACTCAATAAATCTTTGGCATTTATTTTGGTTTTTAAATTATTTTTCCAAAGAAATTATTAACTTAAAAACACAGCTCACTTTCGCGTAGCCCGTGTTATGCTTCGAAACCGTAAACGTCATGTTATCGCTCCACAAATTTTAATTTCGAAACAATTTTTGAAAACTAATAAATCATAATTAGTAACTAAAGCAATGTCGTTGTTTTCATAAAATAAATCAAATTTTTACGATTGGGTGACCGGTCTCACACTGTCGCGCTGTTGACCAGTACCTGAGTGTTTTTGCTTTCACGCAAAACTTTTTGACTTTAAAAACTAAAAATCAGAATCGAAAAAATAAATTAATATTAAAATTATATGCAAATTTGATTTACTCAGTCCCGTCGGAAAGATAGTCCTAACATCCGGACTCTGGGAATTTTAACTTGACATAATTAAAACAAAACTCATATTATTATTATTATGCATGCAAAATAGAAGCATGGATATGATAATAATAATAATGATACAAATATATATATATATATATATATATATATATATATATATATATATATATATATATATATTAGATGGCAATGTTAAGAACAATTGCAATACTAAGAACTTAGAATAATCAAGTGCAGAAATCTCATGCTAACTCCAAATGGAAAATCTCTGTAACATAATCAAAACATCAGCATAACACTACATATAAACATAACATGGATGTAAAAATGGATAAAAGTGCATGCGTATCGAGTCGGAAAATGTTATAAATTTTAGTGTTATCAAACTCCCCCATACTTAAACCTTTGCTTGTCCTCAATAATGTTGCTACACATATGAAAAAGCTTTTGAAAACTGCAGAATCTAATGTCAAGAGTTATGAAAAACAATTGTATTCAAATATTCATACTGGGCTACAAACTCTATTTATGTTAAGATCACATAAGTAGTACTAAATCATACACTAAGGATATCGTAAGAACACAAATCTGCAATTGTGCGGTCATAAGCCAATCTGAATCTGAATCATGTTATTATGCTCAAGCTTAACTTACTCATCCTCTTTTTTGTTCTAATACAATCACATTAAGCTCGTTATCTTTTCACACGCATAGTAAGATAATATGTTAGTGACTATGATCTTATCATTATTTTTTATTTCACTTTGGCTCAAATAATAACAACTAAAGCGATTTTTACCGTTGGGTTAAATGACCAGGTGAGAGTCACCTAAATTAGAAGAAACACTCCTTTTTACTCATTTTTTTCTTTCTTTTAAGCCTAAGATCATTCACCTATTTGCATCGACTGCTTACGTAGTGTGTGCTTAGGATGGTGTTAACTGCTAAGTAAACTACTTAAGGACTATTAAAGGAAGAGAATTCATACCTATGACATGATAATTACTCAAATCGGCCTCTGTATTCAGGAGAGTTATGGTGTTAAAACGATATCGATCTTGTACAGTTATCACAACTCTCTACAATCTATCCTCAATTTCATATGTAACATAATACTTTCTAATCATGTAATGATTTTCAAAGTCAAATTTTATTCTTATGGCTCAAGAAAATGGGAGAATCAATAAACAGCAAGAAACCACACATAAAGATTCAACAACACATGCATTGACTCGACTAACAACAATTAAATTAAAAATTGCATAAAATTCTAATAAACATGAAATAAACTAGAAAAGCAGTAAATCTAACTAAAAAGCAATAAAAAGGAAAATAGTAAAGTTCCTCCCCCACACTTAAACCAAACATTATTCTCAATGTTTTGATATAAGTGGGAAACGGAAGAAGAACCTGGATGAAATCTGTGAAGGCATTTGTGCCAGCCACGACCTCTACCATGGCCTTGGTTCCAACCACCTCGTCCATCATGCCTACCTCAACCATATCCATCACGCCCATGTCCGTCATCTATTAGGAACTACAAGATAATCAATCTCATTAATAAGGAATCCAACTGGTTATTGCGGTGATCTTCAGCCGCTTGTGAAAATCAAAGGTGCTCTAGCCTCTCCTGGTGGCGGTGCTCCATGGAATTCTAAAAGGTTTTCCACTGATGGGTCTGCTCTACCATGGCGGTTTGTGATATCTGAATCTTCTGGATGTCACCAGGCACGGTGTTCTGTAATATCCTCATGTGATGCACACGCCCTAAAACTGAAGTTTGGGTAGCCTGAATCAGTTGCACATTATCTGTCATATATGTCCTAAAATTTTGCATTTGACTCATTTGTTCCATGATTGTTGTTTGTTGTGTTTGCATTTGTTTCATATGTTTCATCATATCTATTTTTTGTTGATGCATGACATAAATTAGGTTGTCCCTCTCAACATCCATAGCATTTTGGAAGTGCATCTCACTAAGTATGTCATCAAGTATAGTGCATGTGGATCCCGTAGAAGTACCTGCAAAATCATCAGAAAAATATGGTGCATTGTGTGTAAGTGAATCAGGAATATGGGGGAATGGTATGATGGTGGCTCATGCACTGGAGAGCCTTGCTCTCTTTGATCAAATTCATCATCGGTGTCCCCTCCAACATTAGCATTCTCAGGAATGTCAAAGGGAACCCGTCCGGCCTCAACACCGACATTCAAATTATAGATCTAATTTGCCATGATATGCACATCATTGTGGTTTGGGCAAGGTAAAGCAATACTAGGGACCTATCTATTACTAATCATCAGGGAATATCCCCCATTCCTCCTAGTTTTAATCAACCTCATATGGCGGCAGGCAGTAATATCAAGGTAGGGTACGTGTAGAGGATCTAGTGTTGTAAGCTCAGCTTCTAAGCCTATTGCGCGAGCTATAGAGGTAATCACTCCTCCAACAGAGATAATCCCGTTTTTAGCAGTGCTAATCGCTTGCATATGTGTTAGCATAAACGGGGCATAATTAACTCTAGTGGGTGCGGAGACACTATGATTATAAAACAACTCTTTAGCATTTATTTTATTAGTGTTATCCTGACCAAAAATGGTTTGTGCCAATATTTGGCGAAAATATCTAATGGTCGGGTTGTGGATGTTAGTCACATTATTACCCTCAAAATTATCAGCAAGACTACCTGTTAATTATTACAAAAAATTTCCAACCTCAAGTACCCAATAAGTGTCTAAAGGTGTTTCATAAACAACACCTTCACCATAAGGGAAATTCAACATGTTGGGAATAACATTCTGATCAAATGTATATTCTTTATGAAAACATTCTAATACTAACTGACCCTGTAGAGCTAATAGTCATAATCTGGGTAGTGTAAGAGAGAGAACTCAAATATTATAAGGTTAGAATCACATAGATGGGGTCTTTTCTCGCACAAAAATGTGTTAAACTTACTCTCTCTAACATCCAATGAACATTGTTATATAAGCCTAAACTACAAATACAAGTATCATCGACATACCTAGTTGGAACGATCAATCGGTTGAATAAGGTGTCGTAGCGCTTCTTTTGCTTTGCATCCCAAAATTCAATGCCCATATAGTCTACATTCTGAGCCATTTTTGAAAGTGGGAGATGGTATTTGAGAAGGTAAGTTTATGAGAGTAAGAATGGTGGAAGTTAGTGGTGTGGATGATTTATGTGAGGTTTGGGGTTTATATAGAAATGGTGTGGTAGAGTTGGGAAGGGGAAATGAGTGCAAGTTTGAAGGTTTTTAGAAGGTTTTGGAAATGGGGGAAAGTTAATGTGATTTGGTGGATGGTAAAAATTGAATGTGAGTGGGTGGAAGATGGAAGGGTGGATGTTTAAATGAAAAAATATGGCACTTACAGGTTTTCATCACGTTCAAGGTTCATGGGGGACACCATGAACCTATGGCGAACACCATCAATGTTAAATGGTGCTTTTTGCGGTCCATCTTGTATCTTAGTCCCGCCCAAGGCATTTTTATACTTAGTCTTCAATAAAAATTTGTTGAAGGGGTAAAAAATACTTAAAGAAAAAATGATTAGATTAAATTAAAATTAAAAATAAAGAAATAATATTCTAAGGGCAAGAAAGATATTTTGTGGGTTGCCTCTCACACATTGCTTTGTTTAATGTCGTTAGCTCGAAGACTCAGGAGTACAAGCACTCATGGTGGTTCCTTCGAGACTGACTCCTCGGTCAAACTTTTAATACTATTTGTTTTTTGTGGCCACTTATCAAGCCATCTCCAATATCCCCCACCTTTTCTTTTCTCCTTCTATGGGGTGGTTCATTCTTCTGAATTTGTGGTGGTGGTTCTGGCTCTATCCTGAGTATCAGCTTTTCAGGTTTGAGTTTACTTCTTTCATCCACTGCCTCAAAATCTAACCTTCCCCTTTTAACACTAATGATTTCCCTAGTTTCATGATCCTCTAATTTTCTCTTTTTATGTAGGACCTCATACATAGGTGCATTGGTGTGGATATTTTCCAATACCTCCGCACATATTTTGGATTAAGAGCATACCTTAGCTTCTACAAATATTTGCGGGAAAAGAATCGGTGGGTTATAGGTAGGAGGGACAACATAAATCGCTTCTTTCTCTACCTCTTCGACAACCTCCCTTCCGGGTGGTGCTAGTGTACTTTTTTCACCAGAACTCTCCTTAACCTCATTATTACTCTCCTTAGGACTTTTGATTTGTTTTTCACTACTAGTAGCTACAAAATCCACATGTTTCTAAGGGAAAGGTCATTGAGGTGTCTGTGCAGGCAAGGAGATTTAAATCTCTAATGCGTTATTGTGAGTTGCGAGGGAATCGACCACAATGTTTAGTTGTCTAAGGGTTTCCTTAGTATGGAGACTTTGTTTTCTAAACTCTTCATTCTGGAGAATTTGTGTCGCTACAAAGCGCTCCATTATAGATTTTAGCCTAGAGAGAGTTTGCGTTGCAATGAAAGCCTCCATTAATATTTCGAGGTCAAATTTATGAGAATCTTTCGGTTCCTTAAAATACTGAGAGTGGAAATTGTAGAGAAAATATAGGTGATCCATCTACTTAGGATTGTAGTAATTGAAACAAGAGTGCCTTAGTTTATACGGTGCAACAATAGAGTTACAATATTGACTAAATTGTTCCCCGATAATGGAACCAAAAACTTGATGTGAATTTTTCTTTCTCTTTGAAGCTTTTCGCAAGTGCACAAAATGTATCGGGGTAATATAGAAGGTTGTCGAACCCACATAGAACAATAGTCAATCTTATTACTATCTACTGTTGCTATGTAAATCTAAGATTGATTGATTTTTGTTTGAGAAGGGGAATAAAATTAAAGTTTGTTTTTGAAAAAAATTAAAAACGAGACCAGAATGTAATTTCCAATCACTCATCTAGGACTCAATAAATATTTGGCATTTATTTTGGTTTTTAAAATATTTTTCGGAAGAAATTATTAATTTAAAAACACTACTCTCTTTCGCGTAGTCCGTGTCATGCTTCGAAACCGTAAAAGTCATATTGTCGCTCCACATTTTATAATTTTGAAACAATTTTTGAAAACTAATAAATCCTAATTAATGACTAAAGCGTTGTTGTTGTTTTTAGAATTTAATCCCAATTTTTATGATCGGGTGACCGATCTCACATTGTCGCGCTGTTGACCAAAACCTGAGTGTTTTCGCTTTCACGCAAAAAAATTTGGCATCAAAACTAAAAATTAGAACTGGAAAATAAATTAATATTGAAATTATACGCCAATTTGATTTATTGAGTCCCGTCGGAACGAAGGTTCTCACATCCGGACTCTAGGAATTTTAACCGGACATAATTGAAACAAAACTCATATTATTATTATGCATGCAAAATATAAGCATAGATATGATAATAGTAATAATATATTGAAATAGTAGCAATGCAATATATATATATATATATATATATATATATATATATATATATATATATATATATATATATATATATATATATATATATATATATATATATATATATATATATATGTGTGTGTGTGTGTGTGTGTGTGTGTGTGTGTTTGAAATAGTATGTGTAAAGTAATTATATATGTATATGGTAGTAGATGGTAATATATGTAGCACTTAGAAACTAAAAACTGTAATAATAGGAATGGCCAAAACAATTAAAAACATCAATTGAAATATTAAGAACTTAAAATAAACAAGTGCATAAAATTAAAACAAAAAATACTTACGGAAAATAAACGCACTGCGGGAATAAGAAACCAAAAAACTTGAACGAAAAATTCTGGAATTAAATTGACGTTAAGCTTTAACAATGAATGATCCAAGTAATAGCATGAAACTTGCAGAAGCTTAGAACTATGGTGCTCTTATTACTCAATGTGAGCGATTAAGAACTTTTACAATAAGTGATATATCTGCCTACTTCATACTAAGGAACTTCAATCGCAAAAACCTAAAAGTTAAACCTATATATATTGTTGTAAATTCTGAAGTGATGAAGAATTCGTGTAGAAATCAGTTGAGGAAAAGGTGGGTGACTGGGAGAAAACTCAGTCATGCAGCTGCTAAAAATCTTGGCACGAAGTCCATGGCATTATCCATGAGTTCAACATGAGAGATAACACTGCATATAAACATAAAAGATCTTCGGTCTTATACCTACGTACCAACATAAAAATGAGGGATCGAAACCCCGTAGTTCGTGGTAAAAGTTTTAAAGAAGTTATTGGATTGATTTTAATAAAGGTTTAAAAGGAAAAGGGAACAAAATGGCCAAAATATTTAAATGAAGTTGTTAATTATTTTTTTTCTTTTTTAAAGTTAAGTCAATATGATTAAGTTCATTCACAAGGTTGATAAGAAAATGTTTTAAAAATCAATGACATAAGGCCAAAGTTTCTACTTATTTAAATATGTCTAAGTTAAAATCATAAACAAAGAAAGTTTTTTAAAAGGAGGGAGATATTTTTAAATTTAAGAAAGAAGGGAGGAGATGAAGAGACTACCCTAGACAAAAATTTAAAAGTTAAGAGTTGAAAAGATCTGACCAATGGAAAGCAATCCATAAGACAAGAATGTCAGATAGAAATGCATTTGTTTGGACTTTTGAGAAAACAATAAGCATAAACAACATCCAAGCAAATAATATGAAGACCAATGCATCAAATAAATATAGTCATAATATCCAAGCAAGCACTCCAATAGCAAGCAGTCTTCAATGTCTTCAAATGTATCAGATGAAAATATTCCTTGTGGCAGACTCATAGAAATAATCATCAGATATTAACAATAATAACAATATAACAATCAAGCATAGAGACAAAATGACAGATGAACCAAGAGAACTTCAAGGTTTGCATAATATGAAAGACACAACCAAGGATAGCTCAGTCTCATAATAATGGCATTGGTCAAGTCCTCAAAGTATATGGAGGCTGCCTATTCTAAGTCCAAAAGTTCAGATCAAGTCCAATAGCCTACCAAGATATTTTTTAAAGGTTTTTTTATTCTTATCAAGTATTTTAATGTCCTCATACCACAAACAGAACAAAATCACAAGCATACAATATATACAAGCACAAATGATACGACTCAAGTGAGCAAAATAAAAATGACTGAAACATAAACATCTTGCATGAAATGTAAATGGAAATGAATGATAAAGATACTGAAATTTAAATTGCATTAAGTAAATGACTTGAAAGTAAAGCAATGTTAATATGAGGTTAGTAAAGTGTTAGTTAAATAGTTTTAATTGTTTAAGTCATTCCTTGGAGAACACTCAACCATCCATTCACAAGTATGAAGACCTAAACCAAGACATCGTTTGTGAGAAGGGCTCCAACTTGGATAAATCAACAAGTATACCACTAGCTCTCACAAATTGAAAAACTGTTAAGTCTTCACACAGTTCCATGAAGAATGAGAGACTTACAATCTCACTTACAAAAATGTTATGCCTTTTGGGACAAATTTAGTTCTATGTTAAGCAATCGTAATTGGACTTATGTAGAAGTCACAACTATCTGAGGCCAGGAAATAATAATATCGATGTTAATGCATGTTAGAGACATGGTACAAAGAACCAAGCTCCTAAAACATACCACACACAAAAATAAAGTGGGAGGGGCCTATCTCAGTCAGGCTCATGTTGATTCATCGGACATGAGGTCACTGATGAATCAACTAGTATTTGACTTGTAGAGAATTCATTGGTCAATGATGGATTGAGGAAGAAGAGGGATGAAGATGAATATGGGAGGGGAAATAGAAACTCAAATTGATCATAGGAGGAATTTCATCTGATCAATACTATCCATTCATCTTGAGGGATGAAATGTACATTTCATCAACCCCATAAATCCAATAGTATTGATCAAATGGAAGTTCAAATCAACAATGATCAAGGTCAAACAGAAAGTCAAACATCACAAGGTCAATCAAATGGCTCAACAATATTTTCAAACAATTAAACAACTAAAAATCAAATTAAAATGAATTAAAATGCATTTTTCAAAAGTTAAAACCTCAAATCCCTTCAAATCACCAAACAAATGACCAAGGGATTTATCCTAGGTCAAACAAGGTCAAAGGACCTTAGACACAAAATTCCAGATTTTTTGGAAAGTCAGAAGTATTTTAAAATATTTAAAAGCAAGTCCAAAATCATTTAATTCTTAAAAAAATATCAAAATTAATCCAAAAAATGATTTTAATTTAAAATATGGAAGAGGAAAATATTTAAAGATTTTTGGTGAAAGTCCCATATTTTTTGGATTAAAAATGAATTTAATATGAATTAAACAAAATAAGCTAATTAAAAATAAAATCTGAATTAATTAAAATAGATGGAAAAATAAGGGCCACCATATCTCCCTCATTAATTGAGGTGGATGTTCTGATGGCCACACGCTAAGGTGCATCTAACACTCTGGTCAAACGCGTGACAAAGTGAGTAATCAGAACCAATGGTCATGTTCAGAACGTCGGGACATGATCAAATGGTTGGGACGTTGCCAACACATCACCGGAGTTAGGGCTCCGGTCATCTTCTCTGTGGACCTCACCAGACTGGTCCATTGTTAACCTCAATGAAAATAAAAGATGCATGCACTATTTTGAAGAAAAAAATGCCAGGAATCCAAATTTGCCCTAAGAACTTTCCAATTCTCACTATATTGAAAGATACATGGAATTGAAAATTGAGGAGTATGAACTGAGTTGCTTCAATTTGACCTCAAAGCAACTCAATCTTATTTCCTACATTGGTAGGTCTTCAGACAACCAAAACTCAACCAAATGGTGGAGAATTGACGGAGAATCGAAAAAGAGAAAAATCTAAAAGTTCACCTTCGGTTTGCTTCAATTGAGCTTGATTTCCCTTCCAATTTGGCTTGGCTTGCTTCTATCCACTTACAGGAGGTGAAATGAATGATCAAAGGGCTTGGATTCTTGGAGTTTCAATCTCAAAACAGAAGTGAAATTGAAACTTGATTTCAATTGAAATCTTCAAGTTTATCCTTTTAATTGAGGCTAGGGAATTGCAGGATCAAGGCTGGGGCCGAAGGGTCCTTCTTCTGAGCTCAAGGGCAATGTATTTATAGCCTAAACACTTGCTTTTCACACACTTCCAATCAAATGCTAAAAATAGCAATGTCATCATGCATGCTTGCATGGGCGTGCACAAGGCCCATGAAATGATGCAAATAGGTCCAAATTCAAATCCAAATGATGCTGAAACAATAACATGAAACCATGCAATGTTAATTTGAAAATTGGGCATGAAATTTTCAAAATGGGGCCATGCATTACAGCCATGCGCAAGTCACTCAAAAATGATCCAAATGCCATGATCATGGACTCTTTGGAAAGATAACATGAAGGGGAGAATGTTTTATGTTAAAACATTTTCCATTTGAAGCTTAGATCATGATTAATTTTAAGGTGGAAGTTGGAGGGAATCAAACATAGTTGAAAAGTTTCAAAGTTAAAAGTCAAATGATCACTTTTCTCACCTTGAATAACTTTTGCTATGAGCTTTAAATGAAAATGGTTCCTTCTTCAAAGTTGTAACTCTTTCACTCATCTTAAATTTGGTCACAAATTTTACACCATTTGAATCTTGCATAAGGGAGTTATGGATTTTATAAGTTGAGGAAAATTGCTCATTCAATGATGATGGCCCAAAATGACCTATAATGTTTCCTCTTGATACATTCCCTTGAATGTAGAGTTTGACATTTCTCAAATAAGAAAAGTTAGATAAGACATCTTTAAATTAATCATGAAAATTTGATGGACTTCATGTCATTAAAATTGAACAAGTTACGGTTCTTGGAAGTTGACCTTCTAACTAGGGCACAGACAAAATGACCTATAATATTTCACCATAAAAAATGACATTCCAAGAAATGTTAGCTTTTGATGTCAACATGAAAGTTGTTTATAATGTCATAAAGAGTAACTTTTCTCTTGGAATCATTTTCATATGACAAAAATTGTAGGAGATAGGGTTTAGGGAAACCCCAGATTTGACTAGTTGACTTTCTCTAGTCAACCTCTTTGAACCAACTTGCAAACTTGAAGTTCTTTTAATATTTGGGGCTTATGAAGGATCGTATATGCTTGATATGATGTATAATGAAGTATCCCTTGAAATATTTTGACCAATTGTTGAAGAAACTTGCTGAGGAAGTCACACAAGATACCTAGATGAATTAGGGTTTCTAAGGCAAACAAGCTTCAAATCTCTTGATGAATTATTGATCAAATTGACAAATAAAGAACATGGGGATCCATATATGATTCTTTGAGTCAATGTAGACCTTTTCTAACTTGATCCCTTGAATTGAAGGTATCAAACCCTAGATGTGAGCTTGTTGATGGACACACACACCACCTACAAAAGAAACAAAGTTATACTAGATATATTTTTGTTATTTTGGTTAGTAAACAAATAAAAACAAAGTATAATACAATCAAAATTTCTTGGTGATCTCTCCCAATGAAAACCCAATGAATGAGGGGTAAGGAGGATACCAAGGTGTGATCCCAAAGCCAATGCAAATGATGAGATAACATGAGGGATCTTAGGGTCAAAATTGGGGTCTTACAGTAACCATTCAGAAGTGAACTCTTAACATCCATCTGATATAAGATGATGTTATGATTAACATCAAATGAAATTAATATACAAATAGACTATAATTTGGAAATTGGTGCAAAGGTCTCAGTATAGTTAATTCACTCTTGCTGACCATTACCTTGTGCCACCAGTATGGCCTTGTTCCTTACCACTTCTCCTTTCTCATTCAGTTTTTTCTGAAGACCCATTTTTTCCCAATGACATGAATTCCTTTGGGTATAGGCACAATATTTGACATATCATTTCTATAGACTTGGTTTAACTTTTCTTGAATTTCCAAAATCCACTCAGTTTCAAGAAATGCTTCATCAACAGATGTAGGTTTTTTGAGGGACACCAAACCTTTTAGCGTCTCTTTAGAGGATTTTAATGAGGATCTAGTTATATCTGGTTGAGTTTTATCTCCCAGAATCAATTCTTTAAAATGTGAAGATATTTTTTTGTGCTTCCTCAGAGGAGTCTGAGCTTCAGCAGCTTCTGGTTGAACAGTTTCAAAGTCTTTTGCCTTAGATTCTTTAGCTTCTTATTGTTTACTTTCAGAGCCTGAATAGGTAATCACTAGATATTATCAGAGTCAAGTTTGTCATCAAATATTACATGAATTGATTCCTCAACAATTCTTGTTTCAGTGTTATATACTTTATAGCCTTTAGAGTGTTCAGAGTATCCTAACATAACACACTTTTGTGCCTCAAAATCAAACTTATGTTAAAAATAAAATAATTGCATCTAAAAGGATGGAAATCTGAAATTTTGGGTTTCCCATTCTTCCATAATTCATAAGGATTCTTACCCAGAATAGGTCTTATAGAGATCATATTCTGAATATAACATATTGTGTTAACTTCCTCTACCCAGAAGTGCTTAGCCACATTTGTCTCACTGATCATGGTTTTGGCCATTTCTTGCAAAGTCCTATTCTTCCTCTCTACAAATCCATTTTGTTGTGGAGTTCTAGGATAGGATAAATAATGGGAAATGCCATTTTCATCAGAAAGTTGTTCAAAATCTTTATTTTCAAATTCACCACCATGATCACTTCTGACTTTAACAATTTTAAAGTCTTTCTCGTTTTACACTTGTGAGTAGAAGGTAGAGAACATAGAATATGACTCATCATTGTGTCTTAAGAATTTAACCCATGTCCATCTGTTGTAGTCATAAAAAATGATAAAACCATATTTCCGGTTATTGACAAAAGCAATTTTCACTGGTCCAAAAAGGTCAATGTGCATCTGAAAAGATGTAGAAATAACATTCTTTTATTTGAAAGAAGTTCTTGAAAACTTGGATTTCTGACATGCTTCACAAAGAGCATCTGAAAAGAGAACTTCAGATTTGGAAGGCCTTTGACTAAATTAAGTTTATTTAGATGAGAAATTCTTCTCATGCGAACATACCCAATCGTTTGTGCCAAACCCATTTCTCTTCATTAACAGACAAGAGACATTTTATATTTTGATTATTAAGATTAGAAAGTATAATTTTGTAAATATTATTCTTCCTCTTTCCATTGAAAAGAATGAAGCCATCCTTCTAACTAACAACTTTACAAGATTTTTAATAAAATATCATATCATAACCATTGTCACTTAATTTACTTATGGACAATAAATTATGCATTAATCCATTAACTAATAAAACATTAGTAGTACAAGGAAAAAACCATTACCAACTGTTCCGGAGCCTATAATCTTCGCTTTTCGATTACCTCTAAAACCAACAAAGTCACCTGGCTTAAGTTCATGGTCTTAGAACATATGCCTTCTTCCTGTCATGTGTCGTAAGCATCCAGCGTCCAGGTGCCATGATTGGTGTTTTTATTATGCTGCTAAGGATGCATGTAACATATATTATTATGTCCTTAGGTACCCACATCTTTTTGGGTCCTTTCTGGTTAGTTCTCCCAGGGTTCTTAGAGAACTTGAGTCTTTGTGAAGAATAATCATTTTTCCTATGTGCATAAGAGAAATGGGAATAAAGAGATTTTGGTTTTGCCTTTTGTTTTAAAATAGGTTTTTCTTTAGGCACATAACCAATTCCTTTTATTCCATTTTTGCTAACTCCATAGATCATTGAATCTATTTTGCTTCTATCTTTGTTTCTAGCCAGGAATTCCATAAAAGATTTGTCATATTTCTTTATGGCATTTTCAAAATCCATAGAACCTTCTGAAATAATTTCTTCCTCAAGTTTAGAACTCTTACTTTGAAGTGCAAAGTTGTCATTTTTAAGAATAAAATTTTCTTCATTTAGAGTGGATAAATATTTCTTTAGCTTACTATGTGCTTCATATTCAGATACTTAGACTTGTTTCAGGTCCTTGTATTTGTTCTGAAGCTTTTGATATTTTTCCAGAATTTCAGATAAGCATGATTCTAGTTCAGAACGATATAGATTAGGAAATACCTCTTTAGAGTATGACTCGGATTCAGATTTTGATTTTGATTGTGCCTTATCATCAAATGCTTATGTGCATGCCATCAGCGCCATATTAGCCTTCTCTTTCTCATAGTCATCTCCTAAGGATTCAGAGTCATCCCAAGTATCCATCAAACCTTTCTTGTTCTCTTTGAAGTCTTTCTTTTTTGGATTGTCTTTTCTCAACTTGGGACATTCATTTTTGTAGTGAGTTGGCTCCTTTCACTCAAAGTAGGTAGCATATTTTCCAGCACTGCAGCGGTGTATTCGTTACCTTTAGATTTATTGACTAAATCAAAAGCAAAGCATACAAAGTAGAGTCGCCACTGCACTTCTATTTATCCAAAGGAATGGCTAGAAAGCGAACAAAAGCCTATAAAGTTTTACAAACAAAACTAGCAAAAAGGGGTCAGAGATCTGGGTAAGGGGGTTGGTTATGCTATGGGAAGGTGTTAGGCACCCATAACATCCTAGGTACTCCTAGGGAGCCCTTTTCATAACTTGTTGTATCAGGTTATTGTTTATGAAAGTATTTTTGTGCAAACATGATTGGAGAGATGAGAGAAGAATGTACAAGTTAGTTATTTTTGTGTTTGGATGGATGAACCCATTGCCTACGTACCTTTCATGAAAGATAAGGATCAAAACCCCGTAGTTCGGGTAAAAGATTTCAAAACAATGAGTGGATTGATTTTAAACAAAAGCCTTAAGGTCTTTCATTATCAAAGGGAGAAAACACGACCTGAACGACCACAAGTCCACCATGTGAGAAAAGCTTCGACATGCTAGTGAGGGATTATGCCCTATAATAAGCATGGAAGTCTTACAGTTCGATCACTAAGGACAAAGGTGAGATTCACATCAACCACTAAGATAATTCAGATCTATGGCTAATGCATGAAAACATGATTAAGAAGTGGACAAGGGCCACAAAAGACAATTGAGTGGGTTGAATTAACCAATTAGAAGTATTCACAAAGATAGTCAAAGTTTGAATTAGAGTTCATTTACAATGAGTATTAGTGAAAAGAGAGTTTGAAAATCAAAGGCATAAGGCCTAGGTTTCTAGTTTTGAAAACAAGTCAAATGTTTGCACAAAAGTTTTTTCTGGTTTTGGATTAAGGGTGAAAATATGGATCAAGGTTAAGCATGCAAGAGGTGGGTTAAGGGATAAAGTCACAATAGGAGTTGCTTTCTCAAGACCATAGAGATGACCCAAGTAAGTTCCTTTGGAATCAGGCAACACAAGGATAAAAGCAGTAAGCAAGTTCAAGAGAGCAATAAAAAAACTGGAAATAGAATGCCAATCAATGGTCTTACATCCAACTCCTGAACAAAGAAATAGGAAATAGGATGCCAATGGCTGGACTTATACCTAACTCCTGAACAACACAGAGGAAACAAAATGCCAATAGCTGGACTTACATATAACTCCTCAAAAACAAAATAGGAAACAGAGGGCCAATAGCTGGACTTACATCTGACTCCTAACAACAAGGATGCATGAAAAGCAAACACATGAAAGATGCACAAGTAAGCAAACAGACAATCAAACATCACTCTCTATATACAAACAAGAGGCTCAGTCAAAAGGTTAGGCTTTAGTCAAGAGGGGTCATATCAACATCGACAAACAAGCCAAAACTGTAAGGGTGCTTTTGAGCTCTTAACCACTAACATTGAGAGTTAGGGTTAAGCTGATGAAATGGAGAAATGAGGATGTGACCTCATGCTCTTAACCCTGGCCTGGGTGAGCTTGAATCAAAGAAGGTGTGGGGATCCAGAATGAGGGACCCTATTCCATATGACTGACTCTATACAAGATCTTGGGTGTTTATTCAAAAGCATCAGCACATAGTGCGAGCATAATGAAAGACTCAACTGAATAACAGGGGATTGATTGCAAATCCCTTCTATCTGTCAATTGCCTCTTCACTTAGGAGTACTTAATAAGTAACATGCCTCAACAAGGAGGTCTTTAGCACAAATGTAAACAACCAAAGTGGTAAACCAACCACAAGCAAAGCAAAGCTCAAGTAAGAGCTAAAAGCGACTAATGTACCTTTCTTGAGGACAGTGAGTGGAAACAGTGGATTCAAGTGCTCAAATCTTCCAGATCTCCTTGCTCAACCTTGATATGAAGCTCTATGCACGAATTGGCAGTGAAAACCTCTTGGATCTAGCTCAAAATTCAAATTCCATCTTCATGAGTTTGTGCACAATTTGCTTGATTCTTGGCCAAATCTTTCAAACCAAACCTTGATTCTTCATCTATGATCCATGTTGAACACGAATATGCAATAATATTGGTGTGTTATGTAGAGAAATTTGAAGTTTGAGATGAGAGCAAAAATGAAGGGAAATGGAATTTCTAGATCTAGAATGTGATTTCCCTGAAAATTCTGTTATGATTTAGCCTTTATACCATGTCTTAATCACCTTGCTAATCAAAATTTGTATTGGTTAATTGGGATTAATGAAATGTAAGGTGAATGACCAATTTTGGCAAGTGTATGGTGCATGAAAATCCTACACGTGAACAGTGCACATGCATGGCTCAAACTCACTCAAAATCATCTCATGAGCAAGATTGGATTGGAATTTTGTATGTATGATGCACCAAATTTGAATTATGCATTTTCCCTCCAAAATGCACTTGAATGAGCAAGTGGTCATGTGAATTATTTTCATGCAATGCAATGATGGATTTGGAAACTATTGGTCACAAGAAGCAAATTGCAAAAAGAGGGACTCAATTTGGAGTTTTGTAGCAAAAGTTATGGCACTTTGAAGTTCCAAGCACACTTTGCAATCATTGGACCATAACTTCTCAACCATTCATCAGATGATCATGATCTTGGAGTTTTTGGAAATGGGAGAGAAAGATCTTCAACTTTCATGTTGATCAAAAATTCATTTGAAGCTTCTTTGATGTTGGAAAGTTAAGTTGAATGTGGACCAAAAACTTGCCATTTTTGGAAACTTGAAATTACAGGTCACTTTCCATTTTGGGAAACTTTTGATTTGACTTCAAAATCTTCAAGATAGATGTTTGACATGATGGATAGGCCTTGTTTGAACATGAATGGGATGTCTCAGATCACTTCCCACACCTCAAAGCCTTCAATTGACTGCACATTTGACTGTATGGTCCTCAGATGACCTGGACAATGCCTGATGAATTTGAGCCTCAAACACTTGGGGAATTTGCTCCAAAATGAACCTCTAGCTCATATAAGCTCAAGATAATGTCATGTGGTCCTCATACCAAGAAAATACCATCCTCTCTAGTACAAATGAAAACCTTGAATTGCCTTAACCTGTGGCTGCTTAGATTGCAAAACAAATGTTAGATGACATATTTTTTGCGCTTTTGGTTAGTGATTAAACAAGAAAAACAATTATATACAATGCAAGCAATGCCTGGTGATCTCAAACCACTCATAGGAAATCCCAACCCAAAGGAAAGGAAGGCAAGGTGCTCAGAGATCCTTGAGGCTATGTAATGCTATGATATGACGCCATGAGGGATCTTAGGGACAAAATTGGGGTCTTACAGATGCCCTTATTTAAGATCATTCTATTCGGAGAAATGAAGGTTAAAATCTTCGTCTCGACGAGGTAGAATGAGCTTAAATAACAATAATGAGACAAATTTTGGTCCTTGAGAGACCCCATGATGCAAATGTATGTATGCAAAACAAACTAATCTCTGTGGGAATATGGGCCCACAAAGAAGAAAAGAAAATCAGGAGCAATTGAAAAATCCATAGGAATGATGCACTTCCTAATGGAACAGAGACTCTGACGGGACTCTTATGGGGATAAGAAAAAACGAAAAATGCGTGAGCAGGACACGACTTAGAATTAGGGGACTTTACTGGGGAGTAAAGGACTCAAACTGGGGAAAGATTTCCAAAGGAAAACAAATCCAATGGAAAGACTCAAGCTGACTCAAAAATGCATGTGCTGGGACATACGCCAACACAGCAAGACTATCCACAAAAGGATACATCGGATAAAATCCGAACTCAGGCTGGGAAAAGAGCTGACAAGACAACTCTGCCGGGAAAATGCATGTATTGGGAGTAGACCAACACAGCAAAAGGTGAATCATAACAACAATTCCGCTGGGGAAATCTAAAATACTTTCCAGGGAAAGCAAAAGGGTGAGGTGTTACCGGTTAGTGAGTAACAAGATCAGGAAGAAGAAATATCTAAGACCTGTGTACGGGTGAGAGATATCAATCGACCAAAACATTTGAGGAAGACCTGAAAAGGTATATTTCTACTCAGAAAAATCTGACAAGACAGGGGACCAAGGTCATAATAGGGAGCAGAAAGGAAGGAACACCAGGGATACCGGGTAGTAGGTATATAATAGGTGACCGACCAGGGCGTGAATTGGTTTGTGTTCCAAAACACTCATCATCCGAAAGGAGGGCTTGAAAAAGCAAATCGACTTACAGGATGGACATTCGATTCTATAAAGAATACGAATCTTGCTCGACTGAAGAAAGACAACACTTCGACTGAAGAGCGCATGAGCTATATTATCCATTACCGTCAAAACGTGGATAGTATACTCGCATGGAAGGAACGCCAGGGATACCGGTTACTGGGCATATAATAGGTGACCGACCGAGGTGTGAATTGGTTTTTACTTCCAAAACACTCATCATCCTGAAGAAAGCTAGAAAAGCAGACTTGTTTATAGGATGGATATTCGATTCCCAAACAGGAAATACGAATCTTACTCAATTGGGGAAGAACAACAGACTTCAACAAAAGAGTGCATGAAATATATTATCCATTACCGTCAGAACGTGGATAATATACTCGAAAGGAAGAGACACCAGGGATACCGGTTACTGGGTATATAATAGGTGATCGACCAAAGGGAGAAACAATCATTATCAACAAAGGATAAATGAGAGTTGACTTGCTGGGGATAAATTGCGAGCATACGGCAATTATCCAAACAAATAGGGTAGAATGAACATTCGATTCCGCAAAGGGAAAACGAATCTTACTCAACTGGGGAAACACGAAAGGCTTCGACCGAAGAGTGCATGAGATATATTATCTATTACCGTCAGAACGTAGATAATATACTCGCATGGAAGATTATCCACAACCAGTTACTGGGTTAATGAAGGATAAATCGACCGAAAAGAAAGGCATCGGGATACCAATCTAGGTATATAATGATGACCAATCAAAAGGGAGCAACAAACATTACCGACGAACGGTAAATGAAAGAAGACCCGCTGAGGATAAAATTTGCTTACTCAGAGCAAAAATCCACAAGAAAGAAGGAATATCAACATCGACTACTGGATGAAGATAACCACAAAGAGGGGATTACATCTACCGAATACTGGGTAGAAAACCACGGAAGAGTAATCGTCATCGGTTGAGATGAACAACAAGGGTTAGCTATGCAAAGGGGAGAAAAACATACTCAACAAGAGAAGAATCAAAGGACTCGACCAGAGAGTGCATGAGATAAACTATTTATTGCCGTCAAAACGTAGATAGTAAACTCGCATGGAAGATTATCCATAACCGGGTTGTAGGTTAGACAAGGATAAATCAACCGAAAAGGAGAAACAATCGTTACCAACAATAACAGGGTAGACGAGAGATGACTCACTGGGGATAAATTGCAAGCATACGACAATTATCCGGGAAAAAGAGGGAACATCGACATCGAATACTGGATGAAGATGACCATCAAGAAGGGAGATTACATCTACCGAATACTGGGTAGAATACCATAAACTCAGTCGGGGATAAGATGAACGATTGCTGTTTACTGAGCAGATATTCATTTATACCACGGGAAAACACAAACTCCGATAGGGAGAAAACAAATAGGATTTACGACTACCGAATACTGGGTAAAAGACCACAAAATCCGCCATCAACCAGAATGAACCACAAAGGTTACCTCTGCTAGGGGATGAAAGTAGGATTTACAACTACTGGTTAGTAGGTAGAAGACCAAAGGAATAGGACTTACAACTATCGGGTTGTAGGTAGAAGCCATAGAAACCCACTGAGGATAAAGTGGAAAACCATTGGTGACCTTATTGAGGAACACCAAAACAGTCTCAAACGTCAATTTAGGATCAAACCAAAAAGGCAAATTGAATCAAGACTCATCCTAATGAGGATATAACTTAATTAGGAAGATCCATCCCAATGTGTGTGTTGGGAGGAAACGGAAGCAACCGTCATCCACGAGGATAGAACTCAGTGGGGAAAGGCAGGAAAGATGGACACTTTCTGCTTAAGGGGCTGACTCTATTTTGAAGGATCAGACACACCCATCTGCTTGGGGAAATGTACCACCAATTAGCAGGGAGACAAAAACAAAAGGTATATGGCAAAAGATGCAACATGAATATCTGAATGTTAATGATTATGCATGTATATGCGTGGTTTATGTATGAGGAATGCTGACAAACAGACATATCTAACATAAACAGGACCAGGAATCAAACGTCTGGTACTACATCTCGAGAGAGAAAGCCAGAAATTCTGGGAGAGTATCCAATCTGCTGGAAATCTGAGATGCTAAGAAGTAAACTCTGCAAGAGAATCAGAGATATCACAGAAAATCACAAAACCTCTGAATGATGGATCATCAAACAATCCGGTTAAGGAGAAGAGAGTCTACTGCACAGGCAGACACTGCTGAGGAAGACAAAACGCACGAGTCGAACTTGCCATACAAGCAACTCTACTGGGGATATTGTAGCAACACCTACTGGAGAATCCAACAGCAACTCCACTGAGGAATTCCACTGAGGGATAAGAGGAAACTGGCGAAATAAACACCAAGTACCAAACTCGCCAAGGAGATCACACCTGCTGAGGAGGAAAGATCGTCACTCTGCTGCAGGAAAAAAGTGATGTACGCCAACAAGCATACCACTACGGGCTGAACCAACAATTTCTCTTGGAGAGAAGATTCAATGCACGGGCAAAAACTGCCGCAACTGCAACTCATGCTGGGGAAGGCAAAAATCAGTAACTTCACTGGGGACGTCTACTGGCAAATCTGCTAGGGAAAACCACTGAGAGTACATCCACTGGGGGATCAATCAGCCACTCCACTGGGGGACGTCTACTGAGAGATCACGCTCTGCTAAGAGAAAAGATCGTTCTTCCGCTGAGGGGGGAGAGTGGTGAACATCTAACAGACATTCTGCTTAGGGATAAACCCAAAAGTCTCAGCTAGGAGAAGCGCTTAATTGTGCAAGTAGAATCTGGCGCAAAAGCAACTCGGGTTGGGGAAACTGTCGACACAGGTAACCACTGACAACTTTGCTTGGGATGAATTATCACAGGTAAAATCCATCGCCAAAAATCTGCTGCGGATCAGAGAAACAGCAACATCTCTGAAAGGGAACAACATCATCGGGACAAGATCCAACAGACCAACCACTCTTGCTGGGATCTAGATATGCCAGGAAACAACAATATCTCGGTAGGGAATCTACCACATAAACAGCTCTACTGGGGAGCATATCTGATAGACGAAGGGAAGACTACTGCTTCAACGACTTCGCTGAGGAAGAAAACACCAAATCCAATCTTCCATAGAGAACACACCCGAGGGGAGAAAATTACTACTCTGCGGGGAATCTGGAGTGTGAATAAATCGTCCCAATACTCTGTTAAGGGAACAAAGCCAAGAAAGGCAACCTGCTCGAGAGAAAACCACAGAAGATTCTCGAGGAAAAAGATACAATCAAATGCTAAGGATATGAACAAATGCCTTACCCTGTTGGAAATCGTACTACCCTTGGGAGAGCACTGAGAGTCTCCTAAGTATCCTTTTGATCATTTGTGAATGTTCACTTTGTTTAAAGACAATTTGTGAAAGGTTTGTTTATTTTGAAAGCAATGATATTTTATCAATTAAAACATGCAAAACACTTGTTGAATTGAAACAAATAAGAGTGCAAATAATTGGCTAAAGGCTCAAATTTATTTGATGGAATGGTAGCCTGCAAATGGAAAGACTCCATAGATTTTTACAAGTTTGAAATTGGTGATATATATTGGAAAGGGCTACATTGAACATAATGACCATTTCTCCACCAATTCCGGATTCGATGTATTCGTAGCTTCAGTTGACGACGAATGAACAAGAATCTCTGATAGATGACAGATGTAGAACACAGTCTTGTCAAGATGCAGTTACTTGCCAAATCCCTAATTTTTGCCTAGATTGCCCCAGGGTGAGGTACTCAATCTAGCGGGATGCAAATATTCTTTTTTCCATGTCTCTAACTTTTGCCTGGATCGCCCTTTCGGGTTTTATCCACCGAGACACTCATTTTTGCATAAGCCGCCCTTTCGGGTTTTCAACTTAGCGAGCTATTCTGTTTTTCTTTTTAGGCAAAGTATTTCTTGACTGCATCTGAATTCACAGGACGAGTGAAATCCTCCCCATCCATAGTTGTAAGCATCAAAGCACCGCCTGAAAAGGCTCGCTTGACAACATATGGACCCTCGTAGTTTGGAGTCCACTTGCCCCTGGAATCGGGTGCAAAAGACAAGACTTTCTTGAGCACAAGGTCACCTTCTCGGAACACACGAGGCTTGACCTTCTTATCGAATGCTTTCTTCATTCTCTGCTGATATAACTGACCATGGCACATGGTAGTCAATCTCTTCTCTTCTATCAAATTCAGTTGGCCGTAACGACTCTGAATCCATTCAGCATCAGTCAACTTGGCCTCCATCAAGACTCTCATTGATGGGATCTCCACCTCTACTGGGAGCACAACCTCCATACCGTAAACAAGAGAGAAAGGGGTTGCCCCTGTTGAAGTGCGGAGAGATGTACGATATCCATGCAAAGCAAATGGCAGCATCTCGTGCCAATCTTTGTACGTGTCAACCATCTTCTGGATAATCTTATTGATATTCTTGTTAGCAGCTTCAACAGCCCAATTCATCTTGGGTCTGTAAGGAGAAGAATTATGGTGTGCAATCTTGAACTCGCTACACAAATCCTCCATCATCTTGTTGTTCAAGTTAGATCCATTATCAGTAATGATCTTATCAGGCACACCATAACGGCATATGAGTTGATTCTTGATGAACTTCACGACCACCTGCCTGGTCACGTTTGCATACGATGCAACTTCAACCCATTTGGTGAAGTAATCAATTACTACGAGAATAAACCTGTGTCCGTTGGACGCTTTCGGTTCAATCATGCCAATCATGTCAATTCCCCACATGGAGAAAGGCCATGGTGATGAAATCACATTCAGAAGTGTCGGAGGAATATGAATCTTATCCGCATAAATCTGACACTTGTGGCATTTCTTCACGTATTTGCAGCAGTCAGACTCCATTGTCAGCCAATAGTAGCCTGCTCTCAGCATCTTTCTAGCCATGGCATGTCCATTGGAATGAGTACCAAATGAACCCTCATGGACCTCAGTCATTAACAGGTCTGCTTCGTGTCTATCCACGCATCTGAGCAGAACCATGTCAAAATTTCTCTTGTAAAGCACTTCACCGCTGAGGTAGAAACTGCCTGACAACCTTCTCAAAGTTTTCCTGTCTTTCACAGATGCCCCAGGCGGGTATACCTGGTTCTGGAGGAAACACTTGATGTTGTAATACCAAGGCTTATCGTCTTGTACTTCTTCAACTGCAAACACGTGAGCTGGTCTATCCAAGCACATCACGGTGATATTGGGAACTTCATTCCAATACTTGACCACAATCATTGAAGCAAGCGTAGCAAGAGCGTCTGCCATTCGATTATCCTCTCAAGGAATATGATGAAAGTCAACTTTTGTAAAGAACGTTGAAATCCTCCTCGCAAAATCTCTGTATGGAATAAGACCAGGCTGATTCGTTTCCCATTCACCCTTGATCTGATTGACAATGAGGGCCGAATCACCATAAACATCAAGATGTTTGATCCTGAGATCGATGCATTCTTCCAATCCCATAATACAGGCTTCGTACTCAGCCATGTTATTCGTGCATTTGAAATTTAGCCTTCCTGTAAAAGGAATATGTGTGCCCTGAGGAGTAATGATTACTGCCCCAATTCCATTTCCGTACTGATTTACAGCGCCATCGAATACCATACTCCATCGGGAACCAGGCTCTGGCCCTTCATCGAGCGTAGGCTCGTCACAATCTTTCATCTTCAAATACAGAATCTCCTCGTCTGGGAAGTCGTACTGAACAGACTGATGATCTTCAATAGGCTGGTATGCCAAGTGGTCAGCCAAGATACTACCTTTGATAGCTTTTTGAGCTCGATACTCGATATCATACTCAGACAACAACATCTGCCAACGGGCAATTCTCCCGGTTAAAGCAGGCTTCTCGAAGATGTACTTGATTGGATCCATTTGGGATATCAACCAAGTTGTATGATTTATCATGTACTGGCGTAAACGCTTAGCGGACCAAGCCAAAGCACAACATGTCTTTTCAAGCATTGAGTATCGAGACTCACAATCAGTGAACTTTTTACTCAGGTAGTAGATAGCAGATTCTTTCTTTCCGAATTCGTCTTGCTGACCAAGGACACAACCCATGGAGTCTTCAAGAACAGTCAGATACATGATCAACGGTCTTCCTTCTACTGGCGGAGACAAGATCGGAGGTTCAGACAGATACTCTTTGATATTGTCGAAAGCTTTCTGGCAATCCTCGGTCCAATCATGGGATTGATCTTTCTGGAGGAGCTTGAATATCGGCGCACATGTGGCAGTCATGTGTGATATAATTCTGGAAATATAGTTCAAGCGGCCAAGAAAACCTCGGACTTGCTTCTCAGTTTTGGGCGCAGGCATCTCTTGTATTGCTTTGACCTTTGAAGGATCAACCTCAATACCTCTCTCGCTGACGATAAAGCCCAATAACTTGCCAGAACGGACTCCAAATGTACACTTGTTGGGATTCAGACGAAGCTTGAACTTCCTCAAACGCTGAAAAAGCTTCAACAAGTGCTCAACATGTTCAACTTCCGTTCGTGACTTAGCAATCATATCATCGACATAGACCTCGATCTCCTTGTGCATCATGTCATGAAACAAGGTAGTCATAGCTCGTTGATACGTGGCTCCGACGTTTCTCAAACCGAAGGGCATCACTCGATAACAGAATGTTCCCTAAGGTGTGATGAATGTTGTCTTCTCCATATCCTCGGGTGCCATTTTGATTTGATTATATCCGGAAAATCCGTCCATAAAGGAGAAGATATTGAATTTAGCTGTATTGTCTACCAACATGTCAATGTGTGGTAGAGGGAAATCATCTTTCGGACTAGCTTTATTCAAATCACGGTAATCCACACACATTCGGACTTTTCCGTCTTTCTTAGGCACAGGCACAATATTGGCCACCCATTAAGGATACGTAGAAGTCACCAGAAACCCCGCATCAATTTGCTTCTGAACTTCCTCTTTGATCTTCATTGCCATGTCAGGATGAGTTCTTCTGAGCTTCTGCTTCACAGGCACGCACTCAGGCTTCAGAGGCAGGAAATGTTGCACAATATCTGTATCTAGACCTGGCATGTCTTCGTACGACCAAGCGAAGATATCAGAATATTCTCGTAGCAAACTAATCAACCCTTTCTTCACAGACTCTTCAAGGAGTGCCCCAATCTTTACCATTCGAACACAATCTTCAGACCCCAAGTTGACTGTTTCCAGATTCTCAAGATGCGGCTGAATGATCTTCTCTTCGTGCTCAAGAAGACGAGTAATCTCATCAGGAATCTCTTCAACATCATCTTCCTCTGCCTCGAATACAGGGAATTCAAAATTGGGAGATGGCGTTGGATCATTATGTTCAATGGGTTTTAGAATCAACCTGCATAATGATTTTTGATATAAAAGCTTTTTAGAAATCAAACAAGGCAATCATTATGCAGATGAAAAGATTGCTTTTATTCTTGTTTTTAGGGTTTTTTGTGATCACCAATTTCATGCAAAAAGCGAAAAGTGAAAATAATTGGAAAAACAAACATTTAACATGAATTTATTGAATGAAATATCATTGTATAAATGTTGCCAACAATGTCATCACTTCTCCTTTTGGCATGGGAAAAGGGTTTTTTAACAAAGTGAATCATTACTCTGACTTATGGATGACTGTAGGAACATCTACAGCGACCCAATTGTGGCAGATCCCGCCAGGGATGACAAAGTTGTCAGAATCCTCAGCATCCTCTTCCAGAACAACAGCAGCTTCCTCGCTCTGAGCAGTGTGGATGAAACCTCCACTCTTGAACAGCCCTTTCTCGTTGAAGACCCCAAAAGAAAAGCCAATGCCAGCCCGGGACTTGTTGTCTTCAAGCTCAATCATTTTTCCTAGACCAGCAACTGCACCACATTCGATGGCCAGTTTCGCATCTCGATAGGAAGCAAATGAAGGAGTCCTCTTCTCAACAGGCTCGACTACAGATAAAGCTTGGAAAGGCGTTCCAACTTCATCCTCAACATCTATGTATGAGAAGGAAGACAAGTGGCTAACCAGGAGAGCCCTTTCTCCCCCTACCACAACCAGTTTCTTGTTCTTAACGAATTTCAGCTTCTGGTGTAGGGTGGATGTCACGGCGCCAGCCTCGTGAATCCATGGTCTGCCAAGGAGACAGCTATAAGATGGGTGGATATCCATAACCTGAAAGGTGATCTGGAAATCGCTTGGTCCAATCTTGATTGGGAGATCAACTTCCCCAATCACGGTCTTACGCGACCCATCAAAAGCTTTCACAACGACTCCACTCTGCCTCATGGGAGGCCCTTGAAATGACAATCTTGCGAGAGTGGATTTCGGAAATACATTCAGGGATGAACCAGTGTCCACCAGCACGTTGGACATTGCATCGTCTTTGCAATTCATAGAAATGTGTAATGCCAGGTTGTGGTCTCTTCCCTCCTCAGGGAGATCAGAGTCACAGAAACTCAAAGTGTTGCAAGCAGTAATGTTTGCAACAATGCTGTCAAACTGTTCTATCGTGACGTCGTGATCAACATAAGCTACATCCAAGACTTTCTGCAGAGCCTCTCTATGCGGTTCTGAATTCAGAAGTAAAGATAGCACGGAGATCTTGGATGGTGTTTGTAGAAGCTCATCTACAACACTGTACTCACTCTTCTTGATGAGCCTCAGCATCTCATCACAGTCTTCTTTCGAATTGCCACTAGGGCCAACAGAAGCAGGAGTCTTTTGTACGGAGGAGGGTTTAACAGCAAGTGTCGGGTTCGGAGAATTCACAGCATTCCCAACCGGACGCTCAACAGAGTCAGCAACAGCCTGAGGCTTCGGGGGTGCAGAAAACACACGACCGCTACGGGTCAACCTGCTGACATCAGCAATATTCACAACAGAGGAGGACGACAGAGCCACCTCTTTCCCATCTTCCACAGCAACAACATTGTATCGGAATGGGATTGCCTTGTCGGAAGAATAAGGCACAGGACCTGCAGGTTTGATAATCAGGGCAGGAGAAACCTTCTGCTTGCTACCATCATATCGAATGACAACAGGCTCAGGGATCCTGAACACCAGAGAAATCACATTAACCTCTGGTTCATCTTCATCAACATTTCTGTTTTGAAGGATCTCGATGGTCCCATCATCCAGTAATTCCTGAAGATCTTTCCGCACTTGGCGACAACCCAAACGATTGACAGAGCAGATACAACATTTGTCATGGTCGTGCTCCATATGATTGTAATCACACAGTAGGCGATGCAACTCGACCAATGACTGTCGAATATGGCTAACATATTTGACCTTGTATTTGCCAGGGCAACTCTGGACCATGTTAACTGACTTCCCATGCTCGGGCAATGGGTTCTTTTTAACATTAGGACCTACGTCCTCAAAGCTCAGAATGCCGCATCTCATAAGGTCTTGAACCTTAGTGTTCAATGGAAAGAAGTTCTCCACATCGTGGTCGGGAGCACCCGAATGATAGACACGGTGCTGATCAGGCTTATACCACCACTGAGGGTTAGCCGGTATAGCTGGCGGGTCTCTCGGAGTAATCAGTTTCCGCTCTATCAAAGAGGGATACAGCTCTGCATATGATACAGGAATCAGATCGAAGGTGATCTTCTTCCTCTCATAACTTGTATTAGCCTGATTACTGTTGCGAGGCTGGTAGGCCTGCTGTTGAGGACGATGTTGTTGCTGATACTGTTGAGACGGTTGTTGATTATTGTTGTGCTGATGATGATATTGTTGGTTGTCTCTAAAGACAGGTGCTATGTGAGCCACCTGGTGCTGGTTGCTGGCTGAACGCATAGGCTTCCTCCTCACAGAGGGTCTTCTGGGTTTCACATGGGATTGCACAGCATGTGCCTCTCCATCTTTCTTCTTTCCAAACGCCCCATATCGTTTGCTAGAAGAGCCTTCATCCTTGGTTAGACGTCCTTCACGAACTCCTTCCTCTAGTCGCATCCCCATGTTCACCATCTCGGTGAAGTCAGAAGGAGCGCTAGCAATCATCCACTCATAATAAAATGATCTCAAGGTCTTCAGAAAGATCTTGGTCATCTCCTTCTCTTCCAGCGGAGGCATAATCTGAGCTGCCAACTCCCGCCACCTCTGGGCGTACTCTTTGAATGTCTCTTTGTCCTTCTGGGACATGGCTCTGAGCTGATCCCGATCGGGAGCCATATCCACGTTGTATTTGTATTGCTTGACGAAGGCTTCACCAAGATCATTGAAGGAACGAATGTTTGCACTGTCCAAACTCATAAACCACCGCAGTGCATCACCAAACAAACTGTCCTGGAAATAATGAATGAGCAGCTGATCATTATCCGTTTGAGTAGACATCTTCCTGGCATACATGACCAGGTGGCTGAGAGGGCAGGTGTTCCCCTTATATTTCTCAAAGTCTGGGACCTTGAATTTTACAGGAATTTTCACACCGGGAACTAGACAAAGCTCAGCAGCAGATTTGCCAAAGAGGTCATTTCCTCGAAGATTCTTCAATTCCTTGCGCAACTCAAGAAATTGGTCATTCATCGCGTCCATCTTCTCATGAACATCTGGGCCCTCAGACGGCTCAGAATGATAGATGGTGTCGTCTACCCTAGGAACGGTATGCACGACAGGAGGAGGAATAGCAAGGACCGGGCTAGATGCCGGCATGGAAGTGAAAGTTGGAGCAGGAATATCGGGCATAAAGCCAGGAGGCATTCCCCACGGAAACCCGAACGGCATGGCTGTTGGCACGAAGTGGGCACTGGCAGCAGGCAATGTAGAGGAGACAATCTCAGAAATGACTGTCCTCTGGGGAGGAGTTGCAGGTGTTGGAGACGACTGATTCTGAGCAGCCAGGAAAGACTCCATCAAAGCACTCAGTCTGGCGACTTCCTCTTTGAGCTCACGGTTCTCTTGCTCAAGATGATCCATCAATCTGGAAGAGTTGGCTCTGGTGTAGTTCCGATGAGTCAGCTTGTCTTCAAAATAAATGAAGAGCACAGATTAGACCACAAGACCAGAGGCTGAGGACAACACCTGCTAATGCAAATGATGCATGCAATGCTCATGCACATGATTTGCTTTTATTCGAAGGAACTTTTAGGGTATTATTTGCAAGTTTTAAATATTAAGCATTTGATCGCATATGGAAAATATCTCATCAAATACATTTGAGAAAGAAGTACAACATTGTCAATCATTACAAGAGAAAGGGAAAATAACATCCTATGGATCCCTAGAAGCTCGGGACGCAGGAAGATAGGCTGCACGAAGCCTCTTAACCTCTCTCTCATAGGCTGCTTCCATATCCGCTTTCTCTTTGGCGAGTCTGTCATACCTCCTTTTCCAGAACTTGGAAGACTGAGGAAGTAGAGAAGTCCAAGCATCGTCAGGATCATCAATCACCTGATGCTCGAGGAACTCGATTAGAGCATCCTTCTCCTTAAGTTGTTGAAGTAACTCTTCTCTTTCACGGATCCAGGCACGTGAAAGGTCTTCGTCTCTCAACTCCTCTACACCTTGATTAGGGAGGGTTGAAGGCCCAACCACAACCAAAGGTGTAGGTCTCGGATAATCGTAAGGCATGAGATACTCAGATGCTCTCTTCCTTACCCAAGCAGTGTATGGCTCCAATGCAATGCAGTTCTTCGGACCCAACTCATTCCTGCCCTTCCTATGGATCTTACGCCAAGCACGAACCATCCTGACCTTCAGGCCTTAGGGATCTTTACCCTCCTGAAAGAACACATCTTCTAACAGAATGTTATTAGGTTTGTCCTTTAGGGGGAACCCAAGCTGACGACGTGCTAAGATAGGGTTGTAGCTAATCCTACCACATGTACCAAGAAGAGGCACATTGGAGAATTCACCATAAGAGTCGATGATCTGAACACCGTCATATGCACGATTATACCAAGAGATATCATCATTAGTGAGAGACATAAGTCTCGTGGACCACCGTAAACATCCCTTGTTCTCCTTGAAGGCAAGCGTCTGAGGTAAGTGAGAAATAAACCACTTATACAACAGAGGCAAACAGCACACAATAGCGCCACCACCCTTTGTATTCCTCAGATGCAAAGAGAAATAGGTATCACCCAACAGAGTCGGAACGAGATTAAGAATAGAGAAGTGTAACACCTCAAAATTTGCCCTCCTCTCTTGGGACTAGCTTAGCATATTGCATTTCATTATATAGGACATTAGGCATTACATCTTTGCATATCATATGGAAACAATAAGCAAGTCATCCTCCTAGGTCTTTCTCAGAAGATGGAGAGGTTAATAGATGCAAGCCTAAGGGTCTTGTTAAATTGATCACTAATCATCTGAGGTTTGTGCTTCAATTAGGGTTTCTTGGTTCCTCAAGGAGATTGGATATTATCTTGGTTGAAATGGTACATCACCATCATCATGGTCTTATCATCACCAAGAGGTTCATTGTGCCTGATCATGTGCCTTGGGATTAGGGTTTTGACCTCTGGTCAACCCTAATCAGTTGCATTATACCAATCAGGGTTTTTCAAGGAGATGAGGTTTTCATGAGTTGGAGATCATCATGTGATTTTATTGAGCTTGTATAAGCTAGGGTTTCATTTTGGAGCTATTTCACCAAGGGGTTGAGGCTCAAATTCATCTGTGCATGACCAAGTCATCTGTCAACCACAAAAGTCAACTGCAAGTCAACTGTTGGATTTGGAGGTGGGAAGTAATTAGAAATACGTCACTCATGTTCAAACAAGTCTCATTTGACATTTCAAACATCAACTTTGAAGAAAATAAAGTCAAGACAAAACTTTCCAAAAATAGCAGGTGACCTGTAATTTGAATTTGCCAAAAATGGAAAGGTTTTCAACTCAAGATTACATCATCAAAAATGCTTCAAATGAAATTATGTTGAACATGAAAGTTGTAGATCTTTCTCTCCCATTTCCAAAAAGTCCAAGATCATCAATTTCTCATTTGTGGTTAAGGAGATATGATCAAAACTTGGCCAAGTGAACATTGAACTTCAAATGGGCATAATTTCTTAACCAAAACTCCAAATCAAGTGGCTCTTTTTGCATTGTTCTTGTTTTGACATATAATTTCCAAATCTTGCATTACATGGCATGAATTACATTCACATGAACATTTGATAATTCTTGCATTTTTGGAGGGAAAATTGGAATTTAAATTTTGTACATCATTTGAACATGTGACCATCATCATTGGCTCCAAAACAGATTTATGAGTGAAATTAAGTGGAAATTCGTGCACTATTCACCATGCATTTTCATGCATAGGGTGAAAACTCATTTTTGCACTTACACTCCCTCATTCACTAATTCCATTAGCATTGCCTTAATCCTTTCCTAATCATGTTTAGTATGGACTATAAATGCTTAATCATAACAGAATTCATCACAATTCCCAATTTTAGATCTAGAATTCTCAAAATCTCAAAATTCTCTCTCATTTTTTTCTCCAAATTTCTTCAATCATTTGCACTTTTCCTTGATTCATTCATGATCCTGAGCTATTACTGAGCAATTTTGCACGTGGAAACAGAGGAATTTGTTGCTATTTTGTTCATGTTCAAAGTGTGGAGCTTCCATGGCAAGTGAAGATTGAGCAAGATTCAAGAGCATTTGAGCCTCATATTCATCATCATTCATCTTAAGGAGTGTATCGGAGGAGATCTAGGGCATCAAGAGCATTGGAAACGTGCGATTACAAGTGCTGCTTATCAAGAGGTCACTTTTTCAACCTCCTTAATTCTCCAAATTATTGTTATAGTCTTGTAGATCTATTAATGGTGATGATTCTGCACTTTGAATCGAGCGATTTGGTGCTATATCCATGAAGAACCATGTGATTTAAGTTTGGATGATGAACTTTAGATCCTTCGATCCATGCATGTTTGTGTGTTTTTTCATGAAATGATGATTGATTCTTGTTGTTTGATGCATGATGAGTTGAATGATATACTTGATTTCCATTTCTAGATGTTTTGAATATTTCTGGAAATTCTGGAATGGAGATCTTCATAGTGTTCTTCGTGTGCATGGCATGTCCAGATTACCTGCGATTTTTGCTAGGAAACGCATAGGTTTCCTACGGAATCTTCTGCGTGTTCATCGTAGTTTCCTGCGGATTTTTCAAATAGTGTTGGCGCGCGCATTAGGGTTTCAGGTCTAAACACAGTCGTTTTGGCTTGGCGCGTGTGGGATTCAAATTGGTACACAGCTCGATTCCTGACCATTCCACATTTTCAAATGCTCCATTCATTTTCCTCCTTCACATTCCATGCATTGTTATTCATCATTTTTTATTTTTTCTTCACCTTTAAAAATTCATAACAAATAAAATAATCATCCAAACAATACCAGGTTTTTTGCATTATGTCACATTTCTTGTCTAGTTTTTTTTATGATTAATTCATAAATTGTGCACGGCTGGAAATTATTTTGTGCTAGGGTTTGTGTGCATGTGTCATATCTTGACCTTGCCTTTCCATATCTTTTGTGAAATGCTCAATTTTAATCCAATGCTCATGAAATTTTACATGTTGAAACTAGACGTCTTGCTTGACATTTTGGTGTTAATTTGGTATTTTTACCATTTGTAGTTTCTGTTTTATGATCATGTTAAGGTAGGTGTGACAATTGGTGTCACACCTTGTGAGGTTCAACTTGATTGATGAATTTGCCATGCCAAATGAATTCCAATTGATGTGATTTTTTGTATGATGCTTGATATGGATATTGTGGTTGCTCATGATTTTTGTTGGAATTTTTGGATTGATTTCTGATTTGATTGAGTTTTTTCATTCTGGATGGTCATGTGTGAGCTTTTGAATTGCCTTGATCTTCATTTGATTGGGAAATGCTTGTTCTTTATCCAATGGATGTGAAATTTTGCACACTAATTCTAGAACATGTTGAATGTTGTTTTGGCTTTGGTTTGAGGTTTTTACCATGTTTCATTTCTGTTTTAGGCCTATGCTAAGTTGGTGTGCCATTTGGTGTCACACATGTGCTTGTTTGTGCTTGCCTTGACTTATGCAATTTGATTACCATGCCTAATGTTTTCCAAATTCTCTAATTTTTTGTGTGATGATCATGTTGTATGTCCTGTTTACTCATGAATTTTTCCAAGATTATTTGAAGCATTTTTGAATTATTGTGCATTTGTTCATTCTGATGTCACAATGTGATCACAATTTGCATACCTTGCCATGTTTGGTTCATGAAATGAATTTGGTGGATGATATTGATATGGGACTTTTTGGATTCTGTTCTTAATTGATCGAAGTTGATCCATGTTAAATTTCATGTTCTGTTTTGAATTTTTTCTCCATCTTTGACCCTAGGCTTTGACCTAGTGGTTGGTTGCTTATGTTTGAGCTTTGATTTCAGGTGGAGCATTCAAGTTCCTTAGTTGTTGATGCTCTATCACTTGAGCCTTTGATGTTTACTTTTGACTACTAACCTTGTGTGTTTTGTAGGGTTGTTAACTCATTTGAGTTTGACTTGTTGGCTTATGCCTTTGCTCATTGGGTTTGACTGTTTGATATTCATGTTGTCTGTTTGTCTGTACAGTTGAACTGATTTGTGTGATGTTTCCATAGGTACATAAGTTGCTTAAGTTCAATTTGAACTTGCTTTTGCTTGGTTGCTTAACCAGTGAGGTATAACTATTTGACTTCATGTAGTCTGGAAGACTTGTCCTGTTATGTGGGCAGGCACCTGTCTGAAGCCCTCCTTAAGAGGCAATGCTTGTGTTTGTTTATCTTTGTGCCAAGCAGGAAAAGACCTTTGAAAAGGCAATTGGCAGATAGAAGAGATGTGTAATCCATCTCCTGCTATTCAGTGTGTCATCCACTTTGCTCACACCTTGTGTTGATGCATTGTGGATATTAACCCAAGATCTTTGTTGTGTCAGTCATATGTGGAGAAGAGTTCCCACTTTCTGAACTCCCACACTTTCATTTGTCTGAAGCTCTCCCAGGCCATGGATAAGAGTTGTGAGGTCTTACCCTCACTTCCCATTTCATCTGCTTCACCCTAACTCTCAATGTTAGGGTTAAGAGCTAACTACACCCTTTCCAGTTGTCTTGCTTTTGCAGCCTAACCTTGTATGAGCCCAATTGATTGCATATAGTGTGTGTGATTGTTTATTGCGCTTGTGTTGTTTGACTGTGTTGTTTAGGATAGCTTGCTACCTGTGCAAGTTAGATAGAAACCTCAACCTAGGACCATTGTGGATTGCATGATAACTATTAGGCTCGAGTCAGTCTCCCTTCTAGTTTGTCATTTCTCAGTCTCTGGTTAGGAGAAGTTTCTCCCCTGTTATGGGGAACTACGTCGCCCTGATCCTCATACCAGATGAGGTACGTAGGTAGGAGATCGTGTGAGATCTCTCCGGGTACCCTTTTCCTTTTGTGTGTGTTTGTTTGACAGCTAGCAGGCTCGAGTGCCAGACTCCCTGTTAGCTTGTTTGTTTAACTTTTTTGTTGCTTTTGACGACTCAGCGTCCGGTTAACCTCTTGTCTTCTTGGAGTCCGACATAAGTCCAGCGATTGGCAGTCGGTTTCCTGTGGGTGTTTGTTTGTTCGGAGTCTGATGTAAGTCCAGCGATTGGCATTCGGTTTCCATGTTTGCCTGTTTGTGTGGAGTCTGACATAAGTCCAGCGATTGGCAGTCGGTTTCTTGTGTGGGTTTTGTTTGGCGTGCGTGAGCCGAACTACGGTAGCTCTGATTCTCATTCCAGATGAGATACGTAGGCATAGGATGCAATATCCTAGCGAGCCCGTTCCTCCTTTTCCTCCATCTGTGTTTTATTCCAGTGTGTGTGTGTGCATTCTTTTGAGCAGTTTTGGCAACCTTTCTTCTATCTTTCTGAGCTTGGATCTCGTCGAGTACGACGGATGCGTAGGGGTGCTAATACCTTCCCTTCGCATAACCGACTCCCGATCCAATCTCTCTTTGGTCGCGAGACCATGTCTTTTCCCGGTTTACTTCGAGCGTTTCCTTTCCCTCTTTTGGGATAAATAACGCACGGTGGCGGCTCTGTTTGTTTTGTTTTTCCCGCCGGTTGTTTTTCGCGGATGCGACAAGAAGATCCTAATAGCATTCACATCCACAAATTTGTCGATGTTGGGGAACAATACTAATCCATAGATGAGAAGTACAAATATGGCCTCAAAGGCATCCTCACTCATGGCATTCCCATAAACGGTTGCTTGAGCGATGAGGAACTCAAAAGGGAGACCTTGAATTCCCCCTTTGGTAGTCATATGAGCATGAATCAGAGATTCATCTATGTGCAATAAGTTTGCTATCTCTTGAGAAGTAAGAATACTCTCTAAGCCACTGAACGGCACCTGATCCAGAATCGGTATACCCACCAGATAAGCATACTCCTCAAGGGTAGGCAACAGCTGAAAGTCTGGAAAAGTGAAGCAGTGATACAGAGGATCATAGAACTGCACCAAAGTACCCATCAATCCTTCGTCAACCTGAGTAGTCAGAAGAGGAAGCAGTTTCCCATAACGAGCTTTGAAACCCAAGGGATCTAGTACATAGGATGTCAGATTCCTTAACTCTTTCAGATCGGGTTGTCTGAAGCTGTACCTTATTTGTATGCCTTTTTTGTCTTTCCATCTCTGAAAATTTTGCAAATAAACCCCTTAAGTTCCTTGAAAATTTTCTTTTTTCTGATGATATGGATGCAGATGAATGCATGAATGCAACAATCACACTCAAGGATCAAGCAAAGCACACCAGACAAAGGTCATGGGATAGCTCGTATTATCCTTAATATCAATCATCCATTTTGGTGGAATATGGTTTACACCTTATCAACACCCAAGTTCCATTGATATTAATGATATACGAACGACTCAACCATCCTTAATATCAATTATCCGTTTTGGTGGATTATGGTTTACACCTCATCGACACCCAAGTTCCATTGATATTAAGGAGGTGTGAACGGATCAACCATGAATCACGGTTTTGTTGCGAGTCACAAGCATGGAGTCTCGGTTAAGAACCACCCAAAGGGAGTGTACTAGGGTTTAAACCTGCCGAACATGTTCTATCAGAGGTTCCCATAGTCATCATCCCATCTTTCGAATATTATCGGAGGAACGAATACTCGTATTCCAAAAATATTCTCAAGAGAGACTCTTATGAGTGTAGTATCGCGTAACAATCGCATCAGATATTACATCTGAACGACCTTCGCACTACGTCCTAAAAATAAGCCAAGATGGGCTTGGTAAACTAAGGTCCTTGGCTTCTAAGGCACACATTGGAAAGAGTAATGTCTAACCACAAATGACTTGTGTGACATTATGATCCCAACATGACCTCCACCAAGTGAATGAACTCGCAAGTCAACTTGCTAAGGAATAACTCCACACAAGTCGACGAGACTATGCCATTCTCCTATCCTAAGGTGCACTCGAGTTCGGGTATAGAACTCATCTCACAGAGATCACCAAAGCAAGCAAGCAATTGATATATCAAGCAATTCAAACATTATAATCAATACAGTAATCCCAAATTGCACCAAAAATATGTCATTAACAAGTATAACACAACAAGTATGAAAAGTTGGCAAAACCCACCAGGAACTTCTTGTCCCCAGCAAAGTCGCCACTTTTTTGTAGCGGTGTATTCGTTACCTTTAGATTTATTGACTAAATCAAAAGCAAAGCATACAAAGTAGAGTCGCCACCGCACTTCTATTTATCCAAAGGAATGGCTAGAAAGCGAACAAAAGCCTATAAAGTTTTACAAACAAAACTAGCAAAAGGGGGTCAGAGATCAGGGTAAGGGGGTTGGTTATGCTACGGGAAGATGTTAGGCACCCACAACATCCTAGGTACTCCTAGGGAGCCCTTTTCACAACTTGTTGTATCAGGTTATTGTTTATGAAAGTATTTTTGTGCAAACATGATTGGAGAGATGAGAGAAGAATGTACAAGTTAGTTATTTTTGTGTTTGGATGGATGAACCCATTGCCTGCGTACCTTTTATGAAAGATAAGGATCAAAACCCCGTAGTTCGGGTAAAAGATTTCAAAACAATGAGTGGATTGATTTTAAACAAAAGCCTTAAGGTCTTTCATTATCAAAGGGAGAAAACTCGACCTGAACGACCACAAGTCCACCATGTGAGAAAAGCTTCGACATGCTAGTGAGGGATTATGCCCTATAATAAGCATGGAAGTCTTACAGTTCAATCACTAAGGACAAAGGTGAGATTCACATCAACCACTAAGATAATTCAGATCTATGGCTAATGCATGAAAACTTGATTAAGAAGTGGACAAAGGCCACAAAAGACAATTGAGTGGGTTGAATTAACCAATTAGAAGTATTCACAAAGATAGTCAAAGTTTGAATTAGAGTTCATTTACAATGAGTATTAGTGAAAAGAGAGTTTGAAAATCAATGGCATAAGGCCTAGGTTTCTAGTTTTGAAAACAAGTCAAATGTTTGCACAAAAGTTTTTTCTGGTTTTGGGTTAAGGGTGAAAATATGGATCAAGGTTAAGCATGCAAGAGGTGGGTTAAGGGATAAAGTCACAATAGGAGTTGCTTTCTCAAGACCATAGAGATGATCCAAGTAAGTTCCTTTGGAATCAGGAAACACAAGGATAAAAGCAATAAGCAAGTTCAAGAGAGTAACAAAAAAACTGGAAATAGAATGCCAATCAATGGTCTTACATCCAACTCCTGAACAAAGAAATAGGAAACAGGATGCCAATGGCTGGACTTATACCTAACTCCTGAACAACACAGAGGAAACAAAATGCCAATAGCTGGACTTACATCTAACTCCTCAAAAAAAAAAGGAAACAGAGGGCTAATAGCTGGACTTACATCTGACTCCTAACAACAAGGATGCATGAAAAGAAAACACATGAAAGATGCACAAGTAAGCAAACAGACAATCAAACATCACTCTCTATATACAAACAAGAGGCTCATTCAAAAGGTTAGGCTTTAGTCAAGAGGGGTCATATCAACCTCGACAAACAAGCCAAAACTGTAGGGGTGCTTTTGAGTTCTTAACCACTAACATTGAGAGTTAGGGTGAAGCTGATGAAATGGAGAAATGAGGATGTGACCTCATGCTCTTAACCCTGGCCTGGGTGAGCTTGAATCAAAGAAGGTGTTGAAGGTGAGAAAAACAAGAAAGGGGGGGTTTGAATTGTTTGAAAAATAAGCGCTTTTGCAATAATGAAAATCACACAATGATTTTATACTGGTTCGCTTATAACACAAAGCTACTCCAGTCCACCCGGCCAAGGTGATTTCGCCTTCAACAAGGACTTAATCCACTAATCTTGAAAGATTACAAACAACCCCTAAGAGAAAAGAAAATCTCTTAGTCCTCTCAAGTCTACAGACTACAAAGAGTCACTTGAGGAAATCAAATAAAAATAGATACAAGATGTGTAATCTAGAGTGCTTCTAAGAAAGCAAATATTACAAACTTAAGAACAAATTTTTCACTTGATAAGCAAAAGCTTAGTGAAAATCTTTGAAGAACAAAGATGTTTTTCTTGAGCGTGATATGATTTCAGTATAGTTTTGGCTAGTGATTTCTTCGTGTTTACTGAATGAGATTTCTTCTCTATTTATAGGAGTTGAAGTAGAGTTGAAGTAGCGTTGAATCTGTTGGATATTGAGATGTAGTTACGCCATTCCATTTATAGCTTCTGCAGTAGACTTTTTCACTTAGAAGTGACTACTTACCACAATTAGTAACTTCTCTCTTGGAAGTGGAGATTAACGTCTCTTTTCTGATTGAGGAAATCCATTTGCAGAACTTTAACTTGGCTTAAACGTTACTTCATCATGATTAACAATTCTGATTAGAGTTTTTGTGTATCTGGAGAAACTTGCTTCTGATGTTATTTCTTGAATGTTCAGAAAGCGCTGATAACTTCAGAGTTTACAGAAGGCATTTGTTCAGAGTCAGAGCTTCTAGACTTTACTTCATGTTCAGATGCTTCTGATACTTGCAGTTTTGTCCAGAGTCAGAGCTTCTTAAAACGAGATTTCTCTTTAGATGCTTCTGATACTTGAGATTTTGCATCTGATCTTGTTTTGCATCTGATGACATCATCAGATTTATTTCTTCTTTCTTTAGAACCCTGCACACTTAGAAACTTTTCGTTAGGGTGCCACTTTTGGTTTCATCCTTTGTTATCATCAAAATCATGGAATCTATTGTAGAACTATTTTTGTTCTTACAATCTCCCCCTTTTTGATGATGACAAAACAAATAAAATTATCAGATGAAACATGAAAAAAATATTAGATCAGATAAACAAAAGCTCCCCCTGAGTTAGTACTAGGGAGTTCAGAAGTTCTTACCAGAGCTTTCCAAGCAATAAGATTTCTGAAAACTTTCTGCAATTTCTTAATTTAATGCAACAATTATTTAATCAGAGCTATTATTTAATCAGAGCTATTTATATCAGAACTAATTCTATAATTGTTGCAGAATGCTTAAGGTTTTAGACATAATTTTCATCAGAGCTATTTAATAATTTCTCCCCCTTTTTGGCATAATCAAAAAGGCATAAAACATAAAAAATAATAGAGAGAAAAACACTTCATTAAACAAAAGCACAAAGGCAAGCAGCAGTCAAAACATCAGATTCAACAGAAATATCAGAGCTAAAAAGGAAAAGAACAGAAGCAAAAACACTAGGCAAACAAAAGAAATCCTAAGTGCCTAAGGGTTTGGAGGAGGAGGAAGTCTCTGTAGTAGCATAGCAAACATATTCTGGAGGTTTTCATTCAGAGCATCTTGCTTGTCCATCCTTGCCCGGAGCTCACTCTGATCTTGCTTGATCTCTTGCTGATCTTGCTTGATCTCCTTCAGAGTGTTAAGAATCAGAGGGATCGCAGAGGAAGACTCCCCCTGAATCAGAGCCTGCTGAGCTTCAGCTTCAGCAGCAGCTTGGGCTTCTGCATCTGCCTTAGCCTTGGCTTCAGCTTCCTGAATTCTCAGAAGTTCTGCTTCCTTTGCCAGGCGTTCTTCTTCCAATCTCTTAGCTTCTTCTTCAGCTTCCTTAGCCAACCTTTCTTCCTCTAATCTCTTGGCCTCAGCTTCTCTAGCCAGTCTCTCTTCCTCTAATCTTCTGGCCTCAGCTTCTCTAGCCAGTCTCTCTTGAAGTCTTTCCTCAGAGTCTCTGATGTAGCCATTTCTGACTTGTTCAGAGATACTCTTCAGCCTATAAGACTCAGAGGTCATCCAACTAATAACTCTGTTCCAGTGTGTCCTAACAGATTTAGGATCATCACTGACTTCAGAATTTTTAGCCAGAGACTTGATCTTCTGGACTGAGGATTCTGCAACCTGTATAATGGCCTCCTCAAGGGTAGGTGTGATAATTTTAGGTTCAGGTTCAGGAGTATTAGTTAGAGAGTTTGGGGAGCTGAGATTCAGAGAGGGAGTTTCAGTTTCTGGTTCTGGCTGGGGTTCAGATTCTGCTTCTGGTTGAAGTTCAGAATCTGGGGAAGAGGCATAGAGTGGGTTTACATCTAAGGGGTCAGAGTCTGGTTCAGGTACAGCGGGAATAAGTGGTGGAGTGATATAAGGTTCAGATGGTTGAATCACAGGTGGTTGGGTTTCAGAGGGTGTGGTGGTTGTTTGTGGTGGAAGTGAAGTTTGATTTTCAGAGGAGATGGTGGTTGTTTGTTGTGGAAGAGAAGTTCGGAGGGGAGAGGTTACTTCAGATTGTGTTTGAGTTTGTGGGGCGAAATTTTTAGCATAAATTTCAGCTATTGTTGGGGAGTTTGGGTCAGAGTGTTCTTGATCAGAAGACTCATGATCAGAGAACTCTTGGTCAGAGGAAGGGGAAAGGTAAGGGGGTGATTCATAATCAGAGGATGATGAAGAGCTGTGGTGATATAGTTGATTAGGGTCAGAGGTTGTTGTAAAAGTACGGGCAATTTTTAGAACAGGTGGAGGTTGAGAGGTTCTAATGGTTGAAGGTGGTATTTCAGCGGTGGTATATATTGGTTGAGAGGAGAGAGGGTTAGAGGAAGCCATTACAGATTCAGAAGAGACAGGAGGAATGGACTTACCAGAGGAGACATTCAGAGGTGCTGAAGCTTTGGTGCCAGAGGTTTCTCCAATTCTGGCTTTCTTTGCCTTCCTTGCTTCCTCAGCTATCTTCTTCTCAGAAAGGCCTCTTTTGTATCTGACCAGATCTTCTACAGAGTCCAGACAGTCTTCTAGGCGAAAATCAGAGATATCAATGCCTTCATCCAGACGATCCTGAAGGTAGATAGCAATGGCATCTCTGGGTTCATTCTTGAAGAACCTTTCAAGGCCATGAGGCATCTTCCTCTGATCCTTCAGAGCTTCCCAGGTCACATTCATAGTGGGCTTGACTCTGATGTCCTTGATGATTCCCATACTCCTCAGATTTCTGGCATTCAGAGGCTTTCCAACGTCAATTGCCAGATCATCCATACATCTGGTCTTCTCCAGAGCATCTACCAGCCCATGCTCAATGAAGATGTCAGAGAGCAATCTTCCCAGAGGAATGTAGGATCTGGGCTTCATATTATTCCTTGTTTCTCTGACTGAATCCCTCAGATATCTGAAGAGGAGAACAGGGAGGTTGATTGGAATACCCTTCTGAATACAGTAGAGGATGCATTTCTGGTCAGCATTAATGTAATCTGAAGAGTTGGAGGCTGGACAATGATGGATTGTTCCCAGAATAATCTTCAACCAAACTCGGAGGTTCTGATGAAGCTCCTTGTTCTTAGATGGGTTTCCTTCAACGTTTGCTTTGAAGATAGTAGGGTTAATGACTTCTGTGATGCGCTTGGACCTTGGAGGAATGTTGTAAATCCTTTTACCTCCAGCTTTTTCCATATTCAGCAAAGAAGCAATAGACGCTTCTGTGATAATGATCTTCACTCCCAGAACAAAAGAAACGATGAACTCATCATCAGCATCTGCACATCTCCAGAATTCTTTCACCAGAAGAGGATAGATTGGACCATACAATCTGTTGAAGTAGGTTTCCCAACCTTGCTTGCGAAGATCTTCAGTTAAATCAACGCCATTTCTTTTCAAATTTTCAAAATCCACCAGCGATTCACACAGTACATCCAAACCTTCAAAGGGAGTTGAAAGATGAATGTGTTGTTCACGTTCCAAAATGTGAGGTTCTTTGTAAACTGGGGTCGTGGTAACATCTACAACCATGGGTGTTTGAGTGTTTGAGGTTTGGGGGTTAGAAGCAGCTTCCATTTGTTGGGAGAAGTTAAAAACAGCTTGTTCTTGAGGATTCATGACGAAGATTGATGAAGAAAATGAAGAACTGAGAAGGTTGCAGAGAAAACTACGAGAGAGGGTTTAGGGTTTAAGAGTGAGTGAGAGTGATAAGTGTGTGAAATGTGAGAAAAGTGTTTATATACTAAGGGTAAAAACACATGCAAAACGACACACATACCAGCGTTAGCACAAAAACCAAAATAGCACGTTTGGGGGAAAAATGATTACAGCTCATTAATGAATGTCTAATCCCAACAGTAAGCACACTGCTCAAGGAGATTTCAAGCGTTCTGACCTTTGATTTCTATTGACAGCTGTCTAGAAGTTCTAGGGTTAGACGCATGTTCCCCACGTGTTGATGTTTCTGATCTTCAGGAATACCAAAGGATTTCTGAAGATTTCTAACTCAGATATCTTCTTAACTTGGTAGAAGTATCAGAGTCAGAGGCAGAAGTATATTTGTTTTTATCAGAGTCTCATTTTACATGTTCAGAGCCAAATTTTACTCAGGACAATTTTTAATGTTCAGATTTTCTAAGATGAAACGAAATCTATCTTCAGCTAGAGGCTTAGTAAAGATATCTGCCCATTGATGTTCTGTATCAATGAACTTCAGCGTTACTATCCCTTTCTGAACATAGTCTCTAATAAAATGATGTTTTATTTCTATGTGTTTGGCTCTGGAATGCAAAATGGGATTCTTACTCAAACAAATAGCAGCAGTATTGTCACAAAGGATAGGAATGTTACTCTCAAAGATTTGTAGATCTTCTAGCTGATGTTTCATCCAGAGCATCTGAGTTGTGCACAGTGATGCTGAGATATATTCTGCTTCTGCAGTTGATAGAGCGATAGTTGACTGTCTTTTGCTAGCCCAGGAGATTAGATTGTTTCCCAGAAGCTGGCAATTTCCAGATGTACTTTTTCGTTCTATTCTATCTCCTGCATAATCTGCATCACAATAACCAGAAAGCCTATACTCTGATGTTTTCTCATACATCAGGCCCAGGTTAGGGGTTCCTTTCAGATACTTAAGAATTCTCTTAACAGCTGTTAAATGAGATTCTCTAGGATCTGATTGGAATCTGGCACAAAGACAGACGCTAAAGAGAATATCAGGACGAGTAGCAGTCAGATAGAGAAGAGAGCCTATCATACCTCGATAGAGCTTCTGACAAACCTTATTGCTTACCTCTTCCTTTTCCAGAATGCAAGTTGGGTGCATAGGAGTCTTTGCAGAATTGCATTCAGACATATCAAACTTCTTCAGAACGTCTTTAATGTACTTGCTTTGATGAATGTACGTGACTTCTGGAGTTTGATTGATTTGAATTCCCAGAAAGAACTTTAGTTCTTGCATTAGACTCATTTCAAATTCTGCCTGCATTAACTTAGAAAATTCTTGGCAAACAGAGATATTAGCAGAACCAAAAATAATGTCATCAACATAAATTTGGCATATCATGAGATCATTTTTATGATTTTTACAGAAGAGTGTAGAATCAACTTTCCCTCTGATAAAATTTTGTTCCAGAAGAAAATTACTTAAGCGTTCATACCAAGCTCTGGGAGCTTGTTTAAGTCCATATAAGGATTTCTTAAGTTTGAAAACATGTTCTGGAAAATTTGAGTTTTCAAAACCAGGAGGTTGATTAACATACACTTCTTCTGAAATATAACCATTTAGAAATGCACTCTTGACATCCATTTGGTATAATTTTATAGAGTGATTAATAGCAAATGATACAAGAAGACGAATAGACTCTAACCTTGCGACTGGAGCAAAAGTTTCATTATAATCAATACCTTCTTGTTGACTATAACCTTGAGCTACCAGTCGTGCTTTGTTTCTGACAACTTCTCCTTTCTCGTTCAGTTTGTTTCTGAAAACCCATCTGGTTCCAATGACATGAGTGCCTCTGGGTTTAGGAACGAGATCCCAGACATCATTCTTGGAGAATTGATCTAACTCTTCTTGCATAGCTGCCACCCAATCATTATCTTGAAGAGCTTCATCACAGGACGTAGGCTCAATCAGAGACACTAGTCCCAGAGGAATATCTTCGGAAGTTCTGAAGGTAGATCTGGTTCTAACAGGTTCATCTTTGTTTCCCAGAATCAAATCTTCAGATACGTTGCTACGACTCTTGACTTTCCTTGGAATTTCTGGAGATTTAATTTCTTCAGAGTCTGGAGTGACAGTTGCTTCTGGAGTTTTCTCAGATTCTACCAGAGTGATCTCTAAATCTGCAAACTTTTCAACTAGCTTTGACTTTTCAGGGTCAAGCTTATCATCAAATCTAACATGAATTGATTCCTCCACAATTTTGGTTTCTGTGTTGTATACTCTGTAGCCTTTAGAGCGTTCTGAGTATCCTAACATAATACCTTTCTGTGCTTTGGAATCAAACTTGTTTAGATGTTCTTTAGTATTTAATATAAAGCAAATGCATCCAAAAGGATGGAAATAAGAAATGTTGGGTTTTCTTCCCTTACACAATTCATAGGGAGTCTTATCCAGAATAGGTCTAATAGAGATTCTATTCTGAATATAACACGCTGTATTTACAGCTTCTGCCCAAAAGTGCTTTGCTACATTTGTTTCATTGATCATGGTTCTGGCCATTTCTTGGAGTGTCCTATTCTTCCTCTCTACAACTCCATTTTGTTGTGGAGTTCTAGGGCAGGAGAAATCATGGGATATTCCATTAGAATCAAATAGTTCTTCAAAATCTTTATTTTCAAATTCTCCACCATGATCACTTCTGACTCTAACAATTTTAGAGTCAAATTCTTTTTGCACTTTAGAACAGAAACTGGTGAATACAGAGTGAGACTCACTCTTGTGCCTTAGGAATTTTACCCATGTCCAGCGGCTGTAATCATCAACGATTACAAGTCCATACTTCTTTCCATTGACTGATGCTGTTTTCACAGGACCAAATAAGTCAATGTGAAGAAGCTCCAGAGGCTTGGAGGTAGAAACAACATTTTTCTTTTTAAAAGATGTTTTTGAAAACTTTCCTTTCTGACAAGCTTCACACAGAGCATCTGAAGAAAACTTCAGTTTAGGTAAGCCTCTGACTAACTCAAGTTTAGTTAGCTGAGAAAGTTTTCTCATGCTAATGTGGCCTAAGCGTCTATGCCATACCCATTGCTCTTCGTGAACTGACATTAAACATTTAACATTTTGATCTTTTAAATCAGAAAGATTTATTTTGTAAATGTTGTTTTTCCTCTTGCCTGTGAAAAGGACAGAGCCATCGTTCTGATTAATGGCTTTACACGTTTTTTGATTAAAGATTACATCATAACCGTTATCACTTAATTGACTTATGGATAACAGGTTATGCATTAATCCTTCTACATAAAGAACATCAGATATAGAGGGAAGAGTACCATTACCAATAGTTCCGGAGCCTCTGATCCTTCCTTTCTGATCTCCTCCGAAGCCTACAAAGCCAGCGTCTTTAAGTTCCAGGCTTTGGAACATAGACTTTCTTCCCGTCATATGTCGCGAGCATCCAGAGTCCAGGTACCATGACTGGTGTCTGAACTTTGCTGCATAGGATATCTCTTCAGATTCTTCATCTGAGCTGCTGGATGTGGTAGCCATAAATGCTACGTTGGCTTGTTCATCAGAGTCAGATTCTGATGATCCTGATTCACTATCGTCCCAGGTCGCCATTAATCCCTTCTTTGTTCTGAAGGCATTTTTCTTGAAGCTTTCTTTCTTAGAGTTATCTTTCTTCAGCTTGGGGCATTCATTTCTATAATGACCTGTTTCTTTACATTCAAAACAGGTAATATCTTTATTAGGTTTACCTTTTGAAGTTGACTCTGATCTATCCCCTCTGGGTCTTGATCTTCTGAAGTTGTTGTTGTTCCTTCTTTTCCAGAGTTGCTTAACTCTTCTGGTTAGTAAGGACAGTTCTTCTTCATCATCAGAGTCTTCAGGTTCAGAGTCGTCAGTATCTGCAGTTTCTGCCTGGAGAGCTTTGGTTCTGTCTGACTTCCGTCTTTCAGGTCTGGACTTCAGCGCCACTGACTTGTTTCTTTTCTGAGGCTCATCCTCCTCTAGTTCTATCTCATGACTTCTGAGAGAGCTAACAAGTTCTTCAAGGCTGATGTTGTTCAGATCCTTTGATAACTTCAGAGCAGTAACCATAGGTCTCCATTTCTTTGGCAGACTTCTGACAATCTTCTTAACATGATCTGCAGTCGTATATCCTTTGTCTAGCACTTTAAGACCTGCAATAAGAGTTTGGAATCTGGAAAACATAGCTTCTATAGCTTCGTCATCTTCCATCTTGAAGGCTTCATATTTCTGGATCAACGCCAGAGCCTTCGTCTCCTTGACTTGGGAGTTTCCTTCATGGGTCATCTTCAGAGAGTCAAGTATATCTTTAGCCGTCTCTCTGTTGGTGATCTTTTCGTATTCGTTGTATGATATAGCATTTAGAAGTATTGTTCTGGCCTTGTGATGATTTTTGAACTCACGTTTCTGATCTTCTGACATTTTGCTTCTGGGAATTTCAGCTCCATTTGAGACTGGAGGTTTGTATCCATCTGTGACAATGTCCCAGAGGTCAGCATCATAACCCAGAAAGAAACTTTCGATTCTGTCTTTCCAGTAATCAAATTTTTCTCCATCAAAAACAGGAGGTTTAGCATTGTAAGAATCTTTCTCATTTGAGTGGGCCATTTGTTTTTCTCGCACTGGATCTCTCTACACGGTTAAGTGTTTGATTTGAAAATCAATAACAGAACCAGGCTCTGATACCAATTGAAGGTGAGAAAAACAAGAAAGGGGGGGTTTGAATTGTTTGAAAAATAAGCGCTTTTGCAATAATGAAAATCACACAATGATTTTATACTGGTTCGCTTATAACACAAAGCTACTCCAGTCCACCCGGCCAAGGTGATTTCGCCTTCAACAAGGACTTAATCCACTAATCTTGAAAGATTACAAACAACCCCTAAGAGAAAAGAAAATCTCTTAGTCCTCTCAAGTCTACAGACTACAAAGAGTCACTTGAGGAAATCAAATAAAAATAGATACAAGATGTGTAATCTAGAGTGCTTCTAAGAAAGCAAATATTACAAACTTAAGAACAAATTTTTCACTTGATAAGCAAAAGCTTAGTGAAAATCTTTGAAGAACAAAGATGTTTTTCTTGAGCGTGATATGATTTCAGTATAGTTTTGGCTAGTGATTTCTTCGTGTTTACTGAATGAGATTTCTTCTCTATTTATAGGAGTTGAAGTAGAGTTGAAGTAGCGTTGAATCTGTTGGATATTGAGATGTAGTTACGCCATTCCATTTATAGCTTCTGCAGTAGACTTTTTCACTTAGAAGTGACTACTTACCACAATTAGTAACTTCTCTCTTGGAAGTGGAGATTAACGTCTCTTTTCTGATTGAGGAAATCCATTTGCAGAACTTTAACTTGGCTTAAACGTTACTTCATCATGATTAACAATTCTGATTAGAGTTTTTGTGTATCTGGAGAAACTTGCTTCTGATGTTATTTCTTGAATGTTCAGAAAGCGCTGATAACTTCAGAGTTTACAGAAGGCATTTGTTCAGAGTCAGAGCTTCTAGACTTTACTTCATGTTCAGATGCTTCTGATACTTGCAGTTTTGTCCAGAGTCAGAGCTTCTTAAAACGAGATTTCTCTTTAGATGCTTCTGATACTTGAGATTTTGCATCTGATCTTGTTTTGCATCTGATGACATCATCAGATTTATTTCTTCTTTCTTTAGAACCCTGCACACTTAGAAACTTTTCGTTAGGGTGCCACTTTTGGTTTCATCCTTTGTTATCATCAAAATCATGGAATCTATTGTAGAACTATTTTTGTTCTTACAGGTGTAGGGATCCAGAATGAGGGACCCTATTCCACATGACTGACTCTATACAAGATCTTGGGTGTTTATTCAAAAGCATCAGCACGTAGTGCGAGCATAATGAAAGACTCAACTGAATAACAGGGGATTGATTGCAAATCCCTTCTATCTGTCAATTGCCTCTTCACTTAGGAGGACTTAATAAGTAACATGCCTCAACAAGGAGGTCTTTAGCACAAATGTAAACAATCACAGTCATTGCCTCATAAGGAGGACTTCAGCCAAATGCCTGCCAAAAAGGCGATAGGACTTCCAGACTACATGGAGAAAGAGAGGTTACCTAAGTGGTAAACCAACCACAAGAAAAGCAAAGCTCAAGTAAGAGCTAAAAGCGACTAATGTACCTTTCTTGAGGACAGTGAGTGGAAACAGTGGATTCAAGTGCTCAAATCTTCCAGATCTCCTTGCTCAACCTTGCTATGAAGCTCTATGCACGAATTGGCAGTGAAAACCTCTTGGATCTAGCTCAAAATTCAAATTCCATCTTCATGAGTTTGTGCACAATTTGCTTGATTCTTGGCCAAATCTTTCAAACCAAACCTTGATTCTTCATCTATGATCCATGTTGAACACGAATATGCAATAATATTGGCGTGTTATGTAGAGAAATTTGAAGTTTGAGATAAGAGCAAAAATGGAGGGAAATGGAATTTCTAGATCTAGAATGTGATTTCCCTGAAAATTCTGTTATGATTTAGCCTTTATACCATGTCTTAATCACCTTGCTAATCAAAATTTGTATTGGTTAATTGGGATTAATGAAATGTAAGGTGAATGACCAATTTTGGCAAGTGTATGGTGCATGAAAATTCTACATGTGAACAGTGCACATGCATGGCCCAACTCACTCAAAATCATCTCATGAGCAAGATTGGATTGGAATTTTGTATGTATGATGCACCAAATTTGAATTATGCATTTTCCCTCCAAAATGCACTTGAATGAGCAAGTGGTCATGTGAATTATTTTCATGCAATGCAATGATGGATTTGGAAACTATTGGTCACAAGAAGCAAATTGCAAAAAGAGGGACTCAATTTGGAGTTTTGTAGCAAAAGTTATGGCACTTTGAAGTTCCAAGCACACTTTGCAATCATTAGACTATAACTTCTTAACCATTCATCAGATTATCATGATCTTGGACTTTTTGGAAATGGGAGAGAAAGATATTCAACTTTCATGTTGACTAAAAATTTATTTGAAGCTTCTTTGATGTTGGAAAGTTAAGTTGAATGTGGACCAAAAACTTGCCATTTTTGGAAACTTGAAATTACAGGTCACTTTCCATTTTGGGAAACTTTTGATTTGACTTCAAAATCTTTAAGATAGATGTTTTACATGATGAATAGGCCTTGTTTGAACATGAATGGGATGTCTCAGATCACTTCCCACACCTCAAAGCCTTCAATTGACTACACATTTGACTGTATGGTCCTCAGATGACCTGGACAATGCCTGATGAATTTGAGCCTCAAACACTTGGGGAATTTGCTCAAAAATTAACCTCTAGCTCATATAAGCTCAAGATAATGTCATGTGGTCCTCATACAAAGAAAATACCATCCTCTCTTGTACAAATGAAAACCTTGAATTGCCTTAACCTGTGGCTGCTTAGACTGCAAAACAAATGTTAGATGACATATTTTTGGCGCTTTTGGTTAGTGATTAAACAAGAAAAACAATGATATACAATGCAAGCAATGCCTGGTGATCTCAAACCACTCACAGGAAATCCCAACCCAAAGGAAAGGAAGGCAAGGTGCTCAGAGATCCTTGAGGCTATGCAATGCTATGATATGATGCCATGAGGGATCTTAGGGACAAAATTGGGGTCTTACAAGCATCTCACTTCTTCAATAAAGATGTAGATCAAAGCGAGCATTTATCCTTCTTAATCCTCTGAAATTGCTTTGTCTTTTCTTATAGAGTTGGTTAGCTTTTCTAGATAGAAGAGACAACTCATCTTTTTCCTCAGAATCTTCTTCAGCTTGAAAGGATTTAGTCTTTTCAGACTTTCCCATAGATTCCAGAGCCACAAGGTTTTCTTTAAGGCTTATCCTCTTCAAGCTCTACCTTGTGACTTCTCAAATAACTTATAAGTTCTTCAAGAGTGTTGTTGTTCAGATCTATAGATAGCTTCAGCTCAGTTACCTTAGGCCTCCATCTCTTGGGTAAGCTTTTGATAATTTTCTTAACATGATCTGCAGTAGAGTAACCTTTGTCCAAAACCTCCAGTCCTGCAACTAGAGTCTGAATCCTTGAGAACATGTTCTCAACTGTTTCATCATCCTCCATTTTGAAGGCTATATACTTTTGTATCAAGGCAAACACCTTGACTTTTTTCACTTAATAATCTCCTTCATGAATCATCCTTAATGAATCAAATATAGACTTAGTTGTGTCTCTATTTGTGACGTTCTCATACTTAGAGTATGATATAACATTCAACATAATGGTTCTTACTTTATGATAATTCTTGTAATATTTCATTTGTTAATCAATCATCATTCTTCTTTCTAATTTCTTACCACTATCGTCAATAGGGTGAATGTAGCCATCAAATACCGTATCCCATAGATCCACATCATGACCAAGAAAAAAATTATATTCTATCTTTCCAACAGTCAAATTTTACTCCATAAAAAACTGAGGGTTTGGGACTATAGTGATCTCTTTCATTGTTAACAGCGGGTGCAGCTAGTGGAAGGACTCCTGCCATTGTATTTTACAAATCTGGATCTTTATCTGACACGGTGAAGTGTTTGATAAACAATCATTACCAGAACCGGAGCTCCGATGCCAATTAAATGTAATGGAAACTCAAGAAAGGGGGGTTTGAATTGGGTTTCTAGAATGAAAATCTTTTGCAACCCAAAATGACAAGGAGAAAACTTAGAACAAAAATAATGAATACAATTATTTTTATCCTGGTTCGCTGTTAACTAAGCTACCTCCAGTCCAGCCACCAAGGTGATTTCTCCTTATCACAAGGACTTAATCCACAATAACCAAACTTGATTACAACAACAAAGACTAATTGTCAATGTCTTCTTGAGTAATTCTGACTATACCATACTCACTCAAGGAAATACAATCATAATAATTGAAATACAAAATAATTTACAAAATTCTTCTAAGAAAGCAAATTACACAAATGAATTACAAAGAATTTCACATAAAATATTTTCTATGAAGTGTATGAACAAAATTTCCATGTGTGTTTGTTTTTCTTTTTCTCAAAAGATTCATAGTATGCAATGTTCATATAGATGATATTCTCTTAGTGTTGGCACTGATCCATTCTTCCAAGACTCCTTTATATAGGTAATAAAAAGATCCGTTGGAGAGCAGAAATGGAATACACAAATGTAGTTGTATCCTTGCATAACAGTCTATGAAAATAGGAGACACAATGGTACAATAGTACAATCCTTTTCTCATAAAATCAGTGTAGTGGAAAGAATATTTATCTTGTACTATATACTATTTTCTCACGTAAAACTTTTTGATCTTATCTTCAGTTATTCAGGGGCTTTAGATATAGAGTTGATAAAGCATGGATAGAAGAATAATTAGAGTGTGTATGAGAGAGTCTTTAGAAACTTGGTCTTCAGAGTCTTGATCCAGTTCATTAGAACCTGGTCTTTAGACTTTGGTGGCACGATTCATTAGAGCTATTGACCACAAAACTTCAGACCTTGACAATGTTAGAGGCTTCTCTTATCAAATTCATAAAGATTTGGACGGGCTATGTTTAGTGGATTTGAATAAAGTAATTCAAAGATTTCTTACATTTGTAGAACACACTTCTCATAGTCAGAGTGCACTGGATTCAGAGTCTGATGACATCACACATCACTTATTCAGAGTTAGAACTTTGATCTAGTATTTGCACACTTAAAAAAACCATTAGGGTACATAAGGCCAAATGCATAACCAAATATTTTTCTTACATGATTGAGAGATATCTGATGGGAATGTGATACGATTGATTGGGGGGTTTTAGAGAAGTGAGTAGATAGAGGTGGAATAGAGAGAGGTTCAAAAAAGCTGAAATGTTTTTTGTAACTCTTGAGACACGTACTGAAAAAATGAATAGTGCTTTGAATAATAACTATTTTTGGAATACCACTAGTTGGGACAATTTGGGGCACACGTGTCGTGGTCATGATGGCAATGAAAGAGAAAATGGGGTCCAATGATTCTCATGCCATCTCAACATTAATTTCTAGAGATTCTCTATTATACAAAGAGCTAGGGAATTATTAAACTTTTCAAATTTAGAAGAATCCAAAGCCTTAGTGAATATATCCACATATTTATTTTCAGTAGCAGGATGATCAAAGGTTATGACCCTGTCTTCAACCAGCTCTCTAATGAAGTGATGACGCATGTCAATATGCTTACTGCAACTACGCTAAACATGATTCTTAGAAATATTTATTGAACTCAAGTTGTTACAATATAACGTCATAACATCTTGTTAGACATTTTACTCTTTCAGCATCTATTTCATCTATAATAATTGAGTGCTTTTGGTGCTTGCAAAAATATACTCAGCTTTTGCAGTGGATAATAATGTGCAATTTTCCTTCTTACTAAATCATGAAATCAGATTATTTCATAGGAAGAAGCATCCATTAGAGGTGCTCTTTCTATTTTCAGCATTCCCAGCCCAATCAACATCATAATATCTAAATAGAATGGCATAGTGTCATGAGAATACAAAATATCATAATCACTTATGCCATTTATATACTTAATGATTCTTTTAACCTGAGTGACATGAATAACTTTTGGCTTTGCTAGATAACAACCGTACATCCCTATTAAAAATGTGATGTCTGGATGACTAGCTATGAGGTACAAAAGGTTGCCAATCATGATTCTATATATGCTTTGATATACATTAGTTCATTGATCATCTTTTGTCAGTTTGATGTGAGTTGCACTTGGTGTACACTTGTGTCTTACACTTTCTATTCCAAACTTATTAATAATGTTGGCATATTTTCTCTAGGATATAAATATTCCTTCTTTCATTTTCCTGACTTGGAATCCAATAAAGTAAACGAGTTCACCTACAAAATTCATCTCAAATTCAGACTGCATTTGTTGAACAAAATGTTCCACCATCTTTCTTGACATTCCGCCAAAAAAAAATGTCATCCACATAAGTATGGGCAATAATCAATTTAACTTCTTCCTTCTTTACAAATAATTTATTATCAATACCACCTATATTGTAACCATTAGTGGTGATGAATTCAGTGAACCTTTCATACCAAGCTCTTGTAGCTTATTTTAGTCCATATGGGGTTTTCTTCAGCTTGTAGACATGATATGGAGCACTAGGATCAATGAATCCTTTGGGTTGTTCAACATACACTTCTTTATTTAAGAAACCATTCAGGAACACACTTTTGACATTCATTCGATATATATTGAATTTTAGAAGACATGATATTCCTAACAAAAGTGTGATGGGTTCAAGATTTGCCACTAGAGAAAATGTCTCATCAAAATCAATTCCTTATATTGGGGTTTACCCTTGAGAAACTAAGCGAACTTTGTTCCTTGTCACATTACCATTTTCATCTGACTTTTTCTTATAGATCCATTTGTTTCCTATAATGTTGACTGAGTCAGGTATGGGAGCCAACTCCCATACTTAGTTTCTTTCAAACTGAACAAGTTCCTCTTGCATGGCATTAATCAAATATTTGTCAGTTAGTGCTTCTTTAACATTTTTAGGTTCAATTTTTGAAATGAAACACGTGTTGGAAATGACTTACTTCGACCTGGTGATAATTTTTTCATTTAGATTTCCAATCACATTCTCAACTGGATGATCCTTTTGAACTCTAACAGAGGGACCTTTGTTTGTTCAGAATTTTGCAACATGTCTGAACCTTTTCTTGGCACTTCAATTGCCACATTTTGATAATTATTGGGTATGTGGTCTTCCTTTTCATCGCTTGTTACAATTTAAGGAGAATCATATATCACAACATTAATTGATCCCATAACGTTCTTTATGAAATTGTTGTATACGTGATATACTCTATTATTGACAGAATATCCCGAGAATATTCCTTGATCACTCTTAGGATCCATCCTAGGCCTTTGTTCTCGATCAATAAAGATGAAGCATTTCTACCAAACACACGAAAGTATTTGACATTTAGTTTCCCTCCTTTCCACAACTCATACTAAGTAACATATGCGCTTAGATGAATGGTTAATCAATTGTGAATATGGAACGATGTGTTCATTGCTTCAACCCATAAGTATTTGGGTAAGATCTTTGCATGAAAAATGACTCTTGCTATTTGTTGAAGAGTTCTATTCTTCCGTTATCTTTCTTTTGTTCTAGGCAGTTTGTTATCTTTCTAGGTAGTTAGTTATCTTTCTTCACTTTTTGATTCAACCAAGGGTGGTTCCTTCTCATCTTTAAGAGTAGCTTTTTCTAAAGAATCACAAGACCTATTTTTCTTCCATTGGTAATCTTGATATTTCTAACTTTGTCTTTCATATTTTCTACCACGTTGTAGTGAGATAACTTTACAAGTTTCAATGTTCTTTGTACCAAAAGTGGAAGAAAATGACTCATTAATACTAGGCAATGCACCACCGACTCTTGAACTTAATGTAATAGCAATCTTTCCCACTTGATTTTCTAAAGTATTTATGATCTCTCCTTGGGTTCAAATATAATTCTTTGTTTCTTGCATGAAGGATTTCATAATTGATTCCAACTAGTTAGTTCCATTGATAGCCACATTAGCATTAGGTGTTGAAAAAACCATAGGGATTTTTTTGTACTTGAGGTTTCAATCGATTTAGAGTTTTAGCCCATGAAAAATTGGGATGATTCCTCCTACCTTGGCTTGTATGTAATAATGTATTTACTATTTCCTACATAGTCAATAGACACATATTGGCTGAACAAAGTTCATATAGGTATGCACCTCCATAATAAACATTATTTCAGCAGCATCTATCATGAATGTGACATGTTCAACAGTTATCATGTCAAGTGGTGTAAGAATTGCCTTCATCATTTGGTGAATGTTATCCACTTGAGCATCAAGTTTTGTAGTCTCAGTTACTTCATGAACACCAGATAGTTTCTTGTTTACTATGGTAGACGTGGATCTAGACACAAGCCATTGGTAGGTTTTGGTTGTAATACTCTCAATCAATTCATAAGCTTTAGTATGTGACTTGGATAATTATGCTCTGAAGGTGTGAAAAACACAAGAAATGGGGGGTTTGAATTGGGTTTTACAAGCAAAAGCTTTTTCTAAAACAAAAACACCACTAACAAGTTAAATAAAGAAGAGATAAAAACACAATGATTTTTATCCTGGTTTGCTTGAAACTCAAAGCTAATCCAGTCCACCCGCCAAGGTGATTTGCCTTATACACAAGGAATTAATCCACTATAACCAATAGATTACAATAAACACAAAGAATGCCCTTCTTTATCTTCTTAAGGATCCAACTAAACCTTAGTCTCCTTAAGGATTCACAAAGAACAACTTTCTTTGTCTTCTCAAGGATAACCTCCTTAAGGAATCAAACAAATAGTTCGAATAAAAGTTTATGTGTTACAAGATGTTTCTCCAAAAGAAGATTTACACAAATGAATAATAAATACTTAAAGAACACCATATAAAAAAGATGAAAGTTTTTCACAAAGAAAAATTAGCTTGTCAAAATACTTGAGTAGATCAGCAAATTCTTCAAGTCTCCAATGCATGCTTATATAGTGTAAGCATGTGACAATTGGAGGGGAAAATGGGGAAATCTCCTTGAGCAGATGTCCATTGTTGGATGAGAAAGGAATAATAACATGTATTATCCTTTCGCCCACATATTCAGTGACAGGTGTGATGAATAGTACAATCCTTTCTCGCGAAATCAGGTAGTGGAAAGGTTGTTCGATTTGTACTATGTACTATTTGATCACGTTCCCATTTGATCTTATCTTCATATTCATTAGCTTCTGATAAAAGATGATTGAAGCATGAAGTGAAGAAGTAGAGAGATGGATTCAAAAACTTCAGAACCTTGACACCGTCAGTAGTCTGGCTTGAGTTCTTCAGTGTCTTTAGAATCTTCAGTCATAACCTTGATAACTTCAATCGTCTGTCTTGAGATCTTCATAATCTTCAGCTACATGACACAACTTCATAAGCTTTCCATTATTCAGAAGCTTGTTGATCAGAGTCATGTCCAGAAGTAAAAACTGAGAGAACATTGCAACAACAATAGAGAGTCTCCTTAGAAGGTTTTGATGGGTGAGATAACAAAGAAGCAGAAAGAACATTACAACAGTAATATTGATATCTTTCAGAACTTCTAACTGCAACGCAAAAGCAAATTTGGGACACAAAGTTCAGAAAATGATGATGTTGCACATCATATGATCAGAATCAGAAGTGTTTGTTAAATATACACAATAACAAACCATTAGGGTACCAAAATTGTTCTCACACAAATACAACATTGTTATCATCAAAACTCAAGGTATATATGCATAACCAAATCTTGTTCTAACAATCTCCCCCTTTTTGATGATGACAAAACATGTATTTTGATGAACAATTTTGTATAGGGTAATCACAGAAGAATACATCTTACATAAGCACAAAGCTCCCCCTGAGATGTATAGTCCTATAAAGATAAACTCAGAATAAAAGAACACTTCCTGATTTACCTTTTGAAGTACCAGAATGAATAATTAGTTAGAATCTGGTTTAACTTCAGAAGCAGTTGATTGATGTTGTCTAGAACACTGGTTGATAACATCATCCTTTTGGTAGACCTTCAGAAAAGCTTCCTTCAGAAACTTCTTTGAGGACCTTTCTTAAGAAACTTCTTTAAAGACATTTCTTCAGAAACTTCTTTGAATACCTTTCTTCAGAAACCTTTTTGAAGACCTTTCTTCAGAAACTTCTTTGAGAATCATTTTGATTCTTGAGAAAGAAGCTTAACAAACCATTCTAAATCTTGAGAGTTAACCCGACAAAAACACTTAACAAACTTTTCTCGAAGTATTTGTTAACAGTTAAACAATGTTTGGGTTTTTAATTAGGAATTTAGATATCAAAATAAACTCTTAACTTTCCCCCTTTACAGAAGAATGACTAACAGTCACTGCTATCTCCAAACGCCTCTTAGATTCTAAATCAAACTCCATTAGAACCTTACCAAGGTCAGGAGAGGATAGTGTTTGGACTTTGAGATATTTAATGGTGAGATTGATTTTGGACTCATCAAAGTCAGGACCAAAGACGGAGGGATGTGAGTATTGAATGACGGGGGATGATTTTTGTGAGGTGATTTTCTGGCTCAAAGTCAAACATTCCTTCAGGAGTTCCTTCAGAAACATGTCCGTCAGAGACAATCCTAGTAGGAGATGTTCTATATGGTGTAACATTTAGATTAGTTAGCTGGGGAGCAGAAACATTTGATGGTGGTGAGATGGGTGTAGTTTGTAACTGTGGAAGAGATGATAGAGGTGTTATCAATGGTTGTTCTAAAATAGGAATAGAAACTATAGGAGTTTCTGTGACAAATGTTGCTACAGTTTAAGTGGATTGTGGTGGTGGTATTTTGATGACAGGTGTTGAAATGTATGGAGTTATCTATGGTGTTTGTAATGGAAGTGGTTTAGAAAAGGCAGATTGAGATGGAGGTGTAGGTGGTAAGATTCTAGATGGAATAGAAACAAAATCAGAAGTATCGGCAGAAGGAAACTTACCAGAAGCTCTTAATGGTTGAACGACCCCAGACGTATCCTTCAGAATCATAGCCTTATGGCGCTCACTTAGAGGCACCTCATCTTCACTATGAAAAATAGCTACCTTTTTCTTCTTTTTAGCTCTAGAGGATCCTTCACCTTTGAATTCCTTCTTCCTTTTACCATGGACATCTAGGTAGGTTTTTGGGAGATTAAAGGGATCCACCAATGGGTCTATGCCATACTTGAGACAACATTCCAAATAAGCCATCAAAACATGTGGAGGATCCACTTTGGTGAAGATGGGATAGTCATCTATTGGATTTCTTGCACCATAAATATCATCCTTGGTCAGAATGATTTCTGGTCTTCAAATTTTTGAGATGAGACCCATACTTTTCAGATTCTTAACTCAGAACACTTTCCCAGTGTCTTTTACCAACTCTTCTATCAGCCCACTGACCAGAAGATCATCTACCATGCCACTTTCCACCAGAATGTCTGAGATTAACTTGCCATTTGATACGAACTTGCTTTTGGATTTCTTGGAGGATTCACTAGTTCTGTATTCTCTGATAGAATCCCTGATGAATTTGAACATAAGCGATGGCAATCCAAACTTAACTCCATTCTCTAGAAGAAACAACATAATCTTCTAACGTGTGTTGATGTAGTCAGAACTGTTGGTACTTGGCCTATGATTGATACACCCCAAAATAACCTTGAACCATACCCTCAAATTATTGGTTAAAATCCTTCGCACTTGGACCGTTTTCATCAGCAATGTTAGATCCTTCTCTGAAGATGACTGAAGAGATACCAGCGTCCCTCTTAGATATGATGGTTGCACTGTGAATTCTTTTACCTTTACCATCATGACCAATAAGGTCCGCAATGGGCTTCTCAGTGATGCCAATTTTCCTATTCATGACATAGGAGGTAATTGTTTCCCTTTCCGCAATGGCATGAACCCAAAATTGTTTGACCAACACAAGATAAACTGGACATGTGAGTCTCTGGAAAAACGTGTTCCATCCTTGAACATTCAGGGTTTCTGTGAAATCAAAACCATTATCCTTCAAGTTTTTGAAATCCACGATAGTTTCATAGAGCACTGTAAGTTCAGGAATCCCTTCTAGTACATTGCTCTCAGTATGTTATTATTCAACGGTCTTTGAAGATTGTTGAGCCATTGAAGATTGTTGTTCATCCATTTGAGTGAGAGAGGATGAAGACGAAGAACAGTTGAGAGAGAGAGAGGGGTTTAAAAAACTTGAAAGTGTAGGATAAATGTGTGTGTAGTGTTAAAATGTGAGTGATGTGAGTTTAAATAGACAATTTTCGCAATGATGACAAAGAAGTGTGCACAGTCATGGGGGTAAGTGTAAAGGTTTAGACCTAATTCCAAGAATTGTTAAACCCATTGTGTCACGCTTCAATCACGCATGCTTAGAAAGTGGGACAACTGTCTCCACTAAGAGCCATACAAAATCAAATGACAAGAAAACCATTAAATGCAGCAACTGTTCAGAATCAGGAAGACAAATCGATAAGATTGCTTCTGATTTGAACCTTTCCGATTCATGAAAACTTCCTTACTTCAGAAAGCTTCAAGTTTTAGAGTCAGAAAGCAAAACAATCTCAGAATCAAACCTAGAGTTCTAGAGACTTTACATTCTGAATAACATCTTTTCATTATGGACATGGTTTCATAAATATATTTTCCATAATGATTGTGGATCTATCTTCAGCAAGGGGTTTTGTAAAGATATCATCCCATTGATGGTTTGTATCAACAAATTTTAAGTGAAAAATTCCCTTCTGAACATAGTCACGTATAAAGTGATATTTTATTTCAATATGCTTAGCCCTAGAATGCAAGATATGATTCTTAGATAAACAGATAGCATAAGTATTATCATGGAGAATAGGAATTTTTCTATCATATATTTGATAATCTTCCAGCTGACTCTTCATCCAGAGTATCTGAGTGCTGCATCCAAAAGCTGCGATATATTTAGCTTCAGTTGTTGATAGCACAATTGTTGACTCTCTCTTGCTGGACCATGAGATTAAGTTGTTTCTAAGAAATTGGCAACTTCCAGAAGTACTTTTTCTTTCAATTCTATCTCTAGCATAGTCAGCGTCATAATAGCCTACTAATTTATAGTCACTTGATTTTCTATAAAATAAACTAGATTAGTAGGACCTTTCAGGTTCTAAAGATTCTCTTAACAACAATTAAGTGAGTTTCCCTAGGATCTGATTGGAAGCTAGCACATAAGCATACACTAAATAAGATATCAGGTCTAGAAGTTGTTAGACACACAGAGATCCTATCAAACCTCTGAAAGGCTTCCGATTTATCTTACTACTTACCTCTTCTTTCTCTAGAATGCATGTAGGATACATTGGAGTCTTTGCTAGCTTACATTCTAATAAATTGAATTTCTTCATAAGTTCCTTTGTATATTAGCTTTGATGAATATACATGTCTTCTGGTCTTTGATCAATTTGAATTCCTAGAAAGAACTTTAGTTCTTCCATCAGGCTCATTTAAAATTTTGCCTACATAGACTTAGCAAAATCCTTGCATAATGATGCATTAGCAGAACCAAAAATAATATCATCAACATATATTTGCACAACCAGAATGTCATTCTTGAAGGTTTTACAAAAGAGAGTTGTGTCCACTTTTCCTCTGGTAAAATTATTTTCCAACAAAAAGTTGCTTAGTCTATCATACCAAGTTCTTGGAGCTTGCTTTAGACCATACAAATACTTTTTCAATTTAAAAACAAAGTCAGGATTTTGAGAGCTTTCAAAACTAGGAGGTTGGTGCACATAAACTTCTTCAGAAATATAACCATTGAGGAATGCACTTTTAACATCCATCTGATAAAGTATGATGTTATCATTGACTGCAAAAGAAATTAAAAGACGAATAGGATTTAACCTGGAAACTGGAGCAAAGTTTTTTGTATAGTCTATACCTTCTTGGTGACTATAACCTTGTGCTACCAGTCAAGCTTTGTTTCTGGCAACTTCGCCTTTCTCATTCAGCTTGTTTCTGAAAACCCATTTGGTTCTAATGACATGGAAGCCTTTTGGTTTCTGAACAAGATCCCAAACATCGTTTCTAGTGAATTGATTCAATTCATCTTGCATGGCTAGAATCCATTCATTATCCAGAAGAGCTTCCTCAATGGAGGTGGGTTCTATTAGAGACACCAAACCTAGAAGAGTTTCTTCAGAGGTTCTGAATGAAGATCTTGTTCTAACTAGAGCATTCTTGTCTCCCAGAATCAGTTTTTCTAAATGAGAAGTTCTTGATCTACTCTTCTTCTGATGAGTCGGATATAAATCCTATTATCAATATAACATGTTGTGTTAACTGCTTTTGCCCAGAAATGCTTAGCCATATTAGTTCCTTGAATCATGGTGCGGGCCATTTCTTGTCAAAGTCCTATTCTTCCTTTCTACAACTCCATTTTGCTATGGAGTTCTAGGACCGGAGAAATCATGGGAAATACCATTTGAATCAAAAAGTTTTCAAAAAGTTTATTTTCAAATTCGCCACCATGATCACTTCTGAGTTTGACTATTTTGTAATTCATTTATGTTTACACTAGTGAGCAGAAGGTAGATAAGACAGAGTGATACTTATCCTTGTGTTTCAAGAACTTTACCCATGTCCAACGACTGTAGTCATCAACGATTGCTTCTGGTTGAGTCGATTCTTTAGATTCTTTAGCCTTGCTTTCCGAGTCTTTTTCTTCAGAGACAATTTCTCTGGATTCTGAAAAAATGATCTTCAGATCTGCAAATTTCTCAACTAGCTTTGACTTTTCAGACTCAAGCTTATCATTGAATCTAACATGAATTGATTCCTCAACAATTCGTGTTTCTTTATTAAAGACTTTGTAGCCTTTAGAGTGTTTAGAATATCCTAAGAGTAAACACTTATGTGCCTTATAGTCAAACTTGCCAAGATTTTCTTTAGTGTTTAACATAAAGCATTCACATTCAAAAGGATGAAAGTATGAAATGTTGGCCTTTCTATTCTTCCATAATTCATAAGGAGTCTTACCCGGAATAGGTCGGATATAAATCCTATTATCAATATAGCGTGTTGTGTTAACTGCTTCTGCCCAGAAATGCTTAGCCATATTAGTTTCTTGAATCATGATGCAGCCCATTTCTTGTAAAGTCCTATTCTTCCTTTCTACAACTCCATTTTGCTATGGAGTTCTAGGACCGGATAAATCATGGGAAATACCATTTGAATCAAAAAGATTTTCAAAATGTTTATTTTCAAATTCGCCACCATGATCACTTCTGACTTTGACTATTTTGCAATTCATTTCTATTTACACTAGTGAGCAGAAGGTAGAGAAGACAAAGTGATACTTATCCTTGTGTTTCAAGAACTTTACCCATGTCCAACGACTGTAGTCATCAACAGTGACTAATCCATACTTCTCTCCATTGATAGAAGAAGTTTTCACGAGTCCAAGCAAATCAATGTGCAGAAGTTCTAATGGTGTAAAGGTAGAAACAACAGTTTTAGCTTTGGAAGAAGTTTTAGAAAACTTGTCTTTCTGATATGCTTCACAAAGAACATCTGAAGTGAACTTCAGTTTGGGTAGACCTCTGACTAATTCAAGCTTATTTATCTGATAAATCCTTCTCATGCTAAGATAACCCAAACTTTTATGCCAATCCCATTACTCTTCATTAACAGACATTAGACATTTTACATTTTGATCTTCAAGATCAGAAAGTCTAATTTTATAAATGTTGTTTTTCCTCTTTCCATTAAAAAGGATTGTGCCATCTTCTGACTAACAACCTTGCAAGACTTTTGGTTAAAGCTTATATCATAATCATTGTCACTAAGTTGGATAATGGACAATAGATTATTCATTAGACCATCAACTAAACGAACATTAGTAATAGAAGGAAGTTTACCGTTACCAATGGTTCCAGAACTAATGATCTTTCCTTTCTGTTTTCCTCCGAAACCAACAAAGCCTCCTGGCTTAAGTTCCAAATCTTGGAACATAGACATTCTGCCCGTCTTGTGTTGCGAGAATCCATTGTCTAGGTACCATGATTGGTGTCTCAGTTGAGCTGTTATGGATTTCTGCAACATAAATAATTTTATCCTTAGGTACCCACTTTTTGGTTCCTCTTTTGTTAGTTTTCCCAGAGTTTCTCGGAACTTTTGATCTTTTAGCAGAAGGATAATCATGAGAGATTTATGAATGATACTTAGGTTTCAAAACGGATTTCCTATCCTTAGTATGCTTCTGTGTCTGTGCAGAAATATCCGACTCGGTGCCAGCAGGCACGAAATGCACATAGAGAGGTTTTGGTTTGTCCTTCTAACTTTCATCAGGTTTTGTAGTTTCTGTATAACCCAAACCTTTTCTTCCATTTCTGCTAACTCCATAGATCAAGGAAACAATTTTGCTTCTATCTATGCTTTTAGCCATAAAGTATTGGAATTCTCTGTCATATCTGATGACGCAATCAGTACCAAAAACTTCTAAAGTTGTTTCCTCCTCTAGTTTTGAAATTTTACATTTCAAAGCAGATTTATTACTTTCTAAAGAAAATACTTTTTCATTTAGAGAGGAAATATCATTCTCAAGTTCTTTATGAGTTTCAAAAGTAGTTACTTTGACTTGCTTAAGGTCCTTGTATTTGCTTTGAAGACTCTAGTACTTTTCTAGCATTTCAGAAAGACAAATTTCAAGAACAGAACGAGATAGATTAGAGAATACCTCTTCGGAATCGGAGTTAGATTCTGATTCTGACACAACTTTGTCTTCAAGTTCCTCAGAGCTTGTGGGAATCTCAATAGTTGCCACCAGTGCAGCAATAACTTTTTCTTTGTCAGAATCTTCTTCTTCAAACTCTGAGTCATCCTAGGTAGACATTGTTGGTGTAAGCCCTAGAGGCCAATACTTTTGGTACTTGTATCGAATTGTTTATTAATAATAAAAGGCTTTTTCTTTATTATGTTTGTTTAATAAAGTCCCTAGAATAGCTAGTCCGTTTAATGTATCAAGTATGACTTAATCATGAGATCACATTAAACATAAGGACACTATTCTTAAAGTATCCGTAGTCGAGCTTTATTGTGAAATGGGATAACATTAAAGCATGAAGACTATTATGTTTATAGACTGATGATCACATCTCATGGATCATGGATAAGGAGTTATCAAGTCTTAAACATAGGTATGAATATTAAGAGTAATATTTATACTGGATTGACCCTCTATGAGAATACTATATAGAATGTTATGCAAAGTGTCATAAGTTATTCTCATGGTCATAATGGTGTATACCACCCTTCGACCTGAAACCACTATGGACCCTAGATGTAGAGTCGAGTGCCTTATTGCTGATCAAACATTGTCCGTAACTGGATGACCATAAAGACAGTTGATGGGTACTCCACGAAGCATGCTAAGGGACATGAGTGACCTAGATGGAATTTGCCCATCCTGCGTAACAGGATAAATGTCTATGGGCCCAATATTGAACTGGACAAGGATGATACGGTCGATGCCTTATGTTTAATATAGACATAAGGGTAAAAGGGTAATTGTGCACATAAGTATTATCACAGAAGGATTTGTTAGATCACATGACATTTTCGTGTCTTGGGTAGCAGTTATGTGTTGCTAGATACCGCTCTCTGTTTATTATGTTAAATACGTGATTTAATATAATTGCCAATGCCGCGAAAACCTACAGGGCCACACACAAAGGACGGATTGATGAGAGATAGAGCAACTAAGGAATACCGTAATGTACGGTGCCCTTAAGTGAATTGTGGAACATCGTAAGGTACAGTGTACTTAAGTAGAATACGAAATATGGTAAGGTACCACGCGCTTAAGTGATTTTGGCATATTATAAGATATGGGCCATATACACTTGAGTGGGCTTTTTAGCTTGCAGCCCACACAAGTGGTTCTATAAATAGAACCTTTGTGTAGAAGCATTAGTGCAGTTGCAATTTCGTTTCTCTCTCTCTCTCTCTCTCACTCAAAGCCTTCATTCATAATAGCTAGCACTGAGATTGAAGGAATCCGTTCGTGTGGACTGAGTAGAGGCATTGTCATTGTTCAACGTTCGTGATCGCTTCGTAGATCTGCATCAAAGGTTACAATCGCCACAAGAGGTAACAATTCTATCACTGATCATGCCCATTCGTAAGGATCATTAAAGGGGAGATTTTAAACTCCGTTGCATTTTGGATCGCCCTTCTCCTTAAGTGGTATCAGAGCCACTTACGAAACCATGCATCTGATAGCTGTTTATTTTCTGTATTTTCTGTATTAATACGATTAAAAGATAGGATGTATCAAAGAATAAACGAGTAATTAAATTGAGATCAATCAAGTTATATATATGATATAAGTAATCCTGATGCAAAATACGGTATATATGATATACTATTTCTGTTTCATTCATTCAAACACTTAATGGTTGTTTTCCTTTGAGCGATTAATGGTCGTTTGCTTCTTGATCCGACATTAGCATGGTGAAGCAATGACGTATTGATCAATCATACTGAATCAACAATCGAGATGTGTTTGACAGTCTGAAATTTGTGCATTAGGGTTAATAACGGCATAATGGTTGTGTTGTCAAAAAGTTATGCGATTAGGGTTGTGACACCTGTTCCCACTGACCGGGCAGCGGACCCCCGGCTAACTCCCCGTAGTGTGATCGGTCGCCGAAATTTAATTTGGTTTTAATTAATTAAAAGAATTTAAATTAATAATAATAATAATGTGTTTATTATTATTGTCTTGTGGTGATCGGTTATGGCCTTAGTTTTACTTTATTTTGTTTTGGGTTTTTAAAATACGACATGCGTGTCGTGCCTCTCTTTTAATCTCATAATGTAACTTATTTTCTCATCTCACTCCCTCGTATGTAAAACGAGTTTCTTTTATGTAATGTAATGTTATGAAGAAAGAGAAGAATTCAATATCAAAGGAGGACAACCTTGAAGATCTTGCTTGGAGAAGCTTATATCGTTATTAGGTTAGCTTAGGTTCTCTCATTGGCTTGGGAGAACAATTGCGCTAGGGGCCATAATTGTTTCATTATGTATGTATGTTGATGCATGTGAATGTCTGTTGATGCATGTGAGAGACGATTTATATGGTAAATAAGCCGGTGAGATCAGAATAATTGCAAATTCCCTCAAATTAAATATTATGTTTATGCTTTCCAAGTTTTAGCACTCATCAAGACTAGTATCGGATAATGTAGGTTTCACCTACGCGAGGTGCATGTTCTATATTAGTAAGGTGCGATGGGATAATTGTAATATCCAATTGCTAAAACAATGGGTCAAACTTAACTAAACAAATTATAATAAGATTATATATGTTTAGAAGCAAGAGTTGGAAATGATCCATGTGATGGATTGGAATAAGGAGTTATTCACCCAACTAAGATATTCGAGAGTTGTATTAGATACAATTGGAAGGAGTTCCTACCTAAATAACCTAGTTTTGTGTAATCCGCCTACGCGGACTTAAAACAAAGTGAAATATGGATCTCGACCCACTAGAAAATCTTCCAACGGGATTTTCCGAATCAAATGGTGAGGGTCATTTGTTTTGAGTAAAATAGTGGGAGCATATTTAATTAAAAGCCTAATTAAATATGTTATTGATACTTATATTTTCATTATTGTCATGTAGATTACCATGACAACAAACACCTCTAACAACATTTTGCGATCAATCCTTGACAAGGAAAAATTGTCAGGGACAAATTTTCTAGATTGACACCGAAATCTGAGGATTGTCCTCAAACATGATAGAAAGTTGTATGTCTTGGAGAAACCTGTTCCTGAAGAGGAACCTCCTAGTTCTGCACCTAAGGCAGAAAGAGATGCTTATAAGAAGCATGTCGATGATGCCAATGAAACTGTTTGTCTCATGCTAGCTACCATGAAATCAGAGTTGCAAAAGTACTATGAGAACATGGCAGCGTTCGATATGATCGAACACCTCAAGATGCTCTATCAAGAGCAAGCAAGGCATGAAAGGTTTGAAGTTTCAAAAGCCCTTTTTCAAGGCAAGTTAGCTGAGGGAGCCCTTGTAGGTCCCCATGTGCTCAAGATGATTGGGTATGTGGAAAACCTTGAGAGGTTGGGTTTTCCCCTCGGAAAGGAACTTGCGACTGATTTAATCTTACAATCGTTGCCAGATAGATTCAGTCAATTTGTCCTAAATTTCAATATGAATGATATGGACAAATCTTTTCCTGAACTGCTAGCCATGTTAAGAACTGTTGAGCAGAATCTGAAGTCAAAAGGGAAGTCCATTTTGATGATCGGAAATGGAAAGAGACAAAACAAAAGGCCCACCAAGCAGGGTGATAAAGGGAAAGGCAAGGAAGTTGCCAAACCCAAACCCACTCTTGTTGCTTTGAAGCCTAGTGGAGGCATAGCAAAAGAAGTCACCTGCTTCCATTGCGGTAAGACCAGACACTGAAAGAGAAACTGCCCAAAGTACCTGGAAGATAAGAAGAATGGAGTAGAGACTTCAACTTCAGGTATTTTTGTTATTGAAACTAATTTATCTACTTCTGCATCATGGGTATTAGATACTGGATGCGGTTCTCACATTTGTACCAATGTGCAGGGACTAAAAAGGAGTAGAGATTTGGCAAAAGGTGAAGTTGACCTACGAGTTGGCAATGGAGCAAAGGTTGCTGCTTTAGCCGTAGGAACTTATGTATTGACTTTACCTAGTGGTTTAATACTTCAGTTAGAGAACTGTTATTATGTACCTGCAATTAGCAGGAATATTATTTTCGTTTCTTGTTTGGACAAGTTTGGTTTTTCATTTATAATAAAGAACAATTGCTACTGTGCAAATGAACAATGGACTATATGTCCTTGATCTTGAAATGCCTATTTATAACATTAATACTAAAAGGATGAAACCTAATGAGTTAAATCCAACTTACCTTTGGTATTGTGGATTAGGCCACACAAATGAGAAACACATTTCCAAACTCCATAAAGATGGATTATTGGACTCTTTTGATTATGAATCATATGAGACATGCAGATCTTATTTAATTGGAAAGATGACAAAGTCTCCATTCACAAGAAAAGGTGAAAGAGATAATGATCTTTTGGCCCTCATACATACTGATGTATGTGGACCACTGAACATACCAGCCAGAGGAGGTTTTCAATACTTCATCACATTTACTGATGATTTCAGTAGATATGGTTATGTGTATTTAATGAAACACAAATCAGCGTCCTTTGAAAAGTTCAAGGAATTCAAGAATGAAGTACAAAACCAACTAGGTAAGAATATTAAAACTCTTCGATCAGATCGAGGCGGTGAGTATTTAAGGCTAGAGTTTGATGACCATCTGAAAGAGTGTGGGATCCTATCCCAACTTACTCCTCCTGGAACACCCCAATGGAATGGTGTATCTGAGAGAAGAAATCGAACCTTGTTAGACATGGTCCGATCCATGATGAGTCACGTCGATCTTCCAAACTCCTTTTGGGGACATGCACTATTGACAACAGCTTACACACTTAACCGTGTTCCATCCAAAAAGGTTGAGAAGACACCATATGATATGTATGAAGGTGAGAAAAACAAGAAAGGGGGGTTTGAATTGTTTTGGAAAATAAGCGCTTTTTCAAAATAAAGACCACACAAGGAATTTATACTGGTTCGCTTATAACACAAAGCTACTCCAGTCCACCCGGCCAAGGTGATTTCGCCTTCAACAAGGACTTAATCCACTAATCTTGAAAGATAGTTTACAACCAACGTCTAAGAGAGTGATCTCTTAGTCCTCTCAAGTATACAGACTACGCAGAGTCACTTGAGAAAATAAAACAACTTAGATAAAACAAAGTTTGTAATCTAGAGTGCTTCTAGGATAAAGCAAATATTACAATGATGATAGCAAATAGAATGTTTCACGTATGAGCAAAAACTCGTGAAAGATTGAGAGAGAGAGAGAGAGAGAATGTTTCAGTGTGTACTTGCGCGCCTCTCAATGTTGTTTGCTGTCCTTTTTATAGGAGTGAAAGGACCGTTGAAAATGATGGCAGATAATTTGTCTTGAATATGAATTAATGTCATAATTTATGTTGTTTCTTGCCAAAACAACTCTGTCTCCCTGAATAACTTCTTTCCAATAATAGGTTCTTTCCATTTAATTTGACGTAGACGTTACTCTTTCTGAATTTAGGAAATCCATTATCAGTCTACGTGACTCTGGGAATCTTGGAATCTTGCTATGTTGATTCGGAGCTTCTGATGTTGATCTTTTAGAGTTCTGATGATGTCTTCAGATGACGCTGAGAGCTTCTGGAATTGATATACCGTTGTTCAGAGTCAGAACTTCTAGAGTGTACTCCTTCTTCAGATGCTTCTGATATTCTGCTGTTTGTATCTGATATGATTCTGTATCTGATAACGCAATCAGATTTCTTTCTTTTGTTTAGAGTCCTGCACACTTAGAAACTTTTCGTTAGAGTGCCATTTTTGGTTTCATCCTTTGCTATCATCAAAATCTTGGAATCTGTTGTAGAACAATTTTTGTTCTTACAATCTCCCCCTTTTTGATGATGACAAAATAAACTCAAATAGCAGATGAAACATAAAAAATATCAGATCAGATCAGATAGAAGTGGGCTCCCCCTGAGATAGGTTAGGGAGTTCAGAAGTTCTTACCAGAGCTTCCAAGCAATGAAGTTTCTCGATACCTTCTGCAATTTCTTAAGTCCAGTGTTAGATGAATTTATTTTTAAGAAATAATATGTTGCAGAGTGCTTAAGGTATTAGGAAATATTTCATCAGAGCTATATTCGATTTCTCCCCCTTTTTGTCAGAATCAAAAAGACTTAAACAAAAATTAAAAAAAACATTATATTCAGATAATGGAACAGTAGAGACAATGGCAAGAAAGCAAACAAGCAAACATCAGAACAAGGAAAACAAAGCAACAAACAAAAAAATCCTAAGTGCCTAAGGGTTGGGAGGAGGAGGCATTCTCTGAAGCAGTTGAGCCAGCATGTTCTGAATGTTGTCGTTGACGGTGTCCTGTTTGTCCATTCTGGCTCTGAGTTCCTTCTGGTCTTTCTGAAGTTCTTCAAGTGTCTTGAGAACCATGGGAATAACAGAAGAGGACTCCCCCTGAGTCAGCGCACTATGTTCTTCAGCAGCTCTGGCTTCAGCTTCTGCAACTGCCTTTGCTTCAGCTTCAGCAGCAGCAGCAGCAGCATCAGCTAGAGCTTTAGCCTCAGCTTCCTTGGCCCTTTGGATTTCTGCTTGTCTAGCTCTTTCTTCTTCTTGCCTCTTGGCTTCTTCTTCAGCTTCTCTGGCAAGTCTCTCCTGTAGTCTTGCCTCAGCATCTCTGATGAAGTCGTTTCTGACTTGCTCAGAGATGTGCTTCAGCTTGAAAGCCTCAGAAGTCATCCAGCCAATGACTCTGTTCCAGTGTGTCCTTACAGAGTTAGGATCATCACGGATGCCAGAGTTAATGGTCAGAGACTTGACCTTTTGTACTGAAGCCCCTGCGAACAACATTATGGCTTCCTCAAGGGTAGGCAGGGAATGTTCAGGTTCAGATGTTTGGGGTGGAGAGTTTGGAGGGCTTAAGTTTAGTGTTTGAGGTTCAGGTTCAGGTTCAGGTTCAGGTTCAGGTTCAGGTTCAGCGGAAGTGTTTGGAGGGATAGTTTCAAAGGTATGAAGGTCAGAGGGTTGGAGTTCAGATGGAATGAGGGTTGGTTGTACTGTGGATGGTGAAGTTACTTCAAGTGGAGGTTGTGTTGGTTGTTGAGTGTTTTGGTTTAGAGAATAAAGGTGGGCTAGAGTGGGAGAAGCGGGGTCAGAAGGTTTTGGGTCAGAGGAGAGGATAAGGTAAGAAGGTGATTCTGGAGCTGAAGATGAAGAAGTGGTTTGATTAAGTTCTTCAGCTTCGGATAGAGGTAGTGATGTATGGGCAAGATTAAATTTAGGTCGAGGTTGTGAGGTTCTGGTTGTAGAAGGTGGGGTTTCAGAGGAGGTGTAGATAGGTGTTGGGAGAGGAATAGAGGAAACCAAAGAAGGTTCAGAGGGAATAGTAGGGGCAGACATACCAGAAGTTTCTTGCAGAGGCGCTGAAGGTCTTGATTCAGATGTTTCTCCTAGCCTTGCTTTCTTCGCTCTTGAAGACTTCTTTTCAGATGGACCTCTTTTGAACATAACGAAGTCTGATTCTGAATCTAGCATCTCGTCAAGTCTGAAGTCTGAGATGTCAACTCCTTCATCCTTCAGACGTTGGAGATAGTGGAGGATTGCCTCTCTGGGTTCATTTTTGTAGAACCTTGCGAGACCATGTGGCAACTTCCTCTGATCTTTTAAAGCGTCCCAAGAGGTGTCCAGCGTAGGTTTGACTTGAATCTTCTTCAGAATTCCCATGCTCTTCAGATTTCTGGAGTTCAGAGGTCTTCAAGTATCTATTACCAGATCTTCCATGAGTTTGTTCTTCTCCAGATGATCTACAAGCCCATTCTCAATCAGAACATCAGACAGAAGTCTTCCCAGAGGGATGTAGGCTCTGGGTTTCATGTTGTTTCTGGTCTCCCGTACAGAATCTCTGAGATACTTGAAGAGTAGTGCAGGGAGGCAGAGCTTCAAACCCTTGTGAATGCAATACAGAATACATTTCTGATCTGTATTGATGTAGTCAGAGGAGTTTGATACTGGGCGGTGATGAATTGTTCCCAGAATGATCTTGAGCCACACCCTGAGGTTCTGATGAAGTTCTTTGTTCTTTGATGGATTGCCTTCAGTGTTGAGTTTGAAGATGGTGGGATTGATTCCCTGAGCAATGTATTTTGCCCTAGGATTGATGTTGTAAATCCTTCTTCCTCCAGCTTTCTCCATGTTCAGCAGTGAGGCAATTGACTTCTCAGTAATCACTATCTTGACTCCCAATACATAGGAGACTATGAAATGGTCGTCAGCGTCAGCAAATCTCCAGAATTCTTTGATGAGGTTTGGGTAAACAGGGCCATAGAGCCGTTGAAAGTAGTTTTCCCAACCTTGTTGACGAAGTTCTTCAGTAAGATCTACTCCATTCCTCTTCATGTTGTTGAAATCCACCAGAGATTCACACAAAACTTCCAGTTTATCAAAGGGAGTTGCAAGATTTATGTGAGGCTCACGATCAAGAACATGGGGTTCCTTGTAAGCTGGTGTAATAGTTACGCCTGTAACTGTTGGAGTGGGAATGCTTGTGCTTTGGACTGTGTTGCTGGATTCCATTTGTTGAGAATAGTTGAAAACTGATTGTTGTTGAGCATCCATTGTTGATGAAGAATGAGATGAAGATGAACTGCTTGCAGAAATGCTTCAGATAACTGGTTGAGAAAGTGAGTGAGAGTGAAGTGTGTGTGAAGTGTGAGAAGAGTGTTTAAATACCCTAAACAAAACGCATGCAAAACGACACACAATTCAGCGTTAGCACAAAAACCATGTTAGCACGCTTAGAGGGAGAAATGATTAAGGCTCATAAATGAATGTCTAATCCCAACAGTATGCACACTGCTCGAGGAGATCTCAAACGTCTGCCCTTTGAATTTCTTCTGGACAGCTGTCTAGAAATTCCAAGGTTAGACGCTAAGTGCTCCACGTGGTTTGATGTATCTGATCTTCAGGAATACCAAAGGATTGGTTCCTGGAGATTTCTAACTCAGATATCTTCTTAACTTGGTAGAAGTATTAGAGTCAGAGACAGAAGCTCATTTGTTTATGTCAGAGTCTCATTTTACATCTTCAGAGGCACAATTTATTCAGGGCAATTTTGAATGTTCAGATTTTCTAAGATAAAAAGAAATCTATCTTCAATGTGCATAGTGATGCTTAGTAAATATATCTGCCCATTGATGATCTGTATCAATGAACTTCAATGTTACTATCCCTTTCTGAACATAGTCTCTGATAAAAGGATGTTTTATTTCAATGTGCATAGCTCTGGAGTGTAGAATGGGATTCTTACTTAGACAAATGGCGGCAGTATTATCACAGAAGATAGGAATGTTACTCTCGAAGATTTGCAGATCTTCTAACTGATTCTTCATCCAGAGCATCTGAGTTGTGCACAGTGATGCTGAGATGTATTCTGCTTCTGCAGTTGATAGAGCGATAGTTGACTGTCTTTTGCTGGCCCAGGATATCAGATTATTTCCTAGGAGCTGGCAGTTTCCAGACGTGCTTTTTCGTTCCAGTCTATCTCCTGCATAATCTGCATCACAGTAACCCGAAAGTCTATACTCTGATGTTTTCTCATACATCAGGCCTAGGTTAGGAGTTCCTTTCAGATATTTGAGAATTCTCTTAACTGCTGTTAAGTGAGTTTCTCTAGGATCTGATTGGAATCTGGCACAGAGACAGACACTAAAGAGAATATCAGGTCGAGTAGCAGTCAGATAGAGAAGAGAGCCTATCATACCTCGATAGAGCTTCTGACAAACCTTTTTGCTTACTTCTTCCTTTTCAAGAATGCATGTTGGATGCATGGGAGTTTTTGCAGAGTTGCAGTCAGCCATGTCAAATTTCTTCAGAACATCTTTAATGTATTTGATTTGATGAACGTACGTGACTTCTGAAGTTTGGTTAATTTGAATTCCCAGAAAGAACTTTAGTTCTTGCATTAAGCTCATTTCAAATTCTGCCTGCATTAACTCAGAGAATTCTTGACAAACAGAGGCGTTACCTGAACCAAAAATAATATCATCAACGTATATCTGGCATATCATGAGATCATTGTTAAGGTTCTTACAGAAGAGTGTGGAGTCAACTTTCCCTCTGATAAAATTGTGTTCCAGAAGAAAATTGCTTAAACGTTCATACCAAGCTCTGGGAGCTTGTTTAAGTCCATATAAAGATTTTTTAAGTTTAAAGACATGTTCTGGAAATTTTGGATTTTCAAAACCTGGAGGTTGGTTGACATACACTTCCTCTGATATATAACCATTAAGGAATGCGCTCTTTGTAGGTGTTTAATTGGCTGCATTATATGGTAAAACACTAGCTGGTTACAAATGTCTTGACTGATGTCATGACATAGTATGTATGTGTGACTACATTGTAGGTTAGAATATCTAACTGTACTCTGATGTCTTGACTGATGTCATGACACACTTGAGTAGTTACTGCAGGATTAGCTAACACAGGAGTTATTGAATGTCAAACTGGATGATGTGACATTCATACCTGACAACAGATACTAAGAAGTAGAACAGCTGGTGTTCTGTTAGAACTTAGTATTTATTTCCAGTCTGGTTATCAAGGAAAGACCAGACCTGGCATAAGGCCTACGGACTGAATGTCAAATTGGATGTTATGACATTCATCACTGACAACAGCTACTGAACATTAGACAGAGTGATGTTCTGCTATACTTCAGCATTACTTCAGCATGTAACTTAGTTTGTTCTTCAAGAGAATAACAGAACTAACTTAAGGCCAAATGTGTAAATGTTAAGTTGGACACTTTAACATTTACTAATGTAAGCTGTTACTGTAGTATGGTCATTTTGATCATGTACAGGTCAGCAAAATTGTACAGTCTGTTTTCAGGAAAAACAGACTCAGCATAAGGACCTTGATGTCGAGTTGAATGTCGTGACATTCATTCCTGACAGCATATGCTATATTGTAGGTTGTTCAGTTTTCTGATTCAGCTTTTCTTGGGCTATTCTTCAGGAAGTCAACAGCTTAGAGAAAAACCAGGAAACCAACAACCAAGCTACATTTAATGAACCTAACAAATAGCCTATTTGTTAGTAACCTAAATGTTGAATTTATGGGAACTCGTGTGACCTTAAATTCAGGAGAATACAGGTGCAAAAGCCCAGGTACTGCAATATAAAAAGGAAGGCGTTCCTTCATTCAGTTTCGGGGATTTTGAGGCGTGAAGATTTTATGTGTCCATCATACTTCACTGCTGTATTTTTTTTAGTCTTGTATTAGACGTAACTTGTAAGCCAAGCCATTATCAAGTAGATGATTGTTGTGGCATAGGGTGTTCATTGAGTTGTAAGTGTTGTGTCGCTCAAAGCTTTTAAGCGTGAGTGCTGTGTATCTTGATTAAAGCTGTGAAGCACAATCAAGAGTTGTTTAAAGTGTGACTTCAACTTGTCTTTAATATTGTTTAAAGATAGTAATCACTGAGGTGATTGAGGGGGAGTGAGTAGGAACTCTGATCTTAGTTTAAGATTGAAATTGCATTGGGTAGGGATTAAGTGATAAGTTGTAAACGGGTGAGTTTAGCTTTGAATTGATACTACTAATAGTGGATTTCCTCCCTGGCTTGGTAGCCCCCAGATGTAGGTCATGTTGGACTGAACTGGGTAAACAATTACTAGTGTTATTTACTGCACTTACTTTTAAGTTCTGCATAATTCCTGTCTGTGCAGAGTTGGATGTCATAACATCCCGTGTGACATCCAAAGTCTGATAACTAGAATTTCACTCTTGACATCCATTTGATATAATTTGATAGAGTGGTTTATAGCAAAAGATACAAGAATACGAATAGATTCTAACCTTGCGACTGGAGCAAAGGTTTCATTGTAGTCAATACCTTCTTGTTGACTGTAACCTTGAGCTACCAGTCGAGCTTTGTTTCTGACGACTTCTCCTTTCTCATTCAGCTTGTTTCTGAATACCCATATGGTTCCAATAACGTGAGTGCCTCTGGGCTTGGGAACAAGATCCCAGACATCATTCTTTGTGAATTGATCTAATTCTTCTTGCATGGCTGAAACCCAATCTTTATCTTGAAGTGCTTCATCACAGGACGTAGGCTCGATCAGAGACACTAGTCCTAGAGGAGTATCTTTAGAGGTCCTGAAGGTAGATCTGGTTCTGACAGGTTCGTCCTTGTTGCCCAGAATCAAATCTTCAGATACGTTGATACGACTTTTAACTTTCTTTGGGATTACTGGGGAATTAATTTCCTCAGAGTTCTGAGTGGCAGTTGCTTCTGGAGCTTTATCAGATCCTGCAAGAGTGATTTCTAAATCTGCAAAATTTTCAACTAGCTTTGACTTTTCAGGGTCAAGCTTATCGTCAAATCTGACATGAATTGATTCTTCCACAATTTTGGTTTCTGTGTTGTATACTCTGTAGCCTTTAGAGCGTTCTGAGTATCCTAACATAATACCTTTCTGTGCTTTGGAATCAAACTTGTTCAGATGTTCTTTAGTGTTTAAAATAAAGCACGAACATCCAAAAGGATGAAAATATGAAATGTTTGGTTTTCATCCTTTACACAGTTCATAGGGAGTCTTTTCCAGAATAGGTCTTATTGAGATTCTATTCTGAATGTAACACGCTGTATTTACAGCTTCTGCCCAAAAGTGCTTTGCCACATTAGTTTCATTGATCATAGTTCTGGCCATCTCTTGGAGTGTCCTATTCTTCCTCTCTACAACTCCATTTTGTTGTGGAGTTCTAGGGCAGGAGAAATCATGGGATATTCCATTAGAGTCAAATAATTCCTCAAAGGATTTATTTTCAAATTCCCCACCATGATCACTTCTGACTCTGATAATCTTAGAGTCAAATTCTTTTTGCACTTTGGAGCAGAAACTAGTGAATACAGAGTGAGACTCACTCTTGTGCTTTAGGAATTTCACCCATGTCCAACGACTGTAATCATCAACAATGACTAGTCCATACTTCTTTCCATTGACTGATGCTGTTTTCACAGGACCAAATAAGTCAATATGGAGAAGTTCCAGAGGCTTAGAGGTAGTAACAATAGTTTTCTTTTTGAAAGATGTTTTTGAAAATTTTCCTTTCTGACATGCTTCACATAGAGCATCTGAAGAAAACTTCAGTTTAGGTAGGCCTCTGACTAACTCGAGTTTATTTAGCTGAGATAGTTTTCTCATGCTAATGTGGCCCAAGCGTCTATGCCATACCCATTGCTCTTCGTGAACAGACATCAGACATTTAACATTTTGTTCTTTTAAATCAGAAAGATTAATTTTATAAATATTGTTTTTCCTCTTGCCTGTGAATAGGACTGAACCATTGTTTTGATTTATGGATTTACATGTTTTTTGATTAAAGATCACGTCATAACCGTTATCACTTAATTGACTTATGGATAACAAATTATGCATTAATCCTTCTACATAAAGAACATCAGATATGGAGGGAAGAGTACCGTTACCAATAGTTCCGGAGCCTCTGATCCTTCCCTTCTGATCTCCTCCGAAGCCTACAAATCCAGCGTCTTTAAGTTCCATGCTTTGGAACATAGACTTTCTTCCCGTCATGTGTCGCGAGCATCCAGAGTCCAGATACCATGACTGGTGTTTGAACTTTGCTGCATAGGATATCTGCAACATAAACAATCTTATCTTTTGGTACCCAGAGTCTCTTGGGTCCTTTCTGATTAGTTTTCCCAGAGTTTCTTATAACTTTGGGTTTTCTAGCATTTTCAAATTTTTGTTCTTGTGTGTGTGTATAGTGATATGAAAATGGAGATTTGAGTTGGTCACTATTAGAAGTTTTATCTTCTTTAGGATCATACCCAATTCCCTTCTTATTGTTCTGACTGACTCCATAAATCATGGATGCCATAACACTCCTTCCTATCCCATTTTTCAGAAATTCTTGAAAGGCTTCTTCGTATTTATAAATTATCGTATTTGAAGTCTGTGGAGCTTGAGATAACGCTTCTTCCAGTTCTAAACGATGTTTATTTGCTCCATCTCTTTGTAGTGTTAAAGATCTGATTTCATCTTCTCGTGCTAGAATTGTCATCTCAAGTTTGCCACATTCTTCAAATTTTGCTTCAAGACAGCCTTTTATATTTTTAAACTTTTGTTTTAATTTCTGATATGAGCTAAGAGTTTCTGACAAGCATGATTCTAGATCAAATCGAGAGATTTCAGAAAATACCTCTTCAGATTCTTCATCTGAGCTGTTCCTGGATGTGGTAGCCATAAATGCCACATTGGCCTGTTCATCAGAGTCAGATTCTGATGAGCCAGATTCGCTATCATCCCAGGTAGCCATTAGTCCTTTCTTTGTCCTGAAGGTATTTTTCTTGAAGCTTTCTTTTCTAGAATTGTCTTTCTTTAGCTTGGGGCATTCATTCCTGTAGTGACCTGTTTCTTTACATTCATAACAAGTAATATCTTTGTTAGTTTTACCTTTTGAGGTTGATTCTGATCGATCCCCTCTGGGTCTTGGTCTTCTGAAGTTGTTGTTCCTCTTTTTCCAGAGTTATTTAACTCTTCTGGTCAGGAGGGACAATTCTTCTTCATCATCAGAATCTTCTGGTTCAGAGTCATCAGCATCTTCAGTTTCTGCCTGGAAAGCTTTGGTTCTGTCAGATTTGCGTCTTTCAGATCTGGACTTTAATGCTACAAACTTGTTCTTTTTCTGAGGCTCATCTTCCTCTAGTTCTATCTCATGGCTTCTGAGGGAACTGACAAGTTCTTCAAGACTGATATTGTTCAGATCCTTTGACAGCTTCAGGGCAGTAACCATGGGTCTCCACTTCTTTGGCAAACTTCTGACTATCTTTTTGACGTGGTCTACAGTTGTGTATCCTTTGTCTAGAACTTTGAGACCTGCAATTAGAGTTCGGAATCTAGAGAACATTACCTCTATGGCTTCGTCATCTTCCATTTTGAAAGCTTCATATTTCTGGATAAGCGACAGAGCCTTTGTCTCTTTGACCTGAGAGTTTCCTTCATGAGTCATCCTCAGAGAGTCAAGGATGTCTTTTGCTGTTTCTCTGTTGGTGATCTTTTCATACTCGTTGTAAGATATAGCATTGAGAAGTATGGTTCTGGCCTTGTGATGATTTTTGAAGACACGCTTCTGATCTTCTGACATCTTACTTCTGGGAACTTCAACTCCATTTTCTGAGACGGGAGGTGTGTATCCATCTGTGACAATGTCCCAGAGGTCAGCATCATAACCCATAAAGAAACTTTCAATTCTATCTTTCCAGTAGTTGAATTTCTCTCCATCAAAGACAGGAGGCTTAACATTGTAACTGTCTCTTTCATTTGTGTGGGCCATAGTTTTTCTCATTCTGGATCTCTCTACACTGTTAAGTGTTTGATTAGAAAATCAATAACAGAGCCGAAGCTCTGATACCAATTGAAGGTGAGAAAAACAAGAAAGGGGGGTTTGAATTGTTTTGGAAAATAAGCGCTTTTTCAAAATAAAGACCACACAAAGAATTTATATTGGCTCGCTTATAACACAAAGCTACTCCAGTCCACCCGGCCAAGGTGATTTCGCCTTCAACAAGGACTTAATCCACTAATCTTGAAAGATAGTTTACAACCAACGTCTAAGAGAGTGATCTCTTAGTCCTCTCAAGTATACAGACTGCGCAGAGTCACTTGAGAAAATAAAACAACTTAGATAAAACAAAGTTTGTAATCTAGAGTGCTTCTAGGATAAAGCAAATATTACAATGATGATAGCAAATAGAATGTTTCACGTATGAGCAAAAACTCGTGAAAGATTGAGAGAGAGAGAGAGAATGTTTCAGTGTGTACTTGCGCGCCTCTCAATGTTGTTTGCTGTCCTTTTTATAGGAGTGAAAGGACCGTTGAAAATGATGGCAAATAATTTGTCTTGAATATGAATTAATGCCATAATTTCTGTTGTTTCTTGCCAAAACAACTTTGTCTCCCTGAATAACTTCTTTCCAATAATAGATTCTTTCCATTTAATTTGACGTAGACGTTACTCTTTCTGAATTTAGGAAATCCATTATCAGTCTACGTGACTCTGGGAATCTTGGAATCTTGCTATGTTGATTCAGAGCTTCTGATGTTGATCTTTTAGAGTTCTGATGATGTCTTCAGATGACGCTGAGAGCTTCTGGAATTGATATACCGTTGTTCAGAGTCAGAACTTCTAGAGTGTACTCCTTCTTCAGATGCTTCTGATATTCTACTGTTTGTATCTGATATGATTATGTATTTGATAACGCAATCAGATTCCTTTCTTTTGTTTAGAGTCCTGCACACTTAGAAACTTTTCGTTAGAGTGCCATTTTTGGTTTCATCCTTTGTTATCATCAAAATCTTGGAATCTGTTGTAGAACAATTTTTGTTCTTACAATATAGAGTGGTAAGAAACCACATATGTCTTACATGAAGATTTGGGGTTGCGAAGTTTATATGAAACGACAAATTTCAACTAAGCTTGAGCCCAAATCAGACAAATGCTTATTTGTGGGGTATCCTAAAGAAACAAGAGGCTATTGCTTCTACAATCCTTCTGAGGGCAAAGTGTTTGTCGCTCGAACTGGAGTTTTCCTAGAAAAGGATTTTATTTCCAAAGGAATCAGTGGGAGGAAAGTAGAGCTTGAAGAAATTCAAGAATCACAAAGCATTGATACACCTATTGAAATTCTAGTGTAGTCAGAATTCAGATGTTCTACACCAAGTTATGACATCTGATCTAACATTGGAACTAATACAGCAAGATAGTTATTAACCACTGTACTAATATGCACACGTTCACAGATGTCACGACATCTCTTTCTATGTCACCCTAGAATGGATGAACACCTGGTTCTGTGCATCAGTGAGAAAGACTCAACAGAGATCAGTCCTAGCACTCACTTCTGTTGTTTTCTTCCACAGTTATCAGCATGATGTCTTACTGTTGATTTTGGACATCATCTGTTACCTTGTTCCTGTGTGTTTGTCTTTTACTTGTATTTCCTAAATTAAAGGTTGAAGACGTTAATCTAATTTCCACTTATTAGATTGCTAACAACTAGGCTATTTGTTAGGTTCATTAATTGTAGGTTAGTAGTTGGTTTCTTGGATTTTAGCTCAGCTGTTGAATCCCTGAAGAATAGCCTGAGAAAAATACCTAAACAGAAAAACCAATCATCCTACATTTTAGCACATGTTGTTGATAATGAATGTCACAACATTCAGTTCGACAGTCAGAACATATGTTGATTCAGTTATGTTCCTGGAACCATGTTGTGCTAAGTTTGCAGTACTGTAAAAGACCAACTAGTCTCTACTTCAGTATCAGCTGTCAACACATCCAGTTTAATAGTTTCACACTGATCCTTCGGCCAGGTCTTTTATCCTGGAAGAGAACAGACTTAAATAAATGCTGAACTGAACCTAACCTGCTTATTGTTCAGTATACACTGTCACTGATGAATGTTACAACATTCTGATTGACATTCAAACAGAAGGCTATATACCAGGTCTGTTATCATCTTGATAAGCTGACTGGAATACCAGCTGAGGTATGACAGTAACAAAAACACATGCAGAAGGAAAACAAACACAGGAAATTGTTAACCCAGTTCAGTCCAACATGACCTACATCTGGGGGCTACCAAGCCAGGAAGAAGATCCACTATTAGCAGTATTAATTCAGAGTTAAACTCACCTGTTTACAACTCTTCACTTAATCCCTACCCAATGCAATCTATACCTAGGAACTCCTAGATAGAAACCTCCAGTTTCCATTCCTATCACTACAAATACAATGTAATGTTAACACACCTTGAACTTGCTTCACAGCTTCATTCAAGAACAAAATAACTCTTGCCTACAGGCTTTGAGTTACAAAAACTCTCAGCTTTTACCACTGAGAAACATATGGTAACCTTCCCACAAGTTGGGAGGTTTACCTCACACACACCCTTAAATTTTCATTCTAAGAGGCTTACAAATACTAGGTTACAATGTGCTATTTATAACCTAATCACCCAACTGGATTTGGGCCTTCAGAAATCGCAGCAGACTTGTTCTTTGCTGTTACAACTTCAGCAGAAAAATTCTGCTACAAACAAGGTCTTCAATCCTAGAATCTCTCCATATATATCTCCATATTTTGAGCCTATATATCTTCTGATTGAGTCTTCAAGGCCTCCACATGGGAGTTAGGATATTCACCAAATATCCTTACTAATCCCAGAATAAATACTGAATTAATTAATTCAGTTTTCTACGCATGTACGATGTCACAGGCATGATGTCGTGACATCGTACATGACATGTTGGTCCAGATGTTGAACTTCTTCAACCCAACATATTAAAACAACAGAGATGATTATATTATTTGTTTTACAAAATTAATGCCAATCCTAAGGAATTAACAATCTCCCCCTTTGGCAAATTTTAGCCAAAACAAATAAACAATACACTGGACAAAACATCCCAATTTGGGAATGCTCTTCATCTCTGTCATTGGCTCCACCACCACAAACACCAAAGTTGGTGTACATGGGGAAGAAGAGGTACACGGATCAGTTGTACCAGAACCTTTCCCCTCAACCGGAGAGCTTCCGGAAGAATATGTAATACTGAGTACATAGATAATGTAACTCAGATCACAAGACACAACTGTCCTCTTAACTCAGATCACAAGACACAAGTGATGTACCCAGTTGGTGGATTTTGTGCTTGACACCAACTCCAACTTCTATTTGCTACCACAGTTAGCTTGCTTCTGGTACATTCTCAACCCCAGGATTGTATTTCTCTCCCCCTTTTTAGCTAAACATTTGTAAAGGCACCCTTCACAAAACCAGATCCGGGCGCAGCTTGCCTAAACCTTAACATACCCCATGATTCTGAGGGAATGGAGTGTTTCTCTTGTGAGAAGAAGAGGGCTATTACATCCTTTAAATAGTCCAGCCCGTGCTTAGGACTTAATGGTAGGGATTAATGCTTGGTCAAGATTCATTCATGTTTGCTGAGAAACAGTCAGGGAATCACCAACAAAATCTCAGACTATCTTTGAATACCTTTTATAGCTCTTGACTGTTTCTTTTTCAAAACAGCAGTTCCAGTGCATGGAGACTATTCCATATATGCAGTCAGACACGTTGCACGCGATGTCTTAACATTACACGCGACTTTTTCCTGCATTCTGCCAGTATTCAACATTTCCCAAGGTTCCTGTCATACCTCCAGTAGAGACTTGACATCTGGCACTGCTACAGTCAAATTCCCACACTTCAGCAGATGGTTACTCCCCCTGTACCACACAGCTGTAGCCATCAGGCTTATTCTGATTTATCAGAATTTGACACATCACCTTCATAATTCCTACTGATTTTAAGATTCAGAAGGAATTAGCAGCATTGTCCAGGGCAATGTCATGACATCCGGTCAGACATTCTTCTGCTCACTCAGCCTTGACATACATCACAGCATCCTGATAACTGACAAGGTGCCATACCTAGTTATCTGAGTACACAAAGACCACAAGCTTGATAATTACTTGCAGCTTCAAAGACAGAACTCCCCCTGTCATGGACACCCTACTCTCCTCTTGACACTTGGAGGTCACACATGAGCATATCCAACACCCCAAAGTTGGACCTTCACATACTTCCTGATTCAAAGAGAATCCAGACCACTTGATGAATGGAAAACATAAGACGCATCTTCATGTCTTCAAGAGCACACCCTCTGTTCAACCCTCTTAGCTGAACACATTCACACTCTGTGTCAATCTCTCTTCTAATCAGAATAGAAGACCACTTCACAAGATGTTCTGACATCAGCTGGGACATTCTTCACAACATAACAAGGACCACCAACTGAGAGTCTTCAAATATTGCTGAGTCACCAGCTTGATCAAGTAGGACCCAGACATAAATTGGGACATATACATTTTCATCCCATTACAAGAGATACTCTTCCATAGATAGCTCAGAACTCCTACCACAAGCTCCAAGAGATGAATAGAAAACACCTCCTTTAGTCTTCAACTTACTACTTTTCTGCTCAAAAGTAATTTGTCTCAGACTTTCCTCAAGAATAATCAGCTGCCATATGTGGATTATCTTGATTCTTCGAACTCACTTCTGAGATAGACCAAATGCCACTGGTTGATTACCTCCTTCATGAGTCCTCATTTGAAAAAGTCAAATGCTGCTTTTTGACCTCCCCAAGTTTATCAGACTTCTCCCAAAGATATCCTGATCTTCCAAGTGAGATTTGAACTTCAAGTTACATGTTAAACAAAGCTTAGGGTCTCTAAGACATGAACATGTAACATCTTCTCCACCCAGCAACTCCTAAGAACTGCAATGAGAACGATCCTTTTGAAGTACCCAATCTACAACTCTGTAGACCCTTCTATCTTAAGTTGATGTGCCACTTCACCAACTAAGAATCTGATGTTAAACCAAATGTCACAACATTGTGTTTAGACATCTAGTTGTTGAATTCAGCTCCTTCTTCTGCCACTTGAAAGAACTTCCTCCCTTCACAGAACAAGAGTTCAATGTTCTCATAGACTTGATTGAGGAACCAAGTTTGAGTAAACAACCTCCATCCTGCAGGTTTGCAGTTAAGTCATCCAAGCTCACACCTTGATGAATTACTGCTTCTTCTCCAAAGACATCAGACACTCTGATGCATGAGTCTTCAGAAGGACCGGTTAGAAACTAACCCTTCAGCTATACCAAGGATTCCACTTCCTAAAGCAAGGTTGTTTCCATGATGTTAAGAAAGCTGCCCCTTGTTCTTAACTTCATAGTGTGCATTAGCCAATGCACTTCCTTACCTAGATCAGGAATAAGCTGATCCAAGTAACCACCATCAAGACTATGATGTCTTCTTCTTCTTGTACATACCAAGGCTGAACATGTTTCTTGCCGGGAAACCTTTTCAGAGATCATATGCTTTTGCTGCCACCAAAGCGATAGACCATAAGCCAATGTATTATCCTTCCTGTGATTCTGCACAGGTTCTTGAAGAAGAGATGTTCCAACATCTTTAAGAACATCAGATATCTTGAGCTCCAAGGATAATCAATTAAATACTTGTACTTGGCACAAGCTGACATTGATTTTAAATCCTTTCCCAATATTCCTTTCAGATACTTCCACCATAAGACTACTTTGAACATACTCTTCTAGTGTCAACATCTTCTGCATGCAAGCACTTCAACGGTTTTGAAAACCTTCTCAGATTAAATTCACTCTTAGGAATGAGAGAGATGAATTCTTCCTTGCAAGTGTGTCACACAACCACCAGAACCCATGTGACACAGGTCAACAGCCAACCAGACTTTAGGCTGACCAAATGTGAGGAGGTTAACCAAAACTCCCCCTCAAATTAACAATCATGGAAACTTCACACCAATCTCCATGCATTGTACAGATATATCTCAACATGACATACACCATCCCTACCAGTGGCACCTAACTCTATGAGTTGTACCTAGACTTACTCCAATCATGCCAATCAGACTTCAGCTGACCATGAGTACTAGTGAAAGACAACAACACTAGTTCATAGTAGATATGCATTGCCAGAGCATACTACCTCAACCAACCTCTGAATCTTCATATTCTCACTCCTTGAAAGAACTGTCACTTCTGATCGTGGTGTTTGAATAACAAGATTCATGGTCCCAATCCTCTTGAATGGAATAGCAGTCAGGTTGCCCTATTATTGACTTCTATCATCCAGGGGACATGTCTTCTGGTACACTATAGTACTTCAGAAACCAACTGCCCAACCCTGACCAATCTACAGGGATAAGGCACACAGCGGGGATTGCACCGTGTCACTTTTCAACCAGCTCCACTTCTAGGGATCCAACTTCTAAAAGTGACCTTCTTGAGCATACACACAGTTGACCCTGTCCTAGTCAACTTAGCTCACACAGATGTCTCCTCTTCCAGGTCAGGAGTAGGTTTCAAACCAAGGTATTCCTTTGTTTGACTCCTAAAACCATCTGCTCTTCAACCAGTAGCTGCATACTTGTTGAACAACATGTTCTAACATCACATAGAACATCAGTTTAACCTCCTTGAAGCAGGCCCTCCTTGAAAGTCTTCAAGGTTTTCATATCCACTGACCAGGAGAGTACAAGAATCAGTGATCAAGTGATTCTTACCACGAAGAGTGGACTTGATGAGACTCAAGTATCTTTGATATCTTCACTCGAGTATGATGGAATCTTGAATTCAGCATTCTTTCATCCACTTGAGGGAAAACTACATCAGAGTTTGAGTTTTGCCAGGTATTATGCAGCGGAAATCATAATACAACTCAACCTAAGAACACCCTTTTCACCAGATCACCCTCCAAGTCCATACCAAGTTTGAATGTGATTCAATACTGGCACAGATGTCCCATCCAAAGGCCAATTGCCAACCTCCAGATACAGGTACACATCAGTCCTGTCATGAACAGTCCATCCACCTACTTCAAGGGACCATTCAGGGAAATTACAGAACCTTCCACTGGTTCCAACATAACTTCTTGCAATATACCAGAAAGTATCACCCATGGATCTCATCCAGAAGCAGAACAGGATGCCTACTCTGATACCAATTGAAATTCTGGTGTAGTCAGAATTCAGATGTTCTACACCAAGTTATGACATCTGATCTAACATTGGAACTAATACAGCAAGATAGTTATTAACCACTGTACTAATATGCACACGTTCACAGATGTCACGACATCTCTTTCTATGTCACCCTAGAATGGATGAACACCTGGTTCTGTGCATCAGTGAGAAAGACTCAACAGAGATCAGTCCTAGCACTCACTTTTGTTGTTTTCTTCCACAGTTATCAGCATGATGTCTTACTGTTGATTTTGGACATCATCTGTTACCTTGTTCCTGTGTGTTTGTCTTTTACTTGTATTTCCTGAATTAAAGGTTGAACACGTTAATCTAATTTCCACTTATTAGATTGCTAACAACTAGGCTATTTGTTAGGTTCATTAATTGTAGGTTAGTAGTTGGTTTCTTGGATTTTAGCTCAGCTGTTGAATCCCTGAAGAATAGCCTGAGAAAAATACCTAAACAGAAAAACCAATCATCCTACATTTTAGCACATGCTGTTGAGAATGAATGTCACAACATTCAGTTCGACAGTCAGAACATATGTTGATTCAGTTATGTTCCTGGAACCATGTTGTGCTAAGTTTGCAGTACTGTAAAAGACCAACTAGTCTCTACTTCAGTATCAGCTGTCAACACATCCAGTTTAACAGTTTCACACTGATCCTTCGGCCAGGTCTGTTATCCTGGAAGAGAACAAACTTAAATAAATGCTGAACTGAACCTAACCTGCTTATTGTTCAGTATACACTGTCACTGATGAATGTTACAACATTCTGATTGACATTCAAACAGAAGGCTATATACCAGGTCTGTTATCATCTTGATAAGCTGACTGGAATACCAGCTGAGGTATGACAGTAACAAAAACACATGTAGAAGGAAAACTAACACAGGAAATTGTTAACCCAGTTTAATCCAACATGACCTACATCTGGGGGCTACCAAGCCAGGAAGAAGATCCACTATTAGCAGTATTAATTCAGAGTTAAACTCACCCGTTTACAACTCTTCACTTAATCCCTACCCAATGCAATCTATACCTAGGAACTCCTAGATAGAAACCTCCAGTTTCCATTCCTATCACTACAAATACAATGTAATGTTAACACACCTTGAACTTGCTTCACAACTTCATTCAAGAACAAAATCACTCTTGCCTACAGGCTTTGAGTTACAAAAACTCTCAGCTTTTACCACTGAGAAACATATGGTAACCTTCCCACAAGTTGGGAGGTTTACCTCACACACACCCTTAAATTTTCATTCTAAGAGGCTTACAAATACTAGGTTACAATATGCTATTTATAACCTAATCACCCAACTGGATTTGGACCTTCAAAAATCGCAGCAGACTTGTTCTTTGCTGTTACAACTTCAGCAGAAAAATTCTGCTACAAACAAGGTCTTCAATCCTAGAATCTCTCCATATATATCTCCATATTTTGAGCCTATATATCTTCTGATTGAGTCTTCAAGACCTCCACATGGGAGTTAGGATATTCACCAAATATCCTTACTAATCCCAGAATAAATACTGAATTAATTAACTCAGTTTTCTACACATGTACGATGTCACAGGCATGATGTCGTGACATCGTACATGACATGTTGGTCCAGATGTTGAACTTCTTCAACCCAACATATTAAAACAACAGAGATGATTATATTATTTGTTTTACAAAATTAATGCCAATCCTAAGGAATTAACACCTATGGAGGAATTAGAGCAGGAAACACAAGTAGTTGTGGAAGAGCAACCTTCTCAAGTAGAACAAGACCAGCGTAGGTCAAGCAGGATACGTCACTAACCTGAGAGATATGGATATCTCATAACTGATCAAGGTGATGTATTACTCATGGATCAAGATGAGCTTGTGACCTTCTAAGAGGCCATAACTGGTCCCGAGTCTGAGAATTGGCTAGAAGCCATGAAATCTGAAATGGATTCCATGTACACAAACCAAGTTTGGACCTTGGTAGAGCCTCCTGTAGAAGTTAACCCTATAGGATGCAAGTGGGTCTTCAAAAAGAAGACTGACATGGATGGTAAGGTACATACCTATAAGGCAAGACTGGTTGCAAAAGGATATAAACAAATTCATGGGGTTGACTATGATGAAACCTTTTCACCAATTGCAATGCTTAAATCTGTTCGGATTTTACTTGCTATCACTGCATATCATGATTATGAAATATGGCAGATGGATGTCAAAACTGCTTTCCTTAATGGGAATATTCTTGAGGACGTGTACATGACATAGCCTGAAGGTTTTGACATACCAGAAGAAGCCCAAAAGATATGTAAGTTACAAAGATCAGTCTATGGATTGAAGCAAGCTTCCAAAAGCTGGAATCTTTGTTTTGATGAAACGGTAAAACAATATGGATTCATCAAGAACGAAGATGAGCCTTGTGTCTACAAGAAGGTTAGTGGGAGCATGTTATGTACTCGACCAGATGTCTCGTATGCTTTAAGTGCAACGAGTAGGTACCAATCTGATCCTGGTAATGCTCATTGGGTAGCTGTCAAGAATATCCTTAAGTATTTGAGAAGGACTAAGGACTCATTCTTGATATATGGAGGTCAATAAGAGCTGGCTGTAATTGGATACACCGATGCTAGCTTCCAGACAGATAAGGATGACTTTAGACCGCAATCTTGTTATGTGTTTTGCTTAAACGGTGACGCTGTGAGCTGGAAAAGTTCAAAGCAAGATACAGTTGCTGATTCTACAATCGAGGCCAAGTATATTGTTGCCTAAAGTGCAGCAAAGGAAGTTGTTTGGATCAAAAAGTTCATTAGTGAACTTGGCATAGTTCCTAGCATTGTGGATCCCATTGGTCTCTATTGTGATAACAATGGTGCTACCGCACAAGCTAAGGAGCCTAGATCTCACCAACGATCCAAACACATACTTAGGCGTTATAACCTCATTCGAGAGATAATAGATAGAGGACATGTGAAAATATGCAGAGTACATACACTTGACAATATTGTTGACCCACTGACAAAGCCTCTTGCGCAGCAGAAGCATGATGGCCATACTAGATCTATGGGCATTAGGGGTATTCCTGATTGGCTCTAGTGCTAGTGGGAGATTGTTGGTGTAAGCCCTAGAGGCCAATACTTTTGGTACTTGTATCGAATTGTTTATTAATAATAAAAGGCTTTTTCTTTATTATGTTTGTTTAATGAAGTCCCTAGAATAGCTAGTCCGTTTAATGTATCGAGTATGACTTAATCATGAGATCACATTAAACATAAGGACAATATTCTTAAAGTATCCATAGTCGAGTTTTATTGTGAAGTGGGATAACATTAAAGCATGAAGACTATCATGTTTATAGATTGATGATCACATCTCATGGATCATGGATAAGGAGTTATCAAGTCTTAAACATAGGTATGAATATTAAGAGTAATATTTATACTGGATTGACCCGCTATGAGAATACTATATAGAATGTTATGCAAAGTGTCATAAGTTATTCTCATGGTGATAATGGTGTATACCACCCTTCGACCTAAAACCACTATGGACCCTAGATGTAGAGTCGAGTGCCTTATTGCTGATCAAACGTTGTCCATAACTGGATGACCATAAAGACAGTTTATGGGTACTCCACGAAGCATGCTAAGGGACAGGAGTGACCTAGATGGAATTTGCCCATCCTGCGTAACAGGATAAATGTCTATGGACCCAATATTGAACTGGACAAGGATGACATGGTCTATGCCTTGTGTTCAATATAGACATAAGGGCAAAAGAGTAATTGTACACATAAGTATTATTACAGAAGGATTTGTCAGATCACATGACATTTTCGTGTTTTGGGTAGCAGTGATGTGTTGCTAGATACCGCTCACTGTTTATTATGTTAAATATGTGTTTTAATATAATTGTCAATGCCGCGAAAACCTACAGGTCACACACAAAGGACGGATTGATGAGAGATAGAGTAACTAAGGAATACCGTAATGTACGGTTCCCTTAAGTGAATTGTAGTACATCGTAAGGTACGGTGTACTTAAGTAGAATACGAAATGTGGTAAGGTACCACGCGCTTAAGTGATTTTGGCATATTATAAGATATGGGCCATATACACTTGAGTGAGATTTTTAGCTTACAGGCCACACAAGTGGTTCTATAAATAGAACCCTTGAGTAGAAGCATTAGTGCCATTGCAATTTCGTTTTTTTCTCTCTCTCTCTCTCTCACTCAAAGACTTCATTCGTAGCAGCTAGCACTGAGATTGAAGGAATCCGTTCGTGTGGACTGAGTAGAGGCGTTGTCATTGTTCAACGTTCGTGATCGCTCCGTAGATCTGCATCAAAGGTTACAATCGCCACAAGAGGTAACGATTCTATCACTGATCATGTCCATTCGTAAGGATCATTAAAGGAGAAATTTAAAATTCTGCTGCATTTTGGATCGCCCTTCTCCTTCAGACATCATCCCCTTCTTGACTTTGGAGAAGTTCTTCTTGGGCCTTCTGTCCTTCTTTATCTTGGGACAGTCATTCTTGTAATGGCCTGGCTCCTTGCACTCAAAACAGATAACTTCTTTTCCAGAAGTTTGCTTCTGTTGACCAGATGAGGATTCAAAGCGGCCTGCAGACCTTCTGAATCCTTTGAATTTCCCTTGACCACTTTGCATGTGTTTCCAGAGTATGTTAACTCTCCTTGAGATTAGAGATAAATCATCATATTCTTCTAAGTTTTTGTTAGATCCTTCTGATTCTTCCTCATCTTGATATGCTATAGTCTTCTCAGGCTAATATTTTAGAGCTACAGATTTACCTCTCTTCTGAGGTTCATCTATTTCTAGCTTAATCTCATGACTTCTTAAAAAACTAATGAGTTCTTAAAGACTGATGTTGTTGAGATCCTTAGCCATCTTTAATGCAGTTACCATAAGTCTCCATTTTTTGGGAAGACTTCAAATAATTTTCTTGACATGACCAGCTGTAAGATTCCCTATGTCCAGAACCTTAAGTCCTGTAACAAGGATCTGAAACCTTGAGAACATGGTTTCAACGTTTTCATCATCTTCCATTTTGAAAGCCTTATATTTCTGGATTAAGGCCAAGGCCTTTGTTTCCTTTACTTGAGCGTTTCCCTCACAAGTCATTCTAAGAGAGTTAAAAATGAATTTGGCAGAATCTCTATTTGTTATCTTCTTATACTTCATATAAGAGATAGCATTGAGCAAAATGGTTATGGCCTTATGATGATTTTTGAAGTCTATCTTTTGTTGATCAGACATAGCACTTCTTGCTAAAATATTTCCTTCAGCATTCACTGGATGAACATAACCATCAACTACAAGATCCCAGAGATCAACATCGTAACCAAGAAAGAAACTTTCTATTCTGTCTTTCCAGTAGTAAAATTTGTAACCATAAAAAATAAGTGGTTTATCACTATAATGATCTCTATCATTATTGTTAACAATGTTATCAGCATTAGCAACAACCATTGTTTCTCACACAACTGGATCGGTACTGAACATTGTGAGGTGTTGATAAAAACTTTTTATCACAATCAGAACCGGAGCTCTGATGCCAATTGAAGGTGTGAAAAACACAAGAAAGGGGGGGGGGGGGGGGGGGTTGTATTGGGTTTTACAAGAAAAAGCGTTTTCCAAAACAAAAACACCACTAACAAGTTAAATAATGAAGAGATAAAAACACAATGATTTTTATCTTGGTTCGCTTGAAACTCAAAGCTAATCCATTCCATCCACCAAGGTGATTTGCCTTATACACAAGGACTTAATCCACTATAATCAACAGATTACAATAAACACAAAGAATACCTTTCTTTGTCTTTTCAAGGATCGAACTAAACCTTAGCCTCCTCAAGGATTCACAAAGAACAACTTTCTTTGTCTTCTAAAGGATAACCTCCTTAAGGAATCAAACAAATAGTTTGAATAAACATTTATGTGATACAAGATGCTTCTTCAAAAGAAGATTTACACAAATGAATAATAAATACTTAAAGAACATTGTATACAAAAGATGATATCTTTTCACTAAGAAAAACTAGCTTGTCAAAATACTTGTGTAGATTAGCAAATTCATCAAGTCTCCAATGCATGCTTATACAGTGTAAGCATGTGACAGTTGGAGGGAGAAATGGGGAAAGCTCCTTGAGAGGCTGTCTACTGTTGGATGAGAAAGGAATAATACCCCGTACTGTCCTTTCGCCCACATATTCAGTGACAGGTGTGATGAATAGTACAGTCCTTGTCCACGAAATCAGGTAGTGGAAAGGTTGTTCGATTTGTACTATGCACTATTTAATCACGTTCCCATTTGAATTAATCTTCAGATCCATTGGCTTTTGATAAAATATGATTGAAGCATGAAGTGAAGAAGTAAAGAGTTGGATTCCGAAACTTCAGAAACTTGAGAACGTTAGTAGTTTGGCTTGAGTTCTTCAGTGTATTTAGAATCTTCAAAGTCTTCAGAATCTTCAGTCGGAACCTTGATAACTTCAATTGCCTGTCTTGAGATCTTCAGAATCTTCATATACATAACACAACTTCAGAAGCTTGCCATTTTTCAAAAGCTTGTTGATCAGAGTCATGTCTAGAAGAAGAAACTGAGAGAACATTGCAAGTACAATATAGAGTCTCCTCAGAAGCTTCTGATGGGTGAGATAACACAGAAGCAGAAAGAACATTGCAGCAACAATATTGACATCTTTCAGAACTTCTAATTGAAACACATAAGTGAATGGAGGATGCAAAGTTCAGATACTGATGATGTTACACATCATATAATCAGAATCAAAACTGTTTGTTAAAGGTACACAATAACAAACCATTATGGTACCAAAATCGTTCTCACACAAATACAACATTGTTATCATCAAAACTCAAGGTATAAATGCAAAACCTAATCTTGTTCTAACATGCTCCACCAGAATATGTATCTGACATGTTTATGACAAGACCATTTAAATTTTTTCTAGTTGACTACAAATTGGAATTCCTTGGTGAGGGGATTGTCTCCCCATCTCCTTAAATATTTCCCAATCAACAAACAATGATTCATCCTCTCCTTGTATAAATGATATGATCTTGTTCCTCATTTTTGAATAATTCACTAGAGGAAAATATTTAGCTAAAAACTTCACAGTCAAATCGTTCTATGTGGCTACTGAATTTGGTTCTAAAGAATTAAGTAAACTCTTAGATTTATCCCTTAGAGAATATGGAAATAGTCTTAGTATAAAAGTATTAGTAGTGGCTCCATGGATCTTAAAGTTACTAGAAACTTCAAGAAATCACTTAAAATGTAAGTATAGATCATCTGTTGTAACACTTTAATGTAAGCCAATAGCTTGCAACATCTGAAACATCATTACCATGAACTCAATCTGAGCTGCAATAGTTTTTGGCCTTATGGTACCAATGTTCATTGCATTTGGATCAAATAAAACATAATGTCTAGTATTTAATGCTTTATCATTGGAAATTCCAATGACATCTTACTGTGCCATGTCTTCTTGTTGTTGTGGTTGTTCTTCAAGATCTTCTTCAAGTTCCACAAATACATGTATAGTAACAGAGGTTCTTATCAGTTGATTAGACATTTGAAATCTTCTTATAAGTCTAAGAACTCTTTATGATATAGGAATTCCTCTATATACTAAAGTTTACAACCTACACATGTAGTAACTCACACACCTTTCGGATCACCCAAAGATAGAAAATGCCAAAAGCTCTAATTTAACTATTACAATACCTGGAAGTGACATTAAAAAATGGACAACTATTTTGTGTGTGCAAGTATATATACTCAAACAGTAGCAAGCGGTTAAGTAAAAATATTGATTCCCCAAAGATTGTGCTAACCTTAATGATTCTCAAACAAAAAATTATGAAAAGATAATGAAATGAGATAACAAAATATTAGATTGTTTCACTTGGTTAGAAACAAATAAATTTCAACTTGGAAGTAAGGTTTTAATGAAGTAAAAGAACATATGGGGAAATGATCAATTTAATAACTTCACCTAATGTATGAATATGATATGTCATAACATATGAGGCCAAAATATGACTTAGTGGTGCATTCCTAAAATGTTAAAATATTTGAATTAAACCACTACCAAAATTATTTCTAAGTAGAATACATGCACATCATTTAAGTGTTATGATTATCCCTTTGGCTTTAGGTCTTTATCCATAAAGTAACTAAAGTGGAAAATATTCATATTTGCAGTTTAATTTATATTTTTCATAAGTTCCATTTATTAGCATATTCTTTAGTCCTAATAAATTATTATATATTCATGTTTCGTACTGGAACCATAGTTGATGTTGATCGGTGATGAATAACCTTGATTCGATGGTACTGATCTCCAATGCGGCGGCTCGCAGTGGATTCAAAATTATAGTGAAAAGTGGAGATTAAAAAAGTGTACCTTGAATATCACGTGTTGACTTTATACATTGGATTATTTTGATTGGGCTTTCATCTGGTTAAGCCTTTGCTTTGGGTCTTTTTCTGGCCCAGAACAGCTTCCCCCAAGGCTTGCCATACATGAAATATTCGAGATATTTTCAAAGTCGTGGTCGGCCCCTTGAGATGGTGTTCGGTCTTAGAGAGAAGTGAAAAAGTTTGGGATCAGTTACAAAAGTAGTGGGAAACAGATGCATTAAATGCTTTCCCATTATTGAGACGTTTCACCATTCCTTCTAAGCATGTGGCTCTGGGTATTTAGTTTAGGGTGTGATTTCCTTACCTAGCGTGATCGAGTACATTTGAGCCAACAATGCTTCTAATGGAATGGTTGCTTTACTACCTTTAGATCTTCCTTTTGTTGGGTAGGAATATGGAGTAGAGAAATGGTCTATAGGGGTGAATAGACCCTTATAAAAATTGACCATTCTTTCAAAAAGTAATATCATAGCTTTTCAAATGCACGAAAGTCTTAAAGTGAAAAATAGAAAGCTTATGCTTGTATTGGAAAGCAATCACGATTACAGATACACAATTTAAAAATACCATAGATCATTCAAGGATAATATAAAAAATGTTTCTAGATATATTGAATTAATAAATTGTAAACTACACAAGATGTGTCCCTTACGAAAACTCAATTATTGCAGGATTATAACACCACTAGTCTGCAAATTTTAATCACCAATAAAACTCAATTAGATTCTAATTCCAACAAAACCTAAAATTACGTAATAAATAGTTGCCAAAAGGAATTAACGATAAACTACAGTACGAAACGGAAAAATTACACATGTAATAACCTATGAAATTTAAATGATATATATATATATATATATATATATATATATATATATATAGAGAGAGAGAGAGAGAGAGAGAGAGAGAGAGAGAGGGAGAGAGAACATTGGGATGTATAGTGGTTTAGTTTTTTTGTCCTCGCAGGAGCCTACTCCACTCTTCAATGGTTTCTAATTTGAAGTTTCTTTCTTCCACTATGTTTTGAAATATATTAAACGAGTTCATATAATCATCGATTCACAATAATGCTAAGAAAATCAAATCTCCTATCTGGTTCTTGACTTGTATAGAACTTGATGTTAAACTCTCTGCAAAATATTTACTCGATTCTCGCTTCTTGAATCTTCCAGCTTCAAAAATATGCTCAGAATCTTTATGTGTGTCAATCACCCATTGATTTCACCTATTTCTTAAGAGATGAATTGTTTGATGATTGAGAAGAACGCAACCTTGTATGTATCCTTCCACACCATCAATATCAAGGTCAACCTGGAGAGAAGAACCTACTTATTTTCACTGAAATTTCTCTTTACCAATGACAACAACCACAATCATGCAAGCTTCCTGAAAATATTTACCAAACCTTCAAGAACGGTTAGTTTCAAGATAATGTATTCCTCAACAATTACAAATCTCTTATGATCAAGACCTGAAATCGAAACTAGAGGTTGAAGATGAGAGAATTTATGTTGCAAGAGTTTTTGAATTTTCGAAATGGAAGGGTTGTTGATTTCACAAAATCAAAATGTACATTATGAAATTGCTTCTTGAAAATAAGGTGACAAAGAGAATTTATATGTGCTGGAGATTTTGCATAAAATAGGTGAAAATGGGTTGTTAGATTCGAGTCAAGACTATTTCATGATTTGAGTCAAATGTACATGTAGAGTGAAACAATATCTCAAAAAGAAAGTGACCCACTTTCATATGATTTGAGTCTTGTTGTAACTCTGATTCAAGTCATGAAAGTTCATGATTTGAGTCATGTATAAATCCTAACTCGAGTAAAGTTGGACATAACCAAACAGGAAAAGGTGAAACAACTTGTGATTCGATTCATGTAGGATGTATGATTCAAATCAAATGAGGTTGTGGCTAACATGAAGTTTGTGATTTTAGTCATGTACAACTTGTGATTCGAGTAACAGAGTTGCATGGTTTGAATAACGTGTAAACTAAGATTCGAGTCACAGACACTAAAATTCCCATGTTCTTCTCTCTTTGATTTGATTCGAGTTATGGATTTTGAGTGACTCGAATCATACACAGAAAATCTCAATTTTTCAAGTTTTTCAAAATAAATTGAGATTTCACTGCTCACATAACTTGAACAAACTACATATGTGGTTCTTGTTCTATTAACTCAAGCAAATGACTAAAAGCATAATGATTACACTCAAATAAAAATAATTGAATTTATGCATACTAAAAATGAATAGATTCAAAACATGATTCAAAGATGTGCATTTATGAAGGAGACTCAATAAGCAATAATAAATGAAACAAAAACAACAAGATAAGAAATAAAACCGCATTGGGGTTCTCCCCATGAATATAGTAGAGACATGAAACTTCAGTCTCCCCCTGTTTGATGCTTGGAAAGCTTTCACTTGGAATTGATTCGAGTTTGAGCCAAAAGCAAATAAATGTTTGTGCTCCTCCTAAAACATTACACACACAACAACATAAAATGCATAAAAACAATTCTAGACTCACAACATTAGAATTTCTCCTCCTTTGACCAGATAAAAAAAAGATAGATGGTAATGTGTCTAAAACACCCAAAAAACACAGCAACAAAGAGAAATATTTTCAGATGAACAAATGGGCTTAAAAAGCTAAGAAGAATATACAACATCAAAGATCGGATATAGAACACGAAGATAGACATGCTATATGCAACAAACATGCAAATAGACATATAAAAACAACTCAATCAAAATAAAATTGAGTGATAAAAAATATCATGAATGGAAGGTTAAATAATGCATGCAAAAGTATATGTATGCTCAAATGCACATAATTAACAACACACATTTAAAAAGAATTTAAATGCAAAGATGAACAATCATAAGTGTCGCTATGTGAAAAATGATACAGAGTAGCCACCAAATTTTATTTATTCCAAGAGGAAAGGGAAAATATCGATAAAACTCTAAAGGTGAAGAAAATGGTCTCGCAACCAAATTTAGGTTTGAAAGTCAGTTATGCAAGGGGAAGATATTAGCACCCCCCACATCCGTCATACTCGACGGGAACCATCTAGGTTGTCTACGTTTGAATGGGTGTCATTATTTAAGGTTTTACTTGCTAAAAGGGGAAAAGAGGTGGTTTTTTATTAGTGTGTTCGCCAAGGATTGGAGGCCTTGTGCCTACGTATCATCATTGTTAGATGGAGAATCAGAGCTCTGTATTTCAGAGTAGAAAATAAATATGTTGGTTGTTTTGACCTAAAAAACGGTTTTCGTGGTGATGCCCTTAGGCGCAAAAAAGAGTTTGATGAGTTGATGTTGATTTTAGGGTTTTGAAAAGAGATTGTTTTTTATTAGAATTTCACTAAAGACTATGGGTAGAGGTGAATATTTCAAACTAACAAGCCAATCATCTTGTGTACAAAATATTCAGAGTGAGGGTAGGAAAGCTCCATTCTCACTCATTCTCCACCACTTAAGGCTCGTGGCGCATAATTCAATTTATATTTTGCTATTGTGTTTTTGAATTTGATTGAGAAAAATTCCCATTGACGTTGGATCAGGGGTTTTATTACTGTTTTTTTTAAATGCCGAGGTTGACCTAATTCCTAAGAGATCAAAAGGAAAACTACAACCAAAAGGGAGAGGGATACATGGAAAATTACAAAAGAAGTAATGCGAGAAATAAAAGGTCTTGTTGTAAGGTAGCCCAAGAGAAAGTCTTGTGTGTGCAAAGTGGCTTAAGCTAACAAATGGATAGTGGACTCAAGACATGTATCCCTAGGGTAGTTCCATGAATGACATTCTTGCAATAAAAGATTACAAGTCCAAAGAAAATCAAAGTCAAAGCAATATGTCAAATATCATAATCTCAAGGTCCAAATGTAAGGGTCATAACAAAAGTCCTTTAAGCCCCACATTAGGTCACAAATCATACATCTTTTTGGTATTTTCATTTTATCATGTTCTTGTTATTTTCTTTAGTTATGCAAAGCAATAAAGAAGGGAAAAGAAATAAAATGGCATGCGGTAAAGGATGTGGGGGGATGAGATAGGTGACAATGATGAAGTAGATGATGATGATTATGGATGAAAATTTTACATAAAAGGTAAATGAATAAGAAATGTAAATAACCTAAAAAAAAGTTTGATGTTAGGGATTAAGTTACAAAAATAAGTCACCTAGAGGTGATTTATCCACAAGTCAAAGGATTCAAAATATGGCACATTATGGGATAACCTATCATTGATTCAAAGTGTCAACAATGATAATTATAATTCATTAACATGTTTGAATCAAGGAAGATTAAATTAACTGAAACATCCATCTATCAATTATTTGAAGTGTGGAAGATCTTACGATCCAAGTACTCAAACTTAAACCAAAACAAAGTAATCAAAATAATTGAATAAAAATGAATTAAAGAAAAGATCTACAAGATTCTAATAGATAGAAAAATCAAATCACATTTTTTAATGAAAAGAAATGAAATAGTAAAAATAAAGGAAAAATAAAATTAAAATAAAATCAAGGTATCAAAAGAAGGAAAATCAAAAGTACAATATTAATGATAGTAAAGAATAAAAAATATAGAAAAATAAAACAGAAAAGAGAATAACAAAAATGAACACAAATAAATAAACTAGGGGGTACAGGAAGTGAAATGGGTGTGCAAAAAATAAAAGGAGCATGGGCCCAAGTGAAACAGGCCCCAAACCAAACAAATGAAGGGGGTAAACTCAGAATTAATCAACACAAATGTTTGAAAATTTAAAAAAGAACGTGCTTAAGCTCTTTCCTGATCCGCCGCGCCAATGTCGCCTCCGGCAGCGGTGGAGCTCCTAACCACTACCCCAGCATACTAAACCCTATGTCTCACCTTGCTAAACCTAAATCCAACCATGCAATCTCCCAATTCCTAAGCCCCTAAATGAATCAAATAAAATAAAAAACGAACCCTAACCTATTGATTCAGAAATTAAATAACGGTGAGGTAGAATTGGAGCCTCAAGCCAGAGGGCTTTGGCTCCCTGCACAAAGCTCTACCTCGTGGTAAATTTGTTTGATGAAATGGGTGAGCTCGAGATGTTGCTTCACCAGAGAAGATGACTGGAGCAACACGACGGTAGCAAAGGTCAGTTCTTTACCCCATTGTGTAAGACCCTAATTTTGACCCTAAGATCCCTCATGGCATCATGTTATTGCACAAGTGCATTACCTCAAGGATTATAGCATGTTTGGCTCCTTAACCCTAGGGTTGGGACTTGATTCAGTGTTTTGATATCACCAAGCATGCTTGTATTGTATATTATTGCTTTTTTTATTTGATTACTAACCAAAAGCAAAAAAATATGTCACTAACTCTTTTTGTTTTGAAGCTCAAGTGATCATGTGCTCCACAATGCTCCTAGGAGGCTCCTAAGCCAAATGAAATGGCTAAATGAAGAAGAGAAAAAGCATGACAATGGTACACAAAGTTCCTAATCATCATATATGTCTCCAAAGTATCTCAATTTTCCAATTTGATCAGGATAACCCAAAGGGCTTGAAGATTGTTTCCCAAGGAAACCCTAATTTCACTATGCTTTGACTATGTCGTGCCCATGAAGCAATCTCAACCTCTGATCAAATTTAATAAAGGTAATTTCTTTCATTCATAATTTTATGCATATATGAGCCTATTTGAGGCCCCTCAATCATTTATTCATCAAGATTGGAAGTTTGACCTTGAAAAGTTGACCAGTCAAAGTCATCTGACCAAGTTGAGGATCAATGAAATACAACTTTTGATGTGCTTGTCAAATGAAGATGACCCCAAGAGATAAAATGTTCCTAAGAACCATACTAACAACTTTCATGTTCATCAAAAATCCATTTTAATCTTGGAAGGGCATCATTCATTTCAAAACATTATAGATCATTTTGACTGAAACCCTAATTTTGGGTCAACTTACCAAGGGTATAACTTTATTATTTTTTATGATTTCTAGGTGAGACCAAAGTAATTGGAAAGCTTGAGATGTCTACTTAAAATGTTATGTTGGACAAAATTTGATAATCCTAAAATAAATACATGTGATAATACAAAACATTATAGGTCATCTTGGACCTAATTCATTGAATTTGAAAACGTACCCAACTTCAAATGCCCATAACATTGTCATAGAAAATCCAAATGATGCAAACTTTGAGTCTATATTGACCATATTGAAAATATATACAACTTTTATGTTGGAGATGTTTCCATTTGAAGCTTGTATCATGAAGACAGAGGGGTTTGATCAAGCTTACTTTTGGTGAATGTTTTCAAAATAATTTGAACATGTTTTGTACTTGAATTTTCCCAGCCAATTTTGATCAATTTGCACATGCCAAATGATTTTTTTTCCCAACATGACTTTTGTTCCTTATCCCGAGAGCTTTCCAACCATTACTCACATTAGTCTTTTGGATCTACCATTTGGGAGATTCGAATTTCTTTTCATTTATGTGCATTTTGATATTTCATGTTATAACTTGGTATGCAAGCTATTTCCATTTCATGTGCACGTCCAAATGCCTTTCATGTGAACTCAACAAGTTGCTTCAGCCATCATTGGGCCTTTCACATGTCCACAAAGGCCCATGCATCCAAGAATTCAAATTCCATGCACATGAACAAAGTGTGTGATCAACCACATTCAGCTATAAATAGGAACCTCATGAGCTTCATTTCACAACCTTTAGGAGATCCCATATGTTGTTGCCATGAAACCATAGCCCTCACCAAAGGAATCACTCATAATTTTTCATACTTTCGAGCTTGAAATTCAGCATCATTATTTGAGTTTTAAAGCCAGATTCCTTAGTCTATCACTTCAACTACATCCAGGGATCAAATAGGAGCAAATATCTTGGAGAATTCGTGGCCAGAAGTTCACCAATTCAAGGGTATAAACTCAAACTTTTTGGATCTGAAACTATTTATTCAATGTAGTTTGCTTGTGTTTCTGTGGTTCTCTCAAGTCCTCATACTTGAGGCAAGCCTTTGGTGCTTTCAATTTTTCATTTCATGAACAATCTGTGTGGACACCATGATTTTCTCCTTCATTTTTCTCTCAATATAGGAAGAGTAAGGGAAATCCAATGGTATAGTGATGATTTACATCACAAGAGCTTTATTTCCATGGCCTTGTTTTTCATTTTCATTGAGGTTTATTTCTCTGCAAATTTGGCCGAAATCCGTTGCTTCGCTGGAGAAGACGGTGGTTTCCACCACCACCACCACCACATGTGCTTGCTTTTGGTAATTGGATCTCCATTCCATGATCTAATTGTGTGCATCCGTTTTAATTACTTCATTTAATTCGTTTTGTGGCGCGTTTGACTTGAGTGCACCGTGTGTCATCAGATCTAAGTCGTGCCTTGTGCCACGTCAACTAATGAATGTGGATCAGATGGCTGTGCATTTTTCGCTTATTTCATTTTCTTTTTATTTTCTGTTAATTCATTTCATTTTCATTAAATCATTAAAAATTCATTTGAAGTCAGAAAAATATGAGACCAACTACAAAAAATTTCTTGAAAAATCTAGTTTCATATTTTGATTTTTAATTATTTTTGTGACTTCATTTGATATTTTCTATGAATTACTTGGTTCTTAATGATTTTAATTCATTTTAAAATACTTTCTGACTTTTAAAAAATACAAAAATATTTTCATAGCATCTATGGATCATGATAAGTCAATGAAAAATGGTCTCAACAATTTCTTGTTTGTTTTGAGATTATCTGAGATTTTAATTCATATTATGTTATTTTTTATTGTTTTTAATTGATTTTAATTACTTTCTGATTTCAAAAATTTGTGAGAAAATTAGTCAAAGCTTGTTTGACTATGTTGAACCTATGAAAATTTAATTGGACTTTTTGAAGTTGATTTGAATTGAATTTGAGGTTCAATTTTATTTGTTTATTTTTTATTAGTATTTTCTTTTAAATCAAAAAATACCAAAAAAATATTGTTGACTTCTTGACTTGTTATATTCATTCCTCTTCTGTTTGGTGTTAATCAAGGTTGATTTGATTCAACTTTGATCAATTGGATTTGGTTGTTGACTTCTTACCCCCCCCCCCCCCCCTCCCCTTCCCTTTCATCTTCATCCCTTTCTTTCCATCATTGGCCAATGAGTTAAAGTCTTGAGGTTGGTCTTGACAAATAAGAAGTTTAACCTTCTTTGATCCAAACCAAACTCAACTTGATCCATGATCAAGTGAATTATTTTGTGTCAAAGATAGGTTACTTCTTGGTCAAGCAAATAACCAAAAGTCAATACAAGGCCCTTCCCCTCTTGTTTGGCATGGCAAGTTTATGGAGCTTGGCTTACTAGTCATGATCTCTAACTTGTGTTCCTTGCCTATATCTTATTGACCAGCCTCAGATAGGTGTGACTACTACATTAGTCCACTTACGATTGCTTAACATAGCGCTACATTGTCTTATGACAAGCTAACATAACCTTACTAACTACTAACTTTAATTTGAGCTTTTAAATTCTTGTCATTTACTTTTAATGTCATTTATTTCTTGCTCATTATTAATCTTGATTTTCATCTTTGCTCACTTGAGCATATATTTTATGTTTATGTCATTCTTCTTTTGCTCATTTGAGCCTATTATTGTATATAAATATATTGCTATTTTGTGTTGTTTTGTGTTTGTTTTGATGTGAACCAAATGCAAAAAGGAGAAAGGACTTAGAATTAGGATTTGCCTATGCTTAAAGGAGTTCAAGAGCAACTAGGCCTCGTGCCTTTAGAATGCAAAATTTGTTGAAGAGCAATTAGGCCTCATGCCTTTAGAATGCTAAAATTCAAAGTTGACCTCAAAGGACTTCTCCTCAAACTTATTCTTTGTCCATTCCCTTTATTGGGTTGTGAGCTTTTTGATGTTTGCTTTTTTGTGATAGGGATCCCATCTTAAGATTGTGAAAAGAGGACCATTGTCATGAGTAGCCAAGTTAAGAGCCAAGCCAAATGGAGATCCTAGGAGCTTGAATTCAAATTATTGATTGCTTGATTGTGTGCTAAGTCCAAAGGAAAGGAGCATTTTGAGTCATCTCTATGACTCTAAGAAAAGGAACTCCAAGGGTTACCTCTCCCCTCTTATCTTTGTATGCTTTAGGAATAGCCCTTCTTTCTTCTCCTCACTCTAACCAAGCCAAAAATTATTTTTAAAACTTTGACTTTATTTCAAATTAGAAACCTAGGCCTTAAGCCTTTGACTTTTCAAAACCATTTTCATAAACACTCATTTGTAAATAAACTTTAATCCAACTTTGATCTCATTTTGTAAATAAATTTACCTTGTAAATATAATCCATTTCAAGTTGTTTTTGTGGTTCCAATGGCCACTTTTTTCAAATCTTTTTAGAAACGTTAGTCATAGGTTTGAGTTATCATAGTGGTTGATGTAAATCTCACCTCATCCTTAGTGTTGGATTATAAGCCTTCCATGCTTATTATAGGGTTAACCCCTCACTAGCATGTTGAAGCCTTCCTCACATGGTGGATTATTGGTTTAGGTTTAGTTTTTTCCCTTTGATAATAAAAGACCTTAAGGCTTTTGATTAAAATCAATTCACCAATCTTTGAGATTTTTACCCCGAACTACGAAGTTTTGATCCTCCTTTGTGATGGTACGTAGGCAATGGGTTAATCCATTCAAACAACAAAATTTGTAAATATAATCTATTCTCTTCTCATCCCTCCAATCTTGTGTACAAATATTTTCACAAATACCAACCCATAACACATATTTGCAAAAAGGGTTGCCTAGAGTACTAAGGATGTTTTGGGTGCGCAAAACCTTCCCATTTCATAACCAACCCCCTTACCTAGATCTCTGACATTTTTATTAGTTTTTTATTTGAAAAACTTCTTACTTGGCTTTTGTTCGCTTTTTAGCCTTTCCTTTGGACAAATAAAAGTGTGGTGGCGACTCAAATTGTATGTTGACTTTTGGTTTAATCAATAAACCTAAAGGTAACGAAAACCCCGCTACAGAAATATGGCGACTCTGCTGGGGAAACATTTCTTGCCCCGTGGGTTTAGCCTATTTTTTGCTTGTATGTGTTGTATGTTTATATTTATTTGTGGCATATTTTTGTGCAAATTTGGGATGAATGTATTGTTTGTAATGTATGAATTGCTTGATATATTAATTGCTTGTATGCTTGGTGGTTTCTTGTGAGATGAAAGGGGAAAAGAGGTGGTTTTTTATTAGTGTGTTCGCCAAGGATTGGTGGCCTTGTGCCTACGTATCATCATTGTTAGATGGAGAATCAGAGCTCTGTATTTCATAGTAGAAAATATATGTGTTGGTTGTTTTGACCTAAAAAACGGTTTTCGTGGTGATGCCCTTAGGCGCAAAAAAGAGTTTGATGAGTTGATGTTGATTTTAGGGTTTTGAAAAGAGATTGTTTTTTATTACAATTTCACTAAAGACTATGGGTAGAGGTGAATATTTCAAACTAACAAGCCAATCATCTTGTGTACGAAATATTCAGAGTGATGGTAGGAAAGCTCCATTCTCACTCATTCTCCACCACTTAAGGCTCGTGGCGCATAATTCAATTTATATTTTGCTATTGTGTTTTTGAATTTGACTGTGAAAAATTCCCCTTGACGTTGGATCAGGGGTTTTATTACTGTTTTTTTTAAATGCCGAGGTTGACCTAATTCCTATGAGATCAAAAGGAAAAGTACAACCAAAAGGGAGAGGGATACATGGAAAATTACAAAAGAAGTAATGCGAGAAATAAAAGGTCTTGTTGTAAGGTAGCCCAAGAGAAAGTCTTGTGTGTGCAAAGTGGCTTAAGCTAACAAATGGATAGTGGACTCAAGACATGTATCCCTAGGGTAGTTCCATGAATGACATTCTTGCAATAAAAGATTACAAGTCCAAAGAAAATCGAAGTCAAAGCAATATGTCAAATATCATAATCTCAAGGTCCAAATGTAAGGGTCATAACAAAAGTCCTTTAAGCCCCACATTAGGTCACAAATCATACATCTTTTTGGTATTTTCATTTTATCATGTTCTTGTTATTTTCTTTAGTTATGCAAAGCATAAAGAAGGGAAAAGAAATAAAATGGCATGCGGTAAAGGATGTGGGGGGATGAGATAGGTGACAATGATGAAGTAGATGATGATGATTATGGATGATAATTTTACATAAAAGGTAAATGAATAAGAAATGTAAATAACCTAAAAAAAAGTTTGATGTTAGGGATTAAGTTACAAAAATAAGTCACCTAGAGGTGCTCTATCCACAAGTCAAAGGATTCAAAATATGGCGCATTATGGGATAACCTATCATTGATTCAAAGTGTCAACAATGATATAATTATAATTCATTAACATGTTTGAATCAAGGAAGATTAAATTAACTGAAACATCCATCTATCAATTATGTGAAGTGTGGAAGATCTTACGATCCAAGTACTCAAACTTAAACCAAAACAAAGTAATCAAAATACTTGAATAAAAATGAATTAAAGAAAAGATCTACAAGATTCTAATAGATAGAAAAATCAAATCACATTTTTTAATGAAAAGAAATGAATTAGTAAAAATAAAGGAAAAATAAAATTAAAATAAAATCAAGGTATCAAAAGAAGGAAAATCAAAAGTACAATATTAATGATAGTAAAGAATAAAAAATATAGAAAAATAAAACAGAAAGGAGAATAACAAAAATGAACACAAATAAATAAACTAGGGGGTACAGGAAGTGAAATGGGTGTGCAAAAAATAAAAGGAGCATGGGCCCAAGTGAAACAGGCCCCAAACCAAACAAATGAAGGGGGTAAACTCAGAATTAATCGACACAAATGTTTGAAAATTTAAAAAAGAACGTGCCTAAGCTCTTTCCTGATCCGCCGCGCCAATGTCGCCTCCGGCGGCGGTGGAGCTCCTAACCACTACCCCAACATACTAAACCCTCTGTCTCACCTTGCTAAACCTAAATCCAACCATGCAATCTCCCAATTCCTAAGCCCCTAAATGAATCAAATAAAATAAAAAACGAACCCTAACCTATTGATTCAGAAATTAAAAGACGGTGAGGTAGAATTGGAGCCTCAAGCCAGAGGGCTTTGGCTCCCTGCACAAAGCTCTACCTCGTGGTAAATTTGTTTGATGAAATGGGTGAGCTCGAGATGTTGCTTAACCAGAGAAGATGACTGGAGCAACACGACGGTAGCAAAGGTCAGTTCTTTACCCCATTGTGTAAGACCCTAATTTTGACCCTAAGATCCCTCATGGCATCATGTTATTGCACAAGTGCATTACCTCAAGGATTATAGCATGTTTGGCTCCTTAACCCTAGGGTTGGGACTTGTTTCAGTGTTTTGATATCACCAAGCATGCTTGTATTGTATATTATTGATTTTTTTATTTGATTACTAACCAAAAGCAAAAAAATATGTCACTAACTCTTTTTGTTTTGAAGCTCAAGTGATCATGTGCTCCACAATGCTCCTAGGAGGCTCCTAAGCCAAATGAAATGGCTAAATGAAGAAGAGAAAAAGCATGACAATGGTACACAAAGTTCCTAATCATCATATATGTCTCCAAAGTATCTCAATTTTCCAATTTGATCAGGATAACCCAAAGGGCTTGAAGATTGTTTCCCAAGGAAACCCTAATTTCACTATGCTTTGACTATGTCGTACCCATGAAGCAATCTCAACCTCTGATCAAATTTCATAAAGGTAATTTCTTTCATTCATCATTTTGTGCATATATGAGCCTATTTGAGGCCCCTCAATCATTTATTCATCAAGATTGGAAGTTTGGCCTTGAAAAGTTGACCAGTCAAAGTCATCTGACTAAGCTGAGGATCAATGAAATACAACTTTTGATGTGCTTGTCAAATGAAGATGACCCAAAGAGATAAAATGTTCCTAAGAATCATATTAACAACTTTCATGTTCATCAAAAATCCATTTTAATCTTGGAAGGGCATCATTCATTTCAAAACATTATAGATCATTTTGACTGAAACCCTAATTTTGGGTCAACTTACCAAGGGTATAACTTTATTATTTTTTATGATTTCTAGGTGAGACCAAAGTAATTGGAAAGCTTGAGATGTCTACTTCAAATGTTATGTTGGACAAAATTTGATAATCCTAAAATAAATACATGTGATAATACAAAACATTATAGGTCATCTTGGACCTAATTCATTGAATTTGAAAACGTACCCAACTTCAAATGCCCATAACATTGTCATAGAAAATCCAAATGATGCAAACTTTGAGTCTATATTGACCATATTGAAAATATATACAACTTTTATGTTGGAGATGTTTCCATTTGAAGCTTGTATCATGAAGACAGAGGGGTTTGATCAAGCTTACTTTTGGTGAATGTTTTCAAAATAATTTGAACATGTTTTGTACTTGAATTTTCCCAGCCAGTTTTGATCAATTTGCACATGCCAAATGATTTTTTTTCCCAACATGACTTTTGTTCCTTATCCCGAGAGCTTTCCAACCATTACTCACATTAGTCTTTTGGATCTACCATTTGGGAGATTCGAATTTCTTTTCATTTATGTGCATTTTGATATTTCATGTTATAACTTGGTATGCAAGCTGTTTCCATTTCATGTGCACGTCCAAATGCCTTTCATGTGAACTCAACAAGTTGCTTCAGCCATCATTGGGCCTTTCACATGTCCACAAAGGCCCATGCATCCAAGAATTCAAATTTCATGCACATGAACAAAGTGTGTGATCAGCCACATTCAGCTATAAATAGGAACCTCATGAGCTTCATTTCACAACCTTTAGGAGATCCCATATGTTGTTGCCATGAAACCATAGCCCTCACCAAAGGAATCACTCATAATTTTTCATACTTTCGAGCTTGAAATTCAGCATCATTATTTGAGTTTTAAAGCCAGATTCCTTAGTCTATCACTTCAACTACATCCAGGGATCAAATAGGAGCAAATATCTTGGAGAATTCGTGGCCAGAAGTTCACCAATTCAAGGGTATAAACTCAAACTTTTTGGATCTGAAACTATTTATTCAATGTAGTTTGCTTGTGTTTCTGTGGTTCTCTGAAGTCCTCATACTTGAGGCAAGCCTTTGGTGCTTTCAATTTTTCATTTCAAGAACAATCTATGTGGACACCATGATTTTCTCCTTCATCTTTCTCTCAATATAGGAAGAGTAAGGGAAATCCAATGGTATAGTGATGATTTACATCACAAGAGCTTTATTTCCATGGCCTTGTTTTTCATTTTCATTGAGGTTTATTTCTCTGCAAATTTGGCCGAAATCCGTTGCTTCGCTGGAGAAGACGGTGGTTTCCACCACCACCACCACCACGTGTGCTTGCTTATGGTAATTGGATCTCCATTCCATGATCTAATTGTGTGCATCCGTTTTAATTACTTCATTTAATTCGTTTTGTGGCGCGTTTGACTTGAGTGCACCGTGTGTCATCAGATCTAAGTCGTGCCTTGTGCCACGTCAACTAATGAATGTGGATCAGATGGCTGTGCATTTTTCGCTTATTTCATTTTCTTTTTATTTTCTGTTAATTCATTTCATTTTCATTAAATCATTAAAAATTCATTTGAAGTCAGAAAAATATGAGACCAACTACAAAAAATTTCTTGAAAAATCTAGTTTCATATTTTGATTTTTAATTATTTTTGTGACTTCATTTGATATTTTCTATGAATTACTTGGTTCTTAATGATTTTAATTCATTTTAAAATACTTTCTGACTTTTAAAAAATACAAAAATATTTTCATAGCATCTATGGATCATGATAAGTCAATGAAAAATGGTCTCAACAATTTCTTGTTTGTTTTGAAATTATCTGAGATTTTAATTCATATTATGTTATTTTTAATTGTTTTTAATTGATTTTAATTACTTTCTGATTTCAAAAATTTGTGAGAAAATTAGTCAAAGCTTGTTTGACTATGTTGAACCTATGAAAATTTAATTGGACTTTTTGAAGTTGATTTGAATTGAATTTGAGGTTCAATTTTATTTGTTTATTTTTTATTAGTATTTTCTTTTAAATCAAAAAATACCAAAAAAATATTGTTGACTTCTTGACTTGTTATATTCATTCCTCTTCTGTTTGGTGTTAATCAAGGTTGATTTGATTCAACTTTGATCAATTGGATTTGGTTGTTGACTTCTTACCCCCCCCCCCCTCCCCCCTCCCTTTCATCTTCATCCCTTTCTTTCCATCATTGGCCAATGAGTTAAAGTCTTGAGGTTGGTCTTGACAAATAAGAAGTTTAACCTTCTTTGATCCAAACCAAACTCAACTTGATCCATGATCAAGTGAGTTATTTTGTGTCAAAGATAGGTTACTTCTTGGTCAAGCAAATAACCAAAAGTCAATACAAGGCCCTTCCCCTCTTGTTTGGCATGGCAAGTTTATGGAGCTTGGCTTACTAGTCATGACCTCTAACTTGTGTTCCTTTCCTATATCTTATTGACCAGCCTCAGATAGGTATGACTACTACATTAGTCCACTTACGATTGCTTAACATAGCGCTACATTGTCTTATGACAAGCTAACATAAACTTACTAACTACTAACTTTAATTTGAGCTTTTAAATTCTTGTCATTTACTTTTAATGTCATTTATTTCTTGCTCATTATTAATCTTGATTTTCATCTTTGCTCACTTGAGCATATATTTTATGTTTATGTCATTCTTCTTTTGCTCATTTGAGCCTATTATTGTATATAAATATATTGCTATTTTATGTTGTTTTGTGTTTGTTTTGATGTGAACCAAATGCAAAAAGGAGAAAGGACTTAGAATTAGGATTTTCCTATGCTTAAAGGAGTTCAAGAGCAACTAGGCCTCGTGCCTTTAGAATGCAAAATTTGTTGAAGAGCAATTAGGCCTCATGCCTTTTGAATGCTAAAATTCAAGGTTGACCTCAAAGGACTTCTCCTCAAACTTATTCTTTGTCCATTCCCTTTATTGGGTTGTGAGCTTTTTGATGTTTGCTTTTTTGTGATAGGGATCCCATCTTAAGATTGTGAAAAGAGGACCATTGTCATGAGTAGCCAAGTTAAGAGCCAAGCCAAATGGAGATCCTAGGAGCTTGAATTCAAATTATTGATTGCTTGATTGTGTGCTAAGTCCAAAGGAAAGGAGCATTTTGAGTCATCTCTATGACTCTAAGAAAAGGAACTCCAAGGGTTACCTCTCCCGTCTTATCTTTGTATGCTTTAGGAATAGCCCTTCTTTCTTCTCCTCACTCTAACCAAGCCAAAAATTATTTTTAAAACTTTGACTTTATTTCAAATTAGAAACCTAGGCCTTAAGCCTTTGACTTTTCAAAACCATTTTCATAAACACTCATTTGTAAATAAACTTTAATCCAACTTTGATCTCATTTTGTAAATAAATCTACCTTGTAAATATAATCCATTTCAAGTTGTTTTTGTGGTTCCAATGGCCACTTTTTTAAAATCTTTTTAGAAACGTTAGTCATAGGTTTGAGTTATCATAGTGGTTGATGTAAATCTCACCTCATCCTTAGTGTTGGATTATAAGCCTTCCATGCTTATTATAGGGTTAACCCCTCACTAGCATGTTGAAGCCTTCCTCACATGGTGGATTATTGGTTTAGGTTTAGTTTTTTCCCATTGATAACAAAAGACCTTAAGGCTTTTGATTAAAATCAATTCACCAATCTTTGAGATTTTTACCCCGAACTACGAAGTTTTGATCCTCCTTTGTGATGGTACGTAGGTAATGGGTTCATCCATTCAAACAACAAAATTTGTAAATATAATCTATTCTCTTCTCATCCCTCCAATCTTGTGTACAAATCTTTTCACAAATACCAACCCATAACACATATTTGCAAAAAGGGTTGCCTAGAGTACTAAGGATGTTTTGGGTGCGCAAAACCTTCCCATTTCATAACCAACCCCCTTACCTAGATCTCTGACATTTTTATTAGATTTTTATTTGAAAAACTTCTTACTTGGCTTTTGTTCGCTTTTTAGCCTTTCCTTTGGACAAATAAAAGTGCGGTGGCGACTCAAATTGTATGTTGACTTTTGGTTTAATCAATAAACCTAAAGGTAACGAAAACCCCGCTACAGAAATATGGCGACTCTGCTGGGGAAACATTTCTTGCCCCATGGGTTTAGCCTATTTTTTGCTTGTATGTGTTGTATGTTTATATTTATTTGTGGCATATTTTTGTGCAAATTTGGGATGAATGTATTGTTTGTAATGTATGAATTGCTTGATATATTAATTGCTTGTATGCTTGGTGGTTTCTTGTGAGATGAGTTCTATACCCGAACTCGAGTGCACTTATGATAGGAGAATGGCATAGTCTTGTTGACTTGTGTGGAGTTATTCCTTAACAAGTTAACTTGCAAGTCCATTCACTTGGTGGAGGTTTTATTGGGATCACTAATGTCACACGAGTAGTCATGGTTAGGCATTACTCTTTCCAATATGAACCCTAGAAACCAAGAACCTTAGATACCTAGCCCATCTTGGCCTATTTTAGGACGTAGTGTGAAAGTCGTTCAAGTGTAAGACTTGATACGATTGTTACGCGATACTACACTCATAAGAGTCTCTCTTTAGAATATTTTTGGAAGACGAGTAGTCGTTTTATCCGATAATATCCGAAAGATGGGATGATGATTATGGGAACCTTTTAGAACATGATTGTCAGGTTTAACCATAGTACACTCCTGTTGGGTGGTTCTCAACCGAGACTCCATGCTCGTGACTTACAACAAACCCGTGATTCACGATCGGTCCGTTCTCGTATATCCTCAAAATTAATGGAACTTGGGTGTCGATAAGGTGTAAACCATAATCTACCAAAATGGATGATTGATATTGACGATGACTTGAGCCATCCCGTGACCTTTGTATGGTGTGACTTGCTTGATCCTTGAGTGTGTTTGTTGCATCCATGCATCCATGAATTCATTCGCATTCATGTTGTAGCGGTGTATTCGTCGCTATATGATTTATTGATTAAACCATAAGCAAAGTATACAATGAATCGAGTCGCCACCGCACTTTTATTTATCCTAAGGACTGGTTAAAAAGCGAACAAAAACCTAAGAAGTTTTACACGTAGAAAACTAATAAAAAGATCAGAGAATCTGGGTAAGGGGTAAATTACGCAATGGGAAGGTGTTAGGCACCCATCACGTCCTAGGTACTCCTAGGGAGCCCTTTTCACACTTGTTGTATAAAATTGTTATTTGTTATGAAATATTTATTATGCAAACATGATTGGGATGATGAGAAAAGAATATACAATTTTTATTATTTTTGTGTTCGAACGGATGAACCCGTTGCCTACGTACCTTCCATCAAAGGTAAGGATCAAAACGCCGTAGTTCGGCTAAAAGATTTCCAAAAGGTTAGTGAGTTCAATTTTAAACAATAGCACTTGAGGCTTTTCATTATCAATGGGAGAAAACTCGACCAAGACCAACATCCACCATGCGAGGATAGCTTCGACGTACTAGAGGGGTTAACCCTGTTTTCAGTACGGAAGTCTTATAGTCGACTCACTAAGGATAAGGTGAGGTTTACATCAACCACAATGATAATTGAAACCTATGGCTAATGCATGAAAACTTAGCAGGAATGGACAAAGCCAAAACAATTGAATGGGTGAGGTTAATTGATTATGAGTGTTCATGAAAGCAGGGTGAAAGTATGATTAAGATTGATTCAAAGAAGTATTATGAAAGGGAGTTTGAAAAAGTCAAGGACTTGGGGTCCAGGTTTTTAATTTAAAAGCATGAAGATGTTTGCACAATATTTATTTCAAGTTTGAAAGTAATGTGTGAAAAGGTTTAGGACAAAATGGGAATGAATGGATGAAAATGGATTGTAAAACTTCCTAGAATGTCCACCTCTTGAAATCATATGGAAGATGACTCAAATGTGTCCTTTGGAATAGGCAATGAGCAACAACAAAATAAGCAAACAAGTGATACCGGATGCCACTCAATGGTCTTACTCCAATCTCACAAACAAAAGCGGATACCGGATACCAATAGATGGATTTACACCAATCTCCTAAACAAAGAAACAAGGATGTCGGAAGCCAATAGCTGGACTTATTCCAATCTCCCTAAACAAAACGAAACTTGGATACCGGATGCCAATCTGTCTGGGCTTATACCAATATCCAACATATGATCATAGGAAAGAAAATGCCAACTTGCAGGGACTTACAATTGCATCCTCACATACAACAAATGCAAATGCATCAAGCAAAGAGAAGATGAGTGGCCAATGAGATGGTCTTATACTCACTTCCATATCATAGGAACAATGGCCAAAGGATGGTCTTACAATTGTCCTCAATGGGCAATCAACAAAGATATGTCACAAAGACAGATGAAATGATCATGCACTAATGAGCAATTAATGATGATAAATGCATAAATCATGCAAGCAAACATGTGCATATGAAGTAAGCAATCAATCAATCAAAGGCATTCAGCACACACTATAACCAAGCAATCAGGCTCACACAAAAGGGTTAGGCATTGAAGCCAACTGGAATAGGGTTAATGGTGCTCTTAACCTTGCCATTGAGGGGCTAAGGTGAAGCAGATGAAAGGATATGAGGGGTGTGCCTCATTGCTCTTATCCCTGGCCAGGGAGAGCATTTGAATATCAGAAGGTGTGGGAGTTCAGAAAGTAGGAACTCTCTCCACAGATTATTGACTCGATAGATCTTGGGTTTTTACTCACTATGCATCAACACATGTGGTGTGAGCAAGGTGAGTGACACACAGAATAGTAGGAGATAGGTTGCATATCTCTTGGGTTCTACCAATTGCCTTATTCAAAGGACTTTTCCTGCTTGGGACAAATGTAAACACACACAAGCATTGCCTCTTAAGGAGGACTTCAGACAGTTGCCTGGCCAAGTAACAGGCCAGGTCTTCCAGACTACATGAAGATAAGGAATTATACCTCAATGCAAATTGCTATTAAATCAAAGCAAAGCAAGTTCTTAAAGAACTAAGCAACTAAGGGTACCTGAAACCAGTCAAACAGAATCAGTACACAACTCAAAGTCAAACCAAAATAAGATAGGGATCAACAGTCAACACAATCAGTTAAAGGTGCAATGCACAAGGCTCAAAGCATGTGAGCCAAGCAACCTACAAAACAAACAAGTTAGTCATGATAATCAATCAAGCTCAATCAATTTGTATTGATCTCTTTGGGTATTTGTTGCTTAACCTGAAACAACAAACTTAAACATGAGCAACATGACCACTAGGACAAGCCTAGGGTCAAAAGAGATAAGAAAATCAAAACAGCAAGTGACAAGTGTCCAAAATCAAGTTCAAACAATCAAGAAGCAAACTCAATTGGTTTCATGTTCATATCAATCACCATCATCATTTTATAAGCAAATTAGGTCAAAGCATGTCATATAGAAATTCAAAGAAGTCAACAGAATGATTTAGCTCAAAACCAATCTCAAACATCTCAATAAATTCTCAAATAATTCATGATCAAACATCATCCATAACATGATAAGCATATCAAATTTCAGCTCATTTGGATAAAGGGAAGTTGGTCAATGAAAATCAGAAAGGCAAGGCAAGTTCAAGCATGCTCAAAGAAGTCAACCAAACAGGCACCAACTTCAATAAATCATAAAACAGTGACAACATATGAGAAATGAATGGGATCAAAACCATGACAAAGCTTAAGATGTCTACTAAGCACATGTCAAATTTCAAATTCATCCAATTAAGTATGAGAATTTCACAAATCAAATGAGAACATGTGTCATAAAAAGTCAACATATGACCAAACAGGGGAGAAAATCCCAAACAAATAGGAAATGCCATCAATAATTCCAGAAAAATTCAAATGTATTCTAGACATCCATAAGTATGTTCATGCAAAAATTCAAACCAATTTGAGTTCATTAAGCATGGTAATAAAAATCATGAAGTTGGACATGAATGGTGTGACACAAATTGTCACACCCCTAATCAAAAAATCATAACTCCACAACCAGAAATGATAAATTCACAAACTCTACACCAAAATCACCATGAACATGTCTAGTTTAAGCACAAAAAATTTCAGCCTCATTGGATAAAGTATCACCATTTCACAATCAATTTGGCAAGACATACATAAAATGGACAACATGAACAAACCCTAGCACATTTTAAAATCCACACGTGCAAAAAATCTGGAAAAATCATCATAAAAAACTAGAGGTCATGAGGATCATTTTTCAAAAAATACCACCAAAATTGGATCAAAAATGAGTGTGCTATGATTTTTGTAGTTGGTGTCACAAAATGAAATAAAATTGAGAAAGAAAATGAATTAAATAAATAAATAAACACGGAATGGCATATTAGTAATTACGCGTTCATTTAAATGGAACGCTGCGTTCCAGAAAGAAGCGTGGCGACCGGCTATTGGTTCATGGCAATAAAACAGTAACTCTTCATGCAAAACACGATTCCAACACAGCCAAACGCATTTCTGGGTTTATGAACTAGGGTTCTTCGCTACAGTAACAACATTCATCATCTTGAAGAAATTTTTTTCCAGAAATTTGAATCAAGCATACCATTCGAACCATTCAAACATGTACATCATGAATCTAGCCTTGGTTTTCATTAAATCATGCTAACAAGAAAGAACAAAGCACAAACATATTTGAATGCCAAACTTTAAATCAACATTTCTTCCTTAATATCCAACCATTTTTTTCGATTCAAAGTTCATTGAAACCAGCATGAAGAGATCTTCCTAAAGTACAGCATGATTTTGGAAATGGTGTGATTCGAAAACTTACCAAATTTGGAGGACAGTGTTGATGCAGCGGTTGTTTGGTCGTGTATTATTGAAACAGATGCACCAATATGTTCCAGAAGGTGAATGGAAGAAGGATTTTAGCTCAGCAACTTTGATTCTAGCTCCAATCAAAATCTGCCATGGAAGGAAGCTTGAAGCAACAGTGTGGTTTCTTGCTTACAGTCGTGGAATGATGCTTCCAAATGCTCCAACAATGATGGTATATAATGGCACCAAGGATAGCAGCACAAGTTCTTTGAAGTTTTTCAGCAGAAAATTCAAAATGAAGAAAAAAGGTTTTGAGAGCAAAATGACCTTTTTTGGTGTGTTTGTGAAAGAGTGGCTAGGGCTTTTCAGCAGAAAATGAAACATATATAGTCTGTTTAGCATTTGTTTAAGTTGGTTAATGGAAGTGTAATCACAATTTGCTAATTGGAGTGTTTTTGCTAATTGGTGGAATTCACTCAAAATTGCATGGGCATGGCACTACAGCTGCGAATTTGGGCTTTGAGCATATCCAAAACATGATTTCTGAGCATTTTCAATTGGCAAAATATGTTGGAAATGGCTAATTTGCAAAGTCACTTTTTCACCTCCTCTTTTTTAATTCATGCCACTTGAAAAAGGCCATTTTTGATTGGTGAATTTTTGGTGAATTGTGATGAAAGATTTGGATAGAGCACATCAAATATGACTTGTAGCAAAAAACCTCACTCAATTTGGCCAAATGGTTTGGAAGTTATGGCCTTTTGAAGTTCAAAAATTCTTGAGAATGATTTGATCATAACTTGCCAACCATAAATGAGAAATGAGTGTTCTTGGACTTCTTGGAAATGGGAGAACAAGATCTTCAACTTTCATGTTGGGCAAAAATTCATTTGAAGCTTGTATGATGATGTAATTTTGAGGAGAAGAAGTTTCCATTTTTGGCAAAGTCCAATTACAAGTCAACTTTCTATTTTTGGAAATTTCTTGTCTGACTTCAAATTCTTCACTGTGAATGTTTGACATGTTATATGAGGCTTATATGGACATGAATGAGACCTCTCAGACCAATTCCCACCATCAAATCACTAATTAAATGCACAGTTGACCAAGGTTGACTTCAGTTGACTTTGCTAGGGTTTTGCTTGACTGAACCATGTTCTGATGAATTCCAAGCCCCTACCACTAGATATCTTGATCCAGAATGATGTCACAACTCATATGAACTCTTGATGAATGATCATGGTGCCCAAATTCTTCAAGAATGGCCACCATCTATCTCAATGACTGACTTTAACTGATTTGACCTAATTTGCTTCATCTGCAAGCAACATGGTTAGATGACAATATTTTTGTACTTTTTGTTAATAAACAAATGAAAAGCAATGATACACAAATGCAATACATGCTTGGTGATCAAGAACCACACTCACAAGGTACCCACCCACTAGGAGGGAAGTTAGGGTATGCAATGATCCTTGAGGCCATGATATGATATGATATGGGCCATGAGGGATCTTGGGGACAAAATTGGGGTCTTACAGATGCCCCTATTTAAGGTCATTCTAGCCGGAGAAGTGATGTTTAGAAATCTTCATCTCGACGCGGTAGAATGGGCTTAAATAACAGTAATGAGACAAATTTTGGTCCCTAAGAGATCTCATGATGCAAATGTATGCATGCAAAAGACACAAATTATGTGGGGAATATGATTCACACAGAAGAAAAGACGATCCATCGGAGTATTACACTCACCAGGAATAGAGACTCTAACAAGACTCTTGTTGGGGGATAACAGAAATCAGACTGGAGACCTCACTGGGGAGTGAAGGACTCACACTGGGGAAAAGAATTCCAAAGGAAAATAAATCCATTGGAGAGACACAAGCTGACTCCTGGGGAGAAGCAACAGAAAACTTCACTGAGGAAGTACCAAAGAAATGAGGTGTTACCGGTATAAGGGTAACAAACTCAGGAAGAATGAATATCTAAGACCGGTATAAGGGTGAGAGATATCAATCAACCAAACATCTGAGAAAGACCTGAAAAAGGTACATAAACTCAGGAAAATCTGACTCCACAAGGGACCGAGGTCATAATAGGGAGCAGAAAGGAAGGAACACCAAGGATACCGGGTTGTAGGTATGAAACAGGTGACCGACCAAGGCGTGAGTTGGTGTGTGTTCCAAAACACTCATCATCCTGAAGAGAGCGAAAGCAAACTTGTTTATAGGATGGATATTTGATTCTATAAAGAATGCAAATCTTACTCAGTTGGGAAGACAAACAAAGTGTTCGACAAGAGAGTGCATGAGATATATTATCTATAGCCGTCAAAACGTAGATAATGTACTCGCATGGAAAAGTATCCTGAACCAAGTTGTAGGTTGTTTATAGGATAAAAATCCGAAATCGTGAATTGGTTTGTGTTCCAAAACACTCATCATCCTGAAGAAAGCGAAAGCAAACTTGTTTATAGGACGGACGTTCGATTCCACAAGGAATACGAAACTTACTCTGCGGAGAAAACAATCAAAAGATTGACCCAAGAGTGAACGAGATATAATATCCATTGCCGTCAGAACGTGGATAGAATACTCACATGGAAGATTATCCTGAACCGGGTTGTAGGTTGTTTATAGGATAAAAATCCGAAATCGTGAATTGGTTTGTGTTCCAAGACACTCATCATCCTGAAGAAAGCTAGAACAGCAGACTTGTTTATAGGATGGACGTTCGATTCCTCAAGGAATACGAAACTTACTCGACTGGGGAAGATCAACAAAGGACTCCAACCAAAGAGCGCATGAGACATATTATTCATTACCGGCAGACCGTGAATAATACACTCGAGAGGAAGAGACACCAGAGATACCGAAGTATATAATAGGTGGCTAACCAAAAAGAGAGACAATCGATACCAAGCATACGGGTAAACGAAAGACAATCTCAAAGGATAAATTGCAAGCATCCGGCAATTATCCGACAACAAAGAAATATTCGATTCCGCAAAGGGAAAAAGCGAATCTTACTCGACCAGGGAAACACGAAAGGCTTCGACTGAAGAGTACATGAGATATATTATTCATAGCCGTCAAAACGTGAATAATAACCTCGCATGGAAGATTATCCTTAACCGAGTTGTAGGTTGTTTATAGGATAAAATCCGAAAAGAAAGGCATCGGGATACCAAACTAGGTATATAATGATGAACAAACAAAGGGAGCAACAAACATTACCAACAAGAGGGTAAATGAAAGAAGACTCGCTGGGAATGCATTGATGGAAATCAATGATCCGGGGAACACAATTCACTGACAAAAGGTGAAAGGACCCGCTGGGGATAAAATTGCTAGCATACGGCAATTATCCACAAAAAACTTGCTAGGGATATAAGTGCTTATCTGAGCAAATTATCCAAGCGAAAGGAAGATCAACGTCAAGTATTGAATGAAGATAACCACAAAGAGGGGATTGTCATCGGTTGGGATGAACAACAAAATTAACTCTGCAAGTGGAGAAAACAGGGTTTATGACTACCGATTCGTAGGTAGAAAAACCGCAAAGATAGGACTTACGACTGCTGGTTTGTAGGCAAAGGGCCAAACTCTGGTGGGGATAACCACAAAATTAGGGTTTACATCTACCGAATACGGGGTAGAAAACCAACAACTCTGCGTGGGGATAGAACAAATCACAAATCCGCACGGGAAACCAAAATAGGGCTTATAACAAACCACAAACTGCCGGAGAGCAGGAAAATAGGATTTACAACTACCGACTGTTAGGTAGAAAACCAAAACTACTTCGCTGGGGAACAACCCACTGGGAAGCACAAGACTTTTGACAAATAGCCAGTTCGGGAATAATCCGAAAAGACAGACTGAATCAAGACATGTCCTAATGAGGATGTAACTCAAATAGGAAAATCCGTCCCAATATATGTGTTGGGAGGAAACGGAAGAAACCGTCATCCACGAGGATATATCTCAGTGGGGAACTGCAGAAGGACAGACAACAGACACTTTCTGCTTACGGGGCTGACTCTATATGGAGAGATTTAGACACCCGACATCTGCTAGGGGAGATCTATTAGGGATCTGCATCACCCGTTGTAGGAGACACAACAATAAAGGATATATGGCAAGAAATGCAACATGAATATCTGAATGTTTATGATTATGCATGAATATGCGTGATTTATGTTTGATGAATGCTGACAAAACAGACAATTCTAACACAAACAGGTCCAGGAATCAAACGCCCGGTATTATACTTCCAGGGGAAAACCAACTGGAAAGCCAATCTGCTGGAGATCTATATGCTGAGAAACAAAGATCTGCGGGTACTACTGAGGAAGCAAAGGATCAGAGATATCAGGAAACCAAATCTCCGAGTGACGGATCAGCACACAAACCGATCAGGGCATAGAAAGTCACAACAGGCAAAACAGCCACCAAGACGAATATGTTGGAGAACAAGAGAAATCCCAAGATATCTGCAGGGGATCCCAGTGTCAACTGAGAAACAAAAGGTGCATTGCACAAGCATGAACTGCTGTAGAAGCAACTCCACATAACTCCGCTGGGGAACAACCCACTGAGGGAGAATGTACCACACAAGTAGATTCTGCAACAAGCCACTCTACTTGGGGAGAACACACAAAGCAAATTGATCGCAACAAGTAGATTCTGCAATATAAGCCACTCTACTGGGGATCACAAGCAGTCAGGAAATCAATCCGTTCTCTGAATGCTAGAGCCATCATCCGACCATACTGGGGATTGAAGGAGTATTCAACAGGCGAAACTGCCACAACAAACGTTCTGCGGACTATGCTGAGGAAAAGATGGTTGAAATACTGGGATGTCCACCCAATCAACCACTAAATAGGAAAATAAATCCTGCTTTGCTGAGGAGAACAAACACTCTGATAGAGAGACAGCAACAACTCTACAAACGACTTCGCCGGGGAAAAGGTAAAGTACCGGGTGTCAAACCGCCGACTTACCGAGTCTTTTAAAAGGAAAACGACCGTGCTGAGGAAACAGACAACTCTGCTGGCACCTGCACTGGGGAGAGTGACAACAACTCTGCTTGCGAATGTGCTGAGGAGACAAATAAAGTCTGGGGATGTCGACCCACTGGAGAAAGTGACGGGGCACCAAGATGACAAACCATCAATCGCCGAATCTTCTACAAGAAGAGCATCCATGCTGGGGAAAATTGCTGCTGGAGAAAACGAAGTCTTCAACAACACTCTGCTTGCGACTATACTGGGGAACAACCCCAATAACAACTCTGTTTGAGGAACAACCCCAACAAAGATCTGAAGAAAGAAGATACAACCAAACCAGGAATATGAACAAATGTCTTACCTATTGGAGATCACGCCACCCTCGGGAGAGCACTGAGATATTCTTGAGTATCCTTTCAATATTGTGAATGTTCACTTCGTTTAAAACAATATTTTTGAAAAATTTATTTGTTTAAAACAATGACATTTTATCAATTTAAAACATGCAAAACATTTGTTGAATTGAAACAAATGAGAGTGCAAATAATTGGATAAAAAGCTCAAATTGATTTGATGGAATGGTAGCCTGCAAATGGCAAGACTCCATAGATCTGTACAAAAATTGAAATCAGTGATATATATTGGAAGAGGGCTACATTGAACATAATGATCCTTTCTCTACCAATTTGAATCTCGATGTATTTCGAAGCTTCAGTTTGACGACGAATCAAGAATCCTCTGACGAAAAGACAGCTGTGGAACAGAAAGTCTTGTCAGGATGCAGTCACTTGCCAAATCCCTAATTTTTGCCTAGATTGCCCCGGGGTGAGGTACTCAATCTAGCGGGATGCAAATATTCTATTTTTTTAAGTCTCTAATTTTTGCCTGGATTACCCTTGCGGGTTCTCCACCGAGACGCTCATTTTTGCCTAAGCCGCCCTTTCGGGTTTTCAACTTAGCGAGCTATTCTGTTTTTTCATTTGCATATACTTTTTTTTTAGGCAAAGTATTTCTTGACTGCATCTGAATTCACAGGACGAGTGAAATCCTCCCCATCCATTGTTGTAAGCATCAAAGCACCGCCTGAAAAGGCTCTCTTAACAACATATGGACCCTCATAGTTTGGAGTCCACTTGCCCCTGGAATCGGGCGCGAAAGACAAAACTTTCTTGAGCACAAGGTCACCTTCTCGGAACACACGAGGCTTGACCTTCTTATCGAATGCTTTCTTCATTCTCTGCTGATATAGCTGACCATGGCACATGGCAGTTAACCGCTTCTCTTCAATCAAATTCAACTGGTCATAACGACTTTGAATCCATTCAGCATCAGTCAACTTGGGACTTGAGGGTATAATTTTTCTTTTTCTTTTGAAGAAATCTTGAAAAAAAATTTGCTGATTTTTGATTTTTTCATCTTTTTCACCCTCTTTTCTTTTTTTCATTTTTTTTCATTTTTTTTTTACATTACATTTGTAATGCCCCAGTTTGACTGTTTTGCTGATTCTCATGATACAGCTGAATGAGCTTCTTTGTGCTCAAGAAGTCGGGTAATCTCATCAGGAATCCCTTTCAACATCATCTTCCTCTGCCTCAAATACAAAGAATTCAAGATTGGGAGATGGCGTTGGATCATTATGTTCAATGGGTTTAGAAATCCCTGCATAATGATTCTGGATAATGAAAGGCTTTTGAATTTAAACAAGCAAATCATTTATGCAGATGAAAAGTGTTGTTTTATTGTTTTTCAGGGTTTTTTGTGATCACCGATTTCATGCAAAAAGCAAAAAGTGAAAACAAAGGAAAAACAAATGTTTAACAATGCATTAATTGAATGAAAACATCATTGTATTAAATGCTGCCAACAATGTCATCACTTCTCCTTTTGGCATGGGAGAAGGGTTTCAAACAAAGTGAACAATTACTCTGATCTATGGATGACCGTAGGAACATCTACAGCGACCCAATTGTGGCAGACACCACCAGGAATGATGAAATTGTTCAGGTCCTCTGCATCCTCTTCCAAGATAGCAGCAGCCTCTTCTTCAGGTTGATCGTCATGGATGAATCCTCCACTTGCGAACAAACCTTGCTCCTTAAGTGCCCGAGAACAGTAGCTAATGCCAGCCCGGGATTGGTTAACCAAGAATAAATCCATCAACAGTACTAAGTCTGGTAAAATCCTCCTCGAGTTCACAATTCTCTTGCTCGGGATGATCCATCAATCTGGCAGAATCGGCCCTGGTATAGTACCGGCGAAGTGCGTCTTCAAAATAAATGAAGATCGCAGGGTCAGACCACAGGACGGGAGACCGGAACAAAACACCTGCTTATGCAAATGATGCATGAAGTGTTTGTGCATATGCTTGTTTTTATATTAAAGGAACCCGAGGGTTTTATTTGCAAACTTTGAAATAGTTAAGCATTTTGATCATACATGAGAATATCTCATCAGACATATCAGGTGAAAAAATTTTCCCGGTTTTTTCATGTTTGAAAATTTTTGCAAATAAACTCCCTTGAGTTCCTTGAAAATTTTCTTTTTATCTGATGATATGGATGCAGATGGATGCATGAATGCATGAATGCAACAATCACACTCAAGGATCAAGCAAGTCACACCAAACAAAGGTCATGGGAAAGCTCATTGTATCCCTAATATCAATCATCCATTTTGGTGGATTTAGGTTTTCACCTTATCGACACCCAAGTTCCATTGATATTAACGATACATGAACCGGCTCGAACATCCTTAATATCAACCATCCTTTTTGGGGGATTTAGGTTTTATACCTGATCAACGCCCAGGTTCCATTGATATTAAGGTTGTCTGAACGACTCAACCACGAATCACGGGTTTGCTGAGAGTCACGAGCATGGAGTCTCGGTTAAGAACCACCCAAAGGGAGTGTACTAGGGTTTAAACCTGCCATACATGTTCTACCAGAGGTTCCCATAATCATCGTTCCATCTTTCGAATATTATCGGAGGAACGAATACTCGTATTCCAAAAATATTCTCAAGAGAAACTCTTATGAGTGTAGTATCGCGTAACAATCGCATCAGAACTTACATCTGAACGACCTCCGCACTACGTTCCTAAAAATAGGCCAAGATGGGTTTGGCAAACTACGGTCCTTGGCTTCTGCGGCACATGATTGAAAGAATAATGCCTAACCACAAATAACTTGTGCGACATTATTAATCCAACATGACCTCCACAAGGTGAATGGACTCGCAAGTCAACTGGCTAAGGAATACTCCACACCAGTCAACAAGACTATGCCATTCTCCTATCCTAGAGTGCACTCGAGTTCGGGTATAGAACTCATCTCACAGATCACCAAAGCAAACAACAATTGTATATCAAGCAATTCAAACATTACAATCAATACAGTTATCCCAAATGGTACAAAACTATGTCATATAACAAATAACAATATATCACACAACAAGGGTGAAAAGTAGGCAATACAACCAGAGATCTGGGTTCGATCCCCAGTGGAGTCGCCACTTTTATGTAGCGGTGTATTCGTCGCTATATGATTTATTGATTAAACCATAAGCAAAGTATACAATGAATCGAGTCGCCACCGCACTTTTATTTATCCTAAGGACTGGTTAAAAAGCAAACAAAAACCTAAGAAGTTTTACACGTAGAAAACTAATAAAAAGATCAGAGAATCTGGGTAAGGGGTAAATTACGCAATGGGAAGGTGTTAGGCACCCATCACGTCCTAGGTACTCCTAGGGAGCCCTTTTCACACTTGTTGTATAAAATTGTTATTTGTTATGAAATATTTATTGTGCAAACATGATTGGGATGATGAGAAAAGAATATACAATTTTTATTATTTTTGTGTTCGAACGGATGAACCCGTTGCCTACGTACCTTCCATCAAAGGTAAGGATCAAAACACCGTAGTTCGGCTAAAAGATTTCCAAAAGGTTAGTGAGTTCAATTTTAAACAATAGCACTTGAGGCTTTTCATTATCAATGGGAGAAAACTCGACCAAGACCAACATCCACCATGCGAGGATAGCTTCGACGTACTAGAGGGGTTAACCCTGTTTTCAGTACGGAAGTCTTATAGTCGACTCACTAAGGATAAGGTGAGGTTTACATCAACCACAATGATAATTGAAACCTATGGCTAATGCATGAAAACTTAGCAGGAATGGACAAAGCCAAAACAATTGAATGGGTGAGGTTAATTGATTATGAGTGTTCATGAAAGCAGGGTGAAAGTATGATTAAGATTGATTCAAAGAAGTATTATGAAAGGGAGTTTGAAAAAGTCAAGGACTTGGGGTCCAGGTTTTTAATTTAAAAGCATGAAGATGTTTGCACAATATTTATTTCAAGTTTGAAAGTAATGTGTGAAAAGGTTTAGGACAAAATGGGAATGAATGGATGAAAATGGATTATAAAACTTCCTAGAATGTCCACCTCTTAAAATCATATGGAAGATGACTCAAATGTGTCCTTTGGAATAGGCAATGAGCAACAACAAAATAAGCAAACAAGTGATACCGGATGCCACTCAATGGTCTTACTCCAATCTCACAAACAAAAGCGGATACCGGATACCAATAGATGGATTTACACCAATCTCCTAAACAAAGAAACAAGGATGTCGGAAGCCAATAGCTGGACTTATTCCAATCTCCCTAAACAAAACGAAACTTGGATACCGGATGCCAATCTGTCTGGGCTTATACCAATATCCAACATATGATCATAGGAAAGAAAATGCCAACTTGCAGGGACTTACAATTGCATCCTCACATACAACAAATGCAAATGCATCAAGCAAAGAGAAGATGAGTGGCCAATGAGATGGTCTTATACTCACTTCCATATCATAGGAACAATGGCCAAAGGATGGTCTTACAATTGTCCTCAATGGGCAATCAACAAAGATATGTCACAAAGACAGATGAAATGATCATGCACTAATGAGCAATTAATGATGATAAATGCATAAATCATGCAAGAAAACATGTGCATATGAAGTAAGCAATCAATCAATCAAAGGCATTCAGCACACACTATAACCAAGCAATCAGGCTCACACAAAAGGGTTAGGCATTGAAGCCAACTGGAATAGGGTTAATGGTGCTCTTAACCTTGCCATTGAGGGGCTAAGGTGAAGCAGATGAAAGGATATGAGGGGTGTGCCTCATTGCTCTTATCCCTGGCCAGGGAGAGCATTTGAATATCAGAAGGTGTGGGAGTTCAGAAAGTAGGAACTCTCTCCAAAGATTATTGACTCGATAGATCTTGGGTTTTTACTCACTATGCATCAACACATGTGGTGTGAGCAAGGTGAGTGACACACAGAATAGTAGGAGATAGGTTGCATATCTCTTGGGTTCTACCAATTGCCTTATTCAAAGGACTTTTCCTGCTTGGGACAAATGTAAACACACACAAGCATTGCCTCTTAAGGAGGACTTCAGACAGTTGCCTGGCCAAGTAACAGGCCAGGTCTTCCAGACTACATGAAGATAAGGAATTATACCTCAATGCAAATTGCTATTAAATCAAAGCAAAGCAAGTTCTTAAAGAACTAAGCAACTAAGGGTACCTGAAACCAGTCAAACAGAATCAGTACACAACTCAAAGTCAAACCAAAATAAGATAGGGATCAACAGTCAACACAATCAGTTAAAGGTGCAATGCACAAGGCTCAAAGCATGTGAGCCAAGCAACCTACAAAACAAACAAGTTAGTCATGATAATCAATCAAGCTCAATCAATTTGTATTGATCTCTTTGGGTATTTGTTGCTTAACCTGAAACAACAAACTTAAACATGAGCAACATGACCACTAGGACAAGCCTAGGGTCAAAAAGAGATAAGAAAATCAAAACAGCAAGTGACAAGTGTCCAAAATCAAGTTCAAACAATCAAGAAGCAAACTCAATTGGTTTCATGTTCATATCAATCACCATCATCATTTTATAAGCAAATTAGGTCAAAGCATGTCATATAGAAATTCAAAGAAGTCAACAGAATGATTTAGCTCAAAACCAATCTCAAACATCTCAATAAATTCTCAAATAATTCATGATCAAACATCATCCATAACATGATAAGCATATCAAATTTCAGCTCATTTGGATAAAGGGAAGTTGGTCAATGAAAATCAGAAAGGCAAGGCAAGTTCAAGCATGCTCAAAGAAGTCAACCAAACATGCACCAACTTCAATAAATCATAAAACAGTGACAACATATGAGAAATGAATGGGATCAAAACCATGACAAAGCTTAAGATGTCTACTAATCACATGTCAAATTTCAAATTCATCCAATTAAGTATGAGAATTTCACAAATCAAATGAGAACATGTGTCATAAAAAGTCAACATATGACCAAACAGGGGAGAAAATCCCAAACAAATAGGAAATGCCATCAATAATTCCAGAAAAATTCAAATGTATTCTAGACATCCATAAGTATGTTCATGCAAAAATTCAAACCAATTTGAGTTCATTAAGCATGGTAATAAAAATCATGAAGTTGGACATGAATGGTGTGACACAAATTGTCACACCCCTAATCAAAAAATCATAACTCCACAAACAGAAATGATAAATTCACAAACTCTACACCAAAATCACCATGAACATGTCTAGTTTAAGCACAAAAAATTTCAGCCTCATTGGATAAAGTATCACCATTTCACAATCAATTTGGCAAGACATACATAAAATGGACAACATGAACAAACCCTAGCACATTTTAAAATCCACACGTGCAAAAAATCTGGAAAAATCATCATAAAAAACTAGAGGTCATGAGGATCATTTTGCAAAAAATCCCACCAAAATTGGATCAAAAATGAGTGTGCTATGATTTTTGTAAGTTGGTGTCACAAAATGAAATAAAATTGAGAAAGAAAATGAATTAATTAAATAAATAAACACGGAATGGCATATTTGTAATTACGCGTTCATTTAAATGGAACGCTGCGTTCCAGAAAGAAGCGTGGCGACCGGCTATTGGTTCATGGCAATAAAACAGTAACTCTTCATGCAAAACACGATTCCAACACAGCCAAACGCGTTTCTGGGTTTATGAACTAGGGTTCTTCGCTACAGTAACAACATTCATCATCTTGAAGAAAATTTTTTCCAGAAATTTGAATCAAGCATACCATTCGAACCATTCAAACATGTACATCATGAATCTAGCCTTGGTTTTCATTAAATCATGCTAACAAGAAAGAACAAAGCACAAACATATTTGAATGCCAAACTTTAAATCAACATTTCTTCCTTAATATCCAACCATTTTTTTCGATTCAAAGTTCATTGAAACCAGCATGAAGAGATCTTCCTAAAGTACAGCATGATTTTGGAAATGGTGTGATTCGAAAACTTACCAAATTTGGAGGACAGTGTTGATGCAGCGGTTGTTTGGTCGTGTATTGTTGAAATAGATGCACCAATATGTTCCAGAAGGTGAATGGAAGAAGGATTTTAGCTCAGCAACTTTGATTCTAGCTCCAATCAAAATCTGCCATGGAAGGAAGCTTGAAGCAACAGTGTGGTTTCTTGCTTACAGTCGTGGAATGATGCTTCCAAATGCTCCAACAATGATGGTATATGATGGCACCAAGGATAGCAGCACGAGTTCTTTGAAGTTTTTCAGCAGAAAATTCAAAATGAAGAAAAAAGGTTTTGAGAGCAAAATGAACTTTTTTGGTCTGTTTGTGAAAGAGTGGCTAGGGCTTTTCAGCAGAAAATGAAACATATATAGTCTGTTTAGCATTTGTTTAAGTTGGTTAATGGAAGTGTAATCACAATTTGCTAATTGGAGTGTTTTTGCTAATTGGTGGAATTCACTCAAAATTGCATGGGCATGGCACTACAGCTGCGAATTTGGGCTTTGAGCATATCCAAAACATGATTTCTGAGCATTTTCAATTGGCAAAATATGTTGGAAATGGCTAATTTGCAAAGTCACTTTTTCACCTCCTCTTTTTTAATTCATGCCACTTGAAAAAGGCCATTTTGATTGGTGAATTTTTGGTGAATTGTGATGAAAGATTTGGATAGAGCACATCAAATATGACTTGTAGCAAAAAACCTCACTCAATTTGGCCAAATGGTTTGGAAGTTATGGCCTTTTGAAGTTCAAAAATTCTTGAGAATGATTTGATCATAACTTGCCAACCATAAATGAGAAATGAGTGTTCTTGGACTTCTTGGAAATGGGAGAACAAGATCTTCAACTTTCATGTTGGGCAAAAATTCATTTGAAGCTTGTATGATGATGTAATTTTGAGGAGAAGAAGTTTCCATTTTTGGCAAAGTCCAATTACAGGTCAACTTTCTATTTTTGGAAATTTCTTGTCTGACTTCAAATTCTTCACTGTGAATGTTTGACATGTTATATGAGGCTTATATGGACATGAATGAGACCTCTCAGACCAATTCCCACCATCAAATCACTGATTAAATGCACAGTTGACCAAGGTTGACTTCAGTTGACTTTGCTAGGGTTTTGCTTGACTGAACCATGTTCTGATGAATTCCAAGCCCCTACCACTTGATATCTTGATCCAGAATGATGTCACAACTCATATGAACTCTTGATGAATGATCATGGTGCCCAAATTCTTCAAGAATGGCCACCATCTATCTCAATGACTGACTTTAACTGATTTGACCTAATTTGCTTCATCTGCAAGCAACATGGTTAGATGACATTATTTTTGTACTTTTGGTTAATAAACAAATGAAAAGCAATGATACACAAATGCAATACATGCTTGGTGATCAAGAACCACACTCACAAGGTACCCACCCACTAGGAGGGAAGCTAGGGCATGCAATGATCCTTGAGGCCATGATATGATATGATATGGGCCATGAGGGATCTTGGGGACAAAATTGGGGTCTTACACATGTCATCAACGATAAAGATTTTACAAGGAACCTAAAGGGTCTATTTGCAAATTTTCAGACATGGATAAGCAAAGAAGGAATACGAAGAAGTACAGTTTCAGACAACCCGACTTGAGAGAGTTAAGGCGTCTGACATCTTATGTAGTAGAGCCCTTGGAGTTCAAAGCTCGCCATGGGAAGCTTCTAGCTATTCTTTCTACCAAGGTGGATGAGGGTCTGATGAGTGTGTTGGTGCAGTTCTACGATCCTCTATATTGGTGCTTCACTTTTCCGGATTTCCAGCTTTTGCCTACACTAGAGGAGTACGCTTATCATGTGGGTATACATATTCTTGACCGATTTCCATTCAGTGGTTTGGAGAAGATTCTGTATTCCCAAGAGATTGCTGACATGCTTCATGTGGAGGTATCCGACATTGTTGCCAATATGACTACCAAGGGTGGAATTCAAGGTCTCCTGTCTGATTTTCTGATTGCCAAAGCTACCTTGTTTGGGAAGGCCATGAGTAAGGAAGCTTTTGAAGTCATATTTGTACTTCTCATCTATGGGCTAGTGTTATTTCCCAACATCGACAACTTCGTGGATGTGAATGCTATTAGGGTTTTCTCTTCTCTTAATCCCGTTCTGACTCTGTTGGGTGACACTTATTTCTCTTTGCATATGAGGAATGCAAAGGGTGGTGATTCCATTGTATGTTGTTTGCCTCTGTTGTACAAGTATTTTATTTCGCACTTGCCTTATACGCTTGCCTTTAAGGAGAACAAGGGATGTCTACGGTGGTCCATGAGACTTATGTCTCTCACTAATGATGATATCTCTTGGTATAATCGTGTTTATGATGGCATTGAGTTTATTGATTCTTGTGGTGAGTTCTCCAATGTACCTCTTCTCGGTACATGTGGTGGAATTAACTACAACTCTGCTTTAGCTCGCCGTCAGCTTGGGTTCCCCTTAAAGGATAAACCTAACAACATTTCATTGGAAGGCTTATTCTTTCAAGAGGGTAAAGATCCCCAAAACCTGAAGGATAGGATGGTCCGCGCCTGGCGCAAGGTTCATAGGAAAGGGAGGAATGAGCTTGGTCCGAAGAATTGTATTGCTTTGGAGCCTTACACCTCTTGGGTAAGGAAGAGAGCCCTCGATTACCGCATGTCGTACGAGTATCCGAGACCTACCCCTATGGTTATGGTTGGGAGTTCAACCCTCCCTAGTCAAGGAGTAGAGGAGTTGAGAGAAGAAGACTATTCGCGTGCTTGGGTTCGTGAGCGTGAGGAGCTTCTTCAGCAGCTTAAGGATAAGGATGCAATGATCGAGTTTCTAGAGCATTAGGTCATTGATGAGCCCGAAGATGTGGTTACTTCTCTCCTACCTCACTCGTCTAGGTTTTGGAAGAAAAGATATGATCAGCTTGCCAAGGAGAAGGCCGACATGGAGGCAGCTTATGATGTCGCATCACGCGAAAAACCAGCGGGAAAAGAAAGAACAACAGAGCCGCCACCGTGCGTTATTTATCCCAAAAGAGGGAAAGGAAACGCTCAGAGTAAACCTAGGAAAGAACATGGTCTCGCGACCAAAGAGAATGGGTTCGGGAGTCGGTTATGCGAAGGGAAGGTATTAGCACCCCTACGCATCCGTAGTACTCTACGGGATCCACGCACAACAGAAAGGAAAATTGGTTGCTAAACACTGCTTAAATACTCACACACACTGGCTGAAAGAGACAAAAGAAACTGACTGAAACTGACTCGGCAGGACATCGTATCCTGGGCCTACTTAGTCTATCAGGCATAGACATCAGAGTCGAAGTAGTTCGGACTGGGGAAACGACACATGCTCGCTAGGATGTCGCATCCTATGCATACGTATCTTCTCGGACGAGAGAAGAATCAGAGCATTCGTAGCTCGGCTGACACGCGCACAAACAAACAGACAAATACAAACGTGGAGCCCGAATGCCAATCACTGGACTTACATCAGCATCCGAACCAAAACACACACAAGAAGGCAAACATGGAGCCTGAATGCCAATTGCTGGACTTACATCAGCATCCGGACCAAAACGCACGCACACTGGAACCCAAATGCCACTCGATGGACTTACATCAGCTTCCAAGCACACAACAACAAAACAAGTTAGTAGGGAGTCGGGGACTCGAGCCTATAACTGTCAAGCACACACTCAAACAGACAGACAACAAATTGCTAAGGAGTCAGGCACTCGAGCCTAGCAACTGTCAAACAACACACACAAAAGAAAAAAAAGGGCGCCCGGAGAGATCAGCTCAATCTCCTGCCTACATACTTCATCTGGTATGAAGATCAGGGCGATGTAGTTCCCCTACGCAGGGATAAAGGACTAGCCTAACCAGATAACAGAGGGAGACACAACTAGGGAGACTACGACTCGAGCCTAGATGTTATCATGCAAATCATCCCTAAGTTAAGGTTTCTAGCTAACTTGCACAGGAAGCAAGCCTATCCTAAGCATGGCTCACACAGGAAGCAAGCCACATACATACTTAACTTGCACAGGAAGCAAGCCAAGCAAAACCTAACTTGCACAGGAAGCAAGTCTAAACTAATCCTAACTTGCACAGGAAGCAAGTCAAACAAACCTAACTTGCACAGGAAGCAAGTCAAACAAACCTAACTTGCACAGGAAGCAAGTCAAACATACAAACACAGATAGCACACACTATACACAAGCAAGGGGCTCAAACAAGGGTTAGGTTTTAGTCGAGGGGTCATATCAACCTCAACAAACAAACCTCTGGAACTGGGTAAATGTTGCTCTTAACCTTGCCATTGAGAGACTAAGGTGAAGCAGATGAAAGGTGAGTGAAGATAAGACTTCACAGCTCCTATCCCTGGCCTGGGAGAGCTCAAGACAAGAATGTGTGGGTTCAGAAAGTGGGAACCCTTCTACACATTTAAAACTGACTCAACTGTACAATTGTACAAGATCTTGAGTTTGTATCTGCAATGCATCAACACAGTGGTGTGAGCAAAGCAAATGACACACTGAATAGTGGGGGATAGATTGCATATCCCTACCTTCCACCAATTGCCTCTTCACTTAGGAGGTCTTTGACTCTATGCAAGGACAAAATTAAACATCCACAAACATTGCCTCTTAAGGAGGACTTCAGACAGTTGCCTGGCCAAGTAACAGGCCAGGTCTTCCAGACTACATGAAGTAAAAGAGACATACCTCAATGCAAATTGCTTATACAAGCAAAGAAAAGCAAAAAGTTCACAAGGAACTAAGCAACTAAAGTACCTGAGACAGTCAAGCAGATGTTAGTATGCAACTTCAAACAAAACAAACAGAAACAGACACCAACAGTCAATTAGAGGCACATGGATGTGCAAGGCACAAGGCTTAAGGCATGTGAGCCAAGCCACCTACAAAACAAACAAGTTAGACAATGATATTTAAGCAAGCTCAATCAAAAGAATTGGTCTCAATGGCCATTTGATGGTCAACCTGAAAACACAAGCTCAAAGGTGAGTAGCAGGACCACTAGGACAAGCCTAGGGTCAAAAATGAATGGAAAAGTCAAAACAGCAAAGGATGAGTATCCAAAATCATGTTCCAACAATCAAGAAACAAAACCAATTGGGTTCACATTCATATCAATCATCATCATCATTTCATGAACAAAAGAAGTCAAAACATGGCATTTAGAAGCTCATAGAAGTCAACAGCAAGACTTGCATCAAAACCAATCTTAAACATTTCCAAAAATCACCAAATAAATCATGATCAAACCTAACACATAGCATGGTAAGCATGTAAAATTTCATCTCATTTGGACAAGTGGAAGGCAGTCAATGAAAATCATAAAGTCAAAGCAATTTTGAACATGCTCAAAGAAGTCAACCAAACATGCATCAACTTAGAAAAATCATAAATCAGAGATGGTGTATGATAAATGAATGGGACTAAAACCATGGCAAAGATGAGGATGTCTAGTTATCTCATGTCAAATTTCATGTCCATCTAACAAAGTATGAGAATTTCACAAATGAAATGGGAACATGTGTCACAAGGAGTCAACATATGACCAAGCAGGGGAGAAAATCTCAAACAATTAGGAAAATGCTTCAAATAATTCCAAGAAAAAATCACATGTAAACTAGACATACAAGAGTAGGTTCATGCAAAAAATCAGATCAATTGGAGGTCAAGAAGCATGGTAATGAAAATCATCAAGTTGGACATCAATGGTGTGACACAAATTGTCACACCCTAATTCAAAAAATCATAACTCACAAACCACAAATGATAAATTCACAAACTCTACACCAAAATCACCATGAGTGTGTCTAGTTTAAGCACAAAAAATTTGGAAGCCATTGGATACATTCTCATCATTTCACAATTGATTTGGCAAAGTGTACAAAAATTGGTCACATGTCACAAACCCTAGCAACATTTAAAAACCAACCATCCAAAAATTCTGGAAAAAATATGATAAAATACTAGAGATCATGATGAACACAACACAAAAAATCCCATTGAAATTGGATTAAAATTGAAGCACTTATGATTTTTGGAAGTTTGGACAGGAAATTCTAAAATGCCAAAGCAAAAGTCAATGCAGTTTTAGGATCAGTGATCTTTTTCTGTGTTGCAATGTTTTATGGCTGCAGCTGGTTTCATGTGACAGGAAATGATGGAAGATATGGTATTTGGTATTGTGCAATCCCTTGTCTCTTGACAGTTTTTGACAGGTTTTCTAAAGAATGGCCAAAGTGGTTTTTAGCATGAATGAAATTCTATATGTTTGTCATGTCTTGCCAAGAGTTTGTAGTATGACAGAAAATGAACAAGACTGCTATGTGCAGTACCAAGCATGGCCAGTTTTTTTGTTCTTTTGAAATTCTTTTGACAGCTCTTTGAAATGTAACAGCAAGGTGAGTTTTTTGAGAGAGTGGACCATGCTTCTTCTGCTGTCAAATGGCTGCTATTACTGACTTCTCATGACAGAAAATCATGGACAATTCTGCTGCCTTTGTGGTACAAGGCATGGCTCATGGATATGTGGGATATGGTTTGGTGAAATGGTACTTTCTTTCCAAAATTCAAGCAACCTAGCATGGGCTGTATGTACTGCATAAAATGACCTTGCAAACACATTTTAAATAACATTTCTGAACATATTCCAATGGCCAAGTGGTAAAAAAATGATTATATCAAAAAGTCAACCCTTGGTCAAACTTGAATTTAAATGAGACAAGTCAAAAAATGCCATTTTGATTGGCAAGGTTTTGGCTCATGAAATTTATATTTTTGGAAAGAGGAGATCAAATGTGACTTGTAGGAAAAAACCCCACCCAAATTGGCCAAACGGTTTGAGAGATATGGCCTTTTGAAGTTCAAGAATTTCTGAAATCGATTCGATCATAACTTGCCAACCACACATGGGAATTGAGAGTTCTTGGACTTTTTGGAAATGGGAGAACAAGATCTTCAACTTTCATGTTGGGCAAAAATTCATTTGAAGCTTGTATCATGATGTAAGTTTGAGGATCAAGACTTTCCATTTATGGCAAGTTTCAGTTACAGGTCCAGTTTCCATTTTTGGAAATTTTTGATCTGGCTTCAAATTCTTCCATGATGGTGTTTGACATGATATATGAAGGCTATTTGGCCATGAATGAGCTCTCACAAACCAATTTCCATCATCAAATCACTGATTAAATGGACAGTTGACCAACAGTTGACTTTTAGGGTTTCTGACTGTCTGCTCATTGACTGATGACTTCCAAACCCTAATTCCTTGAGAACTTGACCTCAAATGATGTCCCAAGTTGTATGAACTCTTGATTATTGATCATGGTGCCCAAATTCCGCAAGAATGGCCACCATCCACTGCCTTGACTGACTGTTGACTTTCTTTGACTTTTGAACATCCAATCTTTGACCAAAACACTTCAAATGGATCTCCAAGTCATGTGCACATGCTGGACCAACCCCAGGGCCTTGGCTCCTTGAGAAACACACTTTCTTGCTTGGTTGACTGATCTCCTGATCAGTTTGACCTAATTTCTTGATTGGCTTTGCACTTGAGGCAAAAGAGGCAATGCAATGCTATGCAATGGACCATGATATGCTATGACCTAATATGAGAATGTACAATGATGGGTGCAAATTTGAGGTGCTACAGCTGCCCCTATTCAATCAGCTGGGAACCCGAATGGATGAGAGCAACGGCTGTCAGACTTTCAGGGTAAACAGGGATTGAATACCAAGAACCGTAGAATTTGCACAATACAAGGATCCACCAATGGAAACGTCCACTGGGATTTGATCTTTATTGCTGGGTATATAGATTTTTTGGTTTTGTTTTCAAAGGGTACGGCCACATCCAGACATCGCGACGACGATGAATGGGAAAAGAAATCACAACCATACGTCAACAGACGAAATGGGAAAAACTCGACGTTTATCAAAACCAACGGAGAGGTAACCAGACATTAATGAGTGACTGGAAGGGATACAACCATACGTCAACGGACGAAATGGGAAAAACTCAACGTTTACCAAGACCAACGGAGAGGTAACCAACTGGGGACGACCAGGAAAAACTCGACGTTTATCGAAACCAACGGAGAGGTAACCAGACATTAATGAATGACTGGAAGGGAGGACTCGACCAGACATCGACGGATGAATGGGAGAAGACTCGACGTTTACAGACATCGCAAGATGATGTTTACAGACACCAAAAAGATCGACCAGACATTTACTGATGAATGGGAATACTCGACGTTTACAGACATCGAAAGATGATGTTTACAGACACCAAAAAGATCGACCAGACATTTACAGATGAATGGGAATACTCGACGTTTACAGACATCGAAAGATGATGTTTACAGACACCAAAAGATTGACCAGACATTTACAGATGAATGGGAATAAGAGAAACACAAACAGACGTCAACGGACGAATGGGAAAAACTCGTCGTTTATCGAAACCAACGGAGAGGTAAGTCCACATGGGGAGGGTACAACTAGACATCACCGGATGACTAGGAAAAACTCGACGTTTATCGACACCAACGGAGAGGAGTAATTTTCACTAGGGAAGGGAGGCCGACGTTACGAACATCGAGAGATGATGTTTACAGACATCAAAGAAGACCAGACACTTACGCATGACTGGGAAATCACCGAAAGATGGTGTTTACCGACACCAAAGAAGACCAGACACTTACGCATGACTGGAAATCACCGAAAGATGGTGTTTACCGACACCAAAGAAGACCAGACACTTACGCATGACTGGAAATCACCGAAAGATGGTGTTTACCGACACCAAGGAAACAACACACACGGGTGCTGACAGGGTACTGACATCCACAAGATGACCGGGCAAGGCTGAACACTTGCAGGGGGGTCTCACTGGGGAGAAGCAGGATTTCCTTTCACCAACGGATGAGGAAATAAACCTCTATGGGGATTATCAACACCAAATGTTGACTGGAGCAACTGTAATAAATGCGTTGCACAGGTTGAACAAAAATCCGTCTCTGCAGGGAATACGGTCTGATGGGGTTTCGAACATATGAATGCATATGTTTGATTTTTTCCATGGCGTAATGCTCCATTTATGAATGGAAATGCTACGCAATTTTTGAGAATGCAATGATTACTACATGCAAAATGCAAATGAACCCTGGCTAGTGAGCCGAAATGATCAGATACTCTGACTCTGTGGGGAGATTCCTCTTGGGGAAATACTCTGCGGGGAACTCTGCTTGGGGAATGGTAAAGCGACTTCACACTCATGTTGAAGAATAGCACTGCTGCTGGGAAAAGGTAAACTTCGCTGGGGATAACCTTCAGTCCACAGATAGGATAAATGCTGGAGATAAATTTCAATGAACCTGCCTCACTCGGGGAGGAAATCGGTAAATACAGGCCTGCTGGGGATAGGCAATCCTTAGATCTGTTGGGAAATAGAAGGCACTATCCACAGACGTCTTCGCAGGGGAACATAGCTCTGATAGCTTCCAAACTTGCTTGGGGAAAATATCTGCTGAGGAAACGTCCTCACAGATGCCAATCTGAAAAACAGCACAACAAAATGCCCCCAGGGGATACATGGACAAGATACGCTCAAGTGTCTTCAACATTCAAAATGATTTTCAAATGTTTTGTCATCCTGCAAGCTATTGTTTAGCCTTCATGTTCTTATACGCAATGCTTATCAAAAATTCGGACATTTTGCAAACAAAACGGTAAAAATAAAAACAGAAGAGCTATTTATCTGAATAACGACTTTTATTGATTGAAAATGTGCCTGAAGAGGCAAATACATTGGGAAGCAATTCCTAGAAAGAGGTAATTGCGCACAAAAGGAAAAACTCTATCCTAATGGCAACGTGAACACGGCATCCCCTATTTCCCAATTCTGTTATAACTCATAGATCATCAGTTTTCCTCCCAACTCCTTGCTTTCTGAGAAGAATGACTGGACGGATCACATCTTTCGAGATGGCAGACGACAAAGCTTGATGAAGTACAGACAACTCAGACTGTAGTCTTCGCTTTAATCCCTAATTTTTGCCTGGATCGCCCTTTCGGGTTTTCAATCCACCGGGATACCTATTTTTGCCTAAGCCGCCCTTGCGGGTTTTCGACTTACCGGGTGTACAAATTCTTTTCATTTTATCCCTAATTTTTGCCCGAACCTTTTCTTTCTGTTTTTTGGTTCGCCGGGATGCCCATTTTTTGCCTGGACTCTTTTTCTTTTTGTCCAGCGGGTCAATTTATGCGAAGTATTTTTTGACTACATCTGAGTTAACAGGAGACGGAAAATCTTCACCATCCATAGTTGTAAGCATCAAGGCTCCACCGGAGAAGACCTTTTTCACAACATATGGACCTTCATAATTAGGAGTCCACTTGCCCCTGTTATCTGTACTGGGAGGGAGGATCCTTTTCAAAACTAGATCACCGATCTGATAGCTTCGAGGACGCACTTTCTGATCAAAGGCTCGCTTCATCCTTCGCTGATACAACTGTCCATGGCATACAACTGCTAGCCGTCTCTCCTCGATAAGGCTCAACTCGTTAAACCTTGTTCGAATCCACTCGGCTTCGTCCAGCTTGACATCCAATAAAACTCTCAGAGAAGGAATCTCCACTTCAACAGGTAGGACCGCTTCCATACCATACACAAGGGAGTAAGGGGTTGCCCCGGTCGACGTACGTACTGAGGTACGGTACCCATGCAAAGCGAAAGGCAGCATCTCATGCCAATCCTTGTACGTAACGACCATCTTCTGCACAATCTTCTTGATATTCTTGTTCGCTGCTTCTACAGCACCGTTCATCTTCGGTCTGTAAGGAGAAGAATTGTGATGTTCAATCTTGAAATCTTTACAAAGCTCTTTCATCATCTTGTTGTTGAGATTCGAACCGTTGTCAGTGATGATTCTCTCAGGAACTCCATAACGACAGATGATTTCTTTCTTGATGAACCGGGTAACCACTTGTTTGGTAACGTTAGCATAGGAAGCCGCTTCCACCCACTTGGTAAAGTAATCGATCGCAACCAAGATGAAACGATGTCCATTAGAAGCAGTAGGCTCAATCTTCCCAATCATATCAATGCCCCACATGGCAAACGGCCAAGGCGAATTCATGACATTCAGAGGGCTTGGTGGTACATGCACCTTATCAGCATAGATTTGACACTTATGGCACTTCCGAGCATACTTGAAACAATCGGATTCCATAGTCATCCAGTAATAACCCGCTCTCAACAACTTCTTAGCCATTGCATGTCCGCCGGCATGAGTACCGAAGGAACCTTCATGAACTTCCTGCATTAACATGTCTGCCTCGGGTCTGTCCACGCATCTGAGCAAGACCATGTCAAAGTTTCTCTTATACAACACATCATCCTGATTCAAATAGAAGCTTCCAGCTAGCCTCCTCAGGGTTTTCTTGTCATTCTTCGACGCACCTTCAGGATACTCCTGAGTCTTGAGGAAGTTCTTGATGTCGTAATACCATGGCTTCTCATCAATCACAACAGACTCGGCTGCAAACACATACGCAGGCCTCTCGAGTCGATTCACCGCAACATGTGGCACATGATTCCACCAATGAACTTTGATCATAGATGACAAAGTAGCCAAGGCATCAGCCATTTGATTCTCATCCCGGGGGACATGATACAACTTCACCTTCTTGAAGAACGTCAGTATTCTTCTGGTGTAATCTCTATACGGAATCAAATGCGGCTGATTCGTATTCCAATCTCCATTGACTTGATTGACCACTAGAGCTGAATCTCCAAATATATCAAGAGTTTTGATCCTCAGATCAATGGCTTCTTCTATCCCCATGATACAAGCCTCATACTCAGCTTCATTGTTGGTGACGTCAAACGTCAATCTGGCAGAAAAAGGTATGTGAGCACCTTTAGGATTGATCAATACTGCCCCAACACCGTTACCGTTCATATTCACAGCCCCATCAAACATCAGTGTCCATTTGTCATCAGGATCCGGTCCTTCCTCGACGAGAGGCTCTTCACAATCTTTCATCTTAAGATACATGATGTCTTCATCAGGGAATTCAAACATCATAGGCTGATAATCTTCAATCGGTTGCTCGGCGAGGTAGTCTGACAGAATACTACCTTTGATGGCCTTCTGGGACGTGTACTGAATGTCATACTCTGTTAGAATCATCTGCCAACGGGCAACACGTCCGGTGAGAGCTGGTTTCTCAAAGATGTACTTTACTGGATCCATCTTAGAAATCAACAGAGTAGTATGGTTCAACATATACTGTCTCAGTCGGCGAGCAGCCCAGGCCAAAGCACAGCAAGTTTTCTCGAGCAGTGAATATCGTGTTTCACAGTCGGTAAACTTTTTGCTGAGGTAGTATATGGCATGCTCTTTTCGACCAGACTCGTCATGCTGTCCCAATACACACCCCATCGAATTCTCAGTCACTGACAGGTACATTATCAGAGGTCTCCCTGGAACTGGAGGTATAAGGATTGGAGGTTTCTGTAAATACTCCTTAATCTTGTCAAAAGCTTTCTGGCAATCATCATTCCACTTGATCGCTTGATTCTTTCTAAGCAGTTTGAAAATTGGTTCACATGTGGCTGTTAGATGAGATATGAACCTTGCAATGTAGTTCAACCTCCCTAAAAACCCACGGACTTGCTTCTCCGTTTTCGGTTCAGGCATCTCTTGAATAGCTTTGACTTTAGCTGGATCAACCTCAATCCCTTTCTCACTGACAATGAAGCCTAAGAGCTTCCCGGACCTCACCCCAAACGTACACTTGTTCGGATTCAACCTCAGCTTGAACTTTCTCAACCGGTCAAACAGCTTCTGCAAGTTAACCAGGTGCTCCTCTTCTGTCTGCGACTTCGCAATCATATCATCTACGTACACTTCAATCTCTTTGTGCATCATGTCATGAAAGAGAGTCGTCATTGCCCTCTGATAGGTAGCACCAGCATTCTTTAGCCCAAATGGCATCACTTTATAGCAGAACGTGCCCCAGGGTGTAATGAATGTTGTCTTTTCCATGTCTTCCGGTGCCATCTTGATCTGATTATATCCGGAGAAACCATCCATGAAAGAGAATACCGAGGATTGAGCCGTATTATCAACCAATACATCAATGTGAGGTAATGGGAAATCATCTTTCGGACTCGCTCTATTCAAATCCCGGTAATCGACACACATTCTGACTTTTCCATCCTTCTTCGGCACAGGAACGATGTTGGCCACCCACGGTGGATAACTTGTAACAGCCAGAAAACCCGCATCCCACTGCTTCTGAACCTCTTCCTTGATCTTAGTTGCCATGTCAGGACTCGTTCTACGAAGCTTCTGCTTGACCGAAGGACATCCTTCTCTAAGAGGTAATCGGTGCATCACAATATCTGTATCTAAACCAGGCATATCTTGGTATGACCAGGCGAATACCTCCACATATTCTCTCAGCATCTCAATCAGCCTCCTCTTGACAGAGTCCTCTAAAGCAGCCCCAATCTTGATTTCTCTTTTGGCGTCCTCAGTACCCAAATTAATAGTTTCCAACTCCTCCTGATGAGGTTGGATGACCCTTTCCTCCTGCTTCAGCAACCTGGCCAATTCTGCAGGGAGTTCACAGTCTTCCTCACTTCCTCTTCAGCCTGGTAGATGGGATTGTCGAAATCATACTGAGCCATAACAGAACTGTTCATAGTGAATGCCATAAGATCGCTTCTGCATGTTTAATGCTTTGTTTTTAGAAAAAGAGTTCAAGAAGTCACAAAAACAAAAAACATTGCCATTTTTATTGTTTTTGAAAAAGAAAAATGAAAACAAAAATAGAAAGACAGGGATCACAAAGTTTGATTTCAAAAAAATGTCCTTCATTAATGATAATCATTAAAACATGATGAGGCCCTACAAAATGAATCACTACGCCTTGGGCAGAACGTAGGATTTTCATGCAAAATGACAAAACAACAGAAAATTACTCTATCAGAAGAGTAACTTGAACCACTTCTTCAGCCGTCCAGTTGTTGATAGACCCCCCTGGTGCACACGGGTGAACCCAGTTGTCCAAATCACAATCGCTGTCACAGTCTTCAATACCGGTTGCGGAGACGTCACCATGATTCATCAGCCCAGCGCTGGTAAAGGTACTCGGACCCGCTTGACCATTCTGCTCTGCTCGGAGAGGCTCATAACCAACGCCAAATTTGTCTTCTTTAACCGGCAAATCCACCATCTTGCCCCAGCCTTCAGTTTTGCCAGAATCAACAACCTCTTTGGCCTGCTTATAAGAAGTAATTGAAGCACCTGGCTTCCTCTGCTCAGCGTACGCCACTTTCTCAAGAGCCACAGTCTCAAACGCCTGGCATAAGGTTTCGTGGATCTCGCCATCCACCTCAACATATTTGAACGAGGATAGATGACTCACCAGAATCTCTTCTTCACCGCACACAGTCACAATCTGACCGTTCCAGACATACTTGAGCTTTTGATGGAGAGTCGACGAGACTGCCCCTGCTGCATGAATCCATGGACGCCCCAATAAACAACTATAGGCGGGCTGGATGTCCATAACATAGAAGATGATATCGAATACCTCAGGACCTATCTTCACAGGCAAGGTAACTTCTCCACACACAGAACGTTTGGATCCGTCGAAAGCACGAACGATCAGGTCACTGGGATTAAGCACAGACCCTTCCGCATCAATCTTCTTCAGAATCTGCTTAGGCAGCACATTCAACGACGACCCGGTGTCTACCAATACGTGAGACAATACTGCCCCCTTGCACTCCATGGTGATGTGCAAGGCTTTGTTATGGTTTCGCCCTTCAGGCGGTAAGTCCAGATTGGTGAAACCTACACCATGTCTGGTGCTCACATTGGCCATCACACCCTCCAGTTGATTGACAGAAATCTCTTGAGGTACGTAAGCCAGATTCAACATCTTCAGCAAGGCATTACGGTGTGCCTCAGAGCACAACAAAAGTGAAAGTATAGAAATCTTGGACGGAGTTTGATTCAACTGATCTACAATCTTGTAGTCACTCTTCTTGATTATCTTCATAAACTCCTCCACGTCCTTCTCAAATGACCCCTCAGGCGCTTCCTTCTGGACAGGCTCTTCCTCAACCACAGCTTGTTTACCCTTTGCTCTGGCGAGAGCCTCAGCGTTATTGTCCCTCAAAGGCTGCGGTGCGAACAGACGACCGCTTCTGGTAAAACCTCCTGGACCCCCTACATTATCCACAGCCGGACCAACAGTTGCAGGAACTCTAGTCGGCAAACCAATTGTCACTGGAGTTTGATTCACTGGTCTTGTCTGACTCTCAGCCCTTCTGTAACTGCGGTGAGCATTATCATACTTCCACGGCACGGCTCTACTATTCTCAACAGCCCTTCTTCCAGACGCAACGATAGTGGTTGGAACACTGATGGTTACAGGCACGGGGATGGTAACTGGGGTACCATTTGCTGCAGGTGCGCTAACAACCCTTTGTCCGCGTTCTTCAGACGGTTTAAAGTAAATGGTGATAGTTGACACTGTTCCACGATCTTTTACAGCCCTACTGAATTGCAAACAACCTTCATCCATCATACCCTGGATACCGGCCCTTAACTGGTCGCAACCATTCTCAGATTCTGCACAGCCCAAACAATCCTCATCACAGCCCGAGTAGATACCCCCATTCAGCAGACGGCCCTTCACAACTAGCAGAGAAGTCTGAACATCATCAACATTAACAACCAGATCTTCAGCTTCTTTCCCCTCAATATTGTTCACTCTATGCCCACCATGCTGAGGCATAGGGTTGTTTACGACGTTAGGCACTGGAGCGAAGTTGATCGCCTTGGCATCGACCAAATCTTGTACCTTGTGCTGGAGAGCCCGACACTTCTCAGTATGATGCCCTGGTGCCCCAGAGTGAAAGTCACATCTAACATTAGCATCATAGCCAGGAGGCAGCACTGTTGGAGTGGCCATCGTACGCAACTCTACAAACCCTAACCGGAGTAGTTCGGGTAGTAGCTCTGCGTAAGACATAGGCAGAGGATCAAATCTTCTATCAGCCTGTAACTTCTGCCTAGGCTGGAAAGGACGTTGCTGTTGTTGTTGTTGTTGCGGTTGTTGGACTCTTTGTTGTTGTTGTTGACGAGGCTGAGGTGCCGGAATGGTTACTGCAGCAGCTTGACGGTATTCAATTCTGTTCTGATCTCGGCGGTGTTGAACAGCATTAGTTTCACCCTCTCTTCGACGAGGTGCCCCAGCAAACGGCTTCTTAGAGGAAGAGGAACCAGCATCTTGGATCTTCCCAGTTTTAATCAAACTCTCAGTCCTCTCTCCACAAATGACAACATCAGAAAAACTACCGAATGGGCAGCTCCCCATCCGGTCCATAAACACACCTTGAAGAGTACCGATAAACATGTCTGTCAACTCCCTCTCCAGCATAGGGGGTTGAACTCTAGCAGCTAGTTCACGCCACCTCTGGGCATACTCCTTGAAGCTTTCATTGGATTTCTGACAAAGACTCTGCAGCTGAGTCCGGCTCGGTGCCATGTCCATGTTGTGTTTGTATTGCCTCAAAAAGGCCTCACCCAGATCCCTCCAACAGCGGATAGAATCTCTCTTCAATTCCATGTACCAGTCCAAAGAAGCCCCAGATAGACTATCTTGGAAAAAATACATCCACATCTTTTCATCATCGGTATACGCGGAGATCTTTCGATAATAAGCCTGCACATGGGTGCGAGGGCAAGAAGTACCGTTGTATTTGTCGAAGGACGGTGCTTTGAACTTGTGAGGGATTCTCAAACCTTCAACCAATCCCATATTAGTAACATCAAAACCGAGAGAATTTTGACTTTCCATAGCACGGATCTTCTCAGCAAGAGCCTCAACTTTACGGTCTCTCTCATTAACCCTTCCCAGAGCGTCTTCGTCTTCACTGAGCAGAGAGAACATATCCTCTTGTCTGTCAACAATCGGAACAGGATTACGGGCCGGAGCACGGACTACTCTGGCATTAGCGGCATCTGGAACAATAGGTTGACCGTTGATTCGAATACCCCCCAACTCATCACCTACAGCATAGTTGTTGATGGGTACAGCAGCAGCAACATTGTTATCATTGACCGGGCCTCCCTCTGGCGGAGCATGGTTGATCGGTGGATTTGCAGCCTCTTGTCTCTGAACCATAGCTCGAAGTTCTTCTTGCCCTTGCGCAACCCCTTGCATCATATTCATAAACTGGGCCATGCTAGCCTTCATCTCAGCCAACTCAGCTTGAAATTGATCCATACTTCTCTGTTGATTCAGTCTTGTTGAGTAGCGGTGCGGACGTTGATCAGCTATCCTGCCTGAACAGGAACCAAGAGTGAGAAGTCACGACCAAGAACACCTGTTATGCAAAATGATATGAGTATGATGCTAATGATGCGTATGATGCACATGATATGCTCATTTCTCAGGCATTCAAAGAGCCTGACCCATCCTGAAAAGATGGCAACCTGCAGCAACAAGAGAACAAACAGATACAAGGAAATGCTGACATCCTTATATATACATAAGGGTAAAAAGGCATACAACCAATGTCAACAGAATATCTGAATAAACAACGTACAAAGAAAAAGAATCCCATCCAACAAGCCTGGAGGTGATTCTTAACAAAAGATCTAAGAGATGTCTTACACGCAAATGAATCCCATCCAACAAGCCTGGAGGTGATTCTCAACAAAATACAATCAGAGACACAAACTAAGACAGACGGTCTTCCGGAATGAGGGTCTTCAGGTAATGGCACTGGTCTATCAACAGTGTGCATTCTAAACATTCTGGTAGAGGGGTAATCTTCTCCTTCAACTGTCGTCTAAGCTCTACCACTTCTCCTCCAAGGTGGTTCTCTGATGCCTGTCTCAAGTCTACTTCCTTCTTCAACTAGATGTCTTTATCTCTGAGTTGCTTCTCCAAGTCTCTGATCTTCTTCTGATAGCTGGCCTCAACCCTCTGCAGCCTCAAGCGCTCCCGATGTTCTGCGTCTAACATGCTCTCCATCTCCTCGTAGGATCTCTTCTTGTTCCTTGCTCTGCTAGCATCCTCTCCTTGCACTTCCATGAGTTGATGGGCCAAGTGCAGCTTATCAGCTTTAGCTTTGTACAGCTCCATCTGGGTATCTTGCTCCTTCTCTCTCAAACGGCGATTCTCCATCAAGGCTTGCTTGTAGTGCTCTGCAGGCACACTATCAGCAAGGACCAAAGGTGGTTGCTCTTGCAACGGCTCCATCCTATCATAGGGTAGCAGCAAAGTTTCCACTCTCTTCTTTACCCAATCGGTGTAATCGGGCATTGCAATGGCAAACTTCTTCCCTAAGACGGATCCATCCTTCACTCCCACATCTCTCCAGGCTTTCCCTATCTGCTCCAACTTAGCAGGGTCATCCTTCTTCTCAAAACAAAAACTTTCGGCCATCTCAGCTTCGAGCGGTCTTTCACTCATAACAAACCCTAGCTGGCGAAGAGAAAGAACTGGATTGTAGTTGATGCAACCTTTGGTCCCTATGAGTGGCACGCTCCGGAATTCACCACAACTTATGATGACATCCTTCACATCCATCCGGTACGACTGCCACCTGATGTCATAGGAAGTGAGCGACATGACCCTCTGAGTCCACTTCAGAGTGCTCTGGGTATCCACAAATGGTCCACTGGCTGGCAGAAGAGACATGAACCATTTGAACAGAAGAGGCAGGCAGCACCTGATGGCTCCTCCCTTACCATGCCTGCTGTGAATGGCATAGTAAGTATCTGCTAGAAGAGTAGGGATTGGATTCCTTCTGATGAAAATGCTGATAGCAGTGAAGTCAATGAAATTTGGCATACTGGGAAATAGGATGATCCCATAGATCATGGCAGCTAGCTGTGCGTGAAAAACTTCCCAATTCCCCTTTTCTGCTTCAACTCTGGCTACTCTCAACAGGAACTTCAATGGCAGACCTTCAACCTCTCCACAGGGCTTCCAATTCTCACCAACTTCCTCAACACTCAACCGGAGAGCTCTGGCAATCAATCTGAAGTCGACCTCCTTTGGGACGTCCAAGAAGGGAGTCTGATGCTGAATAGGGATACTCAATAGGATAGAATACTCTTCGAGAGTGGGTGCAAGCTGATAATCCTGGAAAGTGAAGCACCTGAGCTCTGGGTCATAAAACTGAAGTAGTGTCTGCAGAGGCACCGGGTCAACTACTGTCTTCAATACTGTCAAGATATCTCCGTACCGCCCAACAAAACTCTTCAGTCGGTCATCTATCACGAGGCTACCCAACTCAACTAGCGGAGTCAACGACTCACGGTGGAAACTGTAGGAACAGGTTTTCCGCTTCGGCTCGGGAACTGTTGTCATCTCTATCAGTAGACAGACTCTGGAATGTACCTGAGAAATGATATGCATGCAGAGATTAGTTTTTTCTTTTTTCTCTTTTTTTTTTGATGATTTTTTTTGATTTTTTTTTCAATGCGTTTCTTTTGAAAAATAAATATGCTATGATGCACATGATGCAGACTGGACTGGCTGGTTGTGCAAACTCTGATACTAGGTCGAAGCTTCAGTCAAAATCGGAACATAAATCCCACTTAAGGTTAACTGAACACTGTCTGAACACAAAGTCACCATCAGAACCAAGTCACCAACAGAACCGAGTCACCAACGGTACCTGTAATGAAATAACCCTTCCCCACTCACGGGTGTAGTCTAGGCCAGGGTAAAGCTGAGAGAAACGCAGCATAAATAACCTTTCGCAGAAATACTATCATATACACACCCGAAGTATGTAACGACAGTATCCCACCAGGGTCTGAACTGCTCGTGATATCAATGTTCCGCTAAGTGGCGCCATACCACCCGCTTCCCATGAATCACTCTATTCCTAATCATCCTAGATTTTCACTCATGGTCTGGGTATTGGACCTTTTACCTCAACTGACTCCCCCCCCACACAGAGAAAAACAGACAGCCAGCCAGTAATGAATAATGAATATGAATGCAAACATCAATGCACACAATCAATGCAAACAATAAATGTACATATATACAATGAATGCAATAAAATACAACAAGCAGAAAGCAACCAAAACCCTAATCCTAGAGAGCGCTAGGAGAGACTCGCTCAGGGAAGATGGACCAGCATAGGTCAACTTCTCTCTGTCCCCAGCAGAGTCGCCAGCTGTCGCATCACGCGAAAAACCGGCGGGAAAAGAAAGAACAACAGAGCCGCCACCGTGCGTTATTTATCCCAAAAGAGGGAAAGGAAACGCTCAGAGTAAACCTAGGAAAGAACATGGTCTCGCGACCAAAGAGAATGGGTTCGGGAGTCGGTTATGCGAAGGGAAGGTATTAGCACCCCTACGCATCCGTAGTACTCTACGGGATCCACGCACAACAGAAAGGAAAATTGGTTGCTAAACACTGCTTAAATACTCACACACACTGGCTGAAAGAGACAAAAGAAACTGACTGAAACTGACTCGGCAGGACATCGTATCCTGGGCCTACTTAGTCTATCAGGCATAGACATCAGAGTCGAAGTAGTTCGGACTGGGGAAACGACACATGCTCGCTAGGATGTCGCATCCTATGCATACGTATCTTCTCGGACGAGAGAAGAATCAGAGCATTCGTAGCTCGGCTGACACGCGCACAAACAAACAGACAAAGGCAAACGTGGAGCCCGAATGCCAATCACTGGACTTACATCAGCATCCGAACCAAAACACACACAAGAAGGCAAACATGGAGCCTGAATGCCAATTGCTGGACTTACATCAGCATCCGGACCAAAACGCACGCACACTGGAACCCAAATGCCACTCGATGGACTTACATCAGCTTCCAAGCACACAACAACAAAACAAGTTAGTAGGGAGTCGGGGACTCGAGCCTATAACTGTCAAGCACACACTCAAACAGACAGACAACAAATTGCTAAGGAGTCAGGCACTCGAGCCTAGCAACTGTCAAACAACACACACAAAAGAAAAAAAAGGGCGCCCGGAGAGATCAGCTCAATCTCCTGCCTACATACTTCATCTGGTATGAAGATCAGGGCGATGTAGTTCCCCTACGCAGGGATAAAGGACTAGCCTAACCAGATAACAGAGGGAGACACAACTAGGGAGACTACGACTCGAGCCTAGATGTTATCATGCAAATCATCCCTAAGTTAAGGTTTCTAGCTAACTTGCACAGGAAGCAAGCCTATCCTAAGCATGGCTCACACAGGAAGCAAGCCACATACATACTTAACTTGCACAGGAAGCAAGCCAAGCAAAACCTAACTTGCACAGGAAGCAAGTCTAAACTAATCCTAACTTGCACAGGAAGCAAGTCAAACAAACCTAACTTGCACAGGAAGCAAGTCAAACAAACCTAACTTGCACAGGAAGCAAGTCAAACATACAAACACAGATAGCACACACTATACACAAGCAAGGGGCTCAAACAAGGGTTAGGTTTTAGTCGAGGGGTCATATCAACCTCAACAAACAAACCTCTGGAACTGGGTAAATGTTGCTCTTAACCTTGCCATTGAGAGACTAAGGTGAAGCAGATGAAAGGTGAGTGAAGATAAGACTTCACAGCTCCTATCCCTGGCCTGGGAGAGCTCAAGACAAGAATGTGTGGGTTCAGAAAGTGGGAACCCTTCTACACATTTAAAACTGACTCAACTGTACAATTGTACAAGATCTTGAGTTTGTATCTGCAATGCATCAACACAGTGGTGTGAGCAAAGCAGATGACACACTGAATAGTGGGGGATAGATTGCATATCCCTACCTTCCACCAATTGCCTCTTCACTTAGGAGGTCTTTGACTCTATGCAAGGACAAAATTAAACATCCACAAACATTGCCTCTTAAGGAGGACTTCAGACAGTTGCCTGGCCAAGTAACAGGCCAGGTCTTCCAGACTACATGAAGTAAAAGAGACATACCTCAATGCAAATTGCTTATACAAGCAAAGCAAAGCAAAAAGTTCACAAGGAACTAAGCAACTAAAGTACCTGAGACAGTCAAGCAGATGTTAGTATGCAACTTCAAACAAAACAAACAGAAACAGACACCAACAGTCAATTAGAGGCACATGGATGTGCAAGGCACAAGGCTTAAGGCATGTGAGCCAAGCCACCTACAAAACAAACAAGTTAGACAATGATATTTAAGCAAGCTCAATCAAAAGAATTGGTCTCAATGGCCATTTGATGGTCAACCTGAAAACACAAGCTCAAAGGTGAGTAGCAGGACCACTAGGACAAGCCTAGGGTCAAAAATGAATGGAAAAGTCAAAACAGAAAAGGATGAGTATCCAAAATCATGTTCCAACAATCAAGAAACAAAACCAATTGGGTTCACATTCATATCAATCATCATCATCATTTCATGAACAAAAGAAGTCAAAACATGGCATTTAGAAGCTCATAGAAGTCAACAGCAAGACTTGCATCAAAACCAATCTTAAACATTTCCAAAAATCACCAAATAAATCATGATCAAACCTAACACATAGCATGGTAAGCATGTAAAATTTCATCTCATTTGGACAAGTGGAAGGCAGTCAATGAAAATCATAAAGTCAAAGCAATTTTGAACATGCTCAAAGAAGTCAACCAAACATGCATCAACTTAGAAAAATCATAAATCAGAGATGGTGTATGATAAATGAATGGGACTAAAACCATGGCAAAGATGAGGATGTCTAGTTATCTCATGTCAAATTTCATGTCCATCTAACAAAGTATGAGAATTTCACAAATAAAATGGGAACATGTGTCACAAGGAGTCAACATATGACCAAGCAGGGGAGAAAATCTCAAACAATTAGGAAAATGCTTCAAATAATTCCAAGAAAAAATCACATGTAAGCTAGACATACAAGAACATCAATGGTAATGAAAATCATCAAGTTGGACATCAATGGTGTGACACAAATTGTCACACCCTAATTCAAAAAATCATAACTCACAAACCACAAATGATAAATTCACAAACTCTACACCAAAATCACCATGAGTGTGTCTAGTTTAAGCACAAAAAGTTTGGGAGCCATTGGATACATTCTCATCATTTCACAATTGATTTGGCAAAGTGTACAAATATTGGTCACATGTCACAAACCCTAGCAACATTTAAAAACCAACCATCCAAAAATTCTGGAAAAAATATGATAAAATACTAGAGATCATGATGAACACAACACAAAAAATCCCATTGAAATTGGATTAAAATTGAAGCACTTATGATTTTTGGAAGTTTGGACAGGAAATTCTAAAATGCCAAAGCAAAAGTCAATGCAGTTTTAGGATCAGTGATCTTTTTCTGTGTTGCAATGTTTGATGGCTGCAGCTGGTTTCATGTGACAGGAAATGATGGAAGATATGGTATTTGGTATTGTGCAATCCCTTGTCTCTTGACAGTTTTTGACAGGTTTTCTAAAGAATGGCCAAAGTGGTTTTTAGCATGAATGAAATTCTATATGTTTGTCATGTCTTGCCAAGAGTTTGTAGTATGACAGAAAATGAACAAGACTGCTATGTGTAGTACCAAGCATGGCCAGTTTTTTTGTTCTTTTGAAATTCTTTTGACAGCTCTTTGAAATGTAACAGCAAGGTGAGTTTTTTGAGAGAGTGGACCATGCTTCTTCTGCTGTCAAATGGCTGCTATTACTGACTTCTCATGACAGAAAATCATGGACAATTCTGCTGCCTTTGTGGTACAAGGCATGGCTCATGGATATGTGGGATATGGTTTGGTGAAATGGTACTTTCTTTCCAAAATTCAAGCAACCTAGCATGGGCTGTATGTACTGCATAAAATGACCTTGCAAACACATTTTAAATAACATTTCTGAACATATTCCAATGGCCAAGTGGTAAAAAAATGATTATATCAAAAAGTCAACCCTTGGTCAAACTTGAATTTAAATGAGACAAGTCAAAAAATGCCATTTTGATTGGCAAGGTTTTGGCTCATGAAATTTATATTTTTGGAAAGAGGAGATCAAATGTGACTTGTAGGAAAAAACCCCACCCAAATTGGCCAAACGGTTTGAGAGATATGGCCTTTTGAAGTTCAAGAATTTCTGAAATCGATTCGATCATAACTTGCCAACCACACATGGGAATTGAGAGTTCTTGGACTTTTTGGAAATGGGAGAACAAGATCTTCAACTTTCATGTTGGGCAAAAATTCATTTGAAGCTTGTATCATGATGTAAGTTTGAGGATCAAGACTTTCCATTTATGGCAAGTTTCAGTTACAGGTCCAATTTCCATTTTTGGAAATTTTTGATCTGGCTTCAAATTCTTCCATGATGGTGTTTGACATGATATATGAAGGCTATTTGGCCATGAATGAGCTCTCACAAACCAATTTCCATCATCAAATCACTGATTAAATGGACAGTTGACCAACAGTTGACTTTTAGGGTTTCTGACTGTCTGCTCATTGACTGATGACTTCCAAACCCTAATTCCTTGAGAACTTGACCTCAAATGATGTCCCAAGTTGTATGAACTCTTGATTATTGATCATGGTGCCCAAATTCCGCAAGAATGGCCACCATCCACTGCCTTGACTGACTGTTGACTTTCTTTGACTTTTGAACATCCAATCTTTGACCAAAACACTTCAAATGGATCTCCAAGTCATGTGCACATGCTGGACCAACCCCAGGGCCTTGGCTCCTTGAGAAACACACTTGCTTGCTTGGTTGACTGATCTCCTGATCAGTTTGACCTAATTTCTTGATTGGCTTTGCACTTGAGGCAAAAGAGGCAATGCAATGCTATGCAATGGACCATGATATGCTATGACCTAATATGAGAATGTACAATGATGGGTGCAAATTTGAGGTGCTACATATGAGAGAGAGGTGAAGAGGCTTCATGCGACGTATCTTCCGATCTCAAAGGCTTTAGATGACTGCTTCTAGGGCTCCATAGGATGTTTATTCTCCTTTTCTCTTGTATTGTATTTGGTTACCGAGACTGTACTACTTCTTTGGTGTAAAAAGTTTCCAAATATTATATTGCTATGAGTATTCCACATATGTCTCAAAAAGTTCAATATTTTCAAAACTTTTGCAAATAGATCTTTATAAAGTTCCTCCGATAAAAAACAAATCATATGCACGAGCATTGCATGCATCATATGCATAAGCAGGTTTCGGTTCCGAGCTCTTGATACAGTGGTCTAACTCTTTGCTCTTCATTTATTTTGAAGACAAGTTGACGCACCGGTACAACACCCGAGCAAATCATTCCAAGATCATGGAACATCTTGAGCAAGAGAACTGAGATTTGAAAGAGGAGATTTCCCGACTGAATGCCATGATGGAGTCAGGTCTTTTTTGCTCATAGTCAAGCTTCTCCTACTCCTGCAACTCCTCCCGCGAGGACAGTCATCTTTGAAGTGGTTACCTCTACAGTGCCTGCTGCCACTACCCACTTTGCTCCGCATCTGCCTGTTGGATTCCCTTGGGGAATGACACCCAATTTTGTAACAGAAGGTTTCGCTCCCACTTTTGCTTCCATGCCGGCATCTAGCCCGGTCATGTCTGTGCCACCTCCCGTTGTGCACACTTTGCCACGAGTAGAAGATACCATCTATCACTCCGAGCCATCTGAAGGCCCGAACGTTTATGAGAAGATGGACGAGATAAGGACCAGTTCCTTGAGCTGTGAAAGGAACTGAAAATGCTGAGAGGTAAGGATCTGTTTGGGAAGAGTGCTGCTGAACTGTGCTTAGTGCCCAATGTGAAAATCCCAGTCAAATTCAAAGTGCCTGACATTGAGAAGTATAAGGGAAACTCGTGTCCACTCATTCATCTTGTGATGTATGCTCGCAAGATGTCGACCCAGACAGATGATGATCAACTACTGATTCACTATTTCCAGGATAGCCTGATAGGTGTCGCGCTCTATTGGTATATGGGGCTAGAAAGTGCAAGCATCCGCACTTTCAATGATTTATGAGAGGCTTTTATGAAACAGTATAAATACAACATGGATATGGATCCAGACAGAGATCAATTGAGGGCGATGTCCCAAAAAGACAAAGAAACCTTCAAGGAATACGCCCAGAGGTGGAGAGAATTGGCAGCTCAGATAGTGCCACCCTTGGAGGAGAAGGAGATGACAAAGATATTTCTGAAGGCTTTGAGCTCTTTCTACTATGAGCGCGTGATTGCTAGTGCTCCCGCGGACTTTACCGAAATGGTAAATATGGGGATGAGGCTAGAAGAGGGAGTCCGTGAAGGACGTTTGTCTCGTGATGATAGCTCCTCGACAAAGAAATATGGAGGATTTTCCAGGAAGAAGGAAGGGGAGACTCATGTTGTTTCTTCCCATAGTAAGAGAAGACCCTCTGTGAGGAGGAAGGAAGTCTGACCCGTCGTCAACCAACACTAGGTGGCTCATATAGCATATGCTTTCAGAGAAGCTCAACAACCACAACAACAATCTCGTCAACAGCAACGGGCTTACCAGCCTCACAATAACAAGAACAACACCAACAACTATGAGAGGAAGAGGGTGACTTTTGACCCGATTCCTATGACCTACGCTAAATTGTATCCTTCCTTGATTGATAGGAAGTTGATAACTCCACGCGATCCTCCTGCCGTGCCATCCAATCCTCAATGGTGGTACAAGCCTGAACTTCATTGTGTGTATCATTCTGGTGCGCCCAGACATGACGTGGAGAACTGTTTTCCTTTGAAGACCAAGGTGCAAGACCTTGTGAGGAGTGGGATACTATTCTTTGAGGATGTAGGCTCGAATGTCAAGAAGAACCCATTGCCCGAGCATGGGAAGGTAGCTGTCAATATGGTTCAAGATTTCCCTTGCAAATATAAAGTCCCTTATGTGAATGACATAAGGCAGTCCCTAGTAGAGATGCGTAGGCTGTTGTGTGAGCACAATCACTATGAGCACGATCATGATAGATGCCATGTGTGCACTGTCAATGAAAGAGGATGCCGCAAGATAAGAAGGGACATCCAAGAGATGCTAGACCAAGGGATGATTGAGATACTTCAGAATCGTAATGAGGATGAAGTTGATGTTATCACTCTTGTGTTTAATATTCCGTATCCTGTTGTCATCAAGTATGATGGCAGCAAAAAGAAGGTAGTGCCAACTCTTATGATAAAGCCAGCGGGCCATGTCTCGTATGTGTCAGATAAAGCGGTCTCGTACCGTTACAATGTTGTTATGCTAGAAGATGGGAAGGAGGTATCATTGCCCTCAACCTCTGTTGTAAGCATATCCAATGTTAGTGGAGTGACCCGTAGTAGTCGTGTTTTCTCGTCTCAGCCGAAATCCCATGAAGACGTCGTGAAGAAAGATGTTGCTAGTTCTGTTGGTCCCGTGGGGACTTCTTCTTCAAATCATTCTATTCCTGCTGTGAAGGGTGTTGACCCTGTTGTTGTCAAAGTTGATAAAGCTCCTATCCTGGTTGGCCAGTCTGGCATTTTGAGAGAGGATGATGATGAGATGCAAAGGCTCATCAAGAGGAGCGAGTACAATGTTGTGGAGCAGTTGCTTCAAACTCCATCAAAGATATTTGTCCTATCTTTGTTGATGAATTCAGAGCCACACCGTGAAGCATTGCAGAGGGTGTTGGACGTGGCATATGTGGATCACGATGTCACAATTGAACAGTTTGATTGCATTGTTGCAAATATAACTGCTTGCAACAAGTTGAGCTTCTGTGATGATGATCTTCCTGAGGAGGGAAAAGACCACAATTTAGCCTTACATATCTCTATGAATTGTAAAGACGATGCTTTGTCCAATGTGTTGGTGGATACAGGGTCATCACTTAATGTATTGCCAAAGTCCACTCTTGCCAAACTTTCATACCAGGGGCCTCCCATGAGGTAAAGTGGAGTGGTAGTAAAAGCTTTTGATGGATCGCGCAAGACCGTGATTGGTGAATTAGACCTCCCGATCAAGATTGGACCTAGTGATTTCCATATCACTTTCCAAGTTATGGACATACATCCGTCATATAGTTGTTTACTCGGTAGACCATGGATTCACAAGGCAGGTGCCGTGACATCCACCCTACACCAAAAATTGATGTTCGTCAAGAACAAGAAGTTGGTGGTGATAGGGGGAGAGAAGGCTCTCTTGGTTAGCCATTTATCTTCCTTTTCCTACATTGATGCCGAGGATGAGGTTGGAACTCCATTCCAAGCCTTGTCTATTGTTGAGCCTTCTAGGAAAGGACTTTCTTCATTTGTCTCCTATAATGACGCGAAGTTGGCCATCGAGCATGGTGCAACTAATGGTTTGGGAAAAATGATAAAGATGGAAGATAATAAATCCCGGGCTGGTATAGGGTATTCTTCCGGTGTTTCTAATGATCTTGGGATGTTTCAGAGTGGAGGTTTCATTCATGCCAATGAAGATCGAGAAGCTGCTGCCATCATTGAAGAAGATGAAGAGGAAGACCTCAACAACTTTGTCATACCTGGCGGGATCTGCAATAATTGGGTCGATGTGGATGTTCCAACAGTTATCCATAAGTCAACGTAATATGTTCATTTTGTTTAAAAACCTTTCTCCCATGCCAAAAGGAGAAGTGAAGACATTGTTGGCATAATTGATTAATACAATGATATTCATTCAATAATCGCATGTTAAATGTTTGTTTTTCAAATTATTTTTCATTTTTTGCTTTTCGCATGAAATTGGTGATCACCATAAAACCCTAAAAAAGAAAATAAAATCAATTCTTTCATCTGCATAATGATTTGCCTTGTTTGAATTCTGAAATCTCTTTTATACTCAAAATCATTATGCAGGTTTATCAAACCCATTGAACATGATGATCCAACACCATCTCCCAACTTTGAGTTCCCTGTATTTGAGGCAGAAAAAGATGATGTTGAAGAGATTCGCGATGAGATTACCCGTCTACTTGAGTATGAGGAGAAGATCATTCATCCACATCTTGAGAATCTGGAAAATGTCAACTTGGGGTCCGAAGACTGCATTCGTGAAGTGAAGATTGGGGCACTCCTTGAAGAATCTGTTGAGAAGGGGTTGATTGAGTTGCTACGAGAATATGTCGACGTCTTTGCCTGGTCGTATAAAGACATGACTGGTCTAGATATTGATATCGTGCAACATTTCTTGCCGTTGAAGCCTGAGTGTGTTCCTGTAAAGCAAAAGCTCAGAAGAACTCATCCTGATATGGCAGTGAAAATTAAAGAAGAAGTTCAAAAGAAAATTGATATGGGGTTTCTGGTGACTTCTACATATCCTCAATGGGTGGCCAATATTGTGCATGTACCTAAGAAAGACGGAAAAGTCCGAATGTGCGTGGATTACCGTGACTTGAATAAAGCTATCCCAAAAGATGATTTTCCTCTACCACACATTGATATGTTGGTAGATAATTCGGCTAAATTCAATGTCTTTTCATTTATGGACGGATTTTCCGGTTATAATCAGATTAAAATGGCACCCGAGGATATGGAGAAGACAACATTCATCACACCTTAGGGAACATTTTGTTATCGAGTGATGCCCTTCGTTTTGAAGAACGCCGGAGCCACGTATCAACGTGCTATAACTACCTTGTTTCATGACATGATGCACAAGGAGATCGAGGTGTATGTCGACGATATGATTGCAAAGTCGAAAATGGAAGTTGAACGTGTAGAACACTTGTTGAAGCTTTTCCAGCATTTGTGGAAGTACAAACTCCGCTTGAATCCGAACAAGTGTACATTTGGAGTCCGTTCCGGCAAGTTATTGGGCTTTATTGTCAGCGAGAGAGGTATTGAAGTTGATCCTTCCAAGGTCAAAGAAATACAAGAGATGCCTGCGCCCAAAACTGAGAAGCAAGTTTGAGGTTTTCTTGGCCGCTTTAATTACATTTCGAGATTTATATCCCACATGGCTGCCACATGTGCGCCTATATTCAAGCTCCTCCGGAAAGATCAGCGTGATGATTGGACCAAAGATTTCCAAAAGGCCTTTGACAGTATCAAAGAGTATTTGTGCGAGCCTCCGATTCTGTCCCCGCCTGTTGAAGGGATACCATTGATTATGTACTTGACTATGCTTGATGATTCCATGGGTTGTGTCCTTGGACAGCAAGATGAATCAGGAAAGAAAGAATATGCAATATACTACTTGAGTAAGAAGTTCACCGACTGTGAGTCTCGGTACTCAATGCTTGAGAAGACATGATGTGCTTTGGCTTGGACTGCTAAGCGTTTACGCCAGTATATGTTGAATCATACAACTTGGTTGATATCCAAAATGGATTCGATCAAGTATATCTTTGATAAACCTTCTCTAACTGGGAGAATTGCCCGTTGGCAGATGCTGTTATCTGAGTATGATATTGAGTATCGAGCACAAAAAGCTATTAAAGGTAGTATCTTGGTTGACCATTTGGCGCGTCAACCAATTGAAGATTATCAGTCTGTGCAATACGATTTCCCTGATGAGGAGATTTTTTATTTGAAAATGAAATATTGTGATGAGCCTACGCTCGATGAAGGGCCAGAGCCTGGTTCCCGATGGGGTATGGTGTTCGATGGCGCTGTCAATCAGTATGGAAATGGTATCGGGGAAGTGATTATTACTCCTCAAGGCACACTTTCCTTTTACAACAAGGCTAACTTTCAAATGCATGAATAATATGGCGGAGTATGAGGCCTGTATTATGGGTTTGGAAGAATGTATTGATCATAGGATCAAACATCTTGATGTTTATGGCGATTCGGCCCTTGTTGTTAATCAGATTAATGGTGAATGGGAGACGAATCAGCCTGGTCTCATCCCATATAGAGATTATGCGAGGAGGATTTCAACTTTCTTTACTAAAGTTGACTCCTATCATATTCCTCGAGATGAAAATCGGATGGCGGATGCTCTCGCTACGCTCGCTTCAATGATTGCTATCAATTATTGGAATGAAGTCCCAAATATTACCGTGATGCGCTTGGATAGACCAGCTCACGTGTTTGCAGTTAAGGAGGTGAAAGATGATAAGTCATAGTATTATGATATCAAGTGTTTTCTCCAAAGTCAGACTTACCCGCCTGGGGCATCTGTTAAAGATAAGAAGACTTTGAGGAGATTATCTGGGAGTTTCTACCTTAATGATGATGTGCTTTACAAGAGGAATTTTAACATGGTTCTGCTCAGATGCGTGGATAGACACGAAGCAGACCTGTTGATGACTGAGGTCCATGAGGGTTCATTTGGTACTCATTCCAATGAACATGCCATGGCGAAAAAGATGTTGAGTGCAAGCTACTATTGGCTGACAATGGAGTCTGATTGCTGCAAATATGTGAAGAAATACCACAAGTTTCAGATTTATGCGGACAAGATTCATGTTCCCCCGACACTTCTAAATGTTATTTCCTGACCATGGCCTTTCTCCATGTGGGGAATTGACATGATAGGCATGGTTGAGCCTAAGGCATCAAACTGTCACTGTTTTATTCTCGTAGCCATTGATTACTTCACCAAGTGGGTTGAAGCAGCGTCGTATGCAAATGTGACCAGGCAGGTGGTTGTGAGGTTTATCAAGAACCAACTCATATGCCGATATGGTGTGCCAGACAAGATCATTACTGATAATGGATCTAACTTGAACAATAAGATGATAAAAGAGATGTGTAGCAAGTTCAAGATTGCACATTATAATTCTTCTCCCTATAGACCCAAGATGAATGGGGTTGTTGAAGCTGCTAACAAGAACATCAAGAAGATTATTCAGAAGATGGTTGTCACGTACAAAGATTGGCATGAGATGCTGCCATTTTCTTTGCATGGCTATCGTACATCCGTCCGCACTTCAATAGGGGCAACCCCTTTCTCTCTTGTATATGGCATGGAGGTTGTTCTCCCCATAGAGGCCGAGATCCCATCAATGAGAGTCTTGATGGAAGCCAAGTTGACTGAGGCTGAATGGGTTCAGAGTCATTATGACCAACTGAATTTGATTGAAGAGAAGAGATTAACTGCCATGTTCCACGGTCAGTTATATCAAAAAAGGATGAAGAAAGCCTTTGATAAGAAGGTCAAGCCTCGTGTGTTCTGAGAAGGTGACCTCGTACTCAAGAAAGTCTTGTCTTTTGCCCCCGATCCCAGGGGCAAGTGGACTCCAAACTATGAAGGTCCATACGTTGTTAAGAGAGCCTTTTCAGGCGGTGCTCTGTTGCTCACAACTATGGATGGGGAGGATTTCACTCGTCCTGTGAATTCAGATGCAGTCAAGAAATACTTCGCCTAAAAATAAAAACAGAATAGCTCGCTAAGTTGAAATCCCGAAAGGGCAGCTTAGGTAAAAATGAGCTCGGTGGATTGAAAACCCGAAAGGGAGATCCAGGCAAAAGTTAGAGACATGAAAAAAAATTGAATATATATATCCGCTAGATTGAGTACCTCACCCTGAGGCAATCTAGGAAAAAATTAGGGATTTGGCAAGTAATTGCATCCTGACAAGACTTTGTTCTACAACTATCCTCTATCAAGGATTCCCGCTCAATCATCATCAACTGAAGTTTCGAATACAGTGGATTCAGAGTTGGTGGAGAAGCAGTCATTATGTTCAACGTAGCCCTTTTCCATATATATCATCAATTTCAAATTTGTAAAGATCCATGGAGTCTCGCCATTTGTGGACTACCATTCTCTTAAATAAATTTGAGCCTTTATCCAATTCTTTGTACTCTTATTTGTTTCTGTTTAACAAATGTTTGCATGTTTTAATTGATGAATATCATTGTTTTAAACAAATAAAGTTTTCATGAATAAACTGTTTTAAACAAAGTGAACATTTACAATGACTGAAAGGATGAGTGGAATGTCCTCTGTGCTTTCCCAAGGATAGTACGATCATCAGAGGGTAAGACATTTATTCATTATTTCTAGCATTTTTGCTCCTTATATCCTCTTCATCAGCTTTCAAGTTGTCTCCCTAGGGAGCGCAGAAAGAATAGTACATCATCAGCTTCCCAGAGAGTCTGGTATGAGAAGTCTTCCTCGATGGCAGTAGATTGATTGATCTTATGGATTTGTTTCCCCTAGCAGGATTTTTGGATGTTCTTTCCCGGGTAGTTTGTTGTGTATGCATACTTGTTTCTCCCATGGAGTTTTTAGCAATCCATGCTCGGTATATGATTGATCTGTGAATGATCCCTTGTTTTCCAAGGTTTTGCCTCGATATTTTAGAGATGTGTATCCCTCTATATCAGGCACTAACATTTGTGTTTTATCATTTGTATGGTTGTCATACCTTGTGTGGACTGACCTAAAATCCCTTATAAGTTGATATGCTATCCTGATATTTGTCTCCTCAGGAGGAAGTTACCTATTGCAGTTGATGAAGTGCTTGTTTCCCATTTCATTTATTTTGAAATGAGGTATCCTCAGTATGTCGCTTGTTGATGAAGGTTTCATTTCCGTTTTCTCTAGCCAGGTTAGTTTCCTCGAGAGCATTTGCAGCTTGTCCCCAGTAGGGTTTCCAAATCAGAGTTTGATGTTTGTATCTCCTTCGAATCTGAAGATTTCTTCTAGCATTGAGAGATGGTGGTGAAGATGTTTATTTCCTTCCCCAGTGGAGCAAAATACTATTTTCCCCCTTTTTGCAGAGTTTCCTCTCCAGCAGATAGAAGGGAGTGTTTTGATTGGTGTACACCTGGTTGGTGGTTGTTCCCCATGGAGTTTCACATCATTCCTTGATAAGCTTCCCCAGTATATCTTCTTCTCCGGCGGATCTTATTGTGATTTAACCACCTGTCCCCGAGAGAGTTGATGGAAACTCCCCGACAGATTGTTCTGCGTCTTCCTTATGTCAGGATTGTTTGCTCCTGGAAGACTTCTCTTGTGCAGAGTGTTACCTCCTGAAGTTAGAAGCTCCGACTTTGCATGTCTCCATCTATGGTTAAAGTATCCCCTTGTTTACTCTTATTCCAGAGATGATCCCCATCAGAGTTGAGTTCTCTGTGTGACCATCTTCTTTCGCTGCTCCTGAATACATCTTCATTGTATCCTCAACGAGTGTAGCTTTGGGATAGGGTTTGATATCCCCGATGATTTATTTTCATCCTTCTCGTGTTGTTCCCAAGCTGAGTTCTCCAGTAGGCTTCGCCCTTCTTGTTGAGACGTTGTGCCGAGTGTTTGTTCGTGATTCTTGGGCTTGTTTGTGTTAGATATGTCTGTTTGCCAACATTAATCATACACAAATCATGCATATACATGCATAACCATAGCATTCAGATATTCATGATTGCATTCTTTTCCATATATCTTTGCTTGTTATCTCCTGCTATTGGTGAAATATTCTTCCCCGAGCAAATGTTTGAGTCTGATCTCTCCATATAGAGTCATCCCCATAGGCAGAAAGTGTCTATCTTTTCTTCTTTCTTCCCCATTGAGTTATGTCCTCGTGGATGATTATTGTTTCAGTTTCCTCCCCAGGTTGTGTATCGGGATGGAATTACTCCCATGAGTTATATCCTCATCGAATTGAGTCTTGTTTGATTGTGTCTTTCTAGTTTGTTCCTAAATTGATTCCTTTCTTGTTATCCCCTGCAGTTCCCTGTGGTTTAGTTGTCCAATTGCTCAGTAACCAGTAATTGTTCATCCTTTCCCCAGCGGATCTTGTGGCCTTCTACCCAGTAACCGGTATTTCTGTGGTTTTCTACCCAGTAACCGGTAGATGTAATCCCCTATTTGTTGGTTTTCTACCCAGTAACCGGTAGATGTAATCCCCTCTTTGTTGGTTTTCTACCCAGTAACCGGTAGATGTAATCCCCTCTTTGTTGGTTATCTTTACCCAGTAATCGGTATTGATATTCCTTCATTTTTAAGTATACCACCCAGTAACCGGTGATATATCTCTTGGATAATTGCTTTTGTCAGGCAATTTATCCCTGGCGAGTCATCTTTCATTTACCCTTGTTTGGTAATGATTGTTTCTCCTTCTGATTGTTCATCATTTTATACCCAATAACCGGTATCCCGATGTCCTTTCTTTTCAGTCGATTTCTCCTTTATTAACCCAGTAACCGGTTGTGGATAATCTTCCATGCGAGTATGTTATCTATGTTTTTACCCATATAACGGTAGTAGATAATATATCTCATCCGCTCTTCAGTCGAAGTCTTTTTCTTCCCCAGTCGAGTAAGATTCGTATTTCCTTGTGGAATCGAATGTCCATCCGGTAAGTCGAGTTTTCTTTTTCATCCCTCCTTTCGGATGATGAGTGTCTTGGATATGTTCCCAATTCACGCCTTATTGGTCGCTTATTATATACCCAGTAACCGGTATCCTTGGTGTTCCTTCCTTCTACTCCCTATTATGACTTTTTGTCCCCTGTGGAGTCAGATTTTCCTGAGTTAAGATGTGCCTTTTGGGTCCTTCTCAGATGTTTCGGGTGATTGATATCTTTCACCCTTATACCGGTCTTAGATATTCTTTCTCCCTGAGCGTGTTGTTCTTTCACCCAGTAACCGGTTTTTGATAACATGTCTCTCTTTGAGTTTATTACCCAGTAACCGGTAATATTTCGTTGTTTCTTCCTCAACTGAGTCCTTTGTGGACATCCCCGTCTGAGTCCGGATTTTTTATCCGATGTATCCTTTGCGGATAACTTTGCTGTATTGGCATATTCCCCAATACATGCATCTTTGCGTCAGCTCGAGTCCTTCCATCGATTTATTTTCGTGGAATCCCTTCGTGTCTCCCAGCATGTTTTTAAGTCGTGACCTGCTCACGCATTTTTACCTTATTTCCCCCAGAGTCTCTGTCTCCCTAGTGAGTGTGTTACTCCTATGGACCTTCAGTTTCTCCCTAGTGAGTGTGTTACTCCTATGGACCTTCATCTCACAAAGATCACCAAGCATACAAGGAATTAATATCAAACAATTCAATCATTACATACAATGTAGTAATCCCAAATTGCACAAAAACATGTCACCAAACAAATACAATACAACAAGCATGAAAAGTTGGCAAAACCCACTAGGCAAATGTTCCCCAGCAGAGTCGCCACTTTTCTATAGCGGGGTATTCGTTACCATTAGAGATATTGACTAAATCCAAGGTAAATCATACAAGTCGAGTCGCCACCGCACTTCTATTTATCCAAAGGAATGGTTAGAAAGCGAACAAAAACCTAATAGTTTTAACAAAAACTAGTAAAAGAAACAGAGATCTGGGTAAGGGAGTTGGTTATGCAATGGGAAGGTGTTAGGCACCCAAAACATCCTAGGTACTCCTAGGGAGCCCTTTTCATACTTGTTGTGAAGGTTGTTGTTTTTTTATGAAAATTTTGTCTGTGCAAACATGATTGAAGAGATGAGAAGAGAATATACAAGTTTATTTATATTTTGTGTTTGGATGGATAAAACCATTGCCTACGTACCATCTTTAAAAAGATTAGGATCAAAACCTCGTAGTTCGGGGTAAAAATCTCAAAATGAGTTGGTGAATTGATTGGTCCAAAAGCCTTAAGGTATTTTGTTATCAAAGGGAGAAAACTCAACCAAACCACAAATCCACCATGCGAGGATAGCTTCGACATGCTAGTGAGGGGTTAACCCTATAATAAGCATGGAAGACTCATTGTCCATCACTAAGGATATAGGTGAGTATTACATCTACCTCAAAGATAACTCAAACCTAATAGGTAAAGGTTATGAAAAGTTTGATTAAGAAGGTGGCCATTGGAACCATAAAAGACATTTGAATGGGTTATATTTACCAATTAGAAGTATATACAAAATGGTCAAAGTTGAATTAAAGATTCAATTCAAAATAAGTGTTATAAAAAGAAAGTTTGAAAATCAAAACCATAAGGCTTAGGTTTCTAATGTTTGAAAACAATAGTTAAATGTTTGCACAAAAGGTTTTGGCTTGGGTTAGAGTGGAGAGAAGAAGAAGAAGGGCTAAGTCCTAAGTAAAACAAAAAGAGAAGGGATGAAGAATCAAAACCACAATGGAGTCCCTCTCTTGAGATCATATTGATGATCCAAGTAGCTCCCATCCTTTGGAATAAGCAACCACAAAGCATAAGCAATCAAACAAGTCTCATAAGAGATCCTCAATATATCTTGTATCTTCCACTTGGATGAACATGGCAATGGTCCTCCAATTAAGCTCAAATGGAGACTCCTAGCACAAAAGCACACACATCAAAAGTTCCATGAAGTGAAAACAAGAATGGACAAGAGTGAGTTTAGAGATTTGGTCCTTCTAATCCATCTTCATCATTAAGATCCTTTTACTCCAATTTTTGTATAAGGAAGGTCTTAGACTCTAAGTCCAATTCTCCATTTCTTTGCATAGGGAAAGTCCTAGAAACTAAGTCCATTTCTTTGCATTTAGTCCACAACAATCAAAACAAAAACACAAGCACAATAATATATACACAATTATGTGCTCAAGTGAGCAAAAGGCAAATGGCATTAACATAAACATGTGCTCAAGTGAGCAAAGAGAAAAGCAAATGGATAATATGTGCAAGAATAGTAAATTGCATAAAAGTAAATTGCATAAAGTAAAGGTTAATTGTCAATAGTTAGTGTTAGTGATTAGTGTGCCATAAGGCAAATTTAGCGCTATGTTAAGCAATCGTAATTGGACTTATGTAGAAGTCACAACTATCTGAGGCCGGTCAATAATAATATAGGCAACAACACAAGTTAGAAGTCTTGATTAGAGAACCAAGTTCCAACAACTTGCCATGCCACAAAGAAAATGAGAATTGATCTTGTATTGGTTTAAGCCTTTTGCATGATTTAGAAGACAACCTATCCTTAATGCAAAGCCATTCACTTGATCAATTGATCAAGATGAATTAGATTTGAATCAAGGAAGGTTAAATCTCCCTAACCAATGCTAACTTATCAACCTTCAACTCATTGATCAAGAAGAAAAGAAGAAGAAGATGAAGAAGAAGATGGATAAGAGGAATAGAAATGGCAAAATTAAAGTGCATTAAATGAAATACAATGTACCAATCCTCATTTGTTGACCAATAACATTGAAAGTCAAGGTCAATCAATCAAAAACAGAAGTGAGATGAAGATTGGAAGTCAAGAAATGAATAAACTACTTTTGGCATTTTTTAATATTTAAAATAAACTTGAATTAAAAATAAAAGAAAAGGTCAAACTTCAAAATTACTTCAAATGAACCTTGAAAGGTCCAAGTAATTTATCCTAAGTTCAAACAAAGTTTGACAAAAAAATTCAGCATTTTTAAAAGTCAGAAACTATTTTTAATCAATTAAAAATGAATAAAAATAACCTAATTGAGTTAAAATCTCAAATAAATCTCAAATCAATTCAAAAATTGATGATAATATTTTTCATAGATCCATCATCATTCAAATAGGTTAGTAAAATATTTTTGCATTTTTTGAATATCAAAAACTATTTAAAATGAATTAAAAATAACCAGAAAAGAGAAAATTCACAAAAAATATCAAATGACAAAATAAAAAATATTAAAAATCAGAAATAGAAACTAGAATTTATTTGGGAAATAATGTAATTGGTCCCATAATTTTTGGATTAAAAATGAAAGAGATATGATTTTTTGAAATAAAAGGAATTAAAGAAAATAAAAATCAGAAAATAAAAAGGCAACAAAACATGGAGCGTTAGATCTGAGCTCATTAATTGAGCTGGCAGATCACACTCTCCAAAGATGTGCGCCTACCGTGTGCCCTGGTCAACGGAAGCGCAGGAAGCATTTAAAAAGGTCATAACATTGGACGCACGGGATCGAATATGGAAACACCATCACACGGTCCAGATTAAATCTGGCAATGAAGCAGCCACCGGAGCCACCGTCTTTTCCGGTGAGCATGCAGTTTCCTGCCAGATTTACAGAGATCCCAAACCTTAACCAAATCATGCGATCTATACATCATTAGAAAGCTGGGATGATGTACATCATCCCTGTACCATCCATTTTCATTCTAGATTTCTATGGTTTGAGAAATCAGAAGTTGAAAAATCTGGTGTTCATCATAAACTCAATGAATTTCAAAAATTAAAAGCATAAACATGATGCCTCTATTGAGAGGACTTCAGCCAACAGAAAAACTAAGCCAATAGGTCAATGGATTAGGAGAATCGAAGAAAATACCAGTTAGAATGTAAGCTTGAGTTCTGGTAATTTGAGCATGATGCCTTGCTTGCTTTGCTAAAACAGAAGTTCAATGAGATAAATGATGAAGGTTTAGAAGCATTAGATCTAAGAATTCAACCAGATGAAGTTGAATTTCAGATCTGAAAAAAAATTGAGAAAAATGAACTTGCTTCTTTAGTGATGGCTATGGAAAGAATTCTGCAGCATTTCAGGTTGAATTAGGCGTGTGAAATGAATGGAATGAGGTCTCTATTTATAGAGGAAGTGGCAAGGAAATCATGATCAACTCGTGTGCATGGCAAGTGAAGCTTCATTGCATGGGCTTGCATGATCATGCACAAAGCCCAAAAACAATGCCAAATGAATTCTGAGCATCATCCAAATGAAATTGGAAGTGTGACTTGCAAGGCAATTGCTTATGCACCGAGTTTTCAAGTGAATTCCTCATTTGTACCTAAACATTCATCTCTTCGAAAATACTATTTAGCAAACCCAAACATAGGCATGTGGGTAATGGTTGGAAAGGTCTTTGTATAAGGAACAAATGTTATGTTGGACAAAAACTCATTTGAAGTGTGGAAATTTATGAATTTTGAGTTTAAAGTGTGATGTGCAAAACATGTCAAGGCAAGGTTTCTAAAATTGGCCAATTTTCAAACCCCTCGGTTTTGATGATGCAAGCCTCAAATAGAAAAACCTCCAACACCAAAGCTGTATATGTTTTCAAGACAATCAAAATGGACTTAAATTTTGCATCATTTGGATTTTTTATGAAGGAGTTATGGGCACTTGAAGTTGGACTTTTTTGACTTTTAATGCATTTGGTCAAAAAGGACCTATAATGTCTTGCATTATCACATGTATTTCCTTTGATATTTTGAAATTTTGTTCAACATAAAATTTGACGTAGACATCTTAATATTTCCAATGCATTTGATCCCCCCTCAAAATCATAAAAAATGAATGAGTTATATCCTTGGGAAATTGACCCAAAATTAGGGTTTCAGTCAAAATGACCTATAATGTATTGGAGTGGAAGATGGCTTTCCAAGCTTCAAATAAATTTTTGATGAACATGAAAGTTGTTCATATTGTCCTTAAGAACATGTTTTCTTTTGGAACCATCTGCATTTGACCAACACATAAAAAGTTAGGTCTCAGTGCATTTCAAAATAGTCAGATGAATTGACTGACCAACTTCTCAAGTCCATGTCTCATATCTTGATGAATTGATGATTGAGGACACTCAAATAAGTTCAAATATGCATGAAATGATGATTTAAAGAACTTCCCTTGATTGCATTTGATCATGGGTTGTGGTTGCTTCAGGAGCAAGGCATTGTGGTGCACAGATGAATTAGGGTTTCCTTGAAGAACAAGGCCTCAAGCCCTTTGATTTACTTTGATCAAAATGATGAATTGAGGTGCTAGGGAGGAACATTTGATGGATGAGAGCTTTGGGAACCATTACCATGCTTGCTATCATCTCCTCTTGACCATGTTTTTGTACATAGGATCTCCTAGAAGCTTTGGACCTTGTGACTGCTCAAGCTACAAACAAAAGATGTTAGTGACATATTTTTGTGCTTTTGGTTAGTAAATAAAATGAGAAAAGCAATAATATACAATTCAAGCATGCTTGGTGATCTCAAACCAACTCACAAGAGATCCCACCCAAAGGTAAGGAGCCAAGATGCTTATGATCCTTGAGGCCATGCAAATGCAATGTTATGATGCCATGAGGGATCTTAGGGACAAAATTGGGGTCTTACAGATGCCCCTATTTAAGGTCATTCTAGCCGGAGAAGTGAAGGTTAAAATCTTCGTCTCGACGGGGTAGAATGGGCTTAAATAATAACAAAGAGACGAATTTTGGTCCCTAAGAGACCTCATGATGCAGATGTATGTATGCAAATAGTACAAACTCTGTGGGGATATGTGTCCACAAAGAAGAATAGGAATCCGGAGAAATCGACGAGCCATAGGAGCAATACACTCACTAGGGAGATAGAGACTCTGGGGGGAGTAAAAGGTGAAGACGCGTGAGCAGGTCACGACTCAAAACTTGGGGAATAGAATTCCAAAGGGAGTAAATCCAGTGGAAAGACTCGAGCTGACTCGAAGGTGCATGTGTCGGGGAATATGCCAACGCAACAACACTATCCACAATGGATACTTCGGATAAAAATCCGGACTCAAGTGAGGATAATCCGCTGAGGGACCTCACTGGGGATATCCGAAAAGGACTCTCCTGGGGAAGCAACGGGATGAGGTATTACCGGTTACTGGGTAATAAGCTCAAAGAGACGTGTGATCTGATCACCGGTATAAGGGTGAGAGAACAACAAGCTCGGGAAGAATGAATATCTAAGACCGGTATAAGGGTGAGAGATATCAATCAACCAAATCATCTGAGGAAGACCTAAAAAGGTATATCTCTACTCAGGAAAATCTGACTCCATAGGGGACAAAAGTCATAATAGGGAGCAGAAGGAAGGAACACCAGGGATGCCGGTTACTGGGCATATAATAGGTGACCAACCAAAGCGTGAATTGGGGAATATTCCCAAAACACTCATCATCCAAAAAGAGGGCAAAAAGCAAACTCGATTAAGGGATGGACATTCGATTCCACAACGGGGATACGAATCTTACTCGACTGGGGAAGAACAAAAGGCTTCGACCAAAGAGTGCATGAGACATATTATCTATTACCGTCAGAACATAGATAATACACTCGCATGAAAGATTATCCACAACTGGTTACTGGGTTAATAAAGGATAGATCAACCGACAAAGAGAAAGGCATCGGGATACCGAAACTAGGTATATAATGATGACCAATCAAGGTGAGCAACCAACATTACCGACAACCGGTAAATGATGACTTACTGGGGATAAAATTATTTAATCAGAGCAATTATCCAATGGAAGAAGGGAATATCAATACCGAATATTGGATAATGATAACCATCAAAGAGGGGATTACATCTACCGGATACTGGGTAGAAAACCACGGAAGAGTAATCGTCATCAACTTAGGATGAACAACAAGGTTAACTCTGCAAAGGGGAGAAAATAGGATTTACAACTACCGGTATAAGGGTAGAAAACCACAGGCTCCGCCAGGGATAAGATGAATGATTACCGATTAATGAGAAATTATTCATTTATTCCGTGGGGAAACACAGGAAACAGTCACAAGAGGCCCATTTAGGATCAAACCAAAGAGGCAAACTGAATCAAGACTTGTTCTAATGAGGATATAACTCAATAGGGGAACCCATCCCAATATATGTGTTGGGAGGAAGCGAAAACAAACCGTCGTCCACGAGGATATAACTCAGTGGGGAGTGTGGAAGGAAAGATAAACACTTTCTGCTTAAGGGGCTGACTCTGTATTGAGGGATCAGACACCGACATCTACTTGGGAAATATATTACTAACTAGCAAGGAGATGACAAACAAAAGATATATGGCAAATAATGCAATATGAATATCCGCATGTTTGGAAATATGTGTACATATGCGTGGTTTATGTATGATGAATGCTGACAAACAGACATTTCTAACACAAACAGTTCCAAAGGAGCAGGCACACAACCGTCTGGTACTACATCTCAAGAGCGAAAGCCCAAAATTCCATGGGGAGTATCCAATCCGCCGGGGATCAGAGATATCAGGAAACAACAAAATCTCTGTAGGGGATGAATCATCAGTCATAGCTGGGGAAAAGAGTTTATTGCACAGGCAGAATCTGCCACATAAGCAACTCTACTGGGGAATCCATCCGAGGGAGATAAGGGGAATCTGGGGATCAAACACCAAGTACCGTACCCACCAAGGAGATCGCATCCTCTGAGGAGGAAAGATCGCTACTCCGCTGAAGGGGAGAGTGGTGAACATCTCAACAAGCATACCACTCAGTCGGATAAACCCTAAAACGGGCTCCGGAGGAAGAAGATACATTCATGCTAGGAATATGAACAAATGTCTTACCCTGTTGGAGATCATACCGTCCTTGGGAGAGCACTGAGGATCTCATAAGTATCTTTTTGTCATTGTGAATGTTCACTTTGTTTAAAACACAGGTTATATGAAATTCGTTTCTTCAAAACAATGATATTTTCTCAATTAAAACATGCAAAACATTTGTTGAAATAGAAACAAATAAGAGTGCAAATAATTGGATAAAGGCTCGAATTTATTTGATGGAATGGTAGCCTGCAAATGGCAAGACCCCATAGATCTTTACAAGTTTGAAAATGGAGATATATATTGGGAAAGGGCTACATTGAACATAATGACCATTTCTCCACCAATTCTGAATTCAATGTATTCGAAGCTTCGGTTGATGATGAATGAACAAGAATCCCTGACGGATGATAATTGTAGAACAAAATCTTGTCAGGATACAGTTACTTGCCAAATCCCTAATTTTTGCCTAGATTGCCCCAGGGTGAGGTACTCAATCTAGCGGGATACGAATATTCATTTTTTCAATGTCTTTAACTTTTGCCTGGACCGCCCTTTCGGGTTTTCAATCCACCGAGACGCTCATTTTTGCCTAAGCCGCCCTTTTAGGTTTTCAACTTAGCGAGCTATTCTGTTTTTATTTTTAGGCGAAGTATTTCTTGACTGCATCTGAATTCACAGGACGAGTGAAATCCTCCCCATCCATAGTTGTAAGCATTAAAGCACCACCTGAAAATGCTCTCTTAACAACATATGGACCTTCATAGTTTGGAGTCCACTTGCCCCTGGAATCGGGCGCGAAAGACAAGACTTTCTTGAGCACAAGGTCACCTTCTCGGAACACACGAGGCTTGACCTTCTTGTCAAAAGCTTTCTTAATTCTTTGTTGATATAACTGACCATGGCACATGGCAGTCAATCTCTTCTCTTCTATCAGATTCAGTTGGTCATAACGACTTTGAACGCATTCAGCATCAGTCAACTTGGCTTCCATCAAGACTCTCATTGATGGGATCTCCACCTCTACTGGGAGTACAGCCTTCATGCCATAAACAAGAGAAAAAGGGGTTGCCCCTATTGAAGTGCGGACAGATGTACGATATCCATGCAAAGCAAATGGTAACATCTCATGCCAATATTTATACGTGACAACCATCTTCTGGATAATCTTCTTGATATTCTTGTTAGCAGCTTCAACAGCCCCATTCATCTTGGGTCTATAAGGCGAAGAATTATGGTGTGCAATCTTGAACTCACTGCACAGCTCTTTCATCATCTTGTTGTTCAAGTTAGATCCATTATCAGTAATGATCTTATTCGGCACACCCTAACGGCATATAAATTGATTCCTGATGAACTTCACTACCACCTGTCTGGTCACATTTGCATATGACGCCACTTCAACCCACTTGGTGAAGTAATCAATTGCTACGAGAATGAATCTGTGTCCGTTGGACGCTTTCGGCTCTATCATGCCGATCATGTCAATTCCCCACATGGAGAAGGGCCATGGTGATGAAATCACATCTAGAAGTGTTGGAGGAATATGAATCTTATCCACGTAAATCTGACACTTATGGCATTTCTTCACGTATTTGCAGCAGTCGGACTCCATTGTCAACCAATAGTAGCCTGCTCTCAACATCTTTCTAGCCATGGCATGTCCATTGGAATGAGTACCAAATGAACCCTCATGGACCTCAGTCATCAACAGGTCTGCTTCGTGTCTATCCACGCATCTGAGGAGAACCATGTCAAAATTTCTTTTATAAAGCACTTCGCCATTGAGGTAGAAATTGCCTGACAATCTCCTCAAAGTCTTCCTATCTTTCACAGATGCCCCAGGCGGGTAAACCTGGTTCTGAAGGAAACACTTGATGTCATAATACCATGGCTTATCATCTTTCGCTTCTTCCACTACAAATACATGAGTTGGTCTGTCTAAGCGCATCACAGTGATATTGGGGACTTCATTCTAAAGTTTGACCACAATCATCGAAGCAAGTGTAGCAAGGGCGTCTGCCATCCGATTCTCATCTCGAGGAATATGATGAAAGTCAACCTCAGTAAAGAACGTTGAAATCCTCCTCGCATAATCTCTATATGGAATGAGACCAGGCTGATTCGTTTCCCATTCACTCTTAATCTGATTAACAACGAGGGCCGAATCACCATAAACATCAAGATACTTGATCCTTAGATCAATACATTCCTCCAATCCCATGATACAGGCCTCATATTCAGCCATATTATTCGTGCATTTGAAAGTTAGCCTTGCTGTAAAAGGAATATGTGTGCCCTGAGGAGTAATAATTACTACCCCAATACCATTTCCATACTGATTTACAGCGCCATCAAACACCATACTCCATCTGGAACCAGGCTCTGGCCCCTCATCGAGTGTAGGCTCATCACAATCTTTCATTTTCAAATACAGAATCTCCTCATCCTGGAAGTCAAACTGAACTGACTGATAATCCTCAATCGGCTGATGTGCCAAGTGGTCAGCCAAGATACTACCTTTAATAGCCTTCTGAGCTCGATACTCAATATCATACTCAGATAACAACATCTGCCAACGGGCAATCCTCCCTGTTAAAGCAGGCTTCTCAAAGATATACTTGATTGGATCCATTCTGGATATCAACCAAGTCGTATGATTTATCATATACTGGCGTAAACGCTTAGCAGCCCAAGCCAAGGCACAACATGTCTTCTCAAGCATTGAGTATCGAGACTCGCAATCAGTGAACTTCTTGCTCAAGTAGTAAATAGCATATTCTTTCTTTCCTGATTCGTCTTGCTGACCAAGGACACAACCCATTGAGTCTTCAAGAACTGTCAGATACATGATCAAAGGTCTTCCTTCCACGGGCGGAGACTGGATTGGAGCTTCAGACAGATACTCTTTAATACTGTCGAAAGCTTTCTGGCAATCCTCGGTCCAATCATGAGACTGATCTTTCCGGAGGAGCTTGAATATCGGCGCACATGTGGCAGTCATGTGGGATATGAATCTGGAAATATAATTCAAGCAGCCAAGAAAACCTCGGACTTGCTTCTCAGTTTTGGGCGCAGGCATCTCTTGTTTGGCTTTGACCTTTGCAGGATCAACCTCAATACCTCTTTCACTAACAATAAAGCCCAATAACTTGCCGGAACGGACTCCAAATATACACTTGTTGGGATTCAGACGAAGCTTGTACTTCCTCAAACGCTGGAAAAGCTTTAACAAGTGCTCTACATGTTCAACTTCCGTTCTCGATTTAGCAATCATATCGTCAACATATACCTCAATCTCCTTGTGCATCATATCATGAAACAAGATGGTCATAGCTCGTTGATACGTGGCTCCGACGTTCTTTAAACCGAAGGGCATCACTCGATAACAGAATGTTCCCCAAGGTGTGATGAATGTTATCTTCTCCATATCCTCGGGTGCCATCTTGATCTGGTTATATCCAGAAAATCCATCCATAAATGAGAAGACATTCAATTTAGCTGTATTGTCCACTAACATATCAATATGTGGTAGAGGGAAATCATCTTTCGGACTAGCTTTATTCAAATCTCTATAGTCCACACACATCCGAACTTTTCCATCTTTCTTAGGCACGGGCACAATATTGGCCACCCATTGAGGATATGTAGAAGTCACCAGAAATCCCGCATCAATTTGCTTCTGAACCTCTTCTTTGATCTTCACTGCCATATTAGGATGAGTTCTTCTGAGCTTCTGCTTCACAGGCACGCACTCAGGCTTCAAGGGTAGGAAATGTTGCACAATATTAGTATCTAGACCTGGCATGTCTTCATATGACCAAGCAAAGACGTCAACGTACTCTCGTAGCAATTCGATCAACCCCTTCTTAACAGATTCTTCAAGGAGTGCCCCAATCTTCACTTCTCGCACACAATCTTCATACCCCAAGTTGACCGTTTCCAGATTCTCAAGATGCGGCTGAATGATCTTCTCTTCATGCTCAAGTAGACGGGTAATCTCGTCTGGAATCTCTTCAACATCATCGTCTTCCGCCTCAAATATAGGGAACTCAAAATTGGGAGATGGTGTTGGATCATTATGTTCAATGGGTTTGATCAACCTGCATAATGATTTTGGGATATGAAAAGCTTTTAGAAATCAAACAAGGCAAATCATTATGCAGATGAAAAGATTGATTTTATTTGTTTTTTAGGTTTTATGTGATCACCAATTTCATGCAAAAATCAAAAAGTGAAAATAATTGGGAAAACAAACATTTAACATGAATTTATTGAATGAAAGTATCATTGTATTAATGCGCCAACAATGTCATCACTCCTCCTTTTGGCATGGGAGAAGGGTTTTTAAACAAAGTGATCATTACGTTGACTTATGGATAACTGTAGGAATATCCATAGCGACCCAATTGTTGCAGACTCCTCCAGGGATGATAAAATTGCCAGAATCCTCTGTATTCTCTCCCAAGACAGCAGCTGCTTCTTCATCTTTACCAATGTGGATGAAACCTCCACTCTTGAACAACCCTTGCTCGTTGAAAACTCCAGAGGAAAAGCCTATGCCAGCCCGAGAGTTGTTATCTTCTAGCTCAATCATTTTCCCTAAACCAGCGATTGCACCACACTCAATGGCCAACTTTGCATCTCTATAGGAAGCAAATGAAGGAGCTCTCTTCTCAATAGGCTCAGCTATAGATAAAGCTTGGAAAGGGGTTCCAACTTCATCTTCAGCATCTATATATGAGAAGGAAGACAAATGGCTAACCAGGAGAGCCTTTTCTCCCCCTACCACCACCAGCTTTTTATTCTTCACAAATTTCAGTTTTTGGTGTAAGGTGGATGTCACGGCGCCTGCCTCGTGAATCCATGGTCTGCCTAAGAGACAGCTATATGATGGGTGAATATCCATGACCTGGAAGGTAATTTGGAAATCACTTGGTCCGATCTTGATTGGGAGATCAACTTCCCCAATCACAATTTTACGCGACCCATCGAAAGCTTTCACAACAATTCCACTTTGCCTCATGGGAGGCCCTTGATATGATAGTTTCGAGAGAGTGGATTTCGGCAACACATTCAGTGATGACCCAGTATCCACTAGCACATTGGGCATGGCGTCGTCTCTGCAGTTCATTGATATGTGTAAAGCCAAGTTGTGGTCTCTTCCCTCCTCAGGGAGATCAGAGTCACAGAAACTCAAATTGTTACAAGCAGTGATGTCTGCAACAATACTATCAAATTGTTCTATTGTGACATCATAATCTACATATGCCACATCCAAAACCTTCTGCAGAGCCTCTCTATGTGGTTCTGAATTCAAGAGCAGAGATAATACGGATATTTTGGACGGCGTTTGTAGAAGCTGGTCTACAACATTGTACTCACTTCTCTTGATGAGCCTCAGCATCTGATCACAGTCTTCTTTCATATTGCCGCTTGGGCCAACAAGTGTAGGAGTTATCAATGTAGAGGAGGGCCTAACAACAGGTGCCGGATTCGGGGTGCTCACAGCATTCCCAATCGGGCGTTCAACAAAATCAGCATTAGCTTGAGGCTTGGGAGGTGCTGAAAACACACGACCGCTGCGGGTCAGACCACTTACATCTGCGATATTAACAACAGAGGAGGATGGTAAGGACACCTCTTTCCCATCTTTTACAGCAACAGCGTTGTAACGAAAGGGAATTGCCTTTTCGGAAGAATACGGTACTGGACCGGCAGGCTTAATGATGAGAACAGGAGAAGCCTTCTGCTTGTTACCATCATACTTGATGACAACAAGCTCGGGCATCCGGAATACTAGGGAAATTACGTTGACCTCAGGCTCATCTTCGTCAACATTCCTATTCTGAAGAATCTCAATGACTCTTTCATCCAGCATTTCCTGGATATCCTTGCGCACCTGGCGACAACCCAATCGGTTGACAGAGCATACTCGACATCTATCATGGTCGTGCTCATAGTGATTGTACTCACATAGCAAACGATGCATTTCGACAAGAGATTGTCGAATATGACTGACATATTTGACTTTGTACTTGCCAGGGCAACCCTGGACCATGTTGACAGATTTCCCATGCTCGGGCAATGGGTTCTTCTTCACATTATGACCTACGTCCTCGAAACATAGAATGCCACACCTCACAAGGTCTTGAACCTTGGTCTTCAAAGGGTAACAATTCTCCACGTCGTGGCCGGGAGCACAAGAATGATATACACAATGTAATTCAGGCTTGTACCACCACTGAGGGTTAGCAGGTATAGCCGGTGGGTCTCTCGGAGTAATTAACTTCCTCTCTATCAAAGAGGGATATAATTCTGCATACGTCATCGGAATAGGATCGAAAGTGACCCTTTTCCTCTCGTAACTCGTGCTGGTTTGATTACTGTTTCGAGGCTGGTAGGCCTGCTATTGCGGTCAGTGCTGTTGTTACTGATATTGCGGATGTGGTTGCTGATTATTGCTATGTTGCTGATACTGTTGATTGTCTCTGAAAACAGGTGCTATATGAGCCACCTGGTGCTGGTTACCGGCGGGACGCACGGTCTTCCTCCTCACAGAGGGTCTTCTTGGTTTTACATGGGAGGTCACAGCATGTGCCTCTCCATCTTTCTTCTTTGCAAACGACCCATAGCGTTTGGCAGAAGAGCCTTCTTCTCTGGTCAGGCGTCCTTCTCTAACCCCTTCTTCTAAACGCATCCCCATATTCACCATCACGGTGAAGTCAGAAGGAGCACTAGAAATCATCCGCTCATAATAGAATGAACTCAAGGTCTTCAAGAAGATCTTGGTCATTTCCTTCTCTTCTAGCGGAGGCACAATCTATGCTGCCAACTCTCGCCACCTCTGGGCGTACTCTTTGAACGTTTCTTTGTCCTTCTAGGACATGGCCCTCAGTTGATCCCTATCGGGAGCCATATCCACATTATACTTGTACTGCTTGACGAAGGCCTCGCCAAGGTCGTTGAAGGATCGGATGTCTGCGCTGTCTAGACCCATATTACAACGTAGAGCGGCACCGGACAAGTTGTCCCGAAAGTAGTGGATGAGCAACTGATCATTGTCAGTCTGAGTTGACATTTTCCTGGCATACATGCCCAGGTGGCTGAGAGGACAAGTATTTCCCTTGTATTATTCAAAGTCAGGGACCTTGAATTTTACAGGGATCTTTACGTTGGGGACCAAACACAGTTCGGCAGCAGATTTGCCAAAAAGATCCTTTCCTCTAAGAGTTTTCAATTCCTTGTGGAGCTCAAGAAATTGATTGTTCATAGCGTCCATCTTCTCATAGACATCTGGTCCTTCACATGGCTCAGAATGATAGATGGTATCGTCTACTCTGGGCAGAGTATGCACGATAGGTGGTGGAACAGCAAGGATCGGGCTAGATGTCGGCATAGAAGCAAAAGTAGGAGCAGAACCCTCTGGCATGAAATTGGGAGGCATCCCCCACGGGAATCCGGCTGGCTTAGTCGCTGGAGCAAAATGTGCACTAGCTGCATGCACAGTTGAGGAGACAATCTCAGAAATGACTATCCTTTGGGGAGGAGTTAAAGGCGTCGGAGAAGACTGGCTCTGGGCAGCCAAGAATGATTCCATCAAAGCGCTTAATCTGGCCACTTCCTCTTTGAGTTCACGGTTCTCTTGCTCTAGGTGACCCATTAGTCTTGAAATGTTGGCTCTGGTGTAGTACCGGTGAGTCAGCTTGTCTTCAAAATAAATGAAGAACACAGAGTTAGACCACAGGGCAAGAAGCCGGGAACAAAGCCTGCTTATGCACATGATGTATGCAATGCTTGTGCATATGATTTGTTTTTATTTCAAAGGAACTCTAGGGTTTTATTTGCAAATTTTTGGAAATATTAAACATTTATCACATATGGAAATATCTCATCAAATAATATCGGGGAAAAGAAGTACAGCATTGTCAATCGTATTCAAGAGATAAGGAAAATAGTCATCCTATAGACCCCTAGAAACAATCATCTAAAGCTCGGGACACAGGAAGATAGGATGCGTGAAGTCTCTTCACCTCCCTCTCGTAGGCTGCCTCCATATCTGCTTTCTTTTTGGCAAGTCGATCGTACTTCCTCTTCCAAAACTTGGAAGACTGAGGAAGTAGAGAAGTCCATGCATCATCAGGATCGTCAATAACTTGATGCTCGAGGAACTCAATCAAAGTGTCATTCTCCTTAATCTGCTGAAGCAACTCTTCCCTTTCATGGATCCAGGCACGTGATAGGTCTTCGTTTCTCAACTCCTCTACTCCTTGGTTAGGGAGGGTTGAAGGCCCAGCAATAACCAAAGGTGTAGATCTCGGATACTCGTAAGGCATGAGATATTCAGATGCTCTCTTCCTAACCCAAGCAGTGTAAGGCTCCATAGAAACACAATTCTTAGGACCCAATTCCTTCCTTCCTTTCCTATAAATCTTGCGCCAAGCGCGGACCATTCTACTCTTCAAGCCTTGGGGATCTTTACCCTCCTGAAAGAACACACCCTCTAACAGAATGTTATTAGGTTTATCCTTTAGGGGGAACCCAAGCTGACGTCGTGCTAAAACAGGGTTGTAGTTAATCCCACCACATGTACCAAGAAGAGGCACATTGGAGAATTCACCACAAGAGTCAATAATCTGCACACCATCATACACGCGGTTGTACCAAGAGATATCATCATTAGTGAGAGACATAAGTCTCGTGGACCACCGTAGACATCCCTTGTTCTCCGTGAAGGCAAACGTCTGCGGTAAGAGAAATAAACCACTTATACAACAGAGGCAAACAGCACACAATAGCGCCACCACCCTTTGCATTCCTCATATGCAAAGAGAAATAGGTATCACCCAACAGAGTCGGAACGGGATTAAGAGTATAAAAGATCCTAATGGCGTTCACATCCACAAACTTGTCGGTGTTGGGGAACAAAACCAATCCATAGATGAGAAGTACAAATATGGCTTCAAAGGCATCCTCACTCATGGCCTTCCCATAGATAGTAGCTTGAGCAATGAGGAACTCAAAAGGGAGACCTTGAATTCCACCTTTGGTAGTCATATGAGCACCAACCAGAGATTCATCTATATGAAACATGTCATCTATCTCTTGAGAAGTAGGAACATTCTCCAAGCCACTGAATGGCACTTGGTCTAGAATAGGTATACCCACAAGATAGGCATACTCCTCAAGCGTAGGCAAAAGCTGGAAATCCAGGAACGTGAAGCAATGGTACAAGGGATCATAAAACTGCACCAATACACTCATCAACCCTTCGTCCACCTGAGTAGTCAGAAGAGGAAGAAGCTTCCCAAAACGAGCTTTGAAACCCAAAGGATCTAATACATAGGATGTCAAATTCCTTAACTCTTTCAAATCTGGTTGCCTGAAGCTGTACTTCTTTGTATTCCTTCTTTGTCTTTCCATGTCTGAAAATTTTGCAAAAAAACCCCTTAAGTTCCTTGAAAATTTTCTTCATTATTGATGATATGGATGCAAATGAGTGCATGAATGTATGAATGCAACAATCACACTCAAGGATCAAGCAAAGCACACCAAACAAAGATCATGGGATGGATCATGTTATCCCTAATATCAATCATCCATTTTGGTGGATTATGGTTTACACCTTATCAACACCCAAGTTCCATTGATATTAAGGATACATGAACGGATCAACCATGAATCAAGGGTTTGTTGCAAGTCACGAGCATGGGGTTTAGGTTAAGAACCACCCAAAGGAAATGTACTAGGGTTTAAACCTGCCAAACATGTTCTACAAGAGTTTCCCATAGTAATCATCCCATCTTTCGGATATTATCGGAGAAACGACTACTCGTTGTCCAAAAATATTCTCAAGAGAGACTCTTATGAGTGTAGTATCGCGTAACAATCGTATCAAATGAGCAAAAGGCAAATGACATTAACATAAACATGTGCTCAAGTGAGCAAAGAGAAAATCAAATGGATAATATGTGCAAGAATAGTAAATTGCAGAAAAGTAAATTGCAGAAAAGTAAATTGCATAAAGTAAAGGTTAATTGCCAATAGTTAGTGTTAGTGATTAGTGTGCCATAAGGCAAATTTAGCGCTATGTTAAGCAATCGTAATTGGACTTATGTAGAAGTCACAACTATCTGAGGCCGGTCAATAATAATATAGGCAACAACACAAGTTAGAAGTCTTGATTAGAGAACCAAGTTCCAACAACTTGCCATGCCACAAAGAAAATGAGAATTGATCTTGTATTCGTTTAAGCCTTTTGCATGATTCAGAAGACAACCTATCCTTAATGCAAAGCCATTCACTTGATCAATTAATCAAGATGAATTAGATTTGAACCAAGGAAGGTTAAATCTCCCTAACCAATGCTAACTTATCAACCTTCAACTCATTGATCAAGAAGAAAAGAAGAAGAAGATGAAGAAGAAGATGGATAAGAGGAATAGAAATGGCAAAATTAAAGTGCATTAAATGAAATACAATGTACCAATCCTCATATGTTGACCAATAACATTGAAAGTCAAGGTCAATCAATCAAAAACAGAAGTGAGATGAAGATTGGAAGTCAAGAAATGAATAAACTATTTTTGGCATTTTTTAATATTTAAAATAAACTTGAATTAAAAATAAAATAAAAGGTCAAACTTCAAAATTACTTCAAATCAACCTTGAAAGGTCTAAGTAATTTATCCTAAGTTCAACAAGGTCAAACAAAGTTTGACAAAAAAATTCAGCATTTTTAAAAGTCAGAAACTATTTTTAATCAATTGAAATGAATAAAAATAACCTAATTGAGTTAAAATCTCAAATCAATTCAAAAATTGATGATAATATTTTTCATAGATCCATCATCATTCAAATAGGTTAGTAAAATATTTTTGCATTTTTTGAATATCAAAAACTATTTAAAATGAATTAAAAATAACCAGAAAAGAGAAAATTCACAAAAAATATCAAATGACAAAATAAAAAATATTAAAAATCAGAAATAGAAACTAGAATTTATTTGGGAAATAATGCAATTGGTCCCATAATTTTTGGATTAAAAATGAAAGAGATATGATTTTTTGAAATAAAAGGAATTAAAGAAAATAAAAATGCAAAAAAAACATAAAGCGTAAGATCTGAGCTCATTAATTGAGCTGCTAGATCACACTCTCCAAAGATGCGCGCCTACCGTGTGCCTTGGTCATCTGAAGCGCAGGAAGCATTTAAAAAGGTCATAACATTGGACACACGGGATCGAATCTGGAAACACCATCACATGGTCCAGATTAAATCTGGCAATGAAGCAGCCACCGGAGCCACCGTCTTCTCCGGTGAGCATGCAGTTTCCGGCCAGATTTACAGAGATCCCAAACCTTAACCAGGTCATGCGATCTATACATCATTAGAAAGTTGGGATGATGTACATCATCCCTGTACCATCCATTTTCATTCTAGATTTCTATGGTTTGAGAAATTAGAAGTTGAAAAATCTGGTGTTCATCATGAACTCAATGAATTTCAAAAATTAAAAGCATAAACATGATGCCTCTATTGAGAGGACTTCATCCAACACAAAAACTAAGCCAATAGGTCAATGGATTAGGAGAATCGAAGAAAATACCAGTTGGAATGTAAGCTTGAGTTCTGGTAATTTGAGCACGATGCCTTGCTTGCTTTGCTAAAACAGAAGTTCAATGAGATAAATGATGAAGGTTTAGAAGCATTAGATCTAAGAATTCAACCAGATGAAGTTGAATTTCAGATCTGAAAAAAAATTGAGAAAAATGAACTTGCTTCTTTAGTGATGGCTATGGAAAGAATTCTGCAGCATTTCAGGTTGAATTAGGCGTGTGAAATGAATGGAATGAGGTCTCTATTTATAGAGGAAGTGGCAAGGAAATCATGATCAACCCGTGTGCATGGCATGTGAAGCTTCATTGCATGGGCTTGCATGATCATGCACAAAGCCAAAAAACAATGCCAAATGAATTCTGAGCATCAGCCAAATGAAATTGGACGTGTGACTTGCAAGGCAATTGCTTATGCACCGAGTTTTCAAGTGAATTCCTCATTTGTACCTAAACATTCATCTCTTCGAAAATACTATTTAGCAACCCCAAACATAGGCATGTGGGTAATGGTTGGAAAGGTCTTTGTATAAGGAACAAATGTTATGTTGGACAAAAACTCATTTGAAGTGTGGAAATTTATGAATTTTGAGTTTAAAGTGTGATGTGCAAAACATGCCAAGGCAAGGTTTCTAAAATTGGCCAATTTTCAAGCCCCTCTGTTTTGATGATGCAAGCCTCAAATGGAAAACCCTGCAACATCAAAGTTGTATATATTTTTAAGACAATCAAAATGGACTTAAATTTTTCCTCATTTGGATTTTTGATGAAGGCGTTATGGGCACTTGAAGTTGGACTTTTTTGACTTTTAATGCATTTGGTCAAAAAGGACCTATAATGTCTTGCATTATCACATGTATTTCCTTTGAGATTTTAAAATTTTGTTCAACATAACATTTGAAGTAGACATCTTAAGATTTCCAATTCATTTGATCCCCCCTCAAAATCATAAAAAATGAATGAGTTATGTCCTTGGGAAGTTGACCCAAAATTAGGGTTTCAGTCAAAATGACCTATAATGTATTGGAGTGGCAGATGGCTCTCCAAGCTTCAAATAAATTTTTGATGAACATGAAAGTTGTTCATATTGTCCTTAAGAACATTTTTTTCTTTTGGAACCATCTCCATTTGACCAACACATAAAAAGTTAGGTCTCAGTGCATTTCAAAATAGTCAGATGAATTGACTGACCAACTTCTCAAGTCCATGTCTCATATCTTGATGAATTGATGATTGAGGACACTAAAATAAGTTCAAATATGCATGAAATTATGAGTTAAAGAACTTCCCTTGATTGCATTTGATCATGGTTTGTGGTTGCTTCAGGAGCAAGGCATTGTGGTGCACAGATGAATTAGGGTTTCCTTGAAGAACAAGGCCTCAAGCCCTTTGATTTACTTTGATCAAAATGATGAATTGAGGTACTAGGGAGGAACATCTGATGGATGAGAGCTTTAGGAACCATTACCATGCTTGCTATCATCTCCTCTTGACCATGATTTTGTACATAGGATCTCCTAGAAGCTTTGGACCTTGTGACTGCTCAAGCTACAAACAAAAGATGTTAGTGACATATTTTTGTGCTTTTGGTTAGTAAATAAAATGAGAAAAGCAATAATATACAATTCAAGCATGCTTGGTGATCTCAAACCAACTCACAAGAGATCCCACCCAAAGGTAAGGAGCCAAGATGCTTATGATCCTTGTGGCCATGCAAATGCAATGTTATGATGCCATGAGGGATCTTAGGGACAAAATTGAGGTCTTACAATTGCCTCAAGGATTATAGCATGTTTGGCTCCTTAACCCTAGGGTTGGGACTTGTTTGAGTGTTTTGAGATCACCAAGCATGCTTGTATTGTATATTATTGCTTTTTTTATTTGATTACTAACCAAAAGCACAAAAATATGTCACTAACTCTTTTTGTTTTGAAGCTCAAGTGATCATGTGCTCCACAATGCTCCTAGGAGGCTCCTAAGCCCAATGAAATGGCTAGATGAAGAAGATAAAAATCATGAAAATGGTCCAAAAAGTTCCTAATAATCATATATGTCTCCCAAGTATCTAAATTTTCCAATTTGATCAGGATAACCCAAAGGGCTTGAAGATTGTTTCCCAAGGAAAACCTAATTTCACTATGCTTTGATTGTGCCTTGCCCATGAAGCAATCTCAACCTCTGATCAAATTTAATCAAGGTAAGTTCTTTCATTCATCATTTTATGCATATATGAGCCTATTTGAGGCCCCTCAATAATTTATTCATCAAGATTGGAAGTTTGGCCTTGAAAAGTTGACCAGTCAAAGTCATCTGACTAAACTGAGGATCAATGAAATATAACTTTTGATGTATTTGTCAAATGAAGATGACCCCAAGACAAACACTGTTCCTAAGAATCGTATAAACAACTTTCATGTTCATCAAAAATATATTTGAAGCTTGGAAGATCATCATCAATTTCAAAACATTATAGGTCATTTTGACTGAAACCCTATTTTTAGGTCAACTTACCAAGGGCATAACTTCCTTATTTTTTATGATTTTGAGGTGAGACCAAAGGCATTGGAAAGCTTGAGATATATATTTCAAATGTTACATTGGACAAAATTTAATAATCATAAAATCAATACATGTGATAATACAAAACATTATAGGTCATCTTGGACCTAATTCCTTGAATTTGAAAAAGTACCCAACTTCAAATGCCCATAACACTGTCATAGAAAATCCAAATGATGCAAAAATTGAGTCTAGATTGACCATATTGAAAAGATATACAACTTTTATGTTGGAGATATTTTCACTTGAAGCTTTTATCATGAAGACAGAGGGGTTTGATCAAGCTTACTTTTGGTGAATTTTTTCAAAATAATTTGAACATGTTTTGTACTTGAATTTTCCCAGCCAGTTTTGATCAATTTTCACATGCCAAATGATTTTTTTCCCAACATGACTTTTGTTCCTTATCCCAAGAGCTTTCCAACCATTACTCACATTATTCTTTTGGATCTACCATTTGGGAGATTCGAATTTCTTTTCATTTATGTGCACTTTGATATTTCGTGTTATAACTTGGTATGCAAGCTGTTTCCATTTCATGTGCACGTCCAAATGCCTTTCATGTGAACTTTACAAGTTGCTTCAACCATCATTGGGCCTTTCACATGTCCACAAAGGCGCATGCATCAAAGAATTCAAATTCCATGCACATGAACAAAGTGTGTGATCAGCCACATTCAACTATAAATAGGAACCTCATGAGCTTCATTTCACAACCTTTAGGAGATCCCATATGCTGTTGCCATGAAACCATAGCCCTCACCAAAGGAATCACTCATATTTTTTCATACTTTCGAGCCTGAAATTCAGCATCATTAGCTGAGTTTTAAAGCCAGATTCCTTAGCCTATCACTTCAACTACATCCAGGGATCAAATAGGAGCAAATATCTTGGAGAATTTGTGGCCAGAAGTTCATCAATTCAAGGGTATAAACTCAAACTTTTTGGATCTGAAACTCTTAATTCAATGTAGTTTTCTTGTGTTTCTGTGGTTCTCTGAAGTCCTCATACTTAAGGCAAGCCTTTGGTGCTTTCAATTTTTCATTTCATGAACAATCTGTGTGGACACCATGATTTTCTCCTTCATCTTTCTCTCAATATAGGAAGAGTAAGGGAAATCCAATGGTACAGTGATGATTTACATCACAAGAGCTTTATTTCCATGGCCTTGTTTTTCATTTTCACTGACGTTTATTTCTCTGCAAATTTGGCCGAAATCTGTTGCTTCGCTGGAGAAGACTATGGTTTCCACCACCACCACCACCACGTGTGCTTGCTTATGGTCATTGGATCTCCATTCCATGATCTAATCGTGTGCATCCGTTTTAATTACTTCATTTAATTCGTTTTGTGGCGCGTTTGACTTGAGTGCACCGTGTGTCATCAGATCTAAGTCGTGCCTTGTGCCACGTCAACTAATGAATGTGGATCAGATAACTGTGCATTTTTCGCTTATTTCATTTTCTTTTTATTTTCTGTTAATTCATTTCATTTTCATTAATTCATTAAAAATTCATTTGAAGTCAGAAAAATATGAGACCAACTCCAAAAAAATTCTTGAAAAATCTAGTTTCATATTTTGATTTTTAATTATTTTTGTGACTTCATTTGATATTTTTTATGAATTACTTGGTTTTTAATGATTTTAATTCATTTTAAAATACTTTCTGACTTTTAAAAAATACAAAAATATTTTCATAGCATCTATGGATCATGATAAGTCAATGAAAAATAGTCTCAACAATTTCTTGTTTGTTTTGAGATTATCTGAGATTTTAATTCATATTATGCTATTTTTTATTGTTTTTAATTGATTTTAATTAATTTCTGATTTCAAAAATTTGTGAGAAAATTAGTCAAAGCTTGTTTGACTATGTTGAACCTATAAAAATTTAATTGGACTTTTTGAAGTTGATTTGAATTGAATTTGAGGTTCAATTTTATTTGTTTATTTTTAATTAGTATTTTCTTTTAATTCAAAAAATACCAAAAAAATATTGTTGACTTCTTGACTTGTTATATTCATTCCTCTTCTGTTTGGTGTTAATCAAGGTTGATTTGATTCAACTTTGATCAATTGGATTTGGTTGTTGACTTCTTACCTCCCTCCCTTTCATCTTCATCCCTTTCTTTCCATCATTGGCCAATGAGTTAAAGTCTTGAGGTTGGTCTTGACAAATAAGAAGTTTAACCTTCTTTGATCCAAACCAAACTTAACTTGATCCATTATCAAGTGAGTTATTTTGTGTCAAAGATAGGTTACTTCTTGGTCAAGCAAATAACCAAAAGTCAATACAAGGCCTTTCCCCTCTTGTTTGGCATGGCAAGTTTATGGAGCTTGGCTTACTAGTCATGACCTCTAACTTGTGTTCCTTGCCTATATCTTATTGACCAGCCTCGGATAGGTGTGACTACTATATTAGTCCACTTACGATTGCTTAACATGGCGCTACATTGTCTTATGACAAGCTAACATAACCTTACTAACTACTAACTTTAATTTGAGCTTTTAAATTCTTGTCATTTACTTTTAATGTCATTTATTTCTTGCTCATTATTCATCTTGATTTTCATCTTTGCTCACTTGAGCACATATTTTATGTTTATGTCATTTTTCTTTTGCTCATTTGAGCCTATTATTGTATATAAATATATTGCTATTTTGTGTTGTTTTGTGTTTGTTTTGATGTGAACCAAATGCAAAAAGGAGAAAGGACTTAGAATTAGGATTTGCCCATGCTTAAAGGAGTTCAAGAGCAACTAGGCCTCATGCCTTTAGAATGCAAAATTTGTTGAAGAGCAACTAGGCGTCATGCCTTTAGAATGCTAAAATTCAAAGTTGACCTCAAAGGACTTCTCCTCAAACTTATTATTTATCCATTCCCTTTATTGGGTTGTGAGCTTTTTGATGTTTGCTTTTGTGTGATAGGGATCCCATCTTAAGATTGTGAAAAGAGGACCATTGTCATGAGTAACCAAGTTAAGAGCCAAGCCAAATGGAGATCATAGGAGCTTGAATTCAAATTATTGATTGCTTGATTGTATGCTAAGTCCAAAGGAAAGGAGCATCTTGAGTCATCTCTATGACTCCAAGAAAAGGAACTCCAAGGGTTACCTCTCCCTTCTTATCTTTGTATGCTTTAGGAATATCCCTTCTTTCTTCTCCTCACTCTAACCAAGCCAAAAATAATTTTCAAAACTTTGACTTTATTTCAAATTAGAAACCTAGGCCTTAAGGTTTTGACTTTTCAAAACCATTTTCATAAACACTCATTTGTAAATAAACTTTAATCCAACTTTGATCTCATTTTGTAAATAAATCTAACTTGTAAATATAATCCATTTCAAGTTGTTTTTGTGGTTCCAATGGCCACTTTGTTAAAATCTTTTCAGAAACATTAGTCATAGGTTTGAGTTATCATAGTGGTTGATGTAAATCTCACCTCATCCTTAGTGTTGGATTATAAGCCTTCCATGCTTATTATAGGGTTAACCCCTCACTAGCATCTTGAAGCCTTCCTCACATGGTGGATTGTTGGTTTAGGTTGAGTTTTCTTCCTTTGATAACAAAAGACCTTAAGGCTTTTGATTAAAATCAATTCACCAATATTTGAGATTTTTACCCCGAACTACGAACGAGGTTTTGGTCCTCCTTTGTGATGGTACGTAGGCAATGGGTTCATCCATTCAAACAACAAAATTTGTAAATATAATTTATTCTCTTCTCATCCCTCCAATCTTGTGTACAAATCTTTTCACAAATACCAACCCACAACACATATTTACAAAAAGGGTTCCCTTAGAGTACTAAGGATGTTTTGGGTGCGTAAATCCTTTCCATTGCATAACCAACCCCCCTTACCTAGACCTCTGACATTTTTATTAGTTTTTCATTTGAAAAACTTCTTACTTGGCTTTTGTTCGCTTTTTAGCCTTTCCATTGGACAAATAAAAGTGCGGTGGCAACTCGAATTGTATATTGACTTTTGGTTTAGTCAATAAACCTAAAGGTAACGAAAACCCCGCTACACATTGCCCTCTTCTTTTTTGTGTGTGTTTTCTTCTTCTTCTTCTGTGTGTTAGTTGAGGTCTATTAAGGGTGGTTGGTGTGTAGTTTTTAGGATGAGGGAATCCGAGAGAGTTGAAATATATGAGAGTGACTTGATTGAGAGGACTGGAGATTGGGTTTCTCCTCTACTGAAGAAAATGGCTAGGTTTTCTTTAATGAAACAGTTCCCCCTTTTATAATTAGTATGTGAAATGTTTTTGTTTGGATTAGTGGGTAATGGCATAAAGGTAATGGTGAGAAGTTGTTTGTGCTTCAGAATGTGTATGTCTTATTGTGTGTGTCTTCTGAAAAAGTTATTGTACTATGCACTTTTGTGTGAAATGTATTGGTTTCGTCTTGACTGTTTTGTTTTAATGCAGTGCACTGTTATTGATTTTTTTTACTACAACGAAAGTGAATGAGTGGAATTGATGTGATTTAATGTGCCTTTGTTAGCTTGCTTTTTCCTTTGTTTTATGTATGGTTTGTGGATGGTTGCTTACTACTCTGTCATGTACAGAACTATCTGCATTGCTAATGTTGCTGCTATGACTGGTGGTATGAAACACATTGCTAGATTTAGTTAATGATCATTGCTTGGATGATATGTGCCAAGTCTTCTCAAGATCTGCTTGCTTGAATGCCTTGCCATGTTTTGTCTGCATTGTTGCTGGACTGCTATGTTGCTATAACTGCTGCAAGTTCTTTGTTAAGTTGTTGATGAATGTCTTGCGGCTTGATGTGAAGCCATTATTTTTGTATTGGTAATGCTAATGGTTTGATGTGAATATTTGTAGGTTGTTGCTACGACTTGATTGGGAAAGTTTGCTGCAGGTTTGTGTTGGAATGGTTTGCAGCAATCAAAAGCTTGCACCTCTGCCTCTGAATTATCACAACTGCTAGAATGATGTTGATGATGATATCATGTGAAATAGCTAGATTGTATATGATATTGCCTTGCTGGTGTTATTATTGTGCAGGCTTGTTTATATGTTGTTGTTGATATTATGACATTGGCTGTTTTTAATAATGTAAGGTTGTTTTTTATGTTTATGTAAGGCTGCTATGATTGATGTCGTTTTGATGCTTTGCCATGCCATGTTCTGAAAATGAAGATGCTAACATTGTTGTGAATTTTGATGATGTGATGTTGTTAAAGTTGTTGCTTATTGTTGTTGTGCATTGCTGCAGATTATGATGGGCTGCTGAGCACATTGCTTTAGGATGCAAGAGGAAAACCTTGGAGGTACAATATGGAAATGGCTAAAGGAAGTACATGAAGCATGGGAACATCATAACAAGGGCTTCCAAGTTTCAAGATCTTTTTCCCTCCTTGATTCAAACCAAGTATTGTAGCATGTAGCATACCATGTAATGGTGATTAGGATATAATATGGTTCAATGCTTATAAGGACATATGCTTATGTACCATGCTTGTAAATGAGAACCTTACTTATGATCATGCTTATGTAATGGAACATAACTAAAATGATTCATTTTAAATATGGTAAATCAAAGTTCAAATAAAATTTCTCTTGTTTGGCAATGTATGAAATGTTTGTATGAAATGGACACCAGTTGATTCGTTGACTTTGGTCAACTGGTTGACTAAAAAGTCAATAGTTGACAAAAACTCAACTTAGGTTAGAATGATGTAATTTAATGTACAATGCTTATGATGAAGGAAATGTATTGTATGAATGAATCCAAATGATGAACAAGACTTGTAATCAAAGTAATCCACGTGACTTATACTTGGAAAATGAATCTTGTATCACTGCCTAAGCCATGCCCTAAGATGAACTGGAATTAATGGATCCCTAATGTAACTTGTAAGTGGAATAAAAGATTACATGAACTAAGATGATATGCATCACAATGAATGGATGGACAAACATCAATCAAACCAATGCAATACCTAGTCAAGTGTTAATCAAGCACACACCAATGCAGTGAACCAGATGAATGAAGAATGAGCCTCAAATGGATCAAAGAATCTTGATGGATCCAAAACCCTAGATGCAAGGTGGTCCTGGTTAGTAATGCAAGAGGCATAGGGGGATTAGGGTTTTTATTCTTGGTTAGTTTATGCTAAGATGTTATCAAGGAAATCCTAGTTATCCTAAGGTATAATCACCATGCCTTGAGTCTATATAACATTACTTTTGGTTATGAATGCTAATGCAAATGTAGTGATGAGATGATGAATGTATGCATATGTAGTAGGACTATGGACCAGATGAAAGTAGTATAAAAGGTAGGGTAAATTTTGGGGTATGACAGTTGCCCCTATTTAATCTTCTCGGACCTGAATGTATGGATAGCAACGACTTTCACACATTCAAGGTTGGACAGAATTAAATACAAAAATGTACAAAAACTTTCCCTACTAGGAATGAACGAATATGAGATCATGTGTATTTGTGAGAAAGTGTTTATTGAATTGAAAATAGGCTTTGATATGAAGCCATCTGCTGAGGGTTGAATATCGTATTTTGTTGTGGGAAACAAAGCAAATAGGAAGGAGATGCAATGATATGCAATGTGAGTATCCCTTCCAACGATGAACTTCGCTGGTAATGATGATTGAGATATTCCTGCAGGATTTCGGGGATTTATGCATTTACAAAAGGAAAATAACAAGGGTGTAATTGTAACTTTTATTCTTTTGCAAAAACCAGAGAGACGTCTTACAAAAAGGTAAGCATGGCTTGGTTGGGGAGAAAGGCCCTTTGTGCGTGAGGCAATGAGAATGCTATGATAGTTAAAAGGATTTTTCACTATGAAAGGTAGGGGAGACTTTCAAAAGGCAAGGGAGGACATGACTTTTTCTCATGCAAAACGCAACGAGAAACTTAATGACAAAAGGGTCAAGGAGAAAGTGATGTGGGGAATAACGACTTAGCTTGGGATAAGTTTCTCATACAAAAGGTAATGAGAACTTTATCAGTCAAAAGCCGATTAATAATTTTCCTATATAAAAGGTATTGAGAACATCTTAACAAAAGGTTAAGAAAGGGATATAGATTCTGCTGGGGGATAAATTTCTCATACAAAAGGTAATGAGAACTTATTACCATAAGACTAAGAAGAGAATGAAATATTTCTTAATACGAAAGGTAATGAGATCTTATTAGGAAAAGGCTAAGAAGACAAATACCAATCGGGTTGGTCTTCTCATACAAAAGGTATGAGAACATCTTAACAAAAGGTTAAGAAAAAAGATGATGATTTCTCAATACGAAAGGTAATGAGAACTTCTTAGCCTAAGACTAGGAAGATAGAAGAAAATGATTTCTCAATACAAAAGTTAATGAGAACCCCTTAGTAAAAGGCTAAGAAGGCAAAATATTTCTCAATACAAAAGGTAATGAGAAGTCCTTAGGAAAAGGCTAAGAAGACAAAAATTTGTTTTCTCATGCAAAAGGCAATGAGAAGTTCTTAATAAAAGATTAAGAAGATGATGTGAGTATGATTTGATCTCTCATGCAAAAGGCAATGAGAATCTTCTAACAAAAGGCTAGAAAGAAGTCAAGATAAACTACCAAGAGGTAGGAAGAAGTAGTATGAGGCAATCCTGCTGGGGATGCTCAAGAGTCTCGTGATAACGTTATTAATTGGGGAGGAAGAATATCTCAACAGATAATTCTTTTATGCTTGAGAGATACCTCCATGTAATTATGCATGTTTATTCTGCATGACATAATGCTCCACCTTGATGGAATATTCTACATGTTTCATGATGCAATGATATGTAATGATTATTATTCAAGAAGTTGATGCAGTTTATGCAATGGTCTGGGTTTCATGGTTGCCAAGTATGATTGGGCTTTTGGTTTAGATTTTCAGGGTAAGAATATGACTTCCCGACATCATGGTCCTTCAGACACTATGATGATCACCTAGCAAAACTAGGATTGGTGATATCCAATGTTGCTCATTATGGGGGACCTTCTAATCAGGTTTTGTCCAGGAATTCGTACGACATCTTTGTGTACTGAATACCTTGTTCAGAAACTGCGGTTATCCTTCAAGCATTTTTAAAAGAAAAGTAACTTTTTTTATTTTCTCTAAATACTTCTATTGTTGTTCCCTAAAGTTTCCAACGCATTGTTTATTAAAAAATAAAATCACACTTTTTTTGCAAACAAGCAGAAAAAATAAAAATTGAGCACATTTGATGAAAATATTTTTTCCAAAACAAGAACACCACTAACAAGTTAGTAACAAAGAGATTAAAAACACAAGTATTTTTTATCTTGGTTCGCTTAAAACTCAAAGCTACTTCAGTCCACCCGCCAAGGTGATTTTTCCTTATACATAAGGACTTAATCCACTATAATCAACATATTACAATAATCACAAAGAATATCCTTCTTTGTCTTCTCAAGGATCCAACTATACTCCAGTCTCCTTAAGGACTCACAAAGAATAACCTTCTTCATCTTCTCAAGGATAACCTCCTAAAGGAATCAAACAAACAATTTGAATAATATTTTGTGTGTTACAAGTTGCTTCTATACAAGCATATTTTACACAAATGATAAACAAACACTTATAGAAATATTGTATACAAAAGAATGCTAGCTTTTCACAAAGAAACAGACTTGTCAAAATATTGTATCACCGACGTTTTCTTCAAGTCTTCAAGTCTCACTTATATAGCATAAGAAGAAGACCGTTGAAGGACAAAATAGGGAAAGCTCATAGAGCGATTGTCCACTGTTGGATGGTGAAAGGAGTATTATTGCATATTGTCCTTCTCCCATAAAATCAATGACGTGTGTGATGTATAGTAATGTCCTTTGCCCATGCAATCAGGTAGTGGAAAGGATATTTGATTTGTACTATGTATTATTTGATCACGTTCCTATTTGATCTTATCTTCAAGTTCATTGGAATCTAATGAGAGTTGATGAAGCATGAAATGAAGAAACATAGAGCTGGCATCAGAAACTTTAGAATATTTGGTCAGAACCCTGACAGTGTTAGTAGTTTGACTTTAGATCTTTACTATCTTCAAAATCTTCAGAGTCTTCAGAATCTATAGTCAGAACCTTGATAACCTCAATCGTCTTGCTTGAGATCTTCAAAATCTTCATCTACGTAACACAACTTCAGAAACTTACCATTCTTTAGAAGCTTTGGTGATCAGAGTCACGTACAGAAGCATGAACTAAGAGAACATTCCAATAACAATATAACATTTCCTCAGAAGCTTCTCAGACGTGAATCAACACAGAAGCAAAAAGATCATTGCAGCAACTACATTTAATATCTTCTAAAACTTCTAGTAATCGGCACAAAAGCGTATTTGGAACTCATTATTTAGAAACTGATGACGTTGCATGTCATATACTCAGAATTAGAACATGTTGTTAAAGCTACACAATAATAAACTATTAGGGTACCAATATTGTTCTCACACAAATACAACATTGTTATCATCAAAACTCAAGGTATAAATGTAGAACCAAATCTTGTTCTAACATATATCTTTTGCATACCACAGTCTCTTACCTTTCATATCCCTAACTTTTGCTTAGATTTCCCTTTCGGATTTTCAGTCTACCAGGATACCCATTTTTTCCTAAGTTACCCTCGGGGTGATCAACTTAGAGGGCTCTTTATTTCTTATGATTTTATCCCTAATTTTTGCCTGGACCTTTCTTCTTGTAGTCCACCGGGATACCCATTTTTGCCTAAGTTTCCCTTTAGGGTGATCAACTTAGCGGGTTCTATTGTTTCTTCTGATTTTATCCCTAATTTTTGCTTGGACCTTTATTCTTGTAGTCCACCGAGATATCCAATTTTGCCTAAATTACCCCTTGGGGTGTTTAACTTAACGGGTTATATTAGGCGAAGTATTTTTTAACTGTGTCTGCATTCACCGGAGATGGGAGATCTTCACCGTCAATAGTTGATAAGATTAAGGCTCCTCTAGAGATTACCTTTCTCATGATGTATGGTCATTCATAATTAGGTGTCCATTTTCCCCATAGGTATGTATTAATCGACATAATCTTTCTTAACACGAAGTCTCCAACCATAATATTTTGAGGACGAACTTTCCCGTCGAATACCCTATTCAATCACTTCTGATATAACTGACCATGACAGATAGCTATTCTCATACCCCCAAATTCACCTCACCTTCATATCATCTTCATAACCCTAATGCATAAGCATACATTTATCATTCATCATCTCATTTTCATTTACACTCATAAGAAAATGAAACATAAACCCAAGGCATGATGTTCATATCTAAGAACCATCAAGGTCTCTTGATCATGTTGGGGGGTGTCCAAGCCACCCTAAACCCTAATTGCTTCTTCAAGCACTCCTTAATCTTGTGAGACTAGATAAGTCATTCCATTCATTTATAAAACCCTACTTAGGGTGGTGAGCTTTGATTAGAAGTTTTTCTTCTTCTTCTGGTGATCCATGGACCTCAACCCTAGTCCCTTGATCCATTGTGATTTGTACAAGTCATCATTTGACTTTGCGCCTTGGCCTTGCTCTTCAGAAACCCTAATATCCAAACATTGGTTATGCATCAACCTCGTGAAGCTACTCCAAGACACTACATCATCCACCCCAAACCCTAGTTTGTGTGACTTTTGCTTTTGAGGATCCTTTTGGTATAAGAAACCCTAAATTGTGCCCCTTTGCTTATATGCCTTGGCTTTTCATTTGTTCACCTCATCAGAATGAAAGAACACTTTCCTGATTAACCTTTTGAAGTACTAGAGTGATTTTCAATCAGAATCTAGTTTATCTTTAGAAGTTGCTTGATGTTATCTAAAGAACTTGTTTGTTAACATTAACATTCTGACGAGCCTCACTTCAGAAGCTTTATTGAGTTATTTTGAAGACGCTTTAGAGCTGGTTGTCTTCATCCAAAACTTGAATTCTGGTTCTCTTTGAAATTCTCTTTCAGAGCTAGATTTCCTTTGAAGAGCTCTTTGAAAAGAGCTTTCAGAACCTAGTTACGAATTCTTCTTAAAGAAAGTTGATTTCTAAGTCTGATTACTGTGTAGGAAATTGTTCCTCATAGTTAAATGCTAATGCCAAAAAATTCTAATTCTTCAGAACTTGATGCAAAGTACCCAAAGTTCTAATTTTAAAACATGGTTATTAATTCCTTGAATTCTCAATCATCAACATGAAGGATTTACGGACTCAGATAGAAGACCATTTCATTAGAAACTGGTAACTTGTATTTTGATCTTTGAAGCTTCATGAAAGCTTCTGATGCTTAACCATTATGCCTTAAGAATTTAACCCTGAAAAACAGTTAACAAACTATTCTTCGAAGTAGTTGTTGGCAGAAAACATTAAACAATGTTTGGGTCTTTAGTTAGGATTTTAGGTACATCAAAAAATAATCATGTATCTTCCCCTTAGATATATTTCTCCCCCTTTGTCATTAATCAAAAAGACATAGACAAAATAATAAAATAATTAAAGAGAAACACTTTTCATTGAATAATGCCAACATGCAGAAAAGATGCAAATAGAAACATTAAAAACAATTTTTAAAAAAAAGTGCTAAGGGTTTTGAGGAGGAGGCAGAGGAAGTCTGGATAGGATCAACTGAAACATCATATTGTGTTTGTTCAGGCGCTCTTTGACCAACACATTATCATCTTTGATTTCCTAAATGGTCTTCTGAAGCACATTAGGAATATCTCCAAATGAAATTCCAACAGATTGTTGAGAAATAGAAGCTTCAACTTGTTGAGTCTCAGAAACAACTATATGAGCATCAACTTCTTCCATTATGCAGTCCTGATGTCCAAAAACTGCTTCAGCATCCTGAGTAACTTCCTCATTCACTTCTTGAATTACTTCCTTAACCTCTAGAGCAAGAAGACACAATTGGGAATTACATAGCTTCCAGATTCCCATTAAGGAAATAAAACCAAAACGGAAGTTTCTTTCAGATACTTTATACCCAAAGTTCTTTAGCTTTGAGATCTTAGAATTAATCCACCTTTAGTAGGCTTCCCAAGCAGAATCACTCTCAGCCAGATTTGCTGAAGAACGAGTGATTGTCATTGCTTCATGCAGAAGGCTTCTTGATTCAGATTCAAACTTCCTCAGAATCTTACCATTGTTAGGAGAGGGTTTGGGTGGTTTGTTGAAACTAATAGTGAGGTTTATTATGGTTTCATCAAGATCAGGACCAAAAAGTGTTGGAAGTGAGGAGAAAGTCATTAGAGGTGTTTCTGGATCAGATATTACTAGTTCCGGTTCAGAGTTGAGAATGCCCTCAGGAGTACCCTCAGACATATGGTCTCTAGAATATCTCGAAGGATATGTTCTAGGGTTGTTCTATCAGAAACAGGTGGAGGTGAAGTTGGTGAAGTTTGTAATTGTGAAGGAGATGATGGTATCTGTTGATTTTGTTGTTGTGATAGACTGTCAGAAACTTGAGGAGTTTCTGTAACAGGTTCTATAATGGGTGTTTTTGGAGGAGGTGGAAGTAAAATTGGTTCAAATATTTGTTGGGAAAATATAGAGATGGGTTGAGAAGTGAGAGGTGGCTGGATTGGTAAGATCCTTTCGGAAACATTAGAATCAGAAAACAAATGGAGTGTTAGGTTCAGGAAGCTTACCAGAAGTAGTGTCAGAAGCTCTTGAAGATTTTCGGGAAACTCTAGACGTATCCTTCAAAAGCATAGCTTTCTGGCGCTCACTGAGAGGCACTTCATCTTCATCCAGAAGGACAACAACTTTCTTCTTCTTCTTCTGAGGCCTTGAAGATCCTTATCCCTTAGATTCCTTCTTCCTCTTCCCATGAACATCTGGATATGTTTCAGATAGATTGAAAGGATCAACCATTAGATCAATTCCATCCTTCTGACAGCTTTCCATATAGGCCATAAGAATTTTCGGAAGATCAATCTTAGTGAAGATTGGGAAGTTGTCTACTTTAGTCCTCGTTCCACAAATATCATCCTTTGAGGGAATGAAATATGACCTTACAACCTTAGAAATGAGACTCATGCTCTTGATATTCTTCCCCCCAAAATATATTTCCAGCGTCCTTCACAAGTTTATCAGTTAAGCCACTGACCAGAAGGTCATCCACAAGACCATTCACAAAGAATGTCAGAAATGAGCCTTCCATTTGGGATGAACTTGCTTTTGTTCTTCTTCGAAGATCCACCAGTTCTAGATTCTCTGATAGAATCCCTCATGAACTTGAACAATATAAAAGGAAGTCCTAGCTTGAGATCCTTCTCCAGAAAGAACAACATGAACTTCTGACGTGTGTTGACATAGTCAAATCTGTTGGTGTTGAGCCTATGGTGAATGCAACCCAAAATGATCTTAAACCATACTCTTTGGTTGTTTGTTAAATCCTTAACACTTAGACCTTTATAATCCTCAAGGTTTGTTCCAACTTTGAAGATGATAGGAGCGATAACTGCTTCTCTCTTAGCATTGATCTTGGCACTATGAATCCTTTTACCTTTTCCATGGTGAGAGATTAAGTCAACAATGGATTTCTCAGTAATGACAATCTTCCTGTTCATGACATGGAAATTTATTGTTTTCTTTTCAGCATGGGCATGCACCCAAAACTGCTTCACCAAAACTGGGTACACCAGACTAGTTAGTCTTTTAAAGAAAGTCTTCCATCCTTGAAGTTCCAAAGTTTCAGAGAAGTCAAACCCATTGTCCTTAATATTCTTAAAGTCCACAATTGTTTCATAATAGTACCATCAACTCACTAACTAGAGTGTTAAGAGTCAACTCATGGATCCCTTCCATGATGGAATGATTTTCATCAGCCATGGAAAGACTGGGAGAGAGTTGTTGTTGAATCGGTTGTTGTTGAGTAGCCATTCATGAAGATGAAGGAGAGAATGAACAGTTGCAAAGAGTTGTTTTAGGTTTGAAAGAAGAAAGTGTATGAATATTGTGTGTGTAGTGTGAAAATGTGAGTGAAGTGGGTTTATATAAAAAAAATTGCAATGATGACAAGGTAAAAATTTGCAGTCATATGGGGAAGCGTAAGAGTTTTAAACCTAATTCCAAGAATTATGAAACCCAGTGTGTCACGCTTTCATCACGCATACTCAGAAAGTGGGACAACTGTCACCACTTAGAACCACATGAAATCAAACGATATGACAACCATTTAATGCAACGACTTTTCAAAATCAAGAAGATAAATTGATAAGAATGCTTCTGATCAGAACCTTTCTGATTCATGAAACTTCCTTACTTTAGAAAGCTCATGTTTCAGAGTCAACAAATAAGATTCTCAGAATCTAATCTAGAATTCTAAATACTTAAACATTCTGAAATATATACTTTCATTCTTGACATAAGTCCATAAATACGTTTTTCAAAATGAAAATGAATCCATCTTCAACAAGAGGTTTTGTAAAGATATCAGTCCATTGATGGTCTGTATCAACAAATTTTAGATGAAAAATACCCTTCTGAACATAGTCATGTAAAAAGTGATGTTTAATTTCAATATGCTTAGCCCTAGAATGCAAGATTGGATTCTTGGATAAACAAATAACATAAGTATTATCGTAGAGAATATAAGTGTTACTCTCAGATATCTGATAATCTTCCAGCTGAATCTTCATCCAAAGTATCTGAGTGTTGCATCCAGAAGCTGTGATGTATTCAGCTTCGGCTATTGATAACGCAATTGTTGACTGTCTCTTGTTGGACCATGAGATCAAGTTATCTCCCAGAAATTGACAACTTCCAAAAGTACTTTTCCTTTCTATTTGTCTCCAGCATAGTCAGCATCACAATAGCCTACTAATTTGTATTCACTTGATTTTCTGTAAAACAAACCAAGGTTAGTAGTACCTTCTAGATACCTAAAGATTCTCTTATCAACAGTTATGTGAGTTTCCCTAGGGTCTGATTGGAAGCGAGCACATAAGCAGACACTGAATAAGATACCAGGTCTAGAATTGGTTAGAGAAAGGAGAAATCCTACCATGCCTCTGAATAGCTTCTAATTTACCTTAATGCTTACCTCTTCTTTCTCCATAATACATGTAGGATGCATCAGAGTCTTTGTTTGCTTACATTCTGAGAAGTTAAACTTCTTAAGAAGTTCCTTTGTATATTTGCTTTGATGAATGTATGTTCCTTCTGATCATTGATCAATATGGATTCCTAGAAACAACTTGAGTTCTCCCATCAGACTCATTTTAAATTATGCTTGCATTAACTTACCAAAATAGTTGCACAATGAAGCATTAGAAGAACCAAAAATAATATCATCAACATAAATTTTCATAACCAGAATATCATTCTTAAAGGTTTTGCAAAAGAGAGTTGTGTCCACTTTTCCTCTGGTAAAATTATTTTCCAAAAGGAAGTTACTTAGTTTATCATACAAAGCTCTGGGAGCTTGTTTCAGACTATATAACGACTTTTTCATTTTAAAAACAAAGTTAGGATTTTGAGATCTTTCAAAACCAAGAGGTTGATGCACATATACTTCTTCAGAAATATATACATTTAAGAATGCACTCTTAACATCCATCTAATAAAGGATGATGTTATGATTGACTACAAATGAAATTAAGAGACGAATAAACTCTAACCTGGCAACTGGAGCAAAGGTTTCTGTATAGTCTATACCTTCTTGCTGACTATAACCTTGTGTTACCAGTCGAGCCTTGTTTCTGTCAACCTCACCTTTCTCATTGAGCTTGTTTTTGAAGGCCCATCTAGTTCCAATGACATGGAAGCCTTTTGGTTTTTGAACAAGATCCTAAACATCATTTCTGGTGAATTGATTCAATTCCACTTGCATAGCCAGAATCGATTCATTATCTAAAAGAGCTTCATTAATAGATGTGGGTTTTATCATATATACCAAACCTATAAGAGTCTCTTCATAAGGTTTGAATGAAGATCTAGTTCTGACTGATGCATTTTTATCTCCCAAAATTAGTTCTTCATAATGAGGGGTTCTTGATTTACTCTTCTTCTAATGAGTTGGACCAACGAAAACTTCTGGTTGAGTCGTATCTGAGTCGTTTGCTTCAGATTCTTTAGCTTTGCCTTCTTAGTCCTTTTCTCCATAATCATTATCCTTGGATTCTGAAAGATTGACCTTCAAATCTGCAAATTTCTCAATTAGCTTTGACTTTTTAGGGTCAAGCTTATTATTGAGTCTAACATGAATTGATTCTTCAATAACTCATGTTTTAGTGTTAAAGATTTTGTAGCCTTTGGAGCGTTCATAATATCCTAACAGTAAACACTTTTGTGCTTTAGAATAAAACTTGTCAATATTCTCTCTAACATAAAACATTCACATCCAAAAGGATGAAAGTAAGAAATTTGGGCTTTCTGTTCTTCCATAATTCATAAGGAGTCTTAGCCAGAAAAGGTCTGATAAAAATGCTATATTGAATATAACATGTTGTGTTAACTGCTTCTGCCCAGAAATACTTAGTCGTGTCTTTTATTGGATCATGGTGCGAGCCGTTTCTTGCAACGTCCTATTCTTTCTTTCTACAACTCCATTTTACTGTGGATTTCTAGGACAGGAGGAATCATGGGAAATGCCATTTGAGTAAAAAATATTTTCAAAATGTTTATTTTCAAATTCACCACAATGATCACTTATGATTCTAACTATTTTGTAATTTATTTCTGTTTGCACTAGTGAGTAGAAACTAGAGAACAAAAATGTGACGCATCCTTGTGTTTCAAGAACTTTACCCATGTCCAACGACTATAGTCATCAACGATGACTAAACCATACTTCTTACCATTGATGGATAAACCTTCAATTTGAGGGAATAAACCTGAGAATTTACTTTGGAAATTGAGTTGGAATCTCACTGTTTTGAGATTCAAAACTCCAAGGATCCAAGACCTTTTGTGCATTCTAATCTACTTCTGCAAGCATCCTGAGCAAGATCAAGCACGAGCCTAAGCAAGAACAATTGAATCCAGACCTGCATTGAAGGTATTTTTTAGAAAATTTCATCTCTTCTATTCTCACTCAATTCTCCATAATTCTCTTGGATCCTTGGTTGTATGAATTCCTACCAATGTAGGCAACAAGATTGAGTTGCTTTGAGGTCAAATCGAAGTAACTCAGATCATGCACCTCAAATTTCAACTCCTTGTATCTCTCAATATACTTGGAGTTAGGATGAGTTGAGGTCAGATTCGTGCTCAGTGTCATTTTTACTTTAAAATCATGTCCTTCTTTTTAATTTTAGTGATGGTTATGATTGGAACAGTCCGGTGAGGCTCGCCTGAGAAGGAGACCGGAGCTTTGCTCCGGTGATGTGTTGGCAAGGTCTAGAGCCACATTATTTGTTTGAATTAATCTAATCAAGAGCGTTAGTGTGAATGACCTTGTTTGTGGCGCGCTGACTAGAGTCCATCAGGGATTGCGCATTTATGGCCACTTGATCTGCCACCTCAATTAATGAGGGAGATCAAGTGGTCCACGTTTTTTCTGATTATTTGATTTTCATTTTATTTGTGTTATTTTCATTCATTCATATTAATTTTAATATTGATCCAAAAAATATGAGAGTTTCACCAAAAAAATTTAAATAAATTCCTCTTTCATTTTCTGAATTAAAATTATTTTTTGGATCATTATTAATATTTTTCATGATTTAATTGATTTTGTGAATATTTTTAATTGTTTAAAAATAGTTTTAAGTTTCAAAAAATAATGAATTTTTTTCTCCAAGGTCCTTTAACCTTGTTTGACCTATGATAAATCTCATGGCCATTTCTTTGGTGTTTTGATGAGGTTTTAGGAATTTGGCAAACCATAATTTAATTTAATGCATTTTTTAATTGTTTTTAATTGATTAAATGCCAAATAAATTGTGTTGAGCTTCTATTATTGACCTGTTGAGTCAAGATCATTGGATTTAGAGGATTGATGAAATGTACATTTCATCTCCCAAAATGAATGAATGATCTTAATTTGGTAAAAATCCTCCTTTGACCAATTTGTGTTGATTCCATTCCCCGTCCCTCTTCATCTCATTCCCCTTCTTTATTCATTCATGTCATGGACCTATGATATCTCAATATCCTAAGGCTAGTTGATTGCAAAATCAACATGAGTATGGATGAGATTAGGTCCACCACTTTGCATATTCTTTTTGTGTGTGGTATGTTTTATGAGTATATTTCATTATACTATGTCTCTAACATGCATTAACACCAAAATTCTATTGTCCGGCCTCAAATAGTTATGACTTCTACATAAGTCCAATTACGACTGCTTAACAAAGCGCTAAATTTGTGACACAAAAGGCATAGCATTCTAGTAAGTGAGATTGTAAGTCTCCCCTCTTTCATGGTATTGTGTGGGAACTCACTACGCCAAATAAGGGAAAAGAGGGTGGTTATTTTGGCCTATAACAGCGCTTTTAAGCGCCCTCTAAAGTGGCGCTGGCATAGGTAAAGACAGCGCTTTATTTTCCTGGAGAAAGCGTTGTCTAAAGTGGCCCTTTAAGGGCCACATTATAGTGCGCTTTCAGAAAAAAGCGCCCTCTGGAGTGGTCCATAAAGGGCCACCTTAGAGGGCGCTTTCTGGACAAAGCGCCCTCTAAAGTTGTCAATGTAAAGTGTTTAGAGGGCGCTTTCTGGACAAAGCGCCCTCTAAAGTTGTCAATGTAAAGTGTTTAGAGGGCGCTTCCTACAGAAAGCGCCCTCTAAAGTGTTAGTTATTTTAAAAAAAATTGTTTGAAAAACAGTGGATATTTAATTGGGAACCTGTTCGCATGCTGCAAAAGTGTAAAATTCATATTGATTTCATCCTTCAATCCAATGTTATACACTATTAATCCATTGATATATACAACATGAATTCATTTATATACAACATTAATCCTCCATATATACAACATTAATATATGATTCTTTGATCAACAATATACAACAACATATTCATGATTTAGTAAAAGTACAACAACAATATACAACATATATACAACAACAGCATACAACAACAACATTCCATACATATATGTACAACAATATACAACCTAGTTATATGATTCTTTGATCAACAATGAATTGACACAATTCATCCTTCATTTCATCCAAATGAGCTCTTGAGTAAGATTTGTATTCCTCAAAGTACTACAATTAAGAGAATAAAACATATTCATGATTTAGTAACAAATTAGATGAAATATCCGATAATATTAAAATAAACCCTAAGTCATTATTCCATACCATTTTTGGGATGTCTATACGATTCAACGCAATGATATCTCTCATAAATCTCAATACAAAAAATCCGCAATCGACCGAATTGTTTTGTTGAGGACACTACACAGAAAAACAAACAATATATATATATATAGTTAATTTCTTACAAACACTATTATAAGCAAAAAAACAAACACTATTATAAGCAAAAATAAGATACTTAATATATACCTGAACTTTGACCCAGGTAATGTCCTTCCTATTACGATAATTCTTTTTCGATCTAAATTTTAGTATTGCTCTAACAAAATAAAAACGTATATTGAGATCAATCTGACAGACATGATTAAATATACAAATACACACGAATATTTAGGGGAATTTCACTTACGCGTCAACCGTCTTCTTCATACTCGGATATTTACTCCAATCACCCGATAACGAATCGAGATAATACACCATTAGTCTCGAAAGATCCATAGCAACCAACACCCAGTGACCACTGTAAAATAAAACAAAAATTTAGATGCATGAAAATTTTCTACGTAAAAGATATACATAGATTAGAATGAAATTATTAGAAAGAAAATCTAACCCGTTGCCAGAATTAAACGGTAAAAAATACAAACTGGGTGTAGTATTATCGCCGGCCGCCATGAATCTATTGACTAGTTCATTCTTTACGGATGTTGGATTTTTCGTTATAAACGTTGTGTTGATACGGGAAGCAGCAATAAAATTGAATCGGTTACACAATTCAGTTCCCCGCATCAATGTTACATACATATACCTTAAATAGAAACATAATAAACATTAGACTACTCATTGAAATGTGTAAATAAATTGTTCAACTAAGTAAATAATAGATTGATCGGAGTACCATATGTATGTATGAATGACAGCGATGCCCAATTCTTCGTGTTCAAAAAGTTGTTGCATGTCCTCCTTTGCAATTATTTCGGAATGAGCAATTCCGAAAACACCTTCATCAAAATCTACACTACGGATGGCGCCGTGCATAATATCAGACTCTTCCACCATTTTCTCAAGACGCATCATAATTTGAGATTTTGTCCCGGACGTCGTTGGAATATCCTTACCAGCTTTTTTCAACTTTCGACCGGGAACCTAAAAATTCATATAAATTAAATCATGACTTTTTGTGATGCAACAGAATCGTTGCGTATATAATTCAATGGGTATATATATTTGTACCTCTTTTTGAGATGCAACCGACTCGATGCGTCTTGAAATCCCTTTACCAGCTTTATGTGTGGGTCTTGTAGGAGTCTAACATTACCATGTAATAAGGATTGATTAAATATCATAATTGTAGCTGAGTTGAAATGTGAGTACTAAATATTCATAATCATTTAGAACATATATACCTCGGCATCTGGGAAAATTAGATCTGACGGCCATCCAACAAAGGATCCGACTGCATCTCGCATCAACGTTGTCTCTGAAACAACGTCAGGTAATGGTAGAAGCGCGTCGGTATCTAATACAAGGTCAACCGAAACTTTCATATATCCCACCGGGAGGGGATTATGGTGAAGTAATTCACCCGAAGTGTTGCGCACTTTTCCCTTGCCAACTATGCGATAAGTTGGTGACGATAGATACAACTGACAAGGTGTAATGCCCTAAACCAATAATAAATGTTATTGTTAACGTGTATATGTGTCAAGTAAAAAAGTGCTATTTTAATTTCATAATAACATATATAATTACCTCGGGAAATTTCGGTTGACAATTGATACTAGCTCGGTCACTAGTATCTTTTGCCTCGGAACCGCACCTTTCCTCTCTATACCTTGCATTCTCCTTTTGCAGTTCGACTACTTGTGCCCTTAACTCCGCCAAGGTCTCCATCACCTCTTTGTTGGTAGGATTTTTTGTTTTTGGTTTTTTATAAAATGACGACGGAGTCACACCAAAACCCTTACCCCTCACACGACCGGAATACTCAGGAACATTTAGTACTCGACTAAGTACGCTCCTGCAATCCTGGACCTCGGTTGAAGGTAAGGTTTGGGATAAAGTCTCCTGAAATATTATTAGAGGAGATTAAAAATGAATTATATGTCTAACAAAATTTTCGATATAATTAAAGAAATAATGTTACATATACTTACACATTCGTCATAAACATTTTGAACCGCTTCAACGACAGCCCCATCCTTCCCAACCCGAGCAGCCTTCCACAATACGTGCTCCGGAAGAGATGTTGCGTCACTTTTCTCCTCGGCTAGCTACAAATTGAATCAGATTATAAGATCATCAATTATAACATATTGTGACAATGTATAAGCTCATAGCATTTGAATATACTCACAATTCTTTGTTGTAACCGTGCATATCCCGTACGCCCTTTTTTGTACGGATACGCGGGTTTTGATGCCCTTTTCCGATTTTTGTCGCTTACTTCCTGGATAAAAAAGTTTAAGGCATATTAGAACCAAGTAACTTAACAATTGTATAATACCATGATTAATAGACATTACATGGAATTTTTCGTTTCTTCGTTTGGCGACAAAGTTATCCCATTCTTCGGCTGAAATAATCTCCGCATACTTCATTGGCCGTTCTGCTTCAACAAAGTTTCCTTCCTCATCCTTGAGAAATTTGTTGGACAAAAAGGATCGAAATCCTCGGAGTCTTTTTCCGGCCAATTGAATACAATATTTTTGCCGGCTTTCATCAATGTGAAAGGATCTCTAAAAAACATACAAATGGAGTGTGTTATTATAAGTAATATTATAACAATATATGGTCAACAAATAGTCAACAAAAAAAACATATAATAATATATGGTAAGTACCTGTATCTCGGACCATATTTTTTCTTTGCCAACCTTCAATTCCGGACTTCTCCAATTATCACATGTAATCGGAATATGTTGTCGAACAAGGGAACCAATGTAACTTGCCAACATTGAACCGTTAGGCTCAATTAGTTGGTCTTCAACACTCCAATGTACTTCGAATTTTTCACCCTTGTCTCTTGCACGAATGATTGACTTCATAACAGTCAATCCTCGTTTGATTTCTTTTTCAACATTGTTACGTGATCCACTCGCGTCATGGGTATCGTCTTGGTTAGCCATTTTATCTGTAATATAGAAATGATTCAATAAGACCCAAGTAAGACAATGACCATATTCGTGAAGCTACACAAAAAACACATTCATATACCTTCCATTTCTCTCATGTTACAACAATCTAAACTCTCTCTTTTTTTCATCATTATTGAATACAAACTCACACACACCTACTGCATACAAAAGACCAATGCAAACTTATGGTGTTTGGAACATGAACAAACTTGCATCCATAATCATCAAACTTCCAAGCACAAGCTCAAACACACTCCAAATGACATCAGTTTTCAATCAGAAATAAAAAAACCTTACAACAAGGTGCTCATGAACACCATATAGTGCTCGTTTGCCCTAAACAACATTAATCAACATAATGCACAAAATGTAAAACTCAGTTTAGAAAATGCCCTAATCAAACACCTGAAGAAAGTGAACGGTAACGATGGAGAAGAGAAATACCTTCAAGGTGACGGTAACGATGGAGAAGAAAGTGAACAGCGACGGTGGACACAGATAACTCAGTGAACGTGAACGCAGTAGCAGAAAAAGGCGACGACGACGACGACGGTGAGGGAGGGAGAACGAACGGAGGACGAGAGTAATCGCAGTAGAGAGTAATCGCAGTAGAGAGAAAACCCAGTTACATAAACGAAATAGCATATAGAAAGGGAAAATAAAGAGACATGCAGTATATATGTTATAATTTTAATGTTTAATAAAGGGGACCTTATAGGGCGCTTGTGTAAAAAAAAAGCGCCCTCTAAAGGGGGCCTAAGAGGGCGCTTCTAAAAGCGCTCTCTAAGGCTTTTCAAAAGCGCTTTATAAACTGGAAATGTACATGGACTTAGAGAGCGCTTTTTTAAAAGCGCCCTCTAAGGGTACCCTTAGAGGGCGCTTTCATAAACGCGCCCTCTATTGGTGTCCCTCCATTTCCTCATTATTTTTTCGCTTCACTTTAGAGGGCGCTTTGTTACAAAAGCGCCCTCTAAAGTGCGCTGTCTATTCCTCCTTATTTTTCTCTTCACTTTAGAGTGCGCTTCTTTAAGAAAGCGCCCTCTAAGGTGCGCTGTCTATTCCAGTTTTTGGCGTAGTGACTTGGCCTTTTTTCCTTCCTTTGGAAGATGTCTTGGTTCAAGGATCCATGCTTGTGACAAGTTGGTTGAGTGTTCTCCAAAGAATGACTTAAATAATACAAAAGCAAAAGCAATACTAACTTCTAATAAACTAACAACTAACATTTAATTTCAGGCCATTTACTTTTATGCACTTTAATTTCAAGCCTTTATTCATTTGCCATTATTCATACCATTAAATTTGTTTACTTAATGTCATTTTCACTTTGCTCATTTGAGCCATACTTTGTGAATATATTATGTATGTATATACTTGTTTGTATTTGTGGTCTTTTGACCTTAATGTACATAATAAGAACAAAAACCCTAAAAAAACATTTTTGTGTGGACTGTTGGATTTGATCTAAGACATTGGACTTATAATTAGGCAACACTCCCTATGCAAGGGACTTGGCCAATGCCAACTTTCATGAAAACCAAGTGCTTGTGAAGTGAACATTCATCTGATACAATATTGAAGATCCATTTGAGTTCATCTGCAACATGATCATATGCAAGCTGTTATTTTGAACCTGTGTTTAATGCTTCTTTTTGAAGCCATCTGATACATGAGGAATTTTGAAGAAGATCATGGAGTTGCTAAGCTTGGATGTGGCTATCTTTATTTGATGCCTTGTTCTTCATCTTTTTATTTGTGTATTGATATTGCCTTATTCTCAAGTCCAAGGGAAATTTGGATTTCTATATGACATTCTTGTCTATTGGATTGCAACCCATTGGTCAGATCTTTTCAACTCTCAACTTTTAAATTTGTGCTTAGGATTAGTCTCTTCATCTCCTCCCCATTTCTTTAATTTCAAAATCTCTCCCTCCTTTTTAAAATCTTCTTTGCTTGTGATTTCCAAACTTAGATTTATTGCAAATCAGAAACTTTGGCCTTATGCCATTGCATTTTTTTAACTTTCTTTCTTAAACAAACTTGTAAATGAACTTAACTATAATTGACTTAAAATTTCAAAAGCCAAAAAGAACTAACATTCATTCAAACCTTTTTAGGCCCTTTGTGCCTCTTTCAAACTTAAAATTTTGTTAAAAGTAACTCACACACTTTGAAATTGATACCACGAACTATGAGGTTTTGATCCCTCATTTTATGTTGGTACGTAGGCACAAGTCTGAAGGTCTTGTCAAACACAAAAATATAACTAATGAATTCTTTTCTCATCCCCCCACTCTATTTATTGCAAACATCATTTGTACAAAAACACATATGCACACAAGAAAGGGCTCCCTATGAGTACCTAGGACACTTTGGATGCTAACACTTTTGTAATACCTCAAAATTTGCCACCCCTCATTCATGCATTCATTTTTAGGTCATTTAACATTTCATATTGCATTTCATCATGTCAATCGGAACTAGATCCAAGAAGCTTGAATATCATCCAAGACACTTTGTGGGTCCTATCTGGGTGATCAGTCGACACAAGGGAATGGCTTGAGATACTTCTAACATGTTCAAATGGGGTCTATTCATCAGTCAAAACGTTAATCTTGAAGGAGAAAAAGTTTGTTCATGAGCTGTCATGCTCGCTAGGCGAGCAGAATGGGTCGCCTAGCGAGTCCCAAGAAAAGCCACCAGAATCACCCACGCTCAGAGGAATTTCTTGAACTGTCATGCTCGCTAGGCGAAGCCCATGCGTTTTGAAAATATATATATAAAAAAATGAAATAAATAAATAAATAAAATATAACAGAAAAATCTTGGACTTGGACCTCTCTCTTCTGAGCCCACAAAGTCACAAAAATCAGGTTATAAATTCTAGACTTCCATCTCCCAAAAAACCCTGGGAAAAAGATAGTGAGATAAGAGCTAACAGAGTTTAGAGCAACCTCTAGAGAATGAAAGGAACTCATCTGCAAATAGCCAATTCCATCTCATATAAACCCTCAGATTGCTTTGCAAACCCAACCGGGCAATTCAATTTCATTCGATCTCTCCAATCAGGTTTGCCCTATTTCTGCTACTTTATACTTTCAACCTGAAATTTTTGATACCCTTTTGATGCATGTGTTTGACAATAGGTTTAGGCCTCCTACACTTGGTTGCTTTTTGTGAGCTCTTTTTGTGAATTTTAATGGCATGATTCATGTGGTTACATTTTGATTTGGGGCAACTCTTGATTGCACCCCATCTTGTCACTCTAACCTGTTTGTTGAGTTTTTTGTGAGGGCTCACATTACTCCTGAAAGGATAGCTTGCTTGACATTCCACTTTATTTATGGGATACCATTTGGAGATTTATTCCGATTACCTGTATTGACTTGCCTTCTTTGATGGTGCCAGCTCGAGATATCTCTGGGTTTCTTATTTCTTTAGTTGTTATTACTTCGGATCTTTATCTGTGTGGTAGATCTCTTGATCCCTTTATCTTTCCCGCATTTTACCGCTTTCTTAGTTGGAAGACCTCAATAGGAGGCAATGTTTTCTTTTGTTTGTTTACTTTTGTGCCCAAAGACCTCCAAGAAGAGGCATCAGTGCTAAAGACCTCCTTGAAGAGGCAATTGACGGATAAAAGGGATTAGTAATCAATCCCCCGTTATTCAGTGTGTCGTTCTTTATGCTCGCACTACGTGTTGATGCTTCAGAACAAAAGCCCAAGATCTTTTGTCCGGTCAATCAGTGGAGAGGGTTCCACCTTTCTGAATCCCCACTTTTTGTCATAAGCTCACCCTAGCCAGGGTTAAGAGCTATGAGGTCTTATCCTCATTACCCTTTTGATCTGCTCACCCTTCCTTTTTTGCATGAGCATTCCTAAAACACAAACCAACTCATTGATTTTTCTTCTCCTAAGAACACGTTAACTCCTTCTACTACAGGCGAGTAAGTCTCCAAAGGTCGAGCATCCGGTAGATTGCGTAGTAACGTCGTTCATCCAAAAACACAACCCTTAACCCGTAGGTAGCCGAACTACGGCTTGCTCTGATTCTCATTCCAGATGAGATACGTAGGCATAAGACGCGATGTCTTAGCGAGCACACTCCTCTTTAACCCATAGGTAGCCGAGCTACGAAGACTCTGATTCTCATATTCAGATGAGATACGTATGCAGTGGATGCGACATCCGTGCGAGTCATTTTCTTTTGACCCCTCTTTTAGTAAATAGTACATTAGATAAACCCACACCCTTTAGACAAGAACAACAAGAGTGGATCCCGTAGAGTACTACGGATGCGTAGGGGTGCTAATACCTTCCCTTCGCATAATCGACTCCCGAACACAAGATTTGGTTGCGAGACCTTGTCTTTTCCTTTCCCTTTTCCAGGTTTACTTCGAGCGTTTCCTTTCCCCCCTTCGGGATAAATAACGCACGGTGGCGACTCTTCTGTCATTTCTTTCTCGCCGATTGTTTTTTCGCATCTCCTTTTTCAGGTTGCGACAACTTTCCCTTTATGTAACCGACCCCCTTACCTGTAATCTCTGGCATTTTATTAATTTTGATTTGAAACTTCTTATCTTTTGGGTTTTGTTCGTACTTTTCCCTTTTCCTTTGGAAACAATAAAAGTGCGGCGGCGACTCTGGTTTTATTGACGTCTAGCTTATTCATAGCTTGATGATCACAAATTTACCGCTACACTCTTGTCATACCAAGCTTAGACTTTAGAGCAACAGATTTACCTCGCTTCTGAGATTCATCTTTCTCTAGCTCAATCTCATGGCTTCTTAAATAACTAATAAGTTCTTCAAGACTGATATTGTTTAGATCCTTTTCCAACTTCCAAGGAGTTACCATAGGTCTTCACTTTTTGGGAAGACTTCTGATAATCTTCTTGACATGGTTAGCTGTAGAGTATCCTTTGTCCAGAACTTTCATTCTTGCAACAAGCATCTGAAACCTTGAGAATATAGTCTCAACTGTTTCATCATCTTCCATTTTGAATGCGTCATACTTCTTGATTAAGGCCATGGCCTTTGTCTTCTTTACTTGAGCATTCCCCTCACGAGTCATCCTCAGAGAGTCAAAAAAGGATTTGGTAGAATCTCTGTTTGTTATCTTCTCATAATGAATATAAGAGATAATATTTAGCAATATAGTTTTGGCCTTATGATGATTTTTGAAATATTTATTTTGTTGATCAGTCATAACACTTCTTGCTATAATATTTCCTTCAGCATTAACTAGGTGAACATAGCCATCGAGTACAAGATCCCAGAGATCAACATCGTAAACAAGAAAGAAGGTTTCTATTTTATCTTTCCAATAATCAAATTTCTCACCATCAAATATTGGTGGTTTTGCATTGTAGTGATCTCTTTCATTATTGTTAACAACGTTAGCAATGTTAGTAGCGACCATTGTTTATCACACAAACTGGATGGGTACTGAACACGGTGAAGTGTTGATAAAACTTGTATCGCAATCAGAACCGGGGCTCTGATGCCAATTGAAGGTGTGAAAAACACAAGAAAGGGTGGGGTTTGAATTGGGTTTTACAAGCAAAACCTTTTTCCAAAATAAGAACACCACTAACAAGTTAATAACAAAGAGATAAAAACACAAGTATTTTTATCCTGGTTCACTTGAAACTCAAAGATACTCAAGTCGACCCACCAAGGTTATTTTTCCTTATACACAAGGATTTAATCCACTATAATCAACAGATTACAATAATCACAAAGAATGCCCTTATTTGTCTTCTCAAGGATCCAATTATACCCTAGTCTCCTTAAGGACTCACAAAGAATAACCTTCTTTGTCTTCTCAGTGATAACCTCCTTAAGGAATCAAACAAACAGTTTGAATAATATTTTTTGTGTTACAAGTTGCTTCTATACAAGCAGATTTTACACAAATGATAGGCAAACACTTAAAGAAAAACTATGTACAAAAGAATGATAACTTTTCACAAAGAAACAGACTTGTCAACATATTGCATCACCGACGTTTTCTTCAAGTCTCTAAGTCTCACTTATAGAGCATAAGAAGAAGATCGTTGGAGGGGAAATTAGGGAAAGCTCATAGAGTGATTGTCCACTGTGGGATGGTGAAAGGAGTGATATTGCGTACCATCCTTCGCCCACAAAATCAATGACATGTGTGATGTATAGTACTGTCCTTTGACCACGAAATTAGGTAGTGGAAAGGATATTTAATTTATACTATTTGATCACATTACCATTTGATCTTTTCTTCAAGTTCATTGACTTCTGATGAGAGTTGATGAAGCATGAAATGTAGAAACATAGAGCTGGATTCAAAAACTTCAGAATCTTTGGTCAGAACCTTGACAACATCAGTAGTCTGGCTTGAGATCTTTAGTATCTTCAGAATCTTCAGAGTCTTCGGAATCTATAGTCAGAACCTTGATAACCGCAATCGTCTAGCTTAAGATCTTAAGAATCTTTAGCTATGTAACATAACTTTAAAAGCTTGCCATTTTTCAGAAGCTTTGGTGATCAGAGTCACGTCCATAAGCATGAACTGAGAGAACATTGCAACAATAACATATTGTTTCCTCAGAAGCTTCTCAGAAGTGAATCAGCATAAAAGTAGAAAGATCATTGCAGCAACAACATTCAATATCTTCAAAAACTTCTAGTAATTGGCGCAGAAGAAGATTTGGAACTCGTTGTTCAGAAACTGATGATGTTGCACGTCATATACCCAGAATCAGAATTGGCTGTTAAATCTACACAATAAGAAACCATTAGCATACAAAAATTATTCTCACATAAATACAACATTCTTATCATCAAAACTCCAGGTATAGATGCAGAACAAGATCTTGTTCTAACACACATCCTTTGCAGACCACAGTCTCATGCCTTTCAAATCCCTAACGTTTTCTTAGATCGTCCTTTCGGGTTTTCAGTCTACCGGGATACCCTTTTTTCCTAAGTTGCCCCTCGGGATGATCAACTTAGCGGGCTCTTTATTTCTTCTGATTTTATCTCTAATTTTTTCCTAGACCTTTCTTCTTGTAGTCCACCGGGATACCCATTTTTTCCTATGTTGCCCCTTAGGGTGATCAAATTATTGGGTTCTATTATTTCTTCTGCTCAAACTTAAACCAAAACAAAGTAATCAAAATAATTGAATAAAAATGAATTAAATAAAAGATCTACAAGATTCTAAAAGATAGAAAAAATGAAATCATAATTTTAAATGAAAAGAAATGAAATAGTAAAAATAAAGGAAAAATAAAAATGATAAAAGTAAAAATTAAATCAAGGTATCAAAAGAAGGAAAATCAAAAGTGCAATATTGATGATAGTAAAGAATAAAAAATAAGGAAAAATAAAACAAGAAAAGAGAATAACAAAAATGAAAAGAAATAAATAAACTAGGGGGTGCAGGAAGTGAAATGGGTGTGCAAAAAATAAAAAGAGCATGGGACCAAGTGAAACAGGCCCCAAACCAAACAAATGAAGGGGGTAAACTCAGAATCAATCAACATAAATGTTTGAAAATTTAAAAAAGAACGCGCCTGAGCTCTTTCCCTCTCCACCGCGGCAATGTCGCCTCTGGCGGTGGTGGAGCTCCTAACCACTACCCCAACATACTAAACCCTCCGTCTCACCTTGCTAAACCTAAATCCAACCATGCAATCTCTCAATTCCTAAACCCCTAAGTGAATCAAATAAAAGAACAAACGAACCCTAACCTATTGATTCAGAAATTAAATGACGGTGAGGTAGAATCAGAGCCTCAAGCAAGAGGGCTTTGGCTCCCTGCACAAAGCTCTACCTCGTGGTAACATTGTTTGATGAAATGGGTGAGCTCGAGATGTTTCTTCACCGGAGAAGATGACCAGAGCAACACGACTGTAGCAAAGGTCAGTTCTTTACCTCACTTACCCTCTTTTTTGTGTGTTTTCTTCTTTTTCTGTGTATTAGTTGAGGTCTGTTGAGGGTGGTTAATGTGTATGTTTAGGATGAGGGAATCCGAGAGAGTTGAAATAGATGAGAGTGAGTTGATTGAGAGGACTGGAGATTAGGTTTCTGCTCTGCTGAAGAAAATGGCAATGGTTTCTTGAATGAAACAACTCCCTCTTTTATAGTGAGGCTGTGAAGGGTTTTTGTTTTGAATTAGTGGGAAATGGCATAGAGGTAGTGGTGAGAAATTGGTTGTGTTGCAGAATGTGTTTGTCCTATTGTGTGTGTCTTCTGAAAAAATTATTGTACGATACACTTTTGTATGAAATGTATTGGTTTCATCTGGAATGTTTTATTTTACTGTAGTGCATTGTTATTGTTTATTTTTTTACTATAGTGAAAGTGAATGAGTGGAATTGATGTGATTTCATGTGCCTTTGTTAGTTTGATTTTTACATTGTTTGATGTATGGTTTGTGGATGGTTGTTTACTACTATCTCATGTATTGAACTATCTGCATTGCTAACATTGATGTTATGTTTGATGGTATGAAACACATTGCTAGCTTTTCTTAATGATCATTGCTTGGCTGATATGTGCCAAGTCTGCTCATGAACTGCTTGCTTAAATGCCTTTCCATGTTTTGTTTGCACTGTTGTTGGACTGCTATATTGCTACAAATGCTGCAATGTCTTGGTTAAGTTATTGATGAATGGCTTGTTGCTTGATGTGAAGCCATTGTTTTTATGTTGATAGTGCTAATGGTTTGATGTGAATGTTTGTAGGTTGCTACTGCAACTTGATTGGGGAAGCCTGTTGCATGTTTGTGTTTGGTTGGTTTACAGCAATCACAAGCTTGCACCTCTGCCTCTAAATTGTCATAGCTGCTACAATGATGTTGATGATGATATCACGTGAAATAGCTAGATTGTATATGATTTTGCCTTGCTGATGTTATTGTTGTGCAGGCATGTTTATATCTTGCTACTGATATTATGACATTGGCTTGTTTTGGGAATGCAGGGTTTTTCTTGATGTTTATGCAAGGATGCTATGACTGATGTGGTTTTGATCTTTGCCATGCCATCTTCTGAAAAATGAAGGTGCTAACGTTGTTGTGAATTTTTCTGATGTGATGTTGTTGAAGTTGTTGCTCATTGTTGTTGTTCATTGCTATAGGTTATGATGGGCTGCTTAGCACATTGCTTTGGGATGCAAGGGGAAAACCTTGGAGGTACAATATGGAGACAGCTAAAGGAAGTATATGAAGCATGGGAGCATCATAAAAAGGGCTTCCAAGTTTCAAGATCTTTTTCCTAGGGGTGGCAATTGGATCCATTTAGAGAAAATTCATCCAATCCATCCATTAAAAAATCCATCCAATCCATCCACTACATAAAAAATTAAATTAATGGATTGATCCAATCCATTCATTTATAAGTATGGATTATCCAATCCATCCAACACATTTTAATGATCCAATGGATTTTTTTATCTAATTTTAAAAAAAATATTTTTTTTCAAATATTAATTTTTTTTTTTTGAAAATAAAAAATAATTTTTTTTTCGAAAAAAAATCTTTTTTTTTTGAAAAATAAAAATAAATTTATTTTTTTCGAAAAAAAATTTTTTTTTTTGAAAATACAAAAAATCGTTTTTTTCCAAAAATTTAAAAATAATTTTGAAAAATACCAAATTTTGATTTTATTTTCGAAAATTTTATTTTTTTACGAATATAAAAAAAATATTTTTTTTCGAAAAAAAAAATATTTTTAAATTATTTTTTTCGAAAATACAAAAATATATTTTTTTTTGAAAAAAAATGATTTTTCTAAAAAAAAACTGATATTGTTTTATTAAAAAAAAAAATTCAAAAAAATAAGTGATTTTTTTCAAAAAAGAAAAATTTTAAAGGAAAAAGAAATGGATGGATGGATATCCATTCACTAAAAATATGATAATGGATGGATTGGATTGGATATTTTTAAAAAACTTTTAGTGGATTGTTAATGGATAATGGATTGTTTTGATCCATCCATTAACGATCCAATCCATATCCATCCAATCCATCCATTTTGCCACCCCTACTTTTTCCCTCCTTGATTAAAACCAAGTACTGTAGCATGTAGCATGCCATGTAATGGTCATTAGGATGTAATATGGTTCAGGTCTTGTAAGGACATATGCTCATGTACCATGCATGTAAATGAGAACCTTACTTATGATCATGCATATGTAATGGAACAGAACTAAAATGATTCATTTAAATCATGGTAAATCAAAGTTCAAATCAACTTTCACTTGTTTGGCCATGTATGAAATGTTTGTATGAAATGAATGAAATGGACACCAATTAGTTTGTTGGCTTTGGTCAACTGGTTGACCAAAAAGTTAACAGTTGACCAAAACTCAACTTGGGTGAAAATTATGTAATTTAATGTATAATGCTTATGATGAATGAAATGTGATTTTTTTTTAAAATAACCATGTTTTTTAAAAAAAATATGAAAAATAACCAACTTTTCAATTTTTTTCCAAAATAACCATGTTTGGGGGAGGATGCGCCGGAGGAGTTGGTGCCAGATGCATTGGGCCTCATGAAAAGGCGCCAATGCTTGTGGCGCCTGCATGGCCCTCCAAGAGGAGGCGCCAAGGGCAATGGCGCCTGTGTGGTGGCATGTGTGTTTCTTTTGAAAATAAAATTTGCTTTTGTAGCCAACAAGAATTGAACACAAAACCTTTGGATCAATAGTGAAAGACATTACCATTGCACCACAGACCCTTCATGTTAATTTATTTCATCATATATTTAATGAGCCATTGTTCTTAGATCATAAGAGAAAGACACTAAATTTTTATTTTAAATTTTAATACCTTAAAATATGAATTATATTCTTCAATATTTATATAATTTATTTATAATCAATATAAATTGTTATTTCCATTTTAAATTATATGTTACTCCTATTTTGTAAAATATTTTGTTTTATATTTTAAGTTGTTTTGCAATATAAATTAAATATTAATAAGTTTTTCTTATCATACTATCTACTATTTATATTATTCTTTTATTTCATCATCTTTTCATATCATTAATAAATGATATATAATTTATTTATTTATAAAATTAATTATAATCTAAATTTGTGTGAAATATCATAAAGAAATTATTATTTAGGACGAAGAAAGTATCTCATTTAAGTTATGCACGATTTTTAAAAAATAATTGATAGTATTTATTTTATTATTAAAATAAATCTGATTTATTATAATGTTTTATTTTTAAAAAATATATTGTTCTTTTTCTATTTTATTAAATTTTATCTCTATTCTTTAATTTTTAAAAATATTATATATTAATATATTCAAATTAATATTCAATTATTTTGTGTTTTATTTTATAATGTATTTATATTTTATTAATTTTTTATATATTAAATATTTAAGTATTATTTTATATAACTTAGACATGTATTAATATATTATATTATTTATAAAAAGTAATATAATATTTAAAAGTATATTATATTTAAAATAATATAATTTTTCAATTGTATATTAATTTTAAAAAATATTATGAAGTAATATAATTTTTCAAATAAAACTTCATAAATAATAATTTCTTTATGATATTTTACACAAATTTAGATTATAATTAATTTTACAAATAAATAAATTATATATCATTTATTAATGATATGAAAAGATGATGAAATAAAAGAATAAGATAAATAGTAGATAGTATGATAAGAAAAACTTATTAATATTTAATTTATATTGCAAAACAACTTAAAATATAAAACAAAATATTTGACAAAATAGGAGTAACATATAGCAATTTATATTGATTATAAATAAATTATATAAATATTGAAGAATATAATTCATATATTTAAAATATTAAAATTTAAAATAAAAATTTAGTGTCTTTCTCTTATGATCTAAGAACAATGGCTCATTAAATATATGATGAAACAAATTAAGATGAAGGGTCTATGGTGTAATGGTAACATCTTTCACTATTGAACTAAAGGTTGTGTGTTTGATTCTTGTTGGAATTAAAAATAAATTTTATTTTCAAACACACATGCCACCACACAGGCGCCATTGCCCTTGCTGGCGCCTCCTCTTGGAGGGCCATGCAGGCGCCAGCTGTATTGGCGCCTCTTCTTATTTTTTAGGGGGTGCGCCAACTCCCCCGGCGCATCCAAATGATGAACAAGAATTTTAATCTAAGTAATCCACATGACTTATACTTGGAAAATGAATCTTGTATCACTTCCTAAGCCATGCCCTAAAATGAACTTGAATTAATGGATCCCTAATGTAACTTGTAAGTGGAATAAAATATTACATGAACTAAGATGATATGCATCATAATGAATGGATGAACAAATATCAATCAAACCAATGAAACAACTAGTAAAGTTTTAATCAAGCACACACTAATGCAATAAACCAGATGAATGGAGAATGGGCCTCAAATGGATCAAAGAATCTTGATGGATCCAAAATCCTAGATGCAAGGTGGTTCTGGTTAGTAATGGAAGAGGCAAATGGGGATTAGGGTTTTGATTCTTGGTTATGTTTATGCTAAAATGTTATCAAGGAAACCCTAGTTTTCCTCAGGTATAATCACCATGCCTTGAGTCCATGTAATATGCCTATTGGTTATGAATGCTAATGCAAATGTTATAATGAAATAATGAATGTATGCATATTTATTAGGACTATGGACCACATGAAAGTTGTATAGAAGGTATGGTGAATTTTGGGGTATTACAATAATCATGCTATATATGAATTAATGAAATAAAGAATGTAATAAGCAAACAACTGAACATGTGTAGAACAAAAATAGATGCAATGATATTAGAGTTATAGAGACACACCAATGGGGTTGGTGAAGCTAATGATTTTATACAAGATAGTGTTATTTTAAAAAAATACAAATAGAAAAAGAAACTAAACATATATCCAAATCTATTCAAAACACGAGGAATCTAAGATTCCTAATTCCCTACCAATCTTGTGAAAAGGTTTCAGAAGATAATGGTTTTGTAAATATGTCAGCAAGCCGAGTTTTTGTATCAACTTTTTAAAAAAATAGTGTCCCCTTTTTCAGTATGATCTCTAAGAAAATGGTGCCTGATTTCTATATGTTTAGTTCATGAGTAAAGTACCAGATTCTTAGTGAGGGTTATCGCACTAATTCTATCACACTTGATCATAATGCAACCATTTTTTAAATTGTAATCTTGCAATTGTTTAATTAGCCATAATACTTGTGCATAACGACTACCAGCAGCTACGTATTCAGCGTCAACGGTAGAAAGAGCAACGATGTGTTGCTTCTTACTGTGCCAAGAAACCAAACAGTTTCCAAACAAGTGACAAGTATCACTAGTGTTTTTCCTATTCGACTTACACCCCATGAAATAAGAATCAGAAAAACCTATTATGCTACATGCGCCACCTTTAGGAAATCAAAGACGGTGCTGTGAAGTTCCATTAGCATACCTCAAAATCCTTTTTACGATTTTAAAATGGGATTCCTTAGGTGACGATTGATATCTGGCACACATACACACATTAAACATAATATATGGCCCACTCGCTGTTAAAAAGAGTAAGAATCCTATTATACCTTGATATTTTGTGATATTCATTTCAACTCTATTTTTGTCTTTGTCAATCAACACATTTGAAGCCATAAGTGTTGAGAATATTCGTGAATTTTGCATATCAAACTTCTTGAGAATCTACAAGAAATACTTTGTTTGAATTATGAAAGTTCCTTCCTTAGCTTGCTTGATTTGTAATCCTAATAAATATATGAGCTCTCCCATATGAGTCATTTCAAATTCACCATGCATCAAACTTGCAAACTCTTGACAAAGGGATTCGTTAGTAGAGCCAAAAATAATATCATTGACATATATTTGAACTAAAAGAACATGCTTTGTTTTTCGTCTAATAAACAAAGTGGTGTCCACTTTACCATGATTGAATATTTGTTTGATTAAAAATCCATTAAGGCACTCATACCAAGCACTTGGAGCTTGTTTGAGACCATAGAGGGGTCTTTTGAGTTTAAAAACATAGTTAGTATTATCGTGATCCTCAAAGCTATGAGGTTGAGATACATATACCTCTTTATATATATATATATATATATATATATATATATATATATATATATATATATATATATATATATATATATATATATATATATATATATATATATATATATATATATATATATATATATATATATATATTAAGACAAATATATCTAACATCAATTCAATAAAGCCTAAAATTCAGGCAGCAAGTGAATGCCAAAAGAAGTCTCATAGCTTCTAGACAAGCTACATGAGTATAAGTCTCTTCATAGTTTATTCCTTAAGTTTGAATATACCCTTTTTCCACTAGCCTTGCTTTATTTCTAGTCATTATGCCATTTTCATCCTATTTTTTCCTAAATACCCATTTTAGTGCCAATTACAATTTCATTAACTGGACACGAAATAAGGTCTCAAACTTTGTTGCGTTTAAATTGGATAAGTTATTCTTACATAACAAGTAACCATGCCTCGTCAAGTATATCGTCAAATATCATTTTAGGTTCAATATGAGAAATGAACGCATAGTAATTACAAAAATTATTGACATGAGATCTAGTACTTACACCTCTTTTGAAATCTCTTAGTATTTGATCCAACTGATAATCCTTTGCAATCGTCCAATCTTGAGGGGGATTGTTAATTCCTTAGGATTGACATTAATTTTGTAAAACAAATAATGTAATCATCTCTGTTGTTTTAATATGTTGGGTTGAAGAAGTTCAACATCTGGACCAACATGTCATGTACGATGTCACAACATCATGCCTGTGACATCGCACATGTGTAGAAAACTGAATTAATTAATTCAGTATATATTCTGGGATTAGCAAGGATGTCTGGTGAATATCCTAACTCCCATGTGGAGGTCTTAAAGATTTAATCAGAATATATATAGGCTCTAAATATGGAGATATATATGGAGAGATTCTAGGATTGAAGACCTTGTTTGTAGCAGAATTTTTCTGCTGAAGTTGTAACAGCAAAGAACAAGTCTGCTGCGATTTCTGAAGGCCCAAATCCAGTTGGGTGATTAGGTTATAAATAGCTAATTGTAACCTAGTTTTTGGAAGCCTCTTAGAATGAAAATTTAGGGGTGTGTGTGAGGTAAACCTCCCAATCTGTGGGAAGGTTACCATGTGTTTCTCAGTGGTCAAAGCTGAGAATATTTGTAACTCAAAGCCTGTAGGCAAGAGTGATTTTGTTCTTGAATGAAGCTGTGAAACAAGTTCAAGGTGTGTTAACATTACATTGTATTTGTAGTGATAGGAATGGAAACTGGAGGTTTCTATCTAGGAGTTCCTAGGTATAGATTGCATTGGGTAGGGATTAAGTGAAGAGTTGTAAACGGGGAAGTTTAACTCTGAATTAATACTGCTAATAGTGGATCTTCTTCCTGGCTTGGTAGCCCCCAGATGTAGGTCATGTTGGACTGAACTGGGTTAACAATTTCCTGTGTTTATTTTCCTTCTGCATGTGGTTTTATTACTGTCACAACTCAGCTGGTATTCCAGTCAGCTTATCATAACAGACCTGGTATATAGCCTTCTGTTTAAATGTCAATCAGAATGTTGTAACATTCATCAGTGACAGCGTATACTGAATAATAAGCAGGTTAATTTCAGTTCAGTATTTATTTAAGTCTGTTCTTTTCAAAGATAACAGACCTGGCCGAAGGATCATGGTGAAACTGTCAAACTGGATGTTTTGACAGTTGATACTGAAGGCTGATACTGAAGTAGAGACTAGTTGGTCTTGTACAGTACTGCAACTTTAGCACAGTCCATTTCCAGGAACATAACAGAATCAGCATATGTTCTGGCTGTCGAACTGAATGTTGTGACATTCATTCCCAACAGCATGTGCTAAAGTGTAGGATGATTGGTTTTTCTGTTTCAGTATTTTTCTCAGGCTATTCTTCAGGGATTCAACAGCTGAGCTAAAATCCAGGAAACCAACTACTAACCTACAATTAATGAACCTAACAAATAGCTTAGTTGTTAGCAATCTAATAAGTGGAAATTAGATTAACGTGTTCAACATTTAATTCAGGAAATACAAGTGAAAGACAAACACACTGGAATAATGTAACAGATGATGTCCAAAATCAACAGTAAGACATCATAAGAAAACAACAGAAGTGAGTGCTAGGATTGATCTCTGTTGAGTCTTTCTGATGCACAGAACCAGGTGTTCCTCCATTCTAGGGTGACATAGAATGAGATGTCGTGACATCTGTGAACGTGTGCATATTAGTACAGTGGTTAATAACTGTCTTGCTGTATTAGTTACAATGTTAGGTCAGATGTCATGACTTGGAGTAGAACATCTGACTTCTGACTACGCCAGAATTTCTAATGGTATTAGAGCAGGCATCCTGTTCTGTTTCTGGATGAGATCCATGGCTGATACTTTCTGGTATCTGGCAAGAAGTTATGTTAGTACTAGTGTTGGAACCTGAAGATGGTTCTGCGGTTTCCCTGAATGGTCCCTTGAAGTAGGTGGATGGATTATTCATGACAGGAACTGTGTGCACCTGCCTCGGGAGATTGGCAATTGGCCTTTGTGGGGGGCAGCTGTGCAAGTTTTGAATCATATTCAAACTTGGTATGTTCTTGGAGGCTGATCTGATGAAATGTGTGTTCATTGGTTGAGTTGTATTATGATTTCCGCTGCATAATACCTGGCAAAGCTCAAACTCTGATGTAGTTTCCCCTCATGTGGATGAAAGGCTGCTGTATTCAAGACTTCATCATAATCTACTGAAGATGTCAAAGATACTCGTGTCTCCTCAAGTCCACTCATCATGACCTTCTCACTTCAGGATGGTAAGAATCAACTGATCACTGATTCCTTTACTCGTTTGGGTAAGGTATATGAAGACCTTGAAGAATTTCAAGGAAAGTTTGTTCCAAGGAGGTGGAACCAATGTTCTATGTGATGTTAGAACATGTTGTTCAACACGTATGCAGCTGCTGGTTGAAGATCAGATGTTTTAGGTGTCAAACAAAGGTATACTTTTGTTTGGAACCTACTCCTGACCTGGAAGAGGAGACATCTGTAGGTGCGAAGTTGACAAGGGTAAGGTCAACTGTATGTGTGCTCAAGAAGGTCACTTTTAGAAGTTTGATATCTAGAAGTGGAGCTGGTTGAAATGTGACACTGTGCAATCCCCGCTGTGTGCCTTATCCCTGTAGATTGATCAGGGTTGGATAGTTGGTTTCTGAAGTACTATGGTGTACTGGAAGACAAGTCCCTTGGATGATAAAAGTCAATAATAGGGTAACCTGACTGCTATTCCATTCAAGAGGATTGGGACCATGAATCTTGTTATTCAAACACCACGATCAGAAGTGACAGTTCTTTCAAGGAGTGAGAATATGAAGATTCAGAGGTTGGTTGAGGTAGTATGCTCTGGCAATGCATATCTACTATGAACTAGTGTTATTGTCTTTCACTAGTACTTATGGTCAGCTGAAGTCTGATTGGTGTGATTGGAGTATGTCTAGGTATAACTCATAGAGTTAGGTGCCACTGGTAGGGATGGTGTATGTCATGTTGAGACATATATGTACAATGCATGGATATTGGTGTGAAGTTTCCATGATTGTTAATTTGAGGGGGAGTTTTGGTTAACCTCCTCACATTTGGTCAGCCTAGGGTCTGGTTGGCTGTTGACCTGTGTCACATGGGTTCTGGTGGCTGTGTGACACATTTGCAAGGAAGAATTCATCTCTCTCATTCCTAAGGGTGAATTTAATCTGGGAAGACTTTCAAAATTGTCGAGGTGCTTGCAAGCAGAAGATGTTGACACACGAAGAGTACTTTCAACGTATTCTTATGGTGGAAGTATCGGAAAGGATTTAAGATCAATGTCTACTTGTGCCAAGTACAAGTGTTCAATTGAATATCCTTGGAGCTCAAGATAACTGATGTTATTAAAGATGTTGGAACATCACTTCTTCAAGACCCTGTGCAGAATCACAGGAAGGATAGTTCATTGGCTTATGATCTATCTCTTTGGTGGCAGCAAAAGCATATGATCTCTGAAAAGGTTTCCTGGTAAGAAACATGTTCAGCCTTGGTATGTACAAGAAGAAGAAGACATCATAGTCTTGATGGTGGTTACTTGGATCAGTTTATTTCTGATCTAGGTAAGGAAGTGCATTAGCTTATGCACACTATGGAGTCAAGAACAAGTGGCAGCAGTCTTGACATCATGGAAACAACCTTGCTTTAGGAAGTGGTATCCTTGGTATAGCTGAAGGGTTAGTGTCTAACTGGTCCTTCTGAAGACTCATGCATCAGAGTGTCTGATGTCTTTGGAGAAGAAGCAGGGATTCATCAAGGTGTGAGCTTGGATGACTTAACTGCAAATCTGCAGGATGGAGGTTGTTTACTCAAACTTGGTTCCACAATCAAGTCTATGAGAACATTGAACTCTTGTTCTGTGAAGGGAGGAAGTTCTTTCAAGTGGCAGAAGAAGGAGCTGAATTCAACAGCTAGATGTCTAAACACAATGTTGTGACATTTGGTTTAACATCAGATTCTTAGTTGGTGAAGTGGAACATCAACTTAAGATAGAAGGGTCTACAGAGTTGTAGATTGGGTACTTCAAAAGGGTCGGTCTCATTGCAGTTCTTAGGAGTTGCTGGTTGGAGAAGATGTTACATGTTCATGTCTTAGAGAACCTAAGATTTGTTCAACATGTAACTTGAAGTTCAAATCTCACTTGGAAGGTCATAATATCTTTGGGAGAAGTCTGATAAACTTGGGGAGGTCAAAAAGCAGCATTTGACCTTTTCATATGAGGATTCATGAAGGAGGTAATACACCAGTGGCAGTTGGTCTACCTCAGAAGTGAGTTCGAAGAATCAAGATAATCAACATATGGCAGCTGATTATTCTTGAGGAAAGTCTGAGACAAATTACTTTTGAGCAGAAAAGTATTAAGTTGAAGACAAAAGGAGGTGTTTTCTATTCATCCCTTGGAGCTTGTGGTAGGAGTTCTGAGCCATCTATGGAAGATTATCTCTTGTAATGGGATGAAAATGTATATGTCCCAATTTATGTCTGGGGTCTTCTTGATCAAGCTGGTGACTCAGTGATATCTGAAGACTATCAGATGGTGCTCCTTGTTGTGAAGGATGTCCCAGCTGATGTTAGAACATCTTGTGAAGTGGTCTTCTGTTCTGGTTAGAAGAGAGATTGACACAGAGTGTGAATGTGTTCAGCTAAGAGGGTTGAACGGAGGGTGTGCTCTTGAAGACATGAAGATGCGTCTTATGTTTTCCATTCATCAAGTGGTCTGGATTCTCTTTGAATCAGGAAGTATGTGAAGGTCCAACTTTGGGGTGTTGGATATGCTCATGTGTGTCCTCCAAGTTTCAAGAGGAGAGTAGGATGTCCATGACAGGGGGAGTTCTATCTTTGAAGCTGCAAGTAATCATCAAGCTTGTGGTCTATGTGTACTCAGATAACTAGGTATGGCACCTTGTCAGTTATTAGGATGCTGTGATGTATGTCAAGGTTGAGTGAGCAGAAGAATGTCTGACCGGATGTCATGACATTGCCCTGGACAATGCTGCTAGCTCCTTCTGAATCTTAGAGTCATTAGGAATTATGAAGGTGATGTGTCTAATTCTGATAAATTAGAATAAGCCTGATGGCTATAGCTGTGTGGTACAGGGGGAGTAACCATCTGCTGAAGTGTGGGAATTTGGCTATAGCAGTGCCAGATGTCAAGTCTCTACTGGAGGTTTGAAAGGGGTCTTGGGAAATGTTGAATACTGGCAGAATGCAGGAACAAGCCGTGTGGAATGTTAAGACATCGCGTGCAACGTGTCTGACTGCATATATGGAATAGTCTCCATGCACTGGAACTGATGTTTTGGAAAAGAAACAATCAAGAGCTATAAAAGGTATTCAAAGATAGTCTGAGATTTTGTTGGTGATTCTCTGACTGTTTCTCAGCAAAAATTAATGAACCTTGACCAAGCATTTATTCCTACCGTTAATTCCTAAGCACGGGCTGGACTATTTAAAGGATGTAATAGCCCTCTTCTTCTCACAAGAGAAACACTCCATTCCCTCAGAATCATGGGGTATGTTAAGGTTTGGGCAAGCTGCGCATGGATCTGGTTTTGTGAGGGGTTCCTTTACAAATGTTTAGCTAAAAAGGGGGAGAGAAATATAGTCCTGAGGTTAAGAATGTACCAGAAGCAAGCTAACTGTGGTTGTGGTGGCAAACAGAAGCTGGCGCAGGCACAAAATCCACCAACTGGGTATACCACTTGTGTCTTGTGATCTGAGTTAAGAAGACAGCTGTGCCTTGTGATCTGAGTTACATTAACTATGTACTCAGCATTACATACTCTTCAGGAAGCTCTCCTGTTGAGGGGAAGGGTCTTGGTACAACTGATTCTTGTACCTCTACTTCCTCATGTACACCAACTGTGGTGTTTGTGGTGGTGGAGCCAATGACAGAGATGAAGAGCATTCCCAAATTGGGATGTTTTGTCCAGTGTATTGTTTATTTGTTTTAGCTAAAATTTGCCAAAGGGGGAGATTGTTAATTCCTTAGGATTGGCATTAATTTTGTAAAACAAATAATGTAATCATCTCTGTTGTTTTAATATGTTGGGTTGAAGAAGTTCAACATCTGGACCAACATGTCATGTACGATGTCACAACATCATGCCTGTGACATCGCACATGTGTAGAAAACTGAATTAATTAATTCAGTATATATTCTGGGATTAGCAAGGATGTCTGGTGAATATCCTAACTCCCATGTGGAGGTCTTAAAGACTTAATCAGAATATATATAGGCTCTAAATATGGAGATATATATGGAGAGATTCTAGGATTGAAGACCTTGTTTGTAGCCGAATTTTTCTGCTGAAGTTGTAACAGCAAAGAACAAGTCTGCTGCGATTTCTGAAGGCCCAAATCCAGTTGGGTGATTAGGTTATAAATAGCTAATTGTAACCTAGTTTTTGGAAGCCTCTTAGAATGAAAATTTAGGGGTGTGTGTGAGGTAAACCTCCCAATCTGTGGGAAGGTTACCATGTGTTTCTCAGTGGTCAAAGCTGAGAACATTTGTAACTCAAAGCCTGTAGGCAAGAGTGATTTTGTTCTTGAATGAAGTTGTGAAGCAAGTTCAAGGTGTGTTAACATTACATTGTATTTGTAGTGATAGGAATGGAAACTGGAGGTTTCTATCTAGGAGTTCCTAGGTATAGATTGCATTGGGTAGGGATTAAGTGAAGAGTTGTAAACGGGGGAGTTTAACTCTGAATTAATACTGCTAATAGTGGATCTTCTTCCTGGCTTGGTAGCCCCCAGATGTAGGTCATGTTGGACTGAACTGGGTTAACAATTTCCTGTGTTTATTTTCCTTCTGCATGTGGTTTTATTACTGTCACAACTCAGCTGGTATTCCAGTCAGCTTATCATAACAGACATGGTATATAGCCTTCTGTTTAAATGTCAATCAGAATGTTGTAACATTCATCAGTGACAGCGTATACTGAATAATAAGCAGGTTAATTTCAGTTCAGTATTTATTTAAGTCTGTTCTTTTCAAAGATAACAGACCTGGCTGAAGGATCATGGTGAAACTGTCAAACTGGATGTTTTGACAGTTGATACTGAAGGCTGATACTGAAGTAGAGACTAGTTGGTCTTGTACAGTACTGCAACTTTAGCACAGTCCGTTTCCAGGAACATAACAGAATCAGCATTTGTTCTGGCTGTCGAACTGAATGTTATGACATTCATTCCCAACAGCATGTGCTAAAGTGTAGGATGATTGGTTTTTCTGTTTCAGTATTTTTCTCAGGCTATTCTTCAGGGATTCAACAGCTGAGCTAAAATCCAGGAAACCAACTACTAACCTACAATTAATGAACCTAACAAATAGCCTAGTTGTTAGCAATCTAATAAGTGGAAATTAGATTAAAGTGTTCAACATTTAATTCAGGAAATACAAGTGAAAGACAAAGACACTGGAACAATGTAACAGATGATGTCCAAAATCAACAGTAAGACATCATAAGGAAACAACAGAAGTGAGTGCTAGGATTGATCTCTGTTGAGTCTTTCTGATGCACAGAACCAGGTGTTCCTCCATTCTAGGGTGACATAGAATGAGATGTCGTGACATCTGTGAACGTGTGCATATTAGTATAGTGGTTAATAACTGTCTTGCTGTATTAGTTACAATGTTAGATCAGATGTCATGACTTGGAGTAGAACATCTGATTCTGACTACGCCAGAATTTCAGGGATGATTTATGGTATTTTGTTTGTTTTCCTCGTGTGAGTTTTCCTATTTATCTTTATTAATGTCCTCATCCTTTAGTGGAGGAGGATCCTCTTTTGGGACTTTCGTTATTGATCAAATTCTTTGTTATCACACCTAAAATATCAGAACAATTACCCTTCCCCGTCTTTTAGGATGATGATTCATCGAATGCAACATGAATAAATTATTCAACTTAAGATGTTACATTATTGTAAACCATGTATGTTTTACTCGAAGATGTATACCCTAGGAATATCCCTTCATCAGAATTAGCATTAAACTTACCGAGATTTTCATTTCCATTATTTAAAAAGAAATACTAGAAACTGAAAACGCGAAAGTAAGAAATGTTTGGTTTCCTACCTTTAAGTAGCTCATAGGATGTCTTCTCTAGGATTGGTCGAATGAACACACTATTTAAGATATGGAATACAATATTAATTGCATCCACCCTGTAAGACCCCAATTTTGACCCTAAGATCCCTCATGTTATCTCATCATATGCATTAGCTTTGGGATCACACCTTGGCATCCTCCTTACCCCTCATTCATTGGGTTTGTATTGGGAGAGTTCGCCAAGCACATTTTGATTATATCATACTTTTTTTTCATTATTTACTAACCAAAATACCAAAAATTTGTCAATGTATAGTTTGTTGCTTGTGTAGGTAGTGCGTGTTCACCAATACTTCATCAAGCTCATATCTAGGGTTTTAGACCCTCAACACAAGGAGACTAATAAATAGATGGTTTACATTGACTCTAGACATCATATATGGATCCCCATGGTCTTCATATATCATTTTGATCAAGAATTCATCAAGAGTTTGAAGCTTGTTTGACTTGGAAGCCCTAATTCATCTCGGTATCTTGTGTGGCTTCCTCAATAAGTCTCTTTAACATTTGATCCAATATTTCAAGGGATAATTCATATTACATCATCTTACACATATATGACCCTCCATGAGTCTCAAAGATCAAGAGAGTGTCAATCTAGCAAGTTGGTCCATGATGGTTGACCAGAGAAAGTCAACTGGTCAAAACTAGGGTTCCCTAGACCCTATCTCCTACAATATTTGTCATATGAAAATGATTATAAGAGAAACGTTACTAATAATAACATTCCAAACAACTTTCATGTTTAAGTCTAGAGCTAGTTTTTCTTGGAAAGTCATTTTTTATGGTGAAAGATTATAGGTCATTTTGTCTGAACCCTAGTTAGGAGGTCAACTTCCAAAGACCATAACTTGCTCAATTGTTATAATATGAAAGCCATTAAAGTTCCATGATCAAATTAAAGGTGTCCTCTTCAAATTTTATGTTTGGAAGAAGTTAAAATTCAACTTGAAAATGCATGTGCCAAGAGGAAACATTATAGGTCATTTTGGGCCATTACCATTGAACAAGTGATTTTCCTCAACTTCTAAAATACATAACTCCTTCATGCCAAATCCAAATAAGGTAAAATTTGTAACCAAATTGAATAGGTTTGAAATAGATAAAACTTTTATGAAGGAACTTTTTCCATTTGAAGTCCATAGCAAAAGTTGTTCAAGGTGGAAGAAGTGAACATTTAACTTGGTACTTAGAAAATTTTCAAATATGTTTGATTTTCCAAACTTCCACCTCAAATTTCATCATGATCCAAGTTTCAAATGTAAACTTATTCAACATGAAAGTTGTTCCTCTTGATCTCACCTTTCCAAAAAGTCCATGATCATCTCATTTAGATCAAAATTGAAGAACTTGCACATGGGTGCAATGCATGGTCCCATTTGGAAGATTCTCACAACCAATTTCCATTCCACATTGCATGGCTTCATGAATTACTTTAAGCATCACATGTGCACATTTTTGGACCTATTCCAATCATTCTTTGGGCTTTGTACATGCCCATGCAAGCTTGCATGAGGTAATTGCTATTTTTGGATTTCAAATGGAAGTGTGTGGAAAGCATGTGATAACCCTATAAATACAAGTGCTATGAGCTCAGAAATGCATCAACACCTTGCCCAAGCTTTTCCAAGATAACTCAAACCCCTCACTTCATAGAATTACTTGAGGATTTCATTGAAATCGAGTTTGAATTTCACCTTCTGTTTTGAAATTCAAACTCCAAGAATTCATTGCCCTTTCCATCTCGATTGATCACTGTAAGCAAGAGGAAGAGGAATCAAGCAAATTCAGATCAAGATCAAGAAAATTTGAAGCTACTCGAAGGTGAAAATTCAAAAACTTCATCTTTTCGATTCTCTCTCAATTCTCCACTATTCTTTGTGATTTTTGGTTTGCTGAAGTCCTACCAATATAGGCAACAAGATTGAGTTGCTTTGAGGTTAAATCAAAGCAACTCAGTTCATGATCCTCAAAATTCAAATCTCTGTATCTTTTTATATACTTGGAATTGGAGAAAATTAAGGCCAAAATCGTGATCCTGAGCATTTTCTCTTCAAATTAGTGTCCTTATTTTCCATTTTTCATGAACTTTAGGTTAGACCAGTCCGGTGGTCCTCACCGGAGAAGATGACCGGAGCTAGGGCTCCAGTGGTGTGTTGGCAAGGTTCCAACCATCTGATCTTGGTTCAAAGTTTTAATCTCAGCCCTTGCTTTTGCATACCACGCGTGTACACGCGTTGACTGAGTTGTTGGATAGAAGCGCACGCTTGGCCATCAGATCTGCCATCTCAATTAATGAGGGAGATCTGATGACCCTTGTTTTTTTGAATTTCTTTTTATTTTCTGATTTTTCATTTAATCCCTTTATTTTGTTTAATTCATATTAATTTCATTTTTAATCCCAAAAATATGGGACTTTCACCAAAATCTTTAAATATTTTTCTCTTTCATTTTTTGAATTAAAATTATTTTTTGGATTAATTTTGATATATTGGTTCATCTGACACAAGGTCATTGATGAACCAATTAGCCTTAGGATATTGAGCTTTCATTGGTCGATGAAAGGAATGGGAAAGAATAGGGATGAAGATGAAAGGGGAGGGGAAATGAGAGAAACACAAATTGGTCATGGGAGGAATTTTACCAAATTAAAATCATTCATTCATTTTGGGAGATGAAATGTATATTTCATCAATCCCCTAAATCCAATGATTTTAATCCAACAAAAGTCAAATCAACCTTGACCAAGGCCCAAACAAATAGTCAAACAACACAAGACCACCAAAATTGCTCAACATAATTTTTACACAATTAATCAATTAAAAATCAAATTAAAAAATGCATTAAAATACAATTTAATTTGGTCAAAACCTAAAACCTCTTCAAAACACCAAATAAATGGCCAAGAGATTTATCCTAGGTCAAACAAGGTCAAAGGACCCTAGACAATTTTTTTTATGATTTTTAAAAAGTCAGAAGCATTTTTAAACAATTAAAATATACATAAAAACATTTAATTGGACTTATGTAGAATCCTAATTGACATTTTACTAGAATGTTATGCCTTTAGGGTCAAATTTAGTTATATGTTAAGCAATCGTAATTGGACTTATGTAGAAGTCACAACTATCTGAGGCCGGGCAATAAAAAATTAGGTGTTAATGCATGTTATAGATTTGGTATAATGAACCAAACTCCTAAAACATACCATAACATTCTAGTAAGTGAGATTGTAAGTCTCCCATCTTTCATGGTTATGTGTGGAAACTTGGCCTTTTTTCCTTCCTATGGAAGATGTCTTGGGTCAAGGATCCATGCTTATGAATACATGGTTAAGTGTTCTCCAAAGAATGACTTAATCAATTGAAAAGCAAAACATTACTAACATCCAATTAACTTTGACTAACATTTGACTAACTCTTATTAATTTATCTTTATACAATTTACTCGTCCAAAACCCAATCCATAACCCCGTAGTTAGCCGAACTACGGCTTGCTCTGATTCTCATTCCAGATGAGATACGTAGGCATAAGACGCGATGTCTTACCGAGCACACTTCCCTTTAACCCCTAGGTAGCCGAGCTACGAAGACTCTGATTCTCATATTCAGATGAGATACGTATGTAGTGGATGCGACATCCGTGCGAGACATTTTCTTTTGACCCCCCTTTTTTTAGTAAATAACACATTAGATAAACCCACACCCTTTAGACAAGAACTACAAAAGTGGATCCCGTAGAGTACTACAGATGCGTAGGGGTGCTAATACCTTCCCTTCGCATAATCGACTCCCGAACCCAAGATTTGGTTGCGAGACCCTGTCTTGTCCTTTCCTTTTTCCAGGTTTACTTCGAGAGTTTCCTTTCCCTCCTTCGGGATAAATAACGCACGGTGGCGACTCTCCTGTCTTTCTTCGCCGGTTGTTTTTTTTCGCATTCCATTTTTCAGGTTGCGACAGCTGGCGACTCTGCTGGGGAAAACGGTTTCCCTAAGCGAGTCCCTCCTAGCTTTTGTAGGTTGTTTGTTTATTGGGTGTTTATTCTTTTGTACAGTTATTTATCTTTCAGCATTTACCTGCTTTATTGCATTGTGTACATATGACTGCCGTATCTGCTGGTTCTGTTTGTGAGATGAGTTCTATACCCGGACTCGAGTGCAATTAAGATAGGAGAATGGCATAGTCTTGTTGACTTGTGTGGAGTTATTCCTTAGCAAGTTGACTTGCAAGCCCATTCACTTGGTGGAGGTCATGTTGAGATCAATAATGTCACACAAGTAAGTTGTGGTTAGACATTACTTTTTCCAATATAGACCTTAGAAGCCAAGGACCTTAGTTTACCAAACCCATCTTGGCCTATTCGTAGGATGTAGTGCGAAAGTCGTTCAAGTGTAAGATTTGATACGATTGTTACGCGATACTACACTCATAAGAGTCTCTCTTGAGAATATTTTTGGAATACGAGTAGTCGTTCCTCCGATAATATCCGAAAGATGGGATTATGACTATGGGAACCCTTTTGTAGAACATGTTTGGCAGGTTTAAACCTTAGTACACTCCCTTTGGGTGGTTCTTAACCTAAACTCCATGCTCGTGACTTGCAACAAACCCTTAATTCATGGTTGATCCGTTCAGGTATCCTTAATATCAATGAAACTTGGGTGTTGATAAGGTGTAAACCATAATCCACCAAAAATGGATGGTTGATATTAAGGATAACATGATCCATCCCATGACCTTTGTTTGGTGTGCTTTGCTTGATCCTCTTAATTTCTCTCCAGGCAGTGCAACCTGACAGATGTTCAAGCGAATCCAGCAATTCTGATTGACATGCCATTGCATTGCATAACATCATTCGCATATTTGCATCCAACATCTCATGCTTATTCATTTGCAGGGTATTCCTTTTTTAGGGGGGGGGGCTTAAAATTGAATAAGCATTGCATCGCATACCATGCATACTAACCCTTGTTTGTTTTGCAGGTGTCACCGCAGTGTCTAATGTTTGTTCCCTGTATCAGGCAGTTATTGGTCCCAAGCGAGTTCACAGGTACCCGACAAAGGAAAACCGTCCACGACTAGCAATGGACCAGATACAAAAAGAACTGGCTGATATGCATGAAAGGATGGATCAGTTCATGACAATGATGACTGGTATGGCAGAAGGCCAAGAAAAGCTGAGGGAATTGGTTGGGCAACTGAGGCCCGATCCAGAGGTGGAAATACCAAGCGCTGAGGGGAACCCTGGTAACCCTGGGAACCTTGGTAACCCTGGGAATGCTGATAACTCTGTGAACACTAGAAACGCGGGTAACGCAAATGTTGATGGAAACCCGGGTAATGTTGGCAACACGGGAAATGTTGGGAATGGTATTGATGGAAGGTACAATGTGAATCAAGGGATTCGGATTAACGGGCACCCCGTTACTGAAGATTGTCAGTATGATCAATTTTCTTTGCACGACGAGGCCCTCAAGACCACTCGCCATATGGATGAGCTTGCTGAGAAGCTCAAATCTTTGGAGTCTCAAAATTCCTTAGGTTTTGATATCACAAATCTTGGTCTGGTTTAGGGAGTAAGGATCCCTCACAAGTTCAAACCCCCTACTTTTGAGAAATACGACGGGGCTTCTTGCCCACGCACTCATTTCCAATCTTATCTGGGAAGGTTGGGAGCTCACACTGAAGATGAAAAGTTGTGGATGTACTATTTTGAAGACAGTTTAACTGGAGCTTCTCGTGAATGGTATTCTCATTTGTCTCGCACTACCATCAAGAGCTGGAAAGACTTGGCAGAGGCTTTTATCAAGCAATATCAATATAACTTGGACATGGCTCCAAATCGGACCTTGTTGTAAGGAATGTCTCAGACTGCCAAGGAAACCTTTAGAGAATATGCTCAGCGTTGGAGACAGATTGCTGCATCCGTCCAACCCCCTATGTCTGAAAGGGAGATGGCGGACATGTTCATGAACACTCTTCAAGGCAATTATATCGAGAGATTGGCTGCTTGCTGTCGCATCGCGCGAAAAACCGGCGGGAAAACAAGAAACAACAGAGCCGCCACCGTGCGTTATTTATCCCAAAAGAGGGAAAGGAAACGCTCAGAGTAAACCTGGAAAAGAACATGGTCTCGCGACCAAAGAGAATGGGTTCGGGAGTCGGTTATGCGAAGGGAAGGTATTAGCACCCCTACACATCCGTAGTACTCTACGGGATCCACGCACAAAAGGAAGGAAAATTGGTTGCTAAACACTGCTCAAAAAAACATCTACACACACTGGCTGAAAGAAACGCAAGAGACTGACTGAAACTGAACTCGGCAGGATGTCGCATCCTGGGCCTACTTAGTCTATCAGGCATAGACATCAGAGTCAAAGTAGTTCGGACTAGGGAAACGACACATGCTCGCTAGGATGTCGCATCCTATGCATACGTATCTTCTCGGACGGGAGAAGAATCAGAGCATTCGTAGCTCGGCTGACACGCGCACAAACAAAACAAGACAAAGGCGAACGTGGAGTCCGACTGCCAATCGCTGGACTTATGTCAGCATCCGAACCTAAACACACGCAAAGAGGCAAACGTGGAGCCCAAATGCCAATCACTGGACTTACATTGGCATCCGAACCTAAACAAACACAACAGATAGATAGGGAGTCGGGGACTCAGCCTGTAATTGTCACACGCACACAAACAGACAACAAATTGCTAAGGAGTCAGGCACTCGAGCCTAGCAACTGTCAGACAACACACACAAAAGAAAGAAAGGGCGCCCGGAGAGATCAGCTCAATCTCCTGCCTACATACTTCATCTGGTATGAAGATCAGGGCGATGTAGTTCCCCTACGCAGGGATAAAGGACTAGCCTAACCAGATAACAGAGGGAGACACAACTAGGGAGACTACGACTCGAGCCTAGATGTTGTCATGCAAAATCAACCCTAAGTTATGGTTTCTAGCTAAATGGCACAAGGGCCCACCTATCCTAAGTATGGCTCACACAGGAAGCAAGCCACACACACCTAACTTGCACAGGAAGCAAGTCTAAACTAATCCTAACTTGCACAGGAAGCAAGTCAAACTATCCTAACTTGCACAGGAAGCAAGTCAAACTATCCTAACTTGCACAGGAAGCAAGTCAAACTATCCTAACTTGCACAGGAAGCAAGTCAAACAATCCGACAAGTACAGATAGCACACGCTATACACAAACAAGTGGCTCAAACAAGGGTTAGGTTTTAGTCAAGGGGTCATATCAACCTCAACAAACAAACCTCTGGAATGGGGTGAATGTGCTCTTAACCTTGCCATTGAGGGGCTAAGGTGAAGCAGATGAAAGGATGAAGTGAGGATGAGACCTCACAGCTCTTATCCCTGGCCTGGGAGAGCTCAAGACAAGAATGTGTGGGTTCAGAAAGTGGGAACCCTTCTACACATTTGAAACTGACTCAACTGTGCAATTGCACAAGATCTTGGGTTTTTATCTGCAATGCATCAACACAGTGGTGTGAGCAAAGCGGATGACACACTGAATAGTGGGGGATAGATTGCATATCCCTACCTTCCACCAATTGCCTCTTCACTTAGGAGGTCTTTGACTCTATGCAAGGACAAAAGTAAACAGTCACAAACATTGCCTCTTAAGGAGGACTTCAGACAGTTGCCTGGCCAAGTAACAGGCCAGGTCTTCCAGACTACATGAAGTAAAAGAGACATACCTCAATGCAAATTGCTTATACAAGCAAAGCAAAGCAAAAAGTTCACAAGGAACTAAGCAACTAAAGCACCTGAAACAGTCAAGCAGATGTTAGTATGCAACTTCAAACAAGACAAACAGAAGCAGAAGCCAACAGTCAATTGGAGGCACATGGATGTGCAAGGCACAAGGCTTATGGCATGTGAGCCAAGCCACCTACAAAACAAAGAGGTTAGGCAATGATACTTGGGTAAGCTCAATCAAAAGAATTGGTCTTAATGGCCATTTGATGGTCAACCTGAAATCACAAGCTCAAAGGTGAGTAACAGGACCACTAGGGCAAGCCTAGGGTCAAAAGTGAATGAGAAAGTCAAAACAGCAAGGGTTAGGTATCCAAAATCATGTTCAAACAATTAGGAAACAAAACCAATTGGGTTCACAGTCATATCAATCACTATCATCATTTCATGAACCATTTAGGTCAAAACATGGCAAACAGGAGCTCATAGAAGTCAACAGCAAGACTTGCATAAAAAACAATCTAAACATTTTCCAAAAATCACCAAATAAATCATGATCAAACCTAACACATAGCATGGTAAGCATGTCAAATTTCAACCCATTTGGTCAAGTGGAAGGCAGCCAATGAAAATCAGAAAGTCAAACCAAATTCAAGCATGCACAAAGAAAGTCAACAAGCATGGGTCAACTTCAAAAAATCATATCAAATTGAAAACAGATGAGAAATGAATGAGATTAACACCAATGCCAAGTTTGAGATGTCTAGTTATCACATATCAAATTTCATGTCCATCTAATAAAGTATGAGAATTTCACAAATGAGATGGGAACATGTGTCACACAAAGTCCACATTTGACTAGGCAGGGAAGAAAATCTCAAACAATTAGGAAAATGCCTCAAATAATTCCAGGAAAATTCACATGTAAACTAGACATACAAGAGTAGGTTCATGCAAAAAATCAAGTCATTTGGATGTAAGGAAACATGTGAACAAAATTAGGGAAAATGCATGATCATGGTATGGCACCAAATGTAACACATGACTTCAAAAAATCATAACCAGCAAACCACAAATGGGAAATCCACAAACTTTATACCAAAATGAAGGTGAACATGTCTGGTTTCATCACAAAAAATTTCAAGCTCATTGGATGCAACATGAGTATTTCACAATTGAAATGGTAAGATGTATCATTTTTGCATACATTTCACAAACCCTAGATCCATTTAATATCCATCCAAGCAAAAAATTAATAAAAATCATGATAAAATAGAGGACATGCTTGTGAACATGTTAAATAAAGTTTCATAATTTTTGGATGAATAATGAATCAAATATGAATTATGGAAGTGGAGGAACAATTGGATGAAAACATGAACAAAAGCAATGGTCAACAAGGGTCAGCATGGCAATTTTGTAATTATGTATGCCACTAATTGAAACGGCAGCGTTTTGGCAAGGGAAATGGAATAATGTGATTGGTTCTGGGGCGCGGGTACAGTAACAAGGCATGGAGGTTCAAAATTTCTGGGCAAAATCTCCCTAGGGTTTGAATGAACAGTGCTACATCCCTAATTTGAGCTTTCACAATTTTCTCCAAAATTTAAAATTGGCCATACCAATGTGTTCATCAATCATCATACAACAACATTCAAGCATTGATTTTCAATAATTCGAGCTAGGCAAAGAGCAATGAATGAGACAAGCTTGGATCATCAATGTTCATTTCAAGATATCTTCATAATAACTCAACCATTTCCAAAACTAGGGCCATCATTAAACTCAGCAATGAAAAACCTTTTTAAAACATGTGTCAATTTTAAAAATAGTGGAAGTTGAAAACTTACCAATTTGGAGGAGCAGTTGTGTTGCTGATGCCTTTTGATGAATTTGAAGTGAAACAGTTGTACCCTAGGGTCCTAGATGATGAATGATGAAAGTTGTTTGACTTGTGTAGATTGAAGTAGTCTCAAACTTGGATTGCCATGGAAGTCACCTTTTCAAAACAATGCAAGAATCAATGCTTCCAAGTGTGAAAAATGTGATTGTAATGCTCATGATGTTGCCTTGATGATGAACCAACCAAACAAAGTCAAAGTGTTTGAAGTTTGTGGACTGATAGATGAAAAAAATGCAAGAAGAGGTTTTTGAGTGAATGAGAGAACAAATGCTATTTTTTGTTGGTTTGATGATGCTAGCTGTTTGGTTTTGACAGAAAAGGATGAGGGAATATGGTCTAAATGCAAGGCAAGGTTTGGTGCTTTTCAGTTTTGACAGGTTTTGCAAGTGAGGGCAAGGTTTGTTATGTTGGTTTTGAGCTACAAAACAAGTGTGTATGCTGCTCTTACAGTTTTTGATGACAGGAAAAAATGCAAAAATGGCCAAGGCAAGGTAAATGGTTCTGCTATGTGGTGTTTATAAACATTGTGTTTTGGTCATGGGAGATCCAATGCAAAATGACCAGCAGTGTGTGTTCTTTAGAATGGCAGTCCCCAATCAATTTGCCTTGGCCCAAAGTAGCTTTTGTGTCATGCTTGTTGATTAAGTTATGCTGGATTGTTGGTTATGTTATGCTGGTTTTGAGGTTATGTTATGCTGGTTTTGAGGCAAGGCCAAGGGTGTGTGCAAGTTTGAAAATCAACATCAGAAAAATGAAGAGCTGTTGTTGGTCTTATGACAGGAAAGATGCAGTTTTCAAAGTGCAAGGTTGAATCATTGGAGGTTTTTTTTGACAGAACAATGGCCAAGGTAGCAAGGGCTTTGGTTGGAAAAAATAAGTGAAGGTTTTTGTGCTGCCAGGGTTTGTCTGCAGGAAATGTAGGGCTCAGGCAGCTTTTGTTCTACTGCTGCAAGGTGTTGTCACTGGTTTTTAGCAATTGTCAATGTCCTCTTCTGTTGCAGGGCATGGTGACAGACCCTTTTTTAGAGGGATGGCCAAGTGAAGTGGTTGCCAATGCTGTGACAGTACCAGCCATGCCTTTGTCTTGTGTGGCAATATGACAGAAAATTTGGGGGGAAAAATTCTGTTATAGACAGTACATATTATGGTTCATGAAGGTATGGCCTTTTTGAATTGTACAGTAGGATGAAGTTTCAAAGCAAGGTTGGATTTTTTTGGAGATTTGGACAGTATCCTTGGAAAAATAGCAGGGTTACAAGACTTAGTTTTTCTTCCTCTGCCATGACAGCCAAATTGACAAGGCAAGAAGGTGAGTTTCAGGTTTGTTGGTTAAGTTCTGTTTTCTCATGACAGGAAAATCAACATCACCCATGCTGTCTTGTACTGCCTATTCTTTTTGACAGCTTTTGGTTCAAAATGGCTAAGGTATGTTTTCTTTAAGTGCACAGCATGGTGATGCCTTTAGGGAATGAGTGAAGTGTGTTTTCTATGTGTATCCAAACCATGACACAATGCTGCACACCATTGCCACTAGGTCTGCTATGTAAGTACAAGGTATGGCTCAACAATTGGATGTTTGAAATAATGTCCTTTTGCCCAAAATTCAAGTATGCTAACATGGCCATATGTACTTGTTGGTGTATGGCTGCATGATGAGGTTTCAACATGACAGAAAAGTGGCTTGCTAACTTCTGTTTTGAGAGTACAAACCATGGTATGGACAAGTATGGTGCAATGGTACTTTCTTACAATTCAAGCAACCAAGCAATATTCACATGGGCTGCATAATTTGACCTTGCAAACACCTTCTAAATGACATTTATGAGCTGTCCCAATTGGCCAAATGCTGAAAAAATGTTTGAGTCAAAAAGTCAACTCTTGGTCAAACTTTGAATTTAAATGAAAAAGGCCCAAAAATGCCATTTTGATTGGTAAGGTTTTAGGTCATGAAATTTATATTTTTGGAAAGAGGATGAAAAATGTGGTTTGTAGGAAAAAACCCCACCAAATTTGGCCAAACGGTTTGGGAGATATGGCCCTTTGAAGTTCAAGATTTTCTGAAATCGATTCGATCATAATTTGCCAACCACACATGGGAATTGAGAGTTCTATGACTTTTTGGAAATGGGAGAACAAGATCTTCAACTTTCATGTTGGGCAAAAATTCATTTGAGGCTTGTATCATGATGTAAGTTTGAGGATCAAAACTTTCCATTTATGGCAAGTTTCAGTTACAGGCCCAGTTTCCGTTTTGGGAAATTCATGATCTGGCTTCAAATTCTTCCATGATGGTGTTTGGCATGATATATGATGACTGTTTGGACATGAATGAACTCTCACAAACCAATTCCAATCATCCAATCACTGATTAAATGGACAGTTGACCAACAGTTGACTTTTAGGGTTTCTGACTGATTGTGCATTGACTGATGACTTCCAAACCCTAATTCCTTGAGAACTTGACTTCAAATGATGTCCCAAGTTGTATGAACTCTTGATTATTGACCATGGTGCCCAAATTCCACAAGAATGACCACCATCCACTGCTTTGACTGACAGTTGACTTTCTTTGACTTTTTACTGTCTGGGCATGAACTGCTGACCTCTGAGCCTTCAACCCTTGACCAAAATTCTTCAAATAGACCTCCAAGCCATGTGAACTTGTTGGACAAACCCCAAGGCCTTGATTCAATGAGAAATTCCTTTGCTTGCTTGGTTGACTGATCAGGAGATTAGTTTGACCTAATTCTTGACTGCTTGCACTTGAGGCAACTGAGGAACAATGCAAATGCTATGCAATGGATCATGACATGCTATGACCTAATATGAAAATGTATGTATAATGATAGGTGCAAATTTGAGGTGCTACAGCTGCCCCTATTCAATCAGCTGAGAACCCGAATGGATGATAGCGATGGCTGTCAGACTTTCAGGGTAAACAGGGATTGAATACCAAAGAACCGTAGAATTTGCACAGACTGGATATGATACCAAAGAACCACGTCATTTACCGATGACAAACTGCATGACAGCTTCAGAAAAAGCAAAACCATTTACCGATGGTTAGAAACTGGAAATTTGATATTTACCGATATCAACGTCAGCACGACCATTTACCGATGGCGGCTGGGGAAAACAAACTTCTGAAAAGCAAAACCATTTACCGATGGTTAAAACTTGATATTTACCGATATCAACTTCAGCACGACCATTTACCGATGGCGGCTGGGAAACAGATTTTGATGTAGAAAGGAAGCAAGACCATTTACCGATGATATCTTCAAAGAAACTTGACATTTACCGATGTCAACTTAGCAAGACCATTTACCGATGGCATCTTCAAAGAAACTTGACATTTACCGATGTCAACTTCAACTTGACCATTTACCGATGGCTACTGCAACTGGGAATTTGATATTTACCGATATCGAAGAAAACTGGGCCATTTATTGATGGCATCTCCACTTGGGGGGATAAAATCTTTGTGGTGATACCAGACAAGACGTTTACCGACGACTTCTGGGGATTTTGATTTTATCAACGAGGAAACAAAGTAATGACCAGACACTTACAGATGACTGGGATGAGACTTGATGTTTACCGACATCAAAAGAATGACCAGACATTTACCGATGACTGGGGTGGGACACGATGTTTACCGACATCGAAAGATGATGTTTACCGACATCCAAAGAAATGACCAGACATTTACCGATGACTGGGATGGGACTCGATGTTTACCGACATCGAAAGATGATGTTTACTGACATCAAAAAGAATGACCAGACATTTACTGATGACTGGGATGAGACAAACAAACATTCGCAACTGGAAACCAGATAGGACATTTACAGATGACTCTACTGGGGATTTCTAGCTGGGGATTTGTCAGACATTTACCGATGACTGAGGAAAAGACTCGATGTTTACCGACATCGAAAGATGATGTTTACCGACATCAAAAAAATGACCAGACATTTACCGATGACTGGAGAGAAGACTCGATGTTTACGGACATCGAAACAATGGTGTTTACCGACACCAAATATGATGACCAGACATTTACTGATGACTGGAGAGAGTACCGATGTTTACAGACACCGAAACAAGTGGTGTTTACCGACACCAAAAAATGATGACCAGACATTTACCGATGACTGGAGAAAATACTCGATGTTTACCGACACCGAAACAATGGTGTTTACCGACACCAAAAATGAATAAGCACACGCGGGTACTTACTGGTATCACAAAAACGACATCTGAGATATGTCAAGGCAAGGTTGACCACTTGCTGGGGGTCTCACTGAGGAGAAACAAACTTTCTGTCACCATCGGGTGAGGAAATAAACCTCTGTGGGGAATAAACAATTCTGAATGCTGTCAAAAGCAACTGTAGCAGTCTTGCTGTGCTGATGTTGAATGAAATGATCCGCCTCTGCCGGGGATACGGTCTGGTGAAGTTAACACATGAATGCATATGTTTGAATTTTTCTATGGCGTAATGCTCCATATTGGATGGGAATGCTACGCAGTTTTTTTTGAGGATGCAATGATTACTACATGCAAAATGCAAATGAACCCTGGCTAGGGAGCCGAAATGATCAGATACTCTGACTCTGTGGGGAGACTCCTCTTGGGGGAAATACTCTGCGGGGAACTTTGCTTGAGGAATGGTAAAGCGACTCCACACTCATGTTGAAGCATGGCGCTGCTGCTGGGAAAAGGTAAACTCCGCTGGGGATAAATTCAATGAACCTGCCTCACTCGGGGAGGAAATCGGCAAATACAGGCCTGCTGGGGACAGGCCATCCTTAGATCTGTTGGGGAATAGAAAACACTATCCACAGACGTCTTCGCAGGGGAACATAACTCTGATAGCTTTCAAGCTTGCTTGGGGAAAATATCTGTTGAGGAAACGTCCTCACAGACGCCAATCTGAAAAACAGCACAACGAAATGCCCCCAGGGGATGTATGGACAAGATACGCTCAAGTGTCCGCAACATTCAAAATGATTTTCAAATGTTTTATCATTCTGCACATTGTTGTGTAGCCTTCATGTTTTTTATATGCAATGCTTATCAAAAATTCGGACATTTTGCGAACAAAACAGTAAAAATAAAAATAAGAGCTATTTATCTGAATAACGATTTTCTTTTTTATTGATTGAAGATGTGCCTGAAGAGGCAAACACATTAGGAAGCAATTCCTAGAAAGAGGTAATTGCGTACAAAAGGAAAATCCTATCCTAATGGCAACGTGGACACGGCATCCACTATTTCCCAATTCTGTTATAACTCACAGATCATCAGTTTTCCTCCCAACTCCTTGCTTTCTGAGAAGAATGACTGGACAGATCACATCTTTCGAGATGGCAGACGACAAAGCCTGATGAAGTACAGACAAACTCAGACTGTAGTCTTCGCTTTAATCCCTAACTTTTGCCTGGATCGCCCTTTCGGGTTTTCAATCCACCGGGATACCCATTTTTGCCTAAGCCGCCCTTGCGGGTTTTCGACTTACCGGGTGTACAAATTTTTTATTTTATCCCTAATTTTTGCCCGAACCTTTTCTTTCTGTTTTTTGGTTCGTCGGGATGCCCATTTTTGCCCGGACTCTTTTTTTTTTTTTTGTCCAGCGGGTCAATTTATGCGAAGTATTTTTTGACTACATCTGAGTTGACAGGAGACGGAAAATCTTCACCATCCATAGTTGTAAGCATCAAGGCTCCACCGGAAAAGACCTTCTTCACAACATACGGACCTTCATAGTTAGGAGTCCACTTGCCCCTGTTATCTGTACCGGGAGGGAGGATCCTCTTCAAAACTAGATCACCAATCTGATAGCTTTGAGGACGCACTTTCTGATCAAAGGCTCGTTTCATCCTTCGCTGATACAGCTGTCCATGGCATACAGCTGCTAGCCGCCTCTCCTCGATAAGGCTCAACTCGTTAAACCTTGTTCGAATCCACTCGGCTTCGTCCAGCTTGACATCCAATAAAACTCTCAGAGAAGGAATCTCCACTTCAACAGGTAGGACAGCTTCCATACCATACACAAGGGAGTAAGGGGTTGCCCCGGTCGACGTACGTACTGAGGTACGGTACCCATGCAAAGCGAAAGGCAACATCTCATGCCAATCCTTGTACGTAACGACCATCTTCTGCACAATCTTCTTGATATTTTTGTTCGCCGCTTCTACAGCACCATTCATCTTCGGTCTGTAAGGAGAAGAATTGTGATGTTCGATCTTGAAATCTTTACAAAGCTCTTTCATCATCTTGTTGTTGAGATTCGAACCATTGTCAGTGATGATTCTCTCAGGAACTCCGTAACGACATATGATTTCTTTCTTGATGAACCGAGCAACCACTTGTTTGGTAACATTAGCATAGGAAGCTGCTTCCACCCATTTGGTGAAATAGTCAATCGCTACCAAGATGAAGCGATGTCCATTCGAAGCAGTAGGCTCAATCTTCCCAATCATATCGATGCCCCACATGGCAAACGGCCAGGGCGAATTCATGATATTCAGAGGGCTTGGTGGTAAGTGCACCTTATCAGCATAGATTTGACACTTATGGCATTTCCGAGCATACTTGAAACAATCGGATTCCATAGTCATCCAGTAATAACCCGCTCTCAACAATTTTTTAGCCATTGCATGTCCGCCGGCATGAGTACCGAAGGAACCTTCATGAACTTCCTGCATTAACATGTCTGCCTCGGGTCTGTCCACGCATCTGAGCAAGACCATGTCAAAGTTTCTCTTATACAACACATCATCCTGATTCAAATAGAAGCTTCCGGCTAGCCTCCTCAGGGTTTTCTTGTCATTCTTAGACGCACCTTCAGGATACTCCTGAGTCTTGAGGAAATTCTTGATGTCATAATACCACGGCTTCTCATCAATCACAACAGACTCGACTGCAAACACATACGCAGGTCTCTCGAGTCGATTCACCGCAACATGTGGCACATGATTCCACCAATGAACTTTGATCATAGATGACAAAGTTGCCAAAGCATCAGCCATTTGATTCTCATCCCGGGGGACATGATACAACTTCACCTTCTTGAAGAACGTCAGTATTCTTCTGGTATAATCTCTATACGGAATCAAATGCGGCTGGTTCGTATTCCAATCTCCACTGACTTGGTTGATCACTAGAGCTGAATCTCCAAAAATGTCAAGGGTTTTGATCCTCAGATCAATGGCTTCTTCTATCCCCATGATACAAGCCTCATACTCAGCTTCGTTGTTGGTGACGTCAAACGTCAATCTGGCAGAAAAAGGTATATGAGCACCTTTAGGATTGATCAATACTGCCCCAACACCGTTACCATTCATATTCACAGCCCCATCAAACATCAGTGTCCATTTGTCATCCGGGTCCGGTCCTTCCTCGACGAGAGGCTCTTCGCAATCTTTCATCTTGAGATACATGATGTCTTCATCAGGGAATTCAAACATCATAGGCTGATAATCTTCAATCGGTTGTTC